>NC_135233.1:455345589-456017464 GCF_051348905.1 Ranitomeya variabilis
CCGGGGGTTAATGTGCCGGGGGCGGTCCGTGACCGCTCCTGGCACATAGTGCCGGATGTCAGCTGCGATATGCAGCCGACACCCGGCCGCGATCGGCCGCGCTCCCCCCGTGAGCGCGGCCGATCGCGTATGACGTACTATACCGTCACCGGGAATTAAGGCCCACCCCACCTCGACGGTATAGTACGTCATATGGGATTAAGGGGTTAAACGATGCAGCTGAGGAAGCCACTTCAAAACCAGCAGCTCCACTTTCAGCCACCAGAGGGAGTCCACGGACAGAACTCACAGAAGTACCATTCCTGACCACAGGAGGGAGTTCGAGAACGGAGTTCACAACAGTACCCCCCCTTGAGGAGGGGTCAACGAACCCTCACCAGAACCCCCAGGCCGATCAGGATTAGCCAAATGAAAGGCACGAACTAAATCGGCAGCATGGACATCGGAGGCAAGAACCCAGGAATTATCCTCCTGGCCATAGCCCTTTCATTTGACCAGATACTGAAGTTTCCATCTCGAGATACGAGAATCTAAAATCTTCTCCACCACATACTCCAATTCTCCCTCGACCAACACCGGAGCAGGAGGGTCAACGGAAGGAACCATAGGCACCACATATCTCCACAACAACGACCTATGGAACACATTATGGATGGCAAAAGAAGCTGGAAGGTCCAAACGAAATGACACAGGATTGAGGATTTCAGAAATCTTATAAGGGCCAATAAAATGAGGCTTAAACTTAGGAGAGGAAACCTTCATAGGAACATAGCGAGACGACAACCAAACCAGATCCCCAACCCGAAGTCAGGGACCAACACGGCGACAGCAGTTAGCGAAACGTTGAGCCTTCCCCTGTGACAATGTCAAATTGTCCACTACATGAGTCCAAATTTGCTGCAACCTGTCCACCACAGAATCCACACCAGGACAGTCCGAAGGCTCAACCTGACCCGAGGAAAACAAGGATGAAAACCAGAATTGCAAAAGAACGGTGAAACCAAAGTAGCAGAACTAGCCCGATTATTGAGGGCGAACTCAGCCAATGGCAGAAAAGTCACCCAATCATCCTGATCAGCAGAAACAAAGCATCTCAGATAGGTCTCCAAAGTCTGATTGGTTCGTTCAGTTTGCCCATTTGTCTGAGGATGGAAAGCCGAAGAAAAAGACAAATCAATGCACATCTTAGCACAAAAGGACCGCCAAAACCTCGAAACAAACTGGGAACCTCTGTCCGACACAATGTTCTCCGGAATGCCATGCAAACGAACCACATGCTGGAAAAACAACGGAACCAAATCAGAGGAGGAAGGTAACTTAGGCAAGGGTACCAAATGGACCATCTTAGAAAAGCGATCACAAACCACCCAAATCACAGACATCCTTTGAGAGACAGGGAGATCTGAAATAAAATCCATGGAAACATGCGTCCAGGGCCTCTTCGGGACCGGCAAGGGCAAAAGTAACCCACTGGCACGAGAACAGCAGGGCTTCGCCCGAGCACAAGTCCCACAGGACTGCACAAAAGAACGCACATCCCGTGACAAGGAAGGCCACCAAAAGGACCTAGCCACCATATCTCTGGTACCAAAAATTCCAGGATGACCAGCCAACACCGAACAATGAACCTCCGAGATAACCCTACTAGTCCATCTATCAGGGAAAAACAGTCTCTATGCTGGACAGTGGTCAGGTCTATCCGCCTGAAACTCCTGTAGAACCCGCCGAAAATCAGGGGAGATGGCAGACAAAATTACCCCCTCTTTGAGAATACCAGCCGGCTCAGAAACTCCCGGAGAATCAGGCACAAAACTCCTTGAAAGGGCATCAGCCTTCACATTCTTAGAACCCGGAAGGTATGAAACCACGAAATCGAAACGGGAGAAAAACAGTGACCATCGAGCCTGTCTAGGATTCAACCGCTTGGCAGACTCGAGATAAGTCAGATTCTTGTGATCCGTCAAGACCACCACGCGATGCCTGGCGCCCTCAAGCCAATGTCGCCACTCCTCGAATGCCCACTTCATAGCCAACAACTCCCGATTGCCAACATCATAATTACGCTCAGCAGGCGAAAACTTTCTAGAAAAGAAAGCACATGGCTTCATCACAGAGCCATGCGAACTTCTCTGAGACAAAACAGCCCCTGCTCCAATCTCAGAAGCATCAACCTCGACCTGAAAAGGGAGCGAAACATCTGGCTGACACAACACAGGGGCTGAAGAGAAACGACGTTTCAGTTCCTGAAACGCCTCAACGGCCGCAGAGGACCAATTCACCACATCCGCATCTTTCTTGGTCAAATCAGTCAGTGGTTTAACAACACTAGAAAAATTAGCGATAAAGCGACGGTAAAAATTTGCAAAGCCCAGGAATTTCTGAAGGCTCTTTACAGATGTAGGCTGAGTCCAATCATAAATGGCCTGGACTTTAACTGGATCCATCTCGATAGTAGAAGGGGAAAAAATGAAGCCCAAAAAGGAAACCTTCTGAACTCCGAAGAGACATTTAGACCCCTTCACAAACAAGGAATTAGCACGAAGGACTTGGAACACCATTCTGACCTGCTTCACATGAGACTCCCAATCATCCGAAAAGACCAAAATATCATCCAAATATACTATCATGAATCTATCCAGATACTTTCGGAAGATGTCATGCATAAAGGACTGGAACACAGATGGTGCATTAGAAAGCCCGAATGGCATCACCAGATACTCAAAATGGCCCTCGGGCGTATTAAACGTGGTTTTCCATTCATCGCCCCATTTAATACGCACAAGATTATACGCCCCTCGAAGATCTATCTTGGTAAACCAACTAGCCCCCTTAATCCGAGCAAACAAATCAGACAATAGAGGCAAAGGGTACTGAAATTTGACCGTGATTTTATTAAGAAGGCAGTAATCTATACAAGGTCTCAGAGAACCATCCTTCTTGGCCACAAAAAAGAACCCTGCTCCTAACGGTGATGACGACGGGCGAATATGCCCTTTCTCCAAGGACTCTTTTATATAACTCCGCATAGCGGCGTGTTCGGGCACAGATAAATTGAAAAGTCGGCCCTTAGGAAACTTACTACCAGGAATCAAATTAATAGCACAATCACAATCCCTATGAGGAGGCAGGGCACTGGACTTGGGCTCATCAAATACATCCTGGTAATCCGACAAAAACTCGGGTACTTCAGAAGGAGTGGAAGAAGAAATTGATAACAATGGAACATCACCATGGACCCCTTGACAACCCCAACTGGACACAGACATTGATTTCCAGTCCAATACTGGATTATGGACCTGTAGCCATGGCAAACCCAACACGACCACATCATGCAAATTATGCAACACCAAAAAGCGAATATCTTCCCGATGTGCAGGAGCCATGCACATGGTCAACTGGGTCCAGTACTGAGGCTTATTCTTGGCCAAAGGCGTGGCATCAATTCCCCTTAATGGAATAGGATGCTGCAAGGGCTCAAAGAAAAAACCACAGCGCCTGGCATACTCCAAGTCCATCAAATTCAGGGCTGTGCCTGAATCCACAAACGCCATAACAGAGTAGGATGACAAAGAGCAAATCAGAGTAACGGACAAAAGAAATTTAGGCTGTATAGTACCAATGGTGACAGACCTAGCGGACCGCTTAGTGCGCTTAGGACAAGCTGAGATAGTATGAGTAGAGTCACCACAGTAAAAACACAGCCCATTCTGACGTCTGTGTTCTTGCCGTTCAGCTCTGGTCAAAGTCCTATCACATTGCATAGGCTCAGGCCTCTGCTCAGAGGACACCGCCATATGGTGCACAACTTTACGCTCCCGCAAACGCCGATCGATCTGAATGGCCAAGGACATTGATTCATTCAGACCAGCAGGCGTGGGGAACCCCACCATAACATCCTTAAGGCCCTCAGAAAGACCCTTTCTGAAAATTGCTGCCAGGGCACACTCATTCCATTGAGTAAGCACAGACCACTTTCTAAACTTCTGACAATACATTTCAGCATCATCCTGACCCTGACATAGAGGCAGCAAGATTTTCTCTGCCTGATCCACAGAATTTGGTTCGTCATAGAGCAATCCAAGCGCCAGAAAAAATGCATCTACATTAAGTAATGCAGGATCTCCTGGCACAAGGGAGAATGCCCAGTCTTGAGGGTCGCCCCGCAAAAAAGGAAATAACGATTTTTACTTGCTGACTAGGGTCACCAGAGGAGCGAGGTTTCAGAACAAGAAACAGTTTACAATTATTCTTGAAATTCAGAAACTTAGATCTATCCCCAGAAAACAAATCAGGAATTGGTATTCTAGGCTCTAACATAGGATTCTGAACTACATAATCCTGAATGCTTTGTACCCGTGCCGGGAGATGATCCACACAAGAGGACAGACCTTGAATGTCCATCTCTACACTGAGTCCTGAACCACCCAGAGGTTAAGGGGAAAAGAAAGACAAAACACACTGCAGAGAAAAAAAAATGGTCTCAGAACTTCTCTTATCCCTCTATTGAGATGCATTAACACTTTGGGCCAGCTGTACTGTTATGGACCTGGTGGTTAGGAGCACCTGGAATGACCTGATAGTCAAACTGCAAAAATAGGACGAGCTCTGGGAAGTGGGAGCTCTGCTGACCGCAACCCTAATCCTATTATCACACACACTAGAATTAGCCGTGGATCGTGCCTGACTCTGCCTAGACGACTCTTCACAGCCTGAGAGGTAACTACCCCTAAAGAGAAACAAAGCCTCACCTTGCCTCAGAGAAATTCCCCAAAGGAAAAGGGCAGCCCCCCACATGGGCAGCACGGTGGCTCAGTGGATAGCACTGCAGCCTTGCAGCGCTGTAGTCCTGGGTTCTAATCCCACCTTGGACAACATCTGCAAGGAGTTTGTATGTTCTCCCCGTGTTTGCGTGGGTTTTCTCCGGGCACTCCAGTTTCCTCCCACATTCTAAAGACATACTGATAGGGAATTTAGATTGTGAGCCCCATCGGGGACAGTGATGATAATGTGTGCAAAACTGTAAAGCGCTGCGGAATATGTTAGCGCTATATAAAAATAAAGATTATTATTATTATTATATATTGACTGTGAGTTAAAAGGAAGGCACAAACACAGGAATGAAACATGTTTCAGCAAAGGAGGCCAGTCTTACTAAATAGACAGAAGATAGACAAAGGGATCTTTGCGGTCAGCACAAAAAGCTACAAAAAGCCACGCAGAGTGAGCAAAAAACCCCCGCACCGACTCACGGTGCGGTGGTGCCACTCTGCAACCCAGAGCTTCCAGCTAGCGAGACAACATCATAATAGCCAGCTGTACAGGAATTTAGCAGGTACTAGGAAATATATTCAGCACACAAATGAACAACAAATGAGCTTAGCAGGGACTTCGCTTCTGCTGAAGTAGACAGGTCATCAGGAGATCCAAGAGAGATCTGAACCTGTACTGATACATTGACAGCTGGCATCAAGTAATGATCTGAGCGGAGTTAAATAGAGGAACCAGCCCAGTCCTAAACGATGCAACTGAGGAAGCCACTTCAAGACCAGCAGCTCCACTTTCAGCCACCAGAGGGAGTCCACGGACAGAACTCACAGAAGTACCATTCCTGACCACAGGAGGGAGTTCGAGAACAGAGTTCACAACAGGGGTGACAGTGGTCCTTTAAGGCAGGGAAACTTCCAGAAGCTCTCAAAGGAGCAGATTAACCCCTGCACTGCTAAAAGAAACCTGCACTGTTTAATATGAAAGTTAAGTGCTTCTAATCACTGCAGGAGTAGGAGAAATCAGACGCCGTGGTCTTTTGGCTCCTCTTTGTTGCTGTAAACCCATGACAGGAACTCAGTAAACAGAATCTGGGCAAATCACTTTCCTTTAACGCATACAAAACTGGGTTCCACATATTCTTGTACTTACTTTTTTATTAAATAAATTCTTATAGATAAACAATAAACACCATTAGACTCAAAATCATTTTTTTATTACTAATGCAAATTTTTTTTTCTGCTTTCCTTTTTAGACTATATAAAAAAAAAAGTTGCACTCTATCGTGCCAAAGCATGTCAATATGAAATACATGAAATATGAACAGCAAAATGGCTTTTGAACATTAGGAAAAATATTTACGCTTTGCACAAAATTTGGCCAAATAGTATGAGCCCATCCACCCTCGTCAAGGTGGCCTCATGAATCTGATGGGTCCCTGACCTCCCTGTCCAATGTGAGCATTTACCTAATGCTAATGTCTGAATGCATGGGTGAATGTGGACACCTCTCACAGTAAAGCCTATATATATGGGTTGGCCGGAACAAAATGTGATTACATGTAATTAAAAACCACATGGTGAAGGGCTGAGTGCTCAGTCAGTAAGCTAACATAGAAGTAACAGAAAAACGACTGGCACATCCACATTTGGATGTGCCAGTCATTTTTCTGTTATTCCTTTTTAGACTAACATAGAATATAGCTAACATGTAATCTCAACACGAAAATGTAACTCAAAAGGATAAGATGACCCAGGTGACAAAGTAGTGTGTGATATATTTATTAAAATGTATAACGAATCCACAGGATATATGATAAATATACGATTGCTGAGATTCCTGCTGCAGAGATTCCCACCCATTCTGACCCCAAGGGACTTAAACTTTTCAGTCTAAATGGCATTGTAATGAGCATCTGCCACTTCTAAGAACAGTGCACAGATGATAACAGTCATGGCCTAAAGTGTTGGCACCCTTCAAGTTGTTTCAGAAGGTAAAGTATTCCTCCCGGAGAATTATTGCAATTACACATTTTGTTATGCACATGTTTATTTCCTTTGTGTGTATTGGAACAACACAAAAAAAAGAGAATAAAAAGGCAAATTAGACATAATTTCACGCCAAACCCCAAAAATGGACCGGACAAAATTGTTGGGATCTTTCAAAAATTGTGGATAAACAACTTTGTTTCAAAATTCAAGTTTTATTGAAAGATGATATCATTTACAAAAATACAAAATAGAAGAATAAACAGAATAATATCAGTATCAATACATCAAAGAATATGAGTATAATGTCCAATAAAACATTAAGTTATAGGAAGAAAAAGGAGGGAAGGGAACATTTTAAGCCATCACTATTCCAATTATGAAGTTACTAAAATCCAATGGAAACCATACATAGTGCAGCCAGGTGCGGACCAACACGGAACATAGTTGGTAAAGAGAAGAAACAAACAACTTTGTTTCAAGCATGTGATGCTGTTCAAACTCACCTGTGGCAAAGTGACAGGTGTGGGCAATATGAAAATCAGACCTGAAACCTGGTAAAAAGGGGAAATGTTGACTCAATCTTTACATTGTGTGTCTGTGTGTGTCACACTAAGCATGGAAAACAAAAAGAGGATAAGAGAACAGTCTGAGAACTGGAGAACCAAATTGCCGAACAATATCAACAATATCAAAGGTACAAGTTCATCTCAAGAGATCCTGATATTCCTATATCCATGGTGCGCAACATAATCAAGAAGTTTACAACTCATAACATTGTAGCTAATCTCTCTGGATGTGGATAGCAGAGAAAAATTGATGAAAGGTTGCAACGCAGGATAGTCCGGATGGTGTATAAGCAGCCCCAATCAAGTTTCAAAGAAATTCAAGCTGTTCTGCAGCCTCAGGGTGCATCAGTGTCAGCGCAAACAATCCGTTCACATTAGAATGAAATGAAATACTATGGCAGGAGATCCAGGATGACCCCACTGCTGACATAGAGACAAAGAAGCTAGACTTCAGTTTACCAAAATGTACGGGAATAAGCCAAAATCCTTCTGCTGAAGGGTCTTGTAGACAGAGGAGACCAAGATTAAACCTTTTGGTAAAATACATCATTCTACTGTTTACCAAAAATGATATGAGGCCTACAAAAAAAATACACAGTGATACCAAAGAGTATTCGTGTTTCCTTCAGACCAGCAGTGGGATCTAACCAGGGACAACATCTGCATAGATTGCATAAATATTATTACCTTGTTTCTGTTGGTTTTCCTTTTTGAAAGAAAGGAGTTGCGGAGCCTTGATATATGTAATTTGATGCTTTATTTTTATGTAATAATTAACCTATCCATCTTCTTCTACTTGTATTCCTATGTGCATGGTCAAAGCTGTCCGCTTTTCCAGGTGGATGAGTGAGACTAGATGGGTACGATCTGCGGATTTGCGTTAGTTTAGTGCCCCTTCTGTCAAAAGATGTAGCAAAATACGAGTCCTGATGGATCTGCTCTCACTTTTGAATAAATCACCCTTTCATTAATGGAAGTAATGTACGGTAATCATCTTACATTACAATGTTCTGTCCTATTAGTAAATTGTCTTTGTTACTCTATGTTTTCATATACTGTATAAACTTTTAATTTTTCATGTTCTAAGGATATACAGTAATATGGACTGGACTGTCCTAACATCCTATATTTCCCAAATAGTTTAGCCGAATAATAAATGGGCATTTGATTTCGAAGCTGCGTTCCTCCTCTATTATTGGCTAAACCACTCTTCTAGAGATCCAGAGACACATTTGGGCTTTTCACCATGTATATCAGTGGAGGGTTTTCCCAAGGCATTGGGACAATTATGTTGTGTTGCTTTTTTAGTTGAAATGTTGTGATTTATGCTGCCAGTCTTCTAATAATGAAATTAATGTTGTTTAGGCAGTAGTAATACTCAGATGACACTTATCTTAGAGGTGGTGAGTTCTCCTTTAATGGAAGTCTTCAAACAGATGGTTTAGTGAATCCTCCATTGAGAAGGGGGTTGGAAATGGTGACCCTGGAGGTCCCTACCAACTCTAACATTCTAGGATTCTGTGATCTACACCAGATATATTAGGTATATCAGAGAGGCCTTTTAACAGAGGAATAATTTTAGCTGTGTCCTGGTAAGAAGAGACCACTGCAAGACCCTTCGCTTTCCTTAGCATCACATAAATTAAAAGGATGAAGTTCCCACTCACCTTAGGGAGCTGTAGTAAACAAGCAGTGTTTTCAGACATCACCGATTGAGCGTCACCCAAGTTCTACAGTGGGCCAGTAAAGTGGAAATTCTCAGAAAAGTGGTAGGGGTAAAAGTCTGTTCTTAGCGACTCATGGAAGAACAGTTAGTGGTCTAGTGATGTCCTGGAGCCAGTGTTCTCATCAGCTTCTCCATCTAGTGTACCTGCTCACTGAATTCCTGTCATCTGTCCGCAGCACCACTTCATTAGCACCCATTAAAATTGGTGCCTTGTTAGAAGTGTTGGGTTATCGAGTCCCACATGAAAGTAAATCATGACTTAACCAGATTCCCAACTGTATCCTGTTCAGTCCATTGTGCTCCAGAATAGCCAAACCTATTGCTAGAGATGACAATGTCTGCCCTGCCCTTTACAACTATATCACTGTTGTTGATGATCATGAATATATTAATTATGACCACAGCCTCCAAAAAAATAGACCAGTTCTTCGTTCTTGCCATGACTTGATTATCTGAAGTTTTCTAGATAATAAATGTAACACACAAACCACTGTGGAAAAAAAGTTTATAGGTTTGTCTGACAGTGTTGGAAAAAAAAGAAAAGCTGCAAATGTTTGAACATAACACAGAAAAAACAACAACTCATGTCACTTCTACATTCCCTCATTGATTCTCTGCTGGCAGCCTCTAAACCTAGACAGGTGGGTACCACAGAGCATCTGGATCGACGAGGGAATGAAGTGGTGAATACAGTTATTTCAGAAAATGTGCAGGTCATTTATATTTGTGCATATTCTTCCATATTGAAAAATAGTATCATGAACATAGCATAGTATTATTTACGGTAAACTGTTTTATTTATTTATCTTGATATTTTGACTGAAACTAGAGAGGGCAGAGAGGAATGCTGAAGAGACGGCCTGAGGACAGAGAGGAGCACCGACGAGATGGCCAGAGGACAAAGAGGAGTGCTGAGGAGATGACCCAAGAGCAAAGAGGAGCGCTGAGAAGACAGCCTCTCTGCCCTCAGAAAAATATATTTTTTTAAATATCACGTTCTATCTTTACATTTTGGCTGAGACAAGCAAGGGCAGAGAGGAGCAATGACGAGACGGCCTGAGGGCAGAGAGGAGCAATGATGAGACGGCCTGAGGGCAGAGAGGAGGGCTGAGGAGATGGCCTGAGGACAGAGAGGAGGGCTGACTAGATAACCTGAGGGCAGAGATGAGGCTGATGAAAAGGCTAGGGGGCAGAGAGGAGCGCCGAGGAAACAACCCGAGGGCAGTGAAGAGCGTTGATAATATGGCCAGATGGCTGAGAAGGAAGCTGAGAAGATGACCAGGGGGCAGAGAAGAATGCTGAGACAGCCAAAGGGCAGTGAGGAGCGCTGAGAAGACTTGAGGGCAGATAGGGGTGCTGGGAAGACTGTCTGAGGGCAAAGCAGAATGTTGAGGAGAATGTCTAAGAGCAGAGAGGGCTGATGATGAGACAGCCAGAGGGCAGAGAGGAGTACTGAGGATTTGGCCTAAAGGCAGAGAGGAACATTAACGAGATGACCTGGGGACAGGGGAATGCTGAGGAGACAGCCTGAGGGCAGAGAGGAGCACTGAGGAGACACCCTAAAAGCTGAGGAGCACTGAGGAGATGGCCTGAGGGCAGAGAGGAGCACTGAGGAGATGGTTTAAAGGCAAAGAGGAACATTAATGAGACGACCTGGAGACAGGGGAATGCTGAGGAGATGGCCTGAGGGCAGAGAGGTGCACTGAGAAGATGGTCTGAAGGCAGAGAGGGAGTGCTTAGGAGAGTGGATGGGAGGGGAGTGTGATGGTTTATTTTTTCCTATTCATTAACCCCTTCACAACATGCACCAAACATGTACTGTGCATGTCATGTCCCTCCCTTTGATGTGGGCTTCGGCACTGAACCCACATCTTTCCCAGCACATTTTGAACACGTTTTGAACAGGTGATGAGGCGCCCCCAGATGCAGGGCCGCGGGGTACTCGGTACCGGGCCTCTCTGTCTCAGTTCTGGGGTTGTCACGGTGGCTAGACCCAATCCGTGACCCTGCTAAGGGGCGTCCAATGAAAGATGTGCTGATGGTGCGTGGTGCAGGTCACGATGAATAACGAGGACACAGGGTTGCAGTCTCTTTACCTCTTTACTGAAGGCTTCAGGAGCCTCAATCCAGAGTACTGCTAACAGGGCTGGCTGAGACCGGCCGGTCCGAAGGCACATCCAGAGTTTCCTTTGCAGGTGGAAATCAGTGCCTACCTTCTAGCGCCTGTGTGTTGTAGTACCTCCCTGCTGAGCACCACGGGATAGTCCTCACAACTGTTGTGTCTGTTTCTGATGTTCTTCTCTCTCACAACTCGTATCTATTCTGATGTTCTTTCTCCGTCCCCCAGATTATATGGATAGGACGCACCCGTATGACGGGAAGGCCTGGAGATCTTCTGGGACCCTAGCGTCGCCCCTCTCCCACAATTGCCCCCTATGTCTGCTTAGGTGATTTAGGTGAGTCAGCCAACCTAAAATTAACTGTCCTGCCGCTGTTTGAAGTATTGCTTGGAGCCAAATACTTCCTCGGCGTTCCGGCCACCGGCTACGCACCTCAGTAGGATGTTGCCTCGATCTTACGGCACGACTCCTACTGGCTTTATCTCCTTTTTGCTGCGATCTCGTTTCTCACTTCTCCACAATAAACTTCTCTTCATTTCCTTTCTTAGGATGCCACCGCAACGGGTGCAGGCGTGGCTCTGTAACGTTCTGTTCTGTTCGCTAGGCCACTGTCAGGATCCCACCCCTGACAGAGACCCCCCTGAATCTTCCCCTGCAACACCCTCTGCCACAGGATGTTGCCTGGATCCAACCCAGTCAGCTTCTGACTAACTTCCTATCCAGCCCCCAGTTTTACCAGATTGTGAGGAGTGGCCTAATGCATAGAACCCTTTGCTCCCCCTGGTGGCCAGAGTGTGAAATGTAGTGTGTGACTGTGATACCTGGTCAGGTGAACTCCTTAAGTGCCATCATACATACCATCACTCCCCTTAGCGGCGGAGCGTCAGCACTGCAACGACCAGGACTCTGGGGCGCTGCAGTGACATGTGCCCCTAACAACCACGGGTGGAGGTCTCCAGCAGAGCTCCATGATTGTCAGTGCTGGATTAAATAGCAAGCTAGTGAGCATTTATCCTACACACAGGCGATCAGATCATCGCCTGTGTGTAGCAGAGGCAATCGGACAACTGCAGCTTCAAGTCTGTTACGGCTGGCGGAACGCACTGAATAGATTAAAGATGGTAAAGGTGTGTTCACAGCCCGGGGTCCACCGTGCAGAGATGGAACCTGCTGCTAAGTAATGGTGGCACTATATGGCGGTACTACGTCGGAGTAAACTCTGGTTCAGACACCCAGGTAAGAACTAAAGCGAACTCTGTTGCTTCACAGAGTCGCAGTGAAACAAATGAAACGCTGTGCCCTGTTAGCGAACATAGGATGCAGCAGACGAACGCTAGTGGGATCCCTAAGATTCACCCCCACTAAGCTGGTGATTGATCCCACTCTGACCCTCGGTGGCTTTTGAGCCAGAGCCGGAGGACGCACCGAGTCAGATGCAGAGATCAAGTGCGAGTTCCCATCCTACACTGACCAGTTGTCAGGATAAGTTAAGATTATAGCACAGAGTGTGTGCAGTGCCGTGCAGGCGGGCACTGCTGGTTTGACGCAGTCAGGGCTGCCACTAGAAATTTCGGGGCCCCATATTGGCAAAATTTTCGGGGCCCCCTTGAGACTCCGCCCGCCCAGGCTCCACCCCAGCCCCGCCTCCACGCTCCACCCCTCAAACTGTCCACAGTCCCACCGCTCTCTCTTGGAAAAACTCCACTTCTCACCAATCACACATTGAGGGTACGTGTCCACCTTCAGGATGGCCGGCGGTTGCGTCGGAGCGGCAAACCCGCTCGGCGCTAAGCCCCGCCCCCTACTGTGATGCGATTATGCCGGATGTGTTCATTGTACACATCCGGGATCATCGCACCCCACACATAGGGCCCTGTGTTATAGCTTGCGGCGGCGCAGCTGCCGCAAGGAACACGGACATGCTGCGATCTTAAAAGAAGCGCCGCATGTCCGGAGTCGCAGGGCCGCCGGGTGCGTGTTACCACGCATAGTGGAGATGGGATTTCATAAAATCCCCTTCACTATGCTGGAACATCTGGACGCTGCGTGTTTGATGCTGTGGCCCCACGCAGCGTCAAACACGCAGCGTTTACTTAACGTGGACACATACCCTAACAGTTCCCATCACCAGATCACACATATAGCCGGCAGCTTTTGTTTTGGCCAAAAGATTTTGTAAGCCGCCACCATAACATGGTAGACTCTTTTGGTGAGGCCCTACTCTGCTGTAACCTATTAAATATTTGTTAAAATATGCAATACAATTTAGGTATATTTTTATTTATTTTTCAATTTTTAAAATGACCAATAATATCACATAAAAAGAACAAATACCGCTACACCATGACCAGATGACATATTACCACCACAGTGATCGAATAATATCACATACAAGGGACAAATACCGCTACACCATGACCAGACCGCATATTACCACCACAGTGATCGAATAATATCACATACAAGGGACAAATACCGCAACACCATGACCAGACCACATATTACCACCACATAGTGACTGAATACTACAATTCTGATCAGTAATAAAAAAAAGCACCACACTATCACCATAAGTGCCATTATACACAGGAGATCTGTACTTAGTATGCAGTGTCTGTGTACAGATAATACAGTGATCACTAGTGAAATTATACACAGGAGCTCTGTATATAGTATACAGTGTATAGTGTCAGTGTATAGGTAACACTGACTTACCAGTGACGTCTCTAGGTGAAGTCCTTCATCTTTCATCCAGCACAGACCGCCATCATGTCTTCCAGCCAGGACTCGTTTCTGCAGGAAATAACACAGTTATCTCGAGCTCCACTTGTAGAACACATTACTTAATTTTTCCCAACTTCTACATTACACCGCATAAAGAAAAAGAGGCGACATAGTGTCACTCTACACAGTAACAGGACCGCCCCCTCATTTAAAACAGTGTCCTCAAAAAATAAATACATCACTGCAGTAATAATATCCCTTAATTAGTCCCTATGGTAATAATATTCCCCATCCTGGCCCCCGTGTGTCTCATTCCTGGCGTCAGCCATATGTTCTCCCATCCTGCCCTCATGAGTATCCATCCTGCCCCATATGATCTCCCCATCCTGCCCCATCTGTCTCCATCGTATCCATCCTGCCCCATGATCCTGCACAATCTGTCTCCAATTCTGCCCCCAGTGTCTCCAATCATGCCTCCTGTGCCTCCAATCCTTCCCCATCTGTCTCCAGTCATGCCCCCATGTCTTTCATCATACCCCACATCTCCATTCTGCCCCTGTGTCCAGCATCTCTGCCCCTGTGTCCAGCATCTCTGCCCCTGTGTCCAGCATCTCTGCCCCTTTGTCCAGCATACTGCCCCTGTGTCCAGCATACTGCCCCTGTGTCCAGCATTCTGCCCCCTGTGTCCAGCATTCTGCCCCCTGTGTCCAGCATTCTGCCCCCTGTGTCCAGCATTCTGCCCCGTGTCCAGCATCCTGCCCCTTTGTCCAGCATACTGCCCCTTTGTCCAGCATTCTGCCCCCTGTGTCCAGCATTCTGCCCCGTGTCCAGAATACTGCCCCCTGTGTCCAGCATCTCTGCCCCTTTGTCCAGCATACTGCTTCTTTGTCCAGCATTCTGCCCCGTGTCCAGCATCTCTGCCCCTTTGTCCAGCATACTGCCCCTTTGTCCAGCATTCTGCCCCGTGTCCAGCATCTCTGCCCCTTTGTCCAGCATACTGCCCGTGTCCAGCATCTCTGCCCCTGTGTCCAGCATCTCTGCCCGTGTCCAGCATCTCTGCCCCTGTGTCCAGCATCTCTGCCCCTGTCCAGCATCTCTGCCCGTGTCCAGCATCTCTGCCCGTGTCCAGCATCTCTGCCCCTATGTCCAGCATACTGCCCCTGTGTCCAGCATTCTGCCCCCTGTGTCCAGCATTCTGCCCCCTGTGTCCAGCATTCTGCCCCCTGTGTCCAGCATCCTGCCCCTTTGTCCAGCATCCTGCCCCTTTGTCCAGCATTCTGCCCCCTGTGTCCAGCATTCTGCCCCGTGTCCAGCATACTGCCCCCTGTGTCCAGCATCTCTGCCCCTTTGTCCAACATACTGCCCCTTTGTCCAGCATACTGCCCCTTTGTCCAGCATTCTGCCCCGTGTCCAGCATACTGCCCCTTTGTCCAGCATTCTGCCCCTTTGTCCAGCATACTGCCCCTTTGTCCAGCATTCTGCCCCGTGTCCAGCATTCTGCCCCGTGTCCAGCATCTCTGCCCCGTGTCCAGCATATCTGCCCCTTCGTCCAGCATACTGCCCCTTTGTCCAGCATACTGCCCGTGTCCAGCATTCTGCCCCCTGTGTCCAGCATTCTGCCCCGTGTCCAGCATCTCTGCCCCTTTGTCCAGCATACTGCCCCTTTGTCCAGCATACTGCCCCCTGTGTCCAGCATTCTGCCCCGTGTCCAGCATACTGCCCCTTTGTCCAGCATTCTGCCCCGTGTCCAGCATCTCTGCCCCTTTGTCCAGCATACTGCCCCTTTGTCCAGCATACTGCCCCTTTGTCCAGCATCTCTGCCCCTTTGTCCAGCATCTCTGCCCCTTCGTCCAGCATACTGCCCCTTCGTCCAGCATACTGCCCGTGTCCAGCATTCTGCCCCGTGTCCAGCATCTCTGCCCCTTTGTCCAGCATACTGCCCCTGTGTCCAGCATCTCTGCCCCCTGTGTCCAGCATCTCTGCCCCCTGTGTCCAGCATCTCTGCCCCGTGTCCAGCATTCTGCCCCCTGTGTCCAGCATCTCTGCCCCCTGTGTCCAGCATCTCTGCCCCTGTGTCCAGCATACTGCCCGTGTCCAGCTTTCTGCCCCAGCGTGTCCAGCGTTCTGCCCCGGGCCCCAGCGTGTCCAGCGTTCTGCCCCGGGCCCCACCCCCCTGGGATCGCCGCTCTCAAAAAAAAAAAAAGAGTTCTTACCTTGCCATGCTCCTGCGGCGGGGAACCTCACTTCCTCCACGCAGGTGAAGGACGCACTCGCCGGCGGCTGACAATGACGTCAGACGCCGGCGAAGTGCGACTGCGCACTGCGGCCGCTCAAGTCAGCTGCCAGCCTCCGACTGGCTGGCGGCGGCTGTTAACTATTGACGTGCGGGCACGGGCCCGCACGTCAATAGTGTCCCGCAGGCCCGCAGCGCCGGCAGGGGGGGGGCCCGCAGCGCCGGCAGGTGTTGTAGGATAGCACCATCAGGTGCTAGGTAGCTCCAATATTTGCGAACATTCAACAACACAAGGAATAGGAATGATTAAGGAGCAATCACTAGAACAAGCACACACGATAATAGGCTTATACTAGCACATGGCCGTGCGGCCATGCAAACCTTTTATAGCTGTAGCACTCAAGGACCTTACTAGTGGTCCAATAGGAGCTTCTACAGGACCTGAGTGTGTGACCCTCAACCTCCAATGGAAGGTCGTCCTGTGGGCATACTCAGTATGGGAAAAGCAGGACTTAGTCCCCAAAACGCCTGCTCGCTGCTGATCAGTACTGGCTACAAACACAGAGCCTGGAAAGGCAGCAGTAACCAAGTGCACAGTATCAGCCTGAGCCAGATGCTGGGACCAACGTCTTCGCTGAGCAGGCTCCACTGCGGCTGGAGAAGAATGGGAAACCACAGCGGACATGGTTCGAGATTCCCCCTGTGCAGCGGCGGGAGCTCGACTCCTAACAAAGTCTCCCATGGAAACTATTGAAGTAAACAAAAAATGTTTTTAAAAATATATAACATTTTTATATATAGCTGGCTTATAGCCATATTGCTACTCATATTTCATATATTTTACATTGACATGCTTTAGCACCACATTTTTTTGTATATTGAACATGGAGGTAGCTGCTACCGGTAGGCACCTATTCAGATTAGTTTGGATGTGCCAGTCAGTTTTTTGTTGTTTCATCTGTCCATAAGATGCTTTCCCAAAAGGATTTTGGCTTATTCACTAACATTTTGGCAAACTGCAGTTTAGCTTTTTTATGTCTCTGTGTCAGCTGTGGGGTCCTCCTGGGTCTACTGCCATAGCGCTTCATTTTATTCAAATATCAATGGATAGTTCGTTCTGACACCGATGCACCCTGAGCCAGCAGGACAGCTTGAATTTGTCTGGAATTTGTTAAGGACTGCTTATTCACCATCTGGACTATCCTACATTGCAACCTTTCATCAATTTTTTATGTGCCATCCACGTCCAAGGAAATCAGCTGCAGTGCCATGGGTTGTAAACTTCCTGATTATGTTGTGCACCGTGGAAAAAAAAAATAAAGATCTGTGGAGATGGACTTGTAATCTTGAGATTGTGGATATTTTTCAACAACTTTGGTTTTCAAGTCCTCACACAGTTCTCTACTCCTCTGTCTGTTCTCCATGCTTAGCGTGGCACACACAGACACAGAATACAAAGGCTGAGGCAACTTCTCCCTTTTTATCTGATTTGAGGTGTGATTTTTATATTGCCCACACCTGTTACTTGCCACAAGTGAGATTGAATGAGCATCCCATGCTGAAAACAAAGTTGTTTACCCACAATTTTGTAAAGGTGCCAACAATTTTGTCAAGCCCATTTCGGGCTAGTTTTCTGTGAAAATATTGTTGGAATAAAGCTTATTATTGTATACATATTGCATCAACTACTATTTACTAGTCCCTGTATAGCTGAACACAGTTCTTACTTTCACATTGCAAGCTGACGGACAAGATGCTAAGATCCTAAGCTATACAAATACCAGTTGTAAGCTGTGTTATTTTTGCTCCTCAATAAACATAAATTCACTATTAAAGAGCTGAACAGGACATAGATTAATCTGTTGTCAACAATTATGTCAAATTTACCTTTTTTTCTTAGTTTTTTTGAGTTGTTCCAATCCACATAAAGAATATAAACATGCATATAACAAAACATGTGTCATTGCAATACTTTTCTGGGAGAAAGACATCATTTCTTGAACAATTTCAAAGGTGTCAACACTTTCTGCCATGACATTATATACACCTGAATGGAGGACATATATACAAGTTGTGTCCACGATGGGGTACATATACAGTATAATAGGAAGGAGCCCAAGATGGGGACATTACTGCATAATGGGGGGAGGGGGTACATCTATCCTTACAAGATTTAGAAAACTACGGGGCCCATACATCTGATCAACATGTGGGGCATGCCCAGGTCCAATTTTTGCAATGGGACCTTTCAGATTCTAGTTACGCCACTGAAATTAAAGGTCTATCACTTTGTCACACTTTCATTATGAGGCCAGGGGAGAATGAAATGGTAAATGGGTGTAACTATTGGGGTGTGGTCAAGGGCGTAACCTAGATATATGCGGCACACTAGGTACGCCTTATAATCTGTCCTTCTTTATCTGCTAGGAAAGTTGGGAAGTTTCCAGACAACCCTCACAGATATTATTGTGAAAAATCAGCAGCTAATTAAATGTATTATCTAGATTCCTATAAATGAATGCTTAAGTTATCAAGTGAGATTAGTGTGGTCTGCCAGAGAAGGGTAAATGCACATGAGGTTTGCAAAGAGTCCATGAGGTGTCAGTAGAACTGCATAATATAGGAAAGCCTGGCTTAATTACGTGTATGGAAAATCGGTTTATTTATGTATTTCATTATTTGCAATACATAAGTAATAAAATCACTAGGCCATTTTAACAAATTATTTTGAATTTGCATAAAATCCAGAAATAATCAGAAATTTAATGCCGTGTCTTGAAAGTTTAATCTTTCCTTTATTGTTTTGTTTTGTCTATTTACAAATATTTATGTTAATTCTTTTGCCACTTGACTTATAAATATCAGCAAGGTTTATAGCTAATTATTTCTTTTCTTTTTTTTGTAAACCTTGAATTACTCTGTAAATATTAACCTTCCATTACATTTAGAATATTTACTTTAATGCACCCAAGCAATGAGATGCTAATGAATGCAGCAAGAATGCAAACAAAACCTTTTAGAACAGGTTCAGGCTTTTAGTATAACTGCGCTCTGTTTAGCTCACCGAATTTGTCATTATCAAGAATAATTATCTATCATATTAACATATTTCTGTCCAAATATTGGAGGCAAACCGCTGCGTTTACCCCCATACTGGATGCTTGGAAAAATAAAATTCCACTATGTAAATATATGAGGAGGAGAAGGAGGACAAAAGTGGAGATTTCTGGATGCTGCAACTGGAGAGAACGACTCCATACCTTGAGGATAAAAACTTGTTTATTGTTACTTGCAAGGCATTTCAGGTTAGAACTTATTGTTATCATCAGGCATCTTGATGAAGGAATAAATTCTTAATCAGGAAGGACTACTCTTGAGCAAGTCCTTTCCTGATAAAGGAGATGATGATGCCTGATGAAGACATCCTACTCCGAAACTCATTTCAACCAAGAATAAACAAGGTTTAACCCTCACTGATTGGAGTCGTACTCTCCAGTTGAGCACCCAGGAATCTCCTCACTTTTTCTCCTTGTCTATTATGGTATCTGCCCATCGGGTAGTTCATCAGCCTGAGTAGCAGCCCTACTGTCACAGCGGTAACTTTCATACCTCCTTAGCGCCTGTCTGCACACCATGCGGTTTCTCCCCACCTCCGGCCGCCCTGCTGAGTCTGCTTCTTGCAGCACTACTGCATATGGCATTCATTTAGACTTAAGGGTGCGTGGCCGGTCTCTGCAGGAATTTAAACCTGCTGTGTCCTGCAAAGATTAGCTTCCCTGGTCATTCCCGTGCAAGCAGGGCCTTTTTTAGGCAGTTCCTCATACCACTTCTCACCCCAATGTTGATTCCTATCCAGCTAGCTCTACCGTTTATGCAATTCCTCCATATGCCGCTCTCCATCAATAATCCTATGAAAACTGTTGAAGGAAAGAGCGCAAATAGTGTCTTATCTGAGAAAGTTAAACAGTTAATCCATAAGATTGCACTCACCAGATGTAGCTGAGTTGAAGCATTGAATGGATTCGCTGCAGCAGATCCACGAGTCCAGGAAGGACCAGCAGTTAGATACAGATTGGGAAAATTGTGGTAAATTTCTGCGCTGCTGAATCACTAGAATTCCAGAATTATTAGTACCTGTGGCTTTATTATTCTATGCGTTTCAGAGTTCAAGACTCCATCAGGAACATCCTGTGGTGTTCCTGTGGTGTTCCTGATGAAGGAGTCTTGAACTCTGAAAAGCGTACAATAATAAAGCCACAATTTTCCCAGTCTGCCCTCCATCAATGACATGGCTTGTTTACCAGTCATGTCTGACTTCTCTGCTTCTGTCCTCGGCTACATTTACTGATCATGTGCTGCCTGCTCCGACCTTGGACCGTTTGACTACACCCGTGTCTCACTCCTCTGTCCCGGATACCCACGCTTCTGACCCTCCGGTCAGGTGCTGCAGACCCAAGGTTTGTCTTAGAATGGTACCTACGGGTGGCAAAGCCCATCCTCACCATCTGAGGCCCTACCGAATAACCAGTAGCCACTTATTTATGCCCCTCAAAGTTAAGCCCGGCCCGTGGCACTATGGGTCCACCCAGGGGCGTAGCTAGAGCTTTTGCCGCCCGGGGCTGTTCCCGAGTTTGGCGCCCCCCCCCCCCCCCCTAGAACGTATGCGATTTTCACACTTAGTCATGTACCGACGAGCTCCTCTCCCTTAAGCTCCCAATGTTCAGTGAAAAACTGAGAGAAGCAGAAGAGAAGCTCGTTGTTACAGGACCATGAGTATGAAAATCGCATATGAGTGACGTGTCCATGTGTCGACGACTGGAACCTGCAGAGGTGAATCCTGACATCGCAGCTTCTGAATTCTCACAACTAATGCATTGCACACTTTTAGGATTCTCCCTTGCCGGTGGACAGTCATGTCAGCACAAGCATGCGATTTGTATACTTCCGACCACATTCCGACTAGACGTGCCTGGCCTCGCTCAGTTCATTTTCATAGAGTGAGGCCACACATGTCTAGTCAGCACGTGACCGCATGTATGTAAATCGCCAGCACCAGAGAATCCTGACAGTGTGCAGGGTGCACTGTGAGAACTCAGAAGTCTGCAGTCACAAAGAATGACTGCAGACTCATTACAAACCTGGACATCCCCTTTAATGCTCCTAACATAAATAAAAACATGAGAGTTAGTCAGTATCACAAATAACATTTACATCCAGGTACCTTATAGATGACGTCGCCTCTGGAGCCATTCTTCTTTTCTTCATCTTGTCCAGATCCCATGATGAGTTTTCTCATCCACAGCCGTCTCTGCAGATTTCCATCTTCTCCGCTCTTTTGCAGAAAGTCTCCACATGACGCCCTTAAAGATACAAGTGTCATTATAATGCTCCGGAATAAAAAATTTCCCCGCACTATATTGTCTGCACAAAATATGACCCCCACACTGTCTGTCTTATGGTACTTGCTCTTCACACGGACCTCCCCTTTCTATACCGGACCCCTCTTCACACTGTCCTCTCACACTGAGTCCCCCCTATAGGGCCCAGTATTTATACTGTACTCTCTCATCACACTCCCCCTCCTTTGTATCATATCCCCTCCTGGCTGTGCCCTTACACTGTCCCCCATGCTACGCATGCACACATCCCAACACCCTCACTCCCCGTACTCTGTCCACATACGTTTTTCACATCGCTACTCATATACTGTGTCTGCATACATTCCCCCGTTTGACCCCAAGCTGTCTGCACCCATCCCCCATACTGTTTCCTCATATATGCCCCCCCATCTCCCCCTTTGCTTTTCATTTTGTGTCCTCAGATCTCCCCCACACATTAAATCCCCCCATCCCCATGACAAATCTCCCCCCACACACAATAAATACCCCATCTCCACTCACATTAAATCTCCCCCCACAATAAATCCCCCCATCTCCACTCATATTAAATATCCCCAATCCAATAATATATCCCACTATCCCCACTCACATGAAATCCCCCCCCATCCCCACTCACAGTAAATCCCCCCCAGAATATATGCCCCCCATCCCCACTCACATTAAATCCCCCCCACAATATTTTCCCCCATGCCCACTCACAGTAAATCCCCCCCTGCACCTTCGGTGTCTTCAGCTCCACTCACAGTAAATCCCCCCCACAATAAATGCCCCCATCCCCACTCACAGTAAATCCCCCCCACAATAAATGCCCCCATCCCCACTCACAGTAAATCCCCCCCACAATAAATGCCCCCATCCCCACTCACAGTAAATCCCCCCCACAATAAATACCCCCATCCCCACTCACTGTAAATCCCCCCCACAATAAATGCCCCCATCCCCACTCACAGTAAATCCCCCCCACAATAAATGCCCCCATCCCCACTCACAGTAAATCCCCCCCACAATATATGCCCCCATCCCCACTCACAGTAAATCCCCCCCTGCACCTTCGGTGTCTTCAGCTCCAGCCTCCACTCACAGTAAATCCCCCCCACAATATATGCCCCCCTTCCCCACACAGTAAATTCCCCCCCTGCACCTTCGGTGTCTTCAGCTCCACTGGAGCACTTACCACCGCTCTGCATCTCCTGCTCTGCCGCGCAGGTGAGTGACGTCAGCAGCGTGATCACATGACCTGATCACACTGCTGGCGTCGCTCTGACCCGGCAGTCAGAGCTTCAATTGTACTCGCATCACAGATACGAGTACAATTGAACACTGGGAGCCGGCACGCTGCAGCTTCTCTGTGCCGGCTGTCAGCTTGACAGTCGGCACAGAGAACAGCTGACTCCCAGCGCGGGGGGTGACAGAATGCAGCCGCCGGGGGAGACACTGCGGACCGCCGCTTTAGGCGGCCCGACTGCGCCCCCCTGACGGCTGCGCCCCCCTAGATACGCCACTGACTCACCCCCGCATTGTGCCGCCCCCCCGCATTGTGCCGCCCGGGGCGGCCCGCCCCCCCCGCACCCCCCTTCCTACGCCACTGGGTCCACCCCGACCTGCATTACAACTACTTTGAAATCACTTCCACCTTCTCCCAGAACTGTGCCACTCACAACCTACTCAGGTGAGGGACTAATTGTTCAGTCTATTCTCACCATGAGCCAGCGATATCACACAGGGAGTGCCTCTAACTTTCTTTACAGCTTTATAAGTATATACATCATTTTACAATTAGCGGAATTTCTCTAAACCTCGGATATATCAGTTGTGTATGAAGGAGAGAACAAATTATCTGTTGTCACTCAGTTGCTGGATAATGGTGCTCACCCAATATTTGATAAAATAGTAAAACACTAAAATCATGTGCCCTACAGAACGATGCTGTAATACGCTACTGAGGGTGATATATGGGGCACTAATGGATTTCCGCATTCATCCAATTTCATATAGAGACAATTCTCCAACAAAATCCAACAAAAAATATTGTGGCACGCTCCACTGGGCGCCGTATTAACAATGCATTCTTTCCTAGAAGCATTGTTTTTAGAGGAAAATATTTCAGTATTATGGTACACCATATGGCAGCACAGGAAGTGCCTATGGCTGTCGTCTGAATGAGGTTTTTGCAACATTTAGTTCAAATACAATTATTGGATTTTGGTTTTGTTATTTTATTTTAAGAAATTATTGGTTTGAAGTAAATTTATGCGAGCAGAGGATTTATCTGAATCTTCTGTTCTTCCGAAAGATGTTTCGTTTATAGAACTTATTTATATTCCTCCATTGTGGACACAGACAAAAAAGGGCCCGATGCAAGGACAGTTTATGGGCCCTTTCCAGTCCAATAGTTCTGCTATGACAGAAGTTCCTTGCTGATTGGAGGTGGAAATGCCCCCCCCCCCTACCTCATGTGCCCCTATGCGTCTGCACATATTGCACCAATGATATGTCCGCCCCTGATACTTTCATCAGAGTGCCGGCTCCGGTATACTGTGTTCGTGCACCATGCTGCACTTTACAAGACTAGTGTTTCCTCTCGCCGCTGGTCCTTGCCAGGGACACTTCCATCAATAGTGAAAAAAGGATTTTCTTATAATAAGATCCCATAAGGTATTGGGGTATTACATTTTGAAAGTGGAAAAGTGCTTTAAAGAACCAGAACCCTTTTTAATCTGGATTAGGAAAGAGACGTGCACCATAATCTCATTGTACAGTTGTGCTGTTTATGTTTGACACCCACTGCCATAGATGCTGGGTATATTAGTGCCTAGTGTGACTCCCTGATAAATGCTTAACAAGCTAGGTTGCAGTATGGGATAGCCGCCCGCAGTGGACCTGTAGGATGGGCAAAAGCCAGTAACAAATATGGGTACAAACTAACCCTTGGTAGATTTAAGGAGTAATGCATGGGCCACTGGTCCTGGTTAAGGGATGCTTAGACATTAAAATAAAAAGTTGAAGGAGTGGCCCATACCTGGTGAAATATTTGGCAAGTGCTAAAACTTGCTGAATCTTAAACATGTGTAATGTGCACACAATTAGGATTTGGCTTCACTTACTGGTTTCCAGTGGTAGCCACGTGACCAGAAGAATAGGATTGCATACTTGGAGTCACATCCCTACTAGAGTCTCAGTCGGTTCTATTGAGCGAGGCACTTGGGACTCCAGTCATCACTTGTCCATTATTAAGCAATCATATACTTATGGTCACATTGTTGCTACTGGAATCGACAAGTGGAGCCAAATCGTAATGCTCCTGTCTGCTGAGCTGCACACTTCGTAGAGGTCTATTGCACTATGGGTGGGGTTCTCAGGACTGGAATCCCAACCAATCAACAGGCAATTCATAAAGCTCGCTACACATGAAAAATCAAGAAGAAAGATTAGTTACACTTTAATCTTGAAAAACAAAAATACGAAACCATAAAGACATCCTTGTCATGAATCCCAATGGCTAGGGGATAGCACAGGACAAGCAAGGTACAAATAAATAACGGACGAGCTCTAGGGTGATGGAACCTGGGCTGACCGCTGCCCTACGCCTGACAAACGCAACTAGAGATAGCCAGGGAGCGTGCCTACGTTGGTTCTAGACGCCACGCACCAGCCTAAGAGCTAACTAGTACTGCAGAGAAAATAAAGACCTCACTTGCCTCCAGAGGAATGAACCCCAAAAGGTATAGTTGCCCCCCACATGTATTGACGGTGAAATGAGAGGAAGGCACACACATAGAGATGATATATATAGGTTTAGCAAATTGAGGCCCGCTGTAAACTAGAAAGCAGAACGATACAAAAGGGGTCTGAGCGGTCAGCAAAAAACCCTAATCAAAAACCATCCTGAGATTACAAGAACCCATGTGCCAACTCATGGCACATGGGGAGAACCTCAGTCCACTAGAGCTACCAGCTAGCATAGAGACATAATAAGCAAGCTGGACTAAAAAACCAAACAACTGAAAATCAGCACTTAGCTTATCCTGAAAGATCTGGGAGCAGGTATGCAGGAACTAAACAGAGCACATCTGAATACATTGATAGCCGGCAAGGGAATGACAGAAAGGCCAGGTAAAATAGGAAACACCCAGCCTCTGATGGACAGGTGGAAACCAAAGGCCGCAACCCACCAAAGTCACCCAGTACCAGCAGTAACCACCAGAGGGAGCCCACAAACAGAATCCACAACAGTACCCCCCCCTTGAGGAGGGGTCACCGAACCCTCACGAGAACCCCCAGGGCGATCAGGGTGAGCTCTATGGAAGGCGCGGACCAAATCAGTCGCATGAACATCGGAGGCGACCACCCAAGAATTATCCTCCTGACCATAACCCTTCCACTTAACCAAATACTGGAGTCTGCGTCTGGAAACACGAGAATCCAAGATCTTCTCAACAACATACTCCAATTCTCCCTCCACCAGCACCGGAGCAGGAGGCTCAACCGAAGGAACAACGGGCACCTCATACCTCCGCAACAACGACCGATGGAACACATTATGAATAGCAAACGATGCTGGGAGATCCAAACGAAAAGATACAGGGTTAAGAATCTCGAAGATCCTATAAGGACCGATGAACCGAGGCTTGAACTTAGGAGAAGAGACCTTCATAGGGACAAAACGAGAAGACAACCACACCAAATCCCCAACAAGAAGTCGGGGACCCACGCGGCAACGGCGATTAGCAAACTGCTGAGTCTTCTCCTGAGATAACTTCAAATTGTCCACCACCTGATTCCAAATCTGATGTAGCCTGTCCACCACCACGTCCACTCCAGGACAATCCGAAGGCTCCACCTGACCAGAGGAAAAACGAGGATGAAACCCCGAATTACAAAAAAAAGGAGAGACCAACGTGGCAGAACTAGCCCAATTATTAAGAGCAAATTCGGCCAGTGGCAAAAAAGCAACCCAGTCATCTTGATCAGCAGAAACAAAACACCTCAAATAAGTTTCCAAGGTCTGATTAGTTCGCTCCGTCTGGCCATTCGTCTGAGGATGGAATGCAGACGAGAAAGACAAATCAATGCCCATCTTGCCACAAAACGTCCGCCAAAATCTAGACACAAACTGGGATCCCCTGTCAGAAACGATATTCTCCGGAATCCCATGCAAACGAACTACGTTCTGAAAAAATAAAGGGACCAACTCAGAGGAGGAAGGCAACTTAGGCAAGGGCACCAAATGAACCATCTTAGAAAAGCGGTCACACACAACCCAGATAACGGACATTTTCTGTGAAACCGGGAGATCAGAAATAAAATCCATGGAAATGTGCGTCCAAGGCCTCTTCAGGATGGGCAAGGATAATAACAACCCACTGGCCCGAGAACAGCAAGGCTTAGCTCGAGCACACACTTCACAAGACTGCACAAAGGTACGCACATCCCTAGACAAGGAAGGCCACCAAAAAGACCTGGCCACCAGGTCTCTAGTACCAAATATTCCAGGATGACCAGCCAACACAGAAGAATGGACCTCGGAGATGACTCTATTGGTCCAATCATCCGGAACAAACAGTCTTTCTGGTGGACAACGATCCGGTTTATCCACCTGAAACTCCTGCAATGCACGTCGCAAGTCTGGGGATACGGCGGACAATATTACCCCATCCCTAAGGATACCAGTAGGCCCAGAGTCTCCAGGAGAGTCAGGCACAAAACTCCTGGAAAGAGCATCTGCCTTCACATTCTTTGAACCTGGCAGGTATGAAACCACGAAATTGAAACGAGAAAAAAACAACGACCAACGAGCCTGTCTAGGATTCAAACGCCTGGCAGACTCAAGGTAAATGAGATTCTTGTGATCAGTCAAGACCACCACACGATGTTGAGCACCCTCAAGCCAATGACGCCACTCCTCAAATGCCCACTTCATGGCCAAAAGCTCCCGATTACCCACATCATAATTGCGCTCGGCGGGCGAGAATTTTCTAGAGAAGAATGCACATGGCTTCATCACCGAGCCATTAGAACTTCTCTGTGACAAAACCGCCCCCGCTCCAATCTCGGAAGCATCAACCTCAACCTGAAAAGGAAGTGAAACATCTGGTTGACACAACACAGGAGCAGAAGAAAACCGGCGCTTAAGTTCCTGAAAGGCCTCCACGGCCGCAGGAGACCAGTTAGCAACATCAGCACCCTTTTTAGTCAAATCAGTCAAAGGTTTAACAATACTGGAAAAATTAGCAATGAACCGACGATAAAAATTAGCAAACCCCAAGAACTTCTGAAGGCTCTTAACAGATGTAGGTTGTGTCCAGTCACAAATCGCCTGAACCTTGACGGGATCCATCTCAATAGTAGAAGGAGAAAAAATGTACCCCAAAAAAGAAATCTTCTGGACTCCGAAGAGACACTTTGAGCCCTTCACAAACAGAGAATTGGCCCGCAGAACCTGAAACACCTTCCTGACCTGTAGAACATGAGACTCCCAGTCATCAGAAAACACCAAAATATCATCCAAATACACAATCATAAACTTATCCAGATATTCACGGAAAATATTGTGCATAAAGGACTGAAAGACTGACGGAGCATTGGAGAGCCCAAAAGGCATTACCAAATACTCAAAATGGCCCTCAGGCGTATTAAATGCGGTTTTCCACTCATCACCCTGTTTTATCCGCACCAGATTATACGCACCGCGAAGATCTATCTTAGTGAACCACCTAGCCCCCTTAATGCGAGCAAACAAATCAGTCAATAATGGCAATGGATACTGATATTTAACTGTAATCTTATTCAGAAGGCGATAATCTATACAAGGCTTCAGGGAACCGTCCTTTTTTGCCACGAAAAAAAAACCTGCTCCCAGAGGGGACGAAGATGGACGAATATGTCCCTTTTCCAAGGACTCCTTAATATAATTCCGCATAGCAGTATGCTCTGGCAGTGACAGATTAAATAAACGACCCTTAGGGAACTTACTGCCAGGAATCAATTCTATAGCACAGTCACACTCTCTATGAGGAGGGAGCGAATTGAGCTTAGGCTCCTCAAAAACATCCCTATAGTCAGACAAAAACGCAGGGATCTCAGAAGGAGTAGATGAAGCGATTGAAATCGGAGGTGCATGATCATGAACCCCCTGACATCCCCAGCTTAACACAGACATTGTTTTCCAGTCCAGGACAGGATTATGAGTTTGTAACCATGGCAGACCAAGCACTACTACATCATGTAAATTATACAGTACAAGGAAGCGAATCACCTCCTGATGAACGGGAATCATGCGCATGGTCACTTGTGTCCAATACTGCGGTTTATTCATAGCCAATGGTGTAGAGTCAATTCCCTTCAGAGGAACAGGAACTTCCAGAGGCTCCAGACTAAAACCGCAGCGTTTAGCAAATGACCAATCCATAAGACTCAGGGCAGCGCCCGAATCCACATAGGCATCGACGGAAATGGAAGACAGTGAAAAAATCAGAGTCACAGACAAAATGAACTTAGGCTGCAGAGTACCAATGGCAAAAGATTTATCAACCCTTTTTGTGCGTTTAGAGCATGCTGATATAACATGAGCTGAATCACCACAATAAAAACACAATCCATTTTTCCGCCTATAATTTTGCCGTTCACTTCTGGACTGAATTCTATCACATTGCATAGTCTCAGGTGCCTGTTCAGAAGACACCGCCAACTGGTGCACGGGTTTGCGCTCCCGTAAACGCCGATCAATCTGAATGGCCATAGCCATAGACTCATTCAGACCTGTAGGCGTAGGGAACCCCACCATAATATCCTTAATGGCCTCAGAAAGACCATTTCTGAAGTTTGCAGCCAGGGCACACTCATTCCACTGAGTAAGCACCGACCATTTCTGAAATTTTTGACAATATATTTCCGCTTCATCATGCCCCTGAGAGAGGGCTAACAAAGCCTTTTCAGCCTGAATCTCCAGGTTAGGTTCCTCATAGAGCAATCCCAATGCCAGAAAAAACGCATCCACACTGAGCAATGCAGGATCCCCTGGTGCCAATGCAAATGCCCAATTCTGAGGGTCGCCCCGCAGGAAAGATATTACAATCCTGACCTGTTGAGCAGGGTCTCCAGAGGAGCGAGTTTTTAAAGAAAGAAACAATTTACAATTGTTCCTGAAATTCAGGAAGGTAGATCTATCTCCAGAAAAGAACTCTGGAATAGGAATTCTAGGTTCAGACATGGGAGTGTGAACAACAAAATCCTGTATATTTTGAACTTTTGCCGCGAGATTACTCAGGCTGGAAGCCAAACTCTGGACATCCATGTTAAACAGCTAAGATCAGAGCCATTCAAGGGTTAAGAGGAGGTAAGAAGCAGCTAGACAGCAATTAAGGGCTAGGCAGCAAAACTCTGAAGGGAAAAAAAAAAAAAAAAAAATTTCCCTTAAACACTTCTTTTTCTCCTGCTTCAGCCCAAACAATTAACACTTTGTGGGCCGGCTATACTGTCATGAATCCCAATGGCTAGGGGATAGCACAGGACAAGCAAGGTACAAATAAATAACGGACGAGCTCTAGGGTGATGGAACCTGGGCTGACCGCTGCCCTACGCCTGACAAACGCAACTAGAGATAGCCAGGGAGCGTGCCTACGTTGGTTCTAGACGCCACGCACCAGCCTAAGAGCTAACTAGTACTGCAGAGAAAATAAAGACCTCACTTGCCTCCAGAGGAATGAACCCCAAAAGGTATAGTTGCCCCCCACATGTATTGACGGTGAAATGAGAGGAAGGCACACACATAGAGATGATATATATAGGTTTAGCAAATTGAGGCCCGCTGTAAACTAGAAAGCAGAACGATACAAAAGGGGTCTGAGCGGTCAGCAAAAAACCCTAATCAAAAACCATCCTGAGATTACAAGAACCCATGTGCCAACTCATGGCACATGGGGAGAACCTCAGTCCACTAGAGCTACCAGCTAGCATAGAGACATAATAAGCAAGCTGGACTAAAAAAACAAACAACTGAAAATCAGCACTTAGCTTATCCTGAAAGATCTGGGAGCAGGTATGCAGGAACTAAACAGAGCACATCTGAATACATTGATAGCCGGCAAGGGAATGACAGAAAGGCCAGGTAAAATAGGAAACACCCAGCCTCTGATGGACAGGTGGAAACCAAAGGCCGCAACCCACCAAAGTCACCCAGTACCAGCAGTAACCACCAGAGGGAGCCCACAAACAGAATCCACAACACATCCTACTCTTGGTCGAGTCAACACTGTTTTCATTACTTTTTTCTTCCTCAACAGCATTCTGCATTAATTAGAAGAAGTTTTGCTCCTGGAATGCGTAGACACCTTTGGATGCTACAGAGCATGTGCATCTACTGCTTGTTGCTGCACATGCTCAGTTTCCTACAACCATTGTTACTTGATACTGTGCATGCTCCGCTTTTTACAGTTTTCAATGTATTCCATTTATTCCAACTGTGCCCACAGAAATCTGAACAGGTGCCAATTATGGCAGACTTCTGCTCCGGAAGAAATAGGGCAGCACATACTACCACGTAGCTGAACAAGATCCTAGTTGCGTGAACTTTGCCTGAATTTTCTTCAGGGTCTAAATGTATTTTCTTTATCTCACAAATCAACACTATATATTTAATTAAAGTAAGCTACCAAGTTGTTTTATTTGTTTTTTAAAAACATGACTTTATTAAAGTCATTGTAGGTAATCGGAAAACTCCTTTCACTGTACTCCGAGCATATTGAGCGACTCGTAAATGAAACTGCTTGTGTTACTTATCAATAATCTTGTTGTGCAGTTGTTCTTGTGTGTTAATTACGTTGTTCATAGCTGGAAACAAGCAATCTCTACTTGATGAATGATGTGACTTTTTCATACCAGTAGGTTCTTCCACTGATGATTTAAGAGCGCCATAGCAACAGAGCTGAAGAATTATACATTCATTTATTTTGCATTTGAATTGATTGCAGTCCATATATTTCATTTTTAATAGATTTCCTTAAAGTTTATCTGGCGTACTTTTGCACTTTGTATCTTAAGATGTTTCATATAAACGTTATATCTGCAGTTTTTTTTTTATAGCTCCTGAACATTGAGCACTGATTAGAGAAAGGCTAGTAGTAGGTAGAATTATCTATTAACTATATAATATGTGTAGTAACTGAAGATCACATTAATTTTCAATAAATATAACTGAGCAGAAGGGGACAACAACAACAATAACAAAAATAATAAGGGGACAACAACAAAAATAATAAAAACAACAATAATAATTCTAAGAACAATAATAACAACAACAAGAATAATATTATAAATAAAATATATAGATTAACACTTTCCTGCCACAGCCAAGCTTTCTTTTAATCTTTCTTTCTTAATCATCTTCTGACAGCCATAGCTATACGAGGGCTTATTTTTTGCAGGAAGAATTGACATTTTGAATGACACCTTTCACTTTACCATACAATTTGCTGAAAAGATAGAAAATAATTTTATGGGGGGGTATGGGGGGGAACTGGAGGGTGGAATTTTTATTCTTAATTTTTACACTGTTCTCAGTGCGATGAATAGAACTTGTCAATTGAGATGGCAATCGATTTTGGCTTGAATTTAAAGGGAACCTGTCACCCCCAAAATCGAAGGTGAACCAAGCCCACTGGCATCAGGGGCTTATCTACAGCATTCTGTAATGCTGTAGATAAGCCCCCGATGTAACCTGAAAGATGAGAAAAAGAGGTTAGATTATACTCACCCAGGGGGGGTCCCACTGCGGTCCGGTCCGGGGCCTCCCATCTTCTTACGATGACGTCCTCTTCTTGTCTTCATGCTGCGGCTCCGGCGCAAGCAAACTTTGTCTGTCCTGTTGAGGGCAGAGCAAAGTACTGCAGTGCGCAGGCGCCGGGAAAGGTCAGAGAGGCTCAGCGCCTGTGCACAGCAGTACTTTGCTCTGCTCAGACAAAGTACGCCGGAGCCGCAGCGTGAAGACAAGAAGAGGACGTCATCCTATGAAGATGGGAGGCCCCAGACGGGACCGCGATGTCCATCGGATCGGACGGCCCGCCCAGGTGAGTATAATCTAACCCCTCTTTCTCATCTTTCAGGTTACAACGGGGGCTTATCTACAGCATTACAGAATGCTGTAGATAACCCCTGATGCTGGTGGGCTTAGATCACCTTCGATTTTGGGGGTAACAGGTTCCCTTTAAAAAAAAAAAAAAGCTGTGATGGCAAGTATTATATATACACATATCTGAAACAATATTTATAGCGCACATATTACATACCCAGGTTGGAAACATAGGTACAAGGTCCCCCCCCCTATTTTAATGTGAGAGTGATACATAACTAAACAGTGGAGAAATCCTATGAATTAAACACACAAGAAATAGGACGAATGTTGGAGTCGCCACAAAACACCACAAAAGTATTATAAAATAATAATTTATTTAGAAATATTTAAAATAACCATTATATACGTCAAGGTCTAGTAAATAGGAAATGATGTAAAAACATCACACTCAAATACCAGCATAAACCACATGAAAATCGGTCTTCATAAAAAGTCATAGCAATATTGAATCACAGTGCCCACAACCTGAAATAAAGCTGGAAGCGGTATATTCTATTTAGTATATAATAATTGCTTATCCATAAGGAAGGATCGATGAGCCCACCACACTCCCGACGCGCGTTTCGCGTAATTGCTCTCCCAAGGGGAAGGGGCCTTGAAAAGGGTATCTTAATGCGTGAGAACACTAAGGGGGCTTCAATAGGGGCAAAATTACTTTGTAAGGGCTGCAAAGTTGTGAGCCAAATACTAATTATTTTTCTATCTTGTGGGTGGAGTGGGCAATTAGGATTTCTGCTATGTGGCCCCATGATTTCTATGTACACCCCTGCATAGGAGTGCCATGATGGTGGACACAAGTCCTGGTTGATGGCGAGGGGCTCCACTCTGTCTAACCACTTAGATACTGTATTGAAGATTGACTGCAGCATCTAAGGTTTACACTACAGTTAGAGATATATGTCATATTTCGAAAAGGGGTTGACGTACCATAACATACCTTGCAACATCTGAGTCCCAATTCATGGTAAATTATAAAATTGCACCCATTTTGTCCAGGTAAAATCTCAAAATGATGCGTTAGTTACTAAACTCTTGTGTCGGTAAATGATTGGCGGCAATACAGATGCACGCTCAGGACTTATGGTCTGGCTTAATCATTGGTATATTAATATGACTGATTTATGATGAAATCTACCAAGCACTGGTACGGAGAACAAATGCTTGTGTAGATAGAGTTAAATACTTTGTGGACAAATAGATATTTCATCATGAACTTGCCAATGGGGGCAATTACATTTCCTATATTTACTCTGAATCTTGACAAATTCCTTTCTTTATTTTCCGACCAAAAAGAAAATTGTACAAATTGTTTTTGCCGTCTCTTTCTCATTTCTTTTATAATAATATTGTATGGGCAGCTAAGAAATCTAGAAATGGACTGTCAAAACTATCGATCTTTTTCTTTATTTCTTCAGAACTCGAGAGACTCTGATGTCATCTTTAACCAGGGAGATATAATTGTTGATCAATACTTCCATGATGAATTTCAGAAGTTTTATAGAAAATCCCATCACTTAAAATATAATTTTAAGGGCATTCTTGAGAAAAACTGAAAAACTGGTTAATTAAATCCTGAAAGATCTTTATTGGAAAGGCCAATACATAAGAATGAAAATATTGGAACAGGGCTAAGAACAGACTTGTGAAATTAAACTCCTGGAAGTTAGTTTTATGGAAAAATACATTGCCTTGGAGAGGTTAGTTCAAGACTCTGAAATATCTACATTATTCTAGAGTTTAGTCAGGCATTATTGTGATTTTAAGGCCGTGTTCACATCATCCTTTTTTTCCTCAAAAGCAGAAGTAAAACAATTTAGGGGGCTTTCAGGAAATCACAGAAAAAAATAAAGAAAAATGCAAAAAAAAAAATAAAGATAACATATTTTAATGTTTTTTCTATTTTTATTTATGCCTTTTTATTGTATTGTAAAAAAGACCAACAATTCTCTTTAAGGCAGGGATGCACTCTTCTGGCTTGGTCTAGTGATTGTATTAACACAAAAAAGCATAAAAACAAGAAAACATATTGCAGCCATTCAACTCTTAATCTATTTTTCTTTATTCCTAAATTGTGCTATATTGCAATCAAATCTGAGAAATATGAAAAGATCTCTGGTGTGTGTCTCAGTAACTCAGCCACGTCCTCCTCTTCCTCCTCACTGTTCTGTGTGTGGCTTTAAAAGGAATCTGTCAATAGGATCAACCCTCCTAAACAGTGTATATGGGCACACATGTCATAGGAAGTTGATTAAAATGATACCTTGATATCTGCGATCCAATATTTGATTCCCGAGAAACACCGGATTACGTACCGGTAATGCTCTTTTATAGAGCTACGACAGCACCCACTGAGAGAGGGGATCTGCCCCTAGGAACAGGAAACCCTACGGAGAGATAAAAGGGGCGGTCCCCCTCGCTCCCACAGTTTGGGTTACAGAGATTGCGAGGAACCGCCCACCAGTTTTAGTATGTCATTCTATATTAACATTCTATCTTAACTAAATTACGTATATTTACAAGAACCAAATCACCCTTAATAGTGCTCATATGCAAACTAATATATATAAGGGAGGGAAGTGAAGGGGTGCTGTCGTGGCTCTATAAAAGAGCATTACCGGTACGTAATCCGGTGTTTTCTCTTCGCCACGACAGCACCCACTGAGAGACTTTCAGAGATAGTTATTTGGGGGGGATTATTGTGTTAAGAACTGATCTACCGAAACACAAGTCAGTGGAGGCAGATAAATCTAGTCTATAGTGACTATAGAAGGTAGTAGGAGACGACCAGGTTGCGGCCTTACATATAAGTTCTATTGGAACCTCCCCTCGCTCTGCCCAGGATGATGCTATCGCCCGGGTGGAATGTGCCTTTACAGTCTCAGGTGGATCTTCCCCTTTAGACGAATAGGCCAGGTATATCGCCTCCCGAATCCATCGGGATAATGTGCCTTTTGTAACACCAGCTCCTTTCTTTTGACCCTGGAAGGAAACAAAGAGAGCCCTGCTCTTCCTCCAGGGACTAGTCCTATCTAGATAGGTTATTACAGCCCTTCTCACATCTAAAGTATGGTACTTTTCTTCCTGATTTGTAGGGTTATCATAGAAGGTAGGAAGAAGAATTTCTTGAGATCTATGGAATTTAGTACACATTTTAGGCAAGTAGGAAGGGTCTGTTTTTAGGACAATCCTATCTGGCAATATTGACATAAACGGAGGATCTACTGATAGCGCCTGTATGTCACTTACCCTTCTTGCCGACACTAAGGCGACAAGAAGAGCCGTCTTGAGGGAGACATGTTTAATGTGAGCAGAATGTAGAGGCTCAAATGGGTGATCTGTTAAGGCTTCAAGGACCAGATTAACATCCCAAGGCGGTGAATGGGGAATATGGACTGGTTCTGCCCTCTGGCAGGCTGAAATGAATCTGGATATCCACCTATCTCCTGCAACGTTGTGACTATACAAAGCCCCTAACGCAGAAATTTGCACTCTTAAGATATTAACTGAAAGGCCTAAATCACGTCCTCTTTGAAGAAATTCAAGAATAATAGAGACTGGAATTTCCTTTGACAGGGCTGAGGGATAGAGGCTTAGAAATTTCTTCCATACTTTCACATATATTGATGTAGTGGATCTTTTCCTACTCAGCAATAGGGTATCAATTACTTTCTCAGAGAAGCCCCTTAGCTTTAATAGCTGCCTCTCAAATCCCAGGCTGTCAACCGTAGACCCTTCACATGAGGGTGGTTGAAGGGCCCCTGGAAAAGCAGATCTTGATTCTCTGGGAGAATCCATGGATCCGAGACGGACATGGCTCTGAGCAGGGAAAACCATGGTCTCTTTGGCCAAAATGGGGCAATTAAGATTATATTCGCTCTGTCCTCTCTTATCTTCCTGATTACCGTTGGAAGAAGAACCATTGGGGGAAAGGCATATGCTTTCTGAAATGTCCACGGGATCTGGAGGGCGTCGAGAATATCGGGGTTGTCGGATCGGAACATTGAGGCGAATGTTTTTACTTGCCTGTTGTCTCTTGTAGCGAAGAGATCTATGTCGGGCATACCCCATTTTATAGTTATCATCTTGAATATCCGACGATTTAACACCCACTCCCCCTGATGGAGGGTATGACGACTGAGAAAGTCTGCTTTTGCGTTGTCTATCCCTCGGACATGAAGTGCTGATAAGGACAGAAGATGATTTTCGGCTATAGTCAAGATGTTTTCGGTTATAGACATGAGAGTGCCTGATCTCGTTCCGCCTTGATGGTTGACGTAAGCCACTGATGTCATGTTGTCTGAGAGTACCCTGGTATGTGTTCCGTGCAACTGTGGGAGGAATTCACATAGGGCATGATAGATGGCTTTTAGTTCTTTTTTATTAGATGAGTCGCCTAATTCCGTAACCGACCACAACCCTTGGACAACCTGGTCCCCCAAGTGTGCCCCCCAACCATGAGGGCTGGCATCCGTAAATATTATGTTTGAGGGTTTAACCTCCCAGGGAACCTCCGCTAACTAGATGATCTGGTTGTAGCCACCAGGTTACGGATTGGATTACTTCATTAGAAAGGGAAATTTTACCGTCTAACCGCCCTTGTAATTTTATCTCCTCATGTAAAATTGTATACTGTAAGCACCTCGAGTGGAACTGGGCCCATGGAACCGCTGGGATACATGATGTGAAGGAGCCAAGCAAGGACATACCTTCACGGAGGGAAATTATAGATTTATCTAGTATAGACTGAACTTTATTCCTAACTGTTATCTGTTTAGTTTCCGGGAGAAAACATTTTTGACTTACAGAATCTAATATAATTCCCAAAAATACCTGACGAGTAGTAGGGATTAGCCTAGATTTTTCCCAATTTATTAACCATCCTAAGTCCTGCAAGGATGAAATCATACGACATAATCTTTGCTGACATTGTGAGGGGGATTTACCCACTACTAGAAGGTCGTCTAGGTATGGGATTATGAGGGTGTCTTTTAATCTTAAATATGACATGATCTCTGACATTAGTTTAGTGAACACCCTTGGAGCAATTGATAGCCCAAAGGGCATTGCCGTATACTGAAAGTGCCGGACACAACCATTCAACACAACCGCTACGCGGAGAAACTGTTGATGTTCTTTAAAGATTGGCAGATGGTAATACGCATCTTTCAAGTCCAGAACCGCCATAAAGCAATGGGGAAACAGGAGTTTTACGGTGGATCGAATAGATTCCATTTTAAAGGTTTGATTTTCTAAGAAGGTGTTCAGCTTTTTAAGATTTATGATGGTTCTGAATGATCCATCAGGTTTTGTAATTAGAAATAGCGGGGAATAGAACCCTTTCCCCTGCTGAAGAAATGGAACCTCCACCAAAACTCCTTTGGATAGAAGATTCATTACTTCTTGCTGTAATGCTTCCTGTTGAGACTGTGATTTTAAAGAAGTCAATAGAAATGAGTCCGAAGGGACTCGGGCAAACTTTAACTTTAAGCCAGAGGTGACGAGGCTATTTGCCCAAACGTTCGATGTTATTCTTCTCCATTGGTTTGAGAAGGAGGATAATCTACCTCCCACAGGTAGATCTGCCTTAACGGGGCTTGTCTTCAGTTTTAAAAGGGCGCTTCCCAAAGAATGCACCCCTCTGTTTGGTGTCTCTAGGGGTCCAGCGATCTTGGTTTTTAAAATCTTTTCTTTTATTAAATATTGGCTTCCGGAATGCTTTCCTATAGAATGGAAGGTAATTATTATTAGGGAAGCCTTTCTTTCTTTCTCCCGCCTTAGTTAATATTTCGTCCAGTTTGGTACCAAACAGGTACTCACCCTGACATGGGAGGCCACACAATTTGGACTTCGTCTGGGGATCGCCTTTCCAGCCCTTGAGCCATAGGGCTCTACGTGCCGCATTTGTGAGACCTGCTGATTTGGCCGCCAGGCGTATAGAGTCGGCAGATGAATCCGCCAGGAAAGCTGCAGCTCCTCTAATTAAGGGTATAGAGGACATCAGTTTGTCTCTAGAAAGACCATTTTTAAGTCCTTCCTCCAAGTCACTCAGCCAGACCAACATAGATCTGGTGGTGCAAGTAGCGGAGATAGATGGCCTGAAGGCTCCCGTACACGACTCCCAGGCTCTTTTTAATAGTGAGTCGGCTTTACGGTCTAACGGGTCTTGTAATGAGCCAGAATCCTCCACAGGTAGCAAGGATTTTTTTGATGTGGATGCTACCGCAGCGTCCACTTTGGGTGCTTTTGTCCATGTCGAAAACTCTTCATCATTGAAGGGGTACCGTCTTTTTGAGGATGTAGGCAATCCTCTTTTGCCCTGGCTTTCCCACTCTTTTTTAACTAAAGTTTTTATTGCTGCTATCACCGGAAAAGAAGGCCTTTTCTTTTCCGATAAGCCGGCAAACATAATATCCTGCTGTGTTCTGGGGACTTTAGAATCCTCGATGCCCATCGTATTACACACAGACCTGACAAGGTTGTCAATACTGTCGGTGGGAAAGCATGTATCCTGGTCTTCCTCAGAGGATACATATTCGTGGGAAATATCAGAGTCTGCTTTCTCCACGTCAGAGGATGGATCAGATATAGGGGATTCGTATCCTCTTTTACCCTTGGCACGCGGTTCTTTATCTATACTATGTAAGGCTTGTAACTCCTGTCTGATTAGAAGCCTGATGTCCTCTGATTTAACTGAGGCTTCCTCCCGCAAGGTGGAATCAATACATAACTTACAAAGCCTCTTTTGGTAACTATCCGGGAGGGGCCGGAGACATAATGCACACTGTTTGTGTTTCGTTTTTTCAGTTTTGTTTCCCTAGGTGTGTAGAAGGAAAAGGGAACACTAGTCAGCCTATGTGGGTAGATGCACACTTACCCCAGTGAAGCCTTGACAGTACCGATTGACGAGGGGGAGACCGAGACAAAGGACCAGCCTGGTCCGACTTTTTCCTTGAGGATCCGCTCTGCTTAGAGCGACTGCTGCTGCCACGAGTACGTGGGGTAGATGCGGCGGTGTCTTCTACAGAAAGCATCGCAGGGATCTGCGATGAATCCATTGTGGACGCCGGGGCGATGCGCCGGCGTCCTTTTCATATGGGGGCCGCCATCTTCTTCCGGTTGAACCCGGAAGTGCTAACCACTTCCGGGTCGCGGCCCTGCATTATGCGCCTGCGCTGCCACCGGAATCAGCGCAGGTGCCGTCTGTCTCCTCCCTCACCCCGGAGGATACCGCAATCCTCCCGGGGAAACAATGGACCTCCATGCTGCCAGAACGCTCTACAAGCGGTCCTCTCGCGCTTGGTCCCACAGACGATCCCCAGGTGGATTCCCATGAGCCAGAAACTCCCACAGCTCTGGCCTCACTGCGCCTGCCAGCAGAGGGGGGAAGCTGAAAAGGAACCCCCGACGCTGCATCCAGCTCTGGAGCCCTTGCCGTCCTCTCAGGTAAACCGCACAAGCGGCATCCAGGCTGGGCATCCTCTTCTCCGTGGATTCCCGTAGGAACAGGAAACCAAACTGTGGGAGCGAGGGGGACCGCCCTTTTATCTCTCCGTAGGGTTTCCTGTTCCTAGGGGCGGATCCCCTCTCTCAGTGGGTGCTGTCGTGGCGAAGAGAAAACACACATTTTTCTTAATATGTAAGTGGGCTGTTAAGATCTATGGGCAGCACATAGATCTACCTGAGAATTTTCAACCAGAGCTTATTTTAAATGAAAAGTCAGTTACCAGTATAATACATGTAATGACTGACAGTCTGCTCTCTTGATCTACATGTCTCACCCTGGTAATGACCCCTTTCATTTACAATAAGCTATGGAAGCAGATTCTTGGGGAGATTTATGTCCGGCCTATAGCTCTTAACAGCTCATTTACATTTATTAAAAATGTGGATTTTTATTGAAAAAGACATCAGATCCCAGATATTATTGTATCATTCAGCTTCCTATGACCTACATGCTTATATAGTTGACTTAGGAGGGTGGATCCTACTGACAGATTCCTTTAAAAAAAAAATGGCTACAGCAGAAGACTCCCCTGCACTGCCCTCTGTGCAGTAGGATAAAAGTTTACTTAGTCCCACCCCCTTGCCTAAATGTCCAGGCTTCAGGCAGGCACTAGGTGAAGATGGAACTGATAAAGCAGTAGATTAATGCCTGTGTTTTCTGCAAGATTTCTACAAACTGACTATTTCAGGATAATTTAGAAAATGCTACAGACTAAGGCTTCATTCACATGTCCTGATATTTCCAGTACAGGAAAAACAGTACCGATGCTCTCTGTGTCCATGTGTTACATACATGTGGCATCTGTGTGCCACATCAGTCTGACACATGTACCGGCACCTGGAAAAAGCCATACAGTTCATGCTGCTCACAGGTGTCAGATGCTGAAGGCAGATCTCATCATGGTCGACTGGTCTCCTTGAGATAAGCGTGAGCAGTCGACAATGATGGAAATTGTATTCAGCACCCGCTATGTACATCGTGCATTAAATAAACAATTAAAAAACAATGGCATCAGCTCCCGCATACTTTATATAACCAGCAGAGGGAAAACTGACTGCTGTGGGGTGATGTTAATCTGGGAAAGGGGTCAATGTCCCAAAAGGTTCCCAGGTTATTAATCACAGCCATTAGCTCTACGGTGCTAGCGGTGATGTCATGAAGGATATTGCAGTTCATCATCCCACTCCCACTGAGCTGACCACGGGAACAGCTGGCTGTGACCTGCAGTGACCTCAATGATGTTACGGCTGGTCACTAAAGTTGCGTATCAAGCTCAGCTGAGTGTCTCCTGGATTCATGGCTGAATGGTCACATAATGCCATCGCTCAGCCATGCAATCCAGTGAAGCAGAGTTGGGCTCTTTGTGGGACAAATGAATTTTCATTGGACAGATGAGGAATATGGTGTTTTATTATTATTAATTTTGCGGTAATAAATGGGAAAAAGAGGGCGGGGAGTGTTTATTTCAAATAAATGAGGGTGTCATTCTTTCAATTAAAGGACTTTTTGCCATATCTTTGCCTTTTTTATATTTGACTATGATGGTTAGTAATGGGGGAGTCTTAAAGACACCTCTTATTTACTAACCCCTGGGCTTGGTGTCAGAGGCCATAAAACAGCTGACATCAACCCCAAATCTATTTCCCCACTTGTCATCGAAAAAGGCCAAGTGGGAAGAGAGAGGCTAAACACCAGATTTGGCGCATCTTATGGATGCGCCATTTCTGAGTCGGCTGAGTGTTCTTAGCCTGGTAAGGGGGGCAATATCCTTGGCCCCTTCCCAGGCTATTAATGTCAGCCTACAGCTATCTGTTTAGTGTTTGCTGGTTAGAAATTATAGGGGGGCCCCATGTCTTTTTTTCTGTGGTTCCCGTAATCTAACCAGTAAAGGCTAAGCAAACAGCTGTAACTGTTAATAGCCTGGGAACCTTTAAGATATTGGCCCCTTTACCAGATTATTAACATCAGCCCACACGGTCAGCTTACCCTCTGCTGTTAATAAAAATTACAAGGGAGCTCACGTCATTTTTTTTAAATTGTTTATTTAATACATGATGTACATAGCAGATGCTGAATACAACTCCCATCAATGTTGCCTGGTCATGCTGATCTGAGGGAGACCAAACTACAATGATGAGAGCTGCCTTCAGCCCCTGGTGCCTGGGAACAGCGTAAACTGTATGGTTTTTTCCAGGCGCCGATACGTGTCACACTGATGACATACAGACATGCAAACACCTCTTTACATTACTTTTTTTAAAGTTATGCTATATTTGCAGTTACAAAATGACTTCTTGCATTTATTACTTATAAGCTATAGTGGCCATTTCTGTAGACTGCTTATAAGTTTAGACCACTCTTCAGAAAAAAATCTTCACCAATGTGTCAATATCTCTGTTATTTTGCAATTATCTGGTAATTGAGACCCAGAAGAATCATTCAGATAAAAAACCTTAAATTTTCTTTGTGGTGGTTTTCTTAGCCCCCTTTATAATTGCGCAGTCTATCCCCCAAATCCCCAACTTGTTGGATCAATTCTGCCATCTACTCATTTACTTGCCAGGTGAGACGAAACAGATTATTTGAGACTTCTATTTCGTATATCAAAACAATATTACTCTAGAGAACACTTTCATTCTTGTTTTCTTCTTTAAAATATGGTTGCAATCAAAATTACTCAACCCCCATTTTAAATTAAGTTTATTAGCAAATTTTTCTACATTTCTGCTATTTGCAATAAACCGAACCAATAAATATTTAAATAGCTCAATACAACTAATATAATGTGGTTTCTCCAATGTAAGACAAAATGCCATGTTTATTTACTACTGCAGTCTCAGAAGTATTTCGCCCCTGGAATAGATTTCCTCAATAGTGCACACAGTTGTCTCAAGCACCTCATCAAAGGCTTTATTAGTTGTATCAGGTGTGCTTGTGATAACATACATCAAATACAGTACTTAAACTGGCTAGGGATTTGATGGCTGTGATATTTGATTGTATGCTAGAAATTAATATCCCCTTATCAATCATCTATTTTTTTTCCATGCTAAATAACTTAAGAATTTAGTTTTACCTTAGACAGTCATGTCACACAAAAAATATAATTTAATTTACCATATGTCTACTTTATGTTGACATTTCTATATATCTATTTTTGGAACAATTAAACTGCTTCTAAGTTCTGCAGTAATTTTTTACATTTTTAAAAAACTAAGAAATCTTTTGCTTGTATGTTTTTTGTTCTTTTAGTTAAAGAGGACCTTTTACCAGTTTGGACATGTTAAACTGGTGACATCATAGAATAGTACCTGCAGAGCTGAGTAAATCGTAGCTTTTAGTTTTATATTTTTCCTCTCTTTTGCAGAGATATTCGCTTGTAAAGTTTAAATTAATATTCATGGGTGTTACCAGAGATTTGTCTCTCGGGGCGTGTTCTTCTTCCCCTGTATGAGGTTTACCAATCGTAAGTAGGCAGTATTATGCAGGGGAGAAAAAAAAGCCATCTTCTCACTGATCTCTGTAGCTACTGTGTAAAGATAAACCAGAGTGGCGCTATGTATATTATGCAGGGGAGGAAAAAAAAGCCATCTTCTCACTCATCTCTGTAGCTACTGTGTAAAGATAAACCAGAGTGGCGTTATGTATATTATGCAGGGGAGAAAAAAAAGCCATCTTCTCACTCATCTCTGTAGCTACTGTGTAAAGATAAACCAGAGTGGCGTTATGTATCATTACAAACTCTTGCAGATCTCATTTCATAGTCCTGCCAGCTCTCTCTCTCTCTACACTGACTTGACGCGAGATGAAATTTAGAAGTGTTTGTAATAACACTTAACTTAGATCTACTGCAACTGTCCAAAGTAGCTACAGAGATCAGTGAGAAGAGGAAATAATGTAATTTCTACCATGCATGATACTGCCTGCTTATGATTATTCAACCTCATGCAGGGAAAGAACTATACACTACCAGAGCCAAATCTCCAGTAATGCCTGAGCTTTAAATAAACTATAAACTAAACTTTACAGGCTAATATCTTCACAAAAAAGAGAGAACTAAAAAAACAACAATTAAAACTTTGTTTTACTCAGCTTTGCAGCCGCTATTCCAAAATGGTAAAAAATTACAAGAACTGGAGTGCATGCAAAGGAAGTGACGATATGTCCAATGACTGGCTAATGGATTTACACCTTTGAAAGTTGTTGTGCAACATTAGAGATATGGGAAATGCAATTGGGTAACTACAGTGGGTTCTGAGTGAGGACAGGTACTAGAAGCATAAACCAAGTTGTTTTTATATAGCTCATAAGGAGCTTAGTTTGTGTGTATGTGTTATAAACCTTAATTGTCTAACAAATACATCACCCTGATGAAGCCCTGGATATGCTGATAGGTGGGGTTACTTCACCCACACATGGGTGATCAACATCTAATGACAAGTCTAACATATAGAACAGTCCCAGCAAATACCCAAGATAGTGCAAAATTACAGTCTCACCCTTCCGCAGACTCACCTGGATTAGAGAAGCTGCAACTTTGGGGGATCCAGGGCCTACTCACTCCACCAGTAGCACCCAGATTTTAGTGGCCACCCACAGTGAGGAGGTAAAGAAAAGCTTAGGAAGCCGACAGTCCATTGAGGCACATGATCAGGTGACCGGAGGGTCCCAACCTGGTTTCCTCAAATGTCTCCATGGTTTCAGTGATAGTCAATGGAGCAGATCTGTATTCTTCCAACTAGGGCCATGGTCCCTTAAGCTGGCATCCTGTAGAATGTCAAATCTGTGTTCCCCTTGCTGGTGCCATGGTGCCTTGGCTGTTGTTCTGTTGAGTCTTTCTGCAGAAAGATATAGATCCTTTTTATACCCACAACTGTGGTTCACGTCATCATCCACATGTTAAGGGGAAGGTGGAATGAGATAAACTCTCATGGTTTGACTCTTTAGTCAATCTGCATAGTTTGTCCTGCACAGTTTGGCATTTCAACAAGCTACATGGATTTATACAATGGGTAATCAATATGCTTGTAAAGATAGATTGTTCAATGACCCTGTGTCCCTGTCCTCCAAGGATAAAGAACCTGTAGGAGTTGATATAGGAGGCAAACAGCAGCCATTCAACAATTCACAAACATCACTTCAAGAGTCAACATTCAGATTCAGACTATTGTTCACAGGTCTCTTGACCCACTGAAAATATAAGTATAGCATAATTAAGATGAAATACTGTGTCATCACAGTATGTTTTACTATGCTTGCTCAATAAAAACTTTTAAAAAATATATATTTTAAACACTTATTTTAAACAGCCCCCTCCACATCTCCTGGTGTAATGGCCTGTCTCCTGGTAGCGCATCCAGCCTCTGGATACTACGCTAATTCTAATTTCCCTATCAGTAAGTCTGTAGATTGAGAGGAAACCAGAGAAAACCCATGCAAACATGGGGAGAACATGCAAAACTCCTTGCAGATGTTGTCCTTGGTGGGTGTGAACCCAGAACCCCAGCTCTGCAAGAGGAACAGTGCTAACCACTGAGCCATTAGCAATGGGTACCAAAGTGCAGTATAGTTAGATATTGTCCCCTTGGGTCAAGTTTAAAGGGATCCTGTTTCCATGGTTCCTGTTGAGAATTCCATTCTTGGGCTCTCTCCGGTGGTTGTAAATGGCACTTTTGTGAATTCTGCCCTTGGGCTCCCTCTGGTGGTTTTGAGTGGAATTGCTGCTCCTTGGGTTTAGCATTAGCAGCTGCTTCCACTGATCGTCTCTCCTGGCTTTGCTATTTAGCCTGGCTCTGGTCTTCAGCCAGTGCCAGCTGTCAATGTTTCTTGGTTGGATTCAGATCTCTCCTTGGATTTCTCTGATAGCCTGTCCATTTCAGCAAAAGATAAGTCATTGCTTTTCTTTTGGTTGTCCACTTGCTGTGGACTTAATCGTTCAGCTCATGTTATGTTTTTTCTTGTCCAGCTTGTCAGTATGATATATTCAGCTTAGCTGGGAGCTCTGGGGAAGCAGATTTGCCCCTCCACACCGTGAGTCGGTGTGGAGTTTTTTTGTAAACTCTGTGTGGATTTTTAGCTTTTAATACTGACCGCACAGTATCCTTTTCTATCCTGTGTATCTAGTTAGAATTGGCCTCCTTTGCTAAATCTTGTTTTCATTCTGTGTATGTCATTTCCCTCTCCACTCACAGTCAATATTTGTGGGGGGCTATCTTTCCTTTGGGGTTTTCTCTGAGGCAAGATAGCTTTCTGTTTCCATCTTTAGGGGTAGTTAGTTCTCAGGCTGTGACGAGGTGTCTAGGGAGTGACAGGAACATCCCACGGCTACTTCTAGTGTTGGTGTTAGGATTAGGAACTGCGGTCAGTACAGATACCACCTCCTCAGAGCTCGTCCCATGTTGCTCCTTAACCACCAGGTCCTAACAGTACAGCTGGCCAGCAATGTGTTGAATGCATCTCAAAAGAGGGAAAAAAAAAAGTTCTGAGCCATTTTTTTTTTCTTTGCAGTCTGTTTTGTCTTTTTTTTTTCCCCTTAATCTCTGGGTGGTTCAGGATTCTGGCGCTGACATGGATGTTCAGGGTTTGTTCTCTCATGTGGATCAACTCGCTGCAAGGGTACAGAGTATCCAAGATTATGTTGTTCAGACTCCGGTTTTAAAGCCTAGAATTCCTACTCCTGATTTGTTTTTTGGGGATAGATCTAAATTTCTGAACTTTAAAAATAACTGCAGATTGTTTTTTGCTTTGAGACCCCGTTCCTCTGGTGACCCCATTCAGAAGGTGAAGATTGTCATTTCTCTGCTGCGTGGAGACCCTCAGGACTGGGCATTCTCCCTTGAGTCAGGGGATCCTGCATTGCTCAATGTAGATGCATTTTTTCAAGCACTCAGATTGCTGTATGACGAACCTAATTCTGTGGATCAGGCAGAAAAAACCTTGCTGGCTCTGTGTCAGGGTCAGGAAGCGGCAGAAGTATACTGCCAGAAATTTAGAAAGTGGTCTGTGCTCACAAAATGGAATGAGTATGCCCTGGCAGCAATTTTCAGAAAGGGTCTTTCTGAAGCCCTTAAAGATGTTATGGTGGGGTTCCCCACGCCTGCTGGTTTGAACGAATCAATGTCTCTGGCCATTCAGATTGATCGGCGCCTGCACGAGCGCAAGGTGGTGCCCATATGGCAGTATCCTCTGAGCAGAGTCCTGAGCCTATGCAATGTGATAGGATTTTGACTAGAGCAGAGCGGCAGGAATTCAGACGTCAGAATGGGCTGTGTTTTTACTGTGGTGATTCTGCTCATGCTATTTCTGATTGCCCTAAGTGTACTAAGAGGGTCGCTAGGTCTGTTACCATTAGTACTGTACAGCCTAAATTTCTCTTGTCTGTTACCCTGATTTGCTCACTATCGTCCTTTTCTGTTATGGCATTTGTGGATTCAGGCGCTGCCCTGAACTTAATGGACTTGGAATTCGCCAGACGCTGTGGTTTTTCCTTGCAGCCTTTGCAGAGCCCTATTCCCTTAAGGGGGATTGATGCTACACCATTGGCCAAGAATAAACCTCAGTACTGGACACAGTTGACCATGTACATGGCTCCAGCACATCAGGAAGATTGTCGTTTTCTGGTGTTGCATAATTTGCATGATGTTGTTTTGCTGAGTTTTCCATGGTTACAGGTACATAATCCAGTGCTGGATTGGAAATCTATGTCTGTGACTAGTTGGGGTTGTCAAGGGATACATAGTGATGTTCCTTTGATGTCAATTTCCTCTTCCCCCTCTTCTGAAGTTCCTGAGTTTTTGTCGGATTTCCAGGATGTATTTGATGAGCCCAGGTCCAGCTCCCTTCCTCCTCATAGGGACTGCGATTGTGCTATTAACTTGATTCCTGGCTGTAAGTTCTCTAAGGGCCGACGTTTCAATCTGTCTGTGCCAGAGCATGCCGCCATGCGAAGTTATGTTAAGGAGTCTTTGGAGAAGGGGCATATTCGCCCGTCTTCGTCACCGTTGGGAGCGGGATTCTTTTTTGTTGCCAAGAAGGATGGCTCCTTGAGACCCTGTATAGATTATCGCCTTCTCAATAAGATCACGGTCAAATTCCAATACCCTTTACCTTTGCTTTCTGATTTGTTTGCTCGGATTAAGGGGGCTAGTTGGTTTACTAAGATTGACCTTCGAGGGGCGTATAATCTTGTTCGTATTAAACAGGGTGACGAATGGAAAACAGCATTTAATACGCCCGAAGGCCATTTTGAATACCTTGTGATGCCATTCGGGCTCTCTAATGCTCCATCTGTGTTTCAGTCCTTTATGCATGATATCTTCCGGAATTATCTTGATAAATTCATAATTGTATATTTGGATGATATTTTGTTTTTTTCCGATGATTGGGAGTCTCATGTGAAACAGGTCAGGATGGTATTTCAGATCCTTCGTGCTAACGCTTTGTTTGTGAAGGGGTCTAAGTGCCTTTTTGGAGTTCAGAAGGTTTCTTTTTCGGGTTTCATTTTTTCTCCCTCGGCTATTGAAATGGATCCTGTTAAGGTCCAGGCCATTCATGATTGGATTCAACCCACATCTGTGAAGAGTCTTCAGAAATTTTTGGGCTTTGCTAATTTTTATCGCCGTTTCATTGCTAACTTTTCCAGTGTGGTTAAGCCCCTGACCGATTTGACGAAGAAAGGCGCTGATGTGATGAATTGGTCCGCTGCGGCTGTTGAGGCCTTTCAGGAGCTTAAACGTCATTTTACTTCTGCCCCTGTGTTGCGTCAGCCGGATGTTTCTCTTCCTTTTCAGGTTGAGGTTGACGCTTCTGAGATTGGGGCAGGGGCCGTTTTTTCTCAGAGAAGTTCTGATGGTTCTTTGATGAAACCATGTGCCTTCTTCTCCAGAAAGTTTTCGCCTGCTGAGCGTAATTATGATGTCGGCAATCGGGAGTTGTTGGCTATGAAGAGGGCATTCGAGGAGTGGCTACATTGGCTTGAGGGAGCCAAGCATCGCGTTGCGGTCTTGACCGATCATAAGAATCTTATTTACCTTGAGTCTGCCAAGCGGTTGAATCCTAGACAAGCTCGATGGTCCCTGTTTTTCTCCTGTTTTGATTTTGTGGTCTCGTATCTTCCGGGATCTAAGAATGTGAAGGCTGATGCCCTTTCTAGGAGTTTTTTGCCTGATTCTCCGGGAGTCCTTAAGCCGGTTGGTATTCTCAAGGAGGGGGTGATTCTTTCTGCCATCTCCCCTGATTTGCGGCGGGTGCTTCGGGAGTTTCAGGCTGATAAACCTGACCGCTGTCCAGTGGGGAAACTGTTTGTTCCTGATAGATGGACTAGTATGGTAATTTCTGAGGTTCATTGTTCAGTGTTGGCTGGTCATCCTGGGATTTTTGGTACCAGAGATTTGGTTGCTAGGTCCTTTTGGTGGCCTTCCTTGTCGCGGGATGTGCGTTGTTTTGTGCAGTCCTGTGGGACTTGTGCTCGGGCCAAGCCTTGCTGTTCCCGTGCTAGTGGGTTGCTTTTGCCTTTGCCGGTCCCTGAGAGGCCCTGGACGCATATTTCCATGGATTTTATTTCAGATCTTCCTGTTTCCCAGAAGATGTCTGTTATCTGGGTGGTTTGTGACCGGTTTTCTAAGATGGTCCATTTGGTACCTTTGCCTAAGTTGCCTTCCTCCTCTGATTTGGTTCCATTATTTTTTCAGCATGTGGTTCGTTTGCATGGCATTCCGGAGAATATTGTGTCTGACAGAGGTTCCAAGTTTGTTTCTAGGTTTTGGCGGTCCTTTTGTGCTAGAATGGGCATTGATTTGTCTTTTGCTTCAGCATTTCATCCTCAGACAAATGGCCAAACTGAGCAAACCAATCAGACCTTGGAAACCTATTTGAGATGCTTTGTGTCTGCTGATCAGGATAATTGGGTGACCTTCTTGCCGTTGGCCGAGTTTGCCCTTAATAATCGGGCTAGTTCGGCTACCTTGGTTTCGCCTTTTTTTTGTAATTTTGGTTTTCATCCTCGTTTTTCTTCAGGGCAGGTTGAGCCTTCTGACTGTCCTGGTGTGGATTCTGTGGTGGACAGGTTACAGCAGATTTGGACTCATGTGGTGGACAATTTGACGTTGTCTCAGGAAAAGGCTCAACGTTTTGCTAACCGTCGTCGGTGTGTTGGTCCCCGGCTTCGTGTTGGGGATTTAGTCTGGTTATCTTCTCGTCATGTTCCTATGAAGGTTTCTTCCCCTAAGTTCAAGCCTCGCTTTATTGGTCCTTATAAGATTTCTGAAATTATCAATCCGGTATCTTTTCGTTTGGCCCTTCCAGCTTCTTTTTCCATCCATAATGTTTTCCATAGATCTTTGTTGCGGAGATATGTGGTGCCCGTGGTTCCCTCTGTTGATCCTCCTGCTCCTGTGTTGGTTGAGGGGGAGTTGGAATATGTGGTGGAGAAGATTTTGGATTCTCGTTTTTTGAGGCGGAAGCTTCAGTATCTGGTCAAGTTGAAGGGTTATGGCCAGGAGGATAATTCTTGGGTTGTTGCCTCCGATGTCCATGCTGCCGATTTGGTTCATGCTTTTCACTTGGCTCGTCCTGATCGGCCTGGGGGCTCTGGTGAGGGTTCGGTGACCCCTCCTCAAGGGGGGAATACTGTTGTGAATTCCGTTCTTGGGCTCCCTCCGGTGGTTGTAAATGGCACTTTTGTGAATTCTGCCCTTGGGCTCCCTCTGGTGGTTTTGAGTGGAACTGCTGCTCCTTGGGTTTAGCATTAGCAGCTGCTTCCACTGATCGTCTCTCCTGGCTTTGCTATTTAGCCTGGCTCTGGTCTTCAGCCAGTGCCAGCTGTCAATGTTTCTTGGTTGGATTCAGATCTCTCCTTGGATTTCTCTGATAGCCTGTCCATTTCAGCAAAAGATAAGTCATTGCTTTTCTTTTGGTTGTCCACTTGCTGTGGACTTAATCGTTCAGCTCATGTTATGTTTTTTCTTGTCCAGCTTGTCAGTATGATATATTCAGCTTAGCTGGGAGCTCTGGGGAAGCAGATTTGCCCCTCCACACCGTGAGTCGGTGTGGAGTTTTTTTGTAAACTCTGTGTGGATTTTTAGCTTTTAATACTGACCGCACAGTATCCTTTTCTATCCTGTGTATCTAGTTAGAATTGGCCTCCTTTGCTAAATCTTGTTTTCATTCTGTGTATGTCATTTCCCTCTCCACTCACAGTCAATATTTGTGGGGGGCTCTCTTTCCTTTGGGGTTTTCTCTGAGGCAAGATAGCTTTCTGTTTCCATCTTTAGGGGTAGTTAGTTCTCAGGCTGTGACGAGGTGTCTAGGGAGTGACAGGAACATCCCACGGCTACTTCTAGTGTTGGTGTTAGGATTAGGAACTGCGGTCAGTACAGATACAACCTCCTCAGAGCTCGTCCCATGTTGCTTCTTAACCACCAGGTCATGACAGGTTCCCTCATATAAGGTACGGCCTGCACATTTTTAGCATTCTAGTACATTCTAGTATGCAGTACGTCTGTCTCCAATCCCCTATGCAAGGCACAAAAATAGTTCTTTTTTTATAGTCACAGACGGTGCGGTTCGGTCCAGTGGGCATCTCTGTTCTTCGCCCCTTGTGATCTCTGCCCTCCTTCATGTGGATGACATGTCCTACATCATCCACACAGTGATCCTATGATGCTCCTACACAGGCACACTTTCACTTGCCCTGCCAAGGGTTGAGCAAAGCACTGTAGTTCCCATGCACTGGCTTTCTCTACGGGTCATTTGCGCTCTTTGGCCTTTCCTCGCGCATGCGCACTACAGTACTTTGCATTCCTGTCAACAGGCCAGGGAGAAGTATGCCTATGCAGGAGTGCGATGGAGGACATTGTGTGGATGATATAGGAAGCGTCTTCAACATGAAGCAGGGAAGAAGGACGTTAACTATAAGAATTGTGTATGTATAACGTGGCACAGCTGTAAAGGTGCTCAAAAAATGGTTCCCACACCAGATTAATAATAAAGTAATTTTTTGGCACTCAACTTGTAGTATATACTATAGATGAATTTTTATTAGCAGTCTCTGGTATAAACGTTTAAGTCAAACAGCTGACCTTCTTCAGTACACCAATTGCTCATGGGGTGTCTGAGTAGATGAGGCACTAAGAATGTGCAGAGTTTTATGTTTCATGGCATGGACACAGACATGATCCTAAATGGGTCCAATGGTCAATATTGATCAGAGGTGGCTCATAATATGAGTCCAATCTTATTTTTGCATAGGCTGTAAATTTCTGGTCCTCAAAAGGAATCTGGTTCTGTTAGCAGAAGTAGATGAATCTGTGTGTCAAACTGCTGTGCATGGGACCTGTGGGATATAACCACATAATTTACAGCCTATGCAAAAATAAGATTGGACTCACATTATGAGCCACCTCTGATCAATATTGACCATAGGACCCATTTAGGATCATGTTTGTGTCCATGGCATCAAACATAAAACTCTCTGCACATTAGTGCCTCATCTGCTCAGACACCCCATGAGCAGTTGGTGTACTGAAGAAGGTCAGCTGTTTGACCGAAACATTTATACCAGAGACTGCTAATAAAAATTCATCTATACTACAAGTTGAGTGCCAAAAAATTACTTTATTGTTAACTATAAGAAGACCAGGGACACCCATCGGACCAGATCCGAGTGAGCCGTATGTGAGTATAATGAACGCTTATATTCCACTACAAACAACATCTGCAAGGAGTTTACATGTTCTCCTTGTGTTTGCGTGGGTTTCCTCCAGGTTTTCCAGTTTCCTCCCACACTCCAAGGACATACCCATTAAGATTTAGATTTGTGAGACCCAATGGGGACAGAAATGATAATGTCTGTAAAGCCCTGCGGAATCAATAGTACTACATAAGTGGAGCGCCCCCACTGCCGCAGGGCCGAGGGGTACCCGGTACCGGGCCTCTCTGTCTCAGTTCTGGGGTTGTCACGGTAGCTAGACCCGGCCCGTGACCCTGCTGAGGGGCGTCCAATGAAGGTGGAGAGTGATGTTGTTGTGGTGTGGTGCAGGTCGCGGTGAATAACGAGGACACCAGGTTGAAGTCTCTTTACCTCTTTACTGAAGGCTTCAGGATCCTCAGTCCGGAATACGGTTAACCAGGCTACCTGAGTCCGGCCGGTCCGATGGCACCTCCAGAGTTCCCTTTGCAGGTGGAAATCTGTGCTTACCTTCTAGCGCTTGTGTGTTGTGGTCCTCCCCTGCTGTGCTTACGGGATAGTCCCCACAACTGTTTGTGTCTGTTTCTGAAGTTCCCTCACAACCTCGATTATGATGTTCTTCTTCGTCCCCCCAGATGATATGGCTAGGACGCACCCGTATGACGGGTAGGCTTGGAGCTCTTCCAGGACCCTAGTGTCGCCCCTCTCCAAATGTTGCCCCCTATGTCGTCTTAGGTGATTTGAGTGAGACAGCTCGCCTATAACTGACTGTCCTGCCATAGGTTTGAAGTAAGGCCTGGAGCTCAATACTTCCTCGGCGTTTCCGGCCACCGGCTACGCGCCTCAGTAGGATGTTGCCTCGTCTTACAGCACGACTCCTACTGGTATTTCTCCTTGTTGCGTTGATCTCATTTCTCACTCAGCACAATAAACCTCTCTTCTTGTCCTTTCTTGGGGTACTGCCGCGATGAAGTGCAGGCGCGGTCCCGTAACGTTCTTTCTGTTCGCTAGGCCTCTGTCAGGATCCCACCCCTGACAGGGACCCCCCTGAATCTTCCCCTGCAACACCCTCTGCCACAGGATGTTGCCTGGTTCCAACCCAGTCAGCTTCTGACTAACTTCCTATCTAACCCCCAGTTTTACCAGATTGTGAGGAGTGGCCTAATACATAGCACCCTTAGCTCCCCCTGGAGGCCAGACTGTGAAGTGTATTGGTGTCTGTGATACCTGGTCAGGTGAACTCCTTCAGTGCCATCAGACGTACCATAGCCCCCCTTAGCGGCGGAGCATCAGTACTGCAACGACCAGGACTCTGGGGCGCTGCATAAGCAAAAAAAAAAAAGGAAATAAGTGATTGGGAAATAAGTCTGTAAAATTGTGATCTTTATCATTTTATTTACAGTGAATAGATAAGTGCAATACGTTTTTAATCACAAAAAAAGAGAAAATTGAAAGGCATAAAGACAAAAAATCGACTTACTGGTGGAGATGGTGATTTCTGAATCAACGACACCCTTCACGGTATATTCACGGTGTGTGGAGGTGCTTGCTGAAAAACACATATGAAGTAATCCAATAATAAGAAGAAAACAGCCGCACAACTCAAATCTTCCGTGGAATAAAAAACCTTTGTCCTTTATTTCATTTGCACAAAGTGGACAAGGTTATAAGGGAGGGATGTTAGCAGAACACACAGAAAAAGGAGACTACCGCCGTTTCGCGTCTTGCACGCTTCAACGGGTCCTCACATGGACGGTAAGTGATGGAAGATAATTTCACATCATGTCATCTGAGCAGTCAAATCGTCCAGGAATCCCATAAGATTACAAATGGTCAAAGAGAAGCCATGCTGAGTAAATATTTCTATTAAAACCTTGTGAATAAAATGAATTTCATTGAGGTCATCAGATCAGTAATACTATGTATATGCTTCACCTCTCGTTGCATCAAATTCTGCTTTGTTAATGACTTTCATAAAGAAATATTTGCTACATAAGCTGTACAGTGTGTTTCCTTGCAGTACAAAGATGTCTTCATAAATGTATCAAGAACTCCCCTGAGGCAAGGTCACCTCGTCTATGCTTTCATGAATGTTCTTTTCAGCAACCTCACGTAAAAGCCTATAGATTTACATAAGCCTTGGCATCTTGTACATTATATATGAAACTTTACACAACATTAAATGCAATGCATAAAAGAAAAATAAACAGTCATGATCCAGAAATATATCACATGCATGTCAAAAGGTACACAAACTGACAAGTTGGAAAACGATAATTAGTTTAGGTAATTATTTGATTTGTTCATCATGAGGGTTTAGTTCATATTTGCTGACAACCATAGCATAGTATAATCCAAAAATCACCTCAAATAGAAATACTAGAAAAAATAATGCTATAGAAATAACTATGTACAAAAACTTGTGTAGACCCCCTGATGAAGTTAATATGCAAAACGCGCGCCGGGGTACTGGGCACTTTAATGATGGCGAGTGTTGGTGCTACTGGACATTAAACTTTATTTTGAAGCTCTGGTCGGGGTCATCTCTTCTGTATATTAATTATCTTATATCTTATCATCCAGTCTGGTTGTGGTTTCATTGAAGGCTCTATATATGAATTGAGGTTTTTTTTTTATAATAACTATAATAATATAATCATGTTTATGGCCCCTTGACTATTTTTATGTGTCTGATTTTGTGCAAGCATTTTAAAAAACTAATTGTTTTTATTTATTACTGATTTATTTATTTTATTGCCATGTTATGATATACTATTGACCCACTATGCCTTTCCTTTTCTTGGGTTTCATCTGGGTCTTTTTAAGTTTTTATTACTCAAATTTTTTTATTGCCATGTTATGATATACTATTGACCACTATGCCTTTCCTTTTCTTGGGTTTCATCTGGGTCTTTTTAAGTTTTTATTATTCAAATTTTTTTTATTGCCATGTTATAATATACTATTGACCCACTATGCCTTTCCTTTTCTTGGGCTTCATCTGGGTCTTTTTAAGTTTTTATTATTCAAATTTTTTTTATTGCCATGTTATGATATACTATTGACCCACTATGCCTTTCCTTTTCTTGGGTTTCATCTGGGTCTTTTTAAGTTTTTATTATTCCAATTTTTTTTATTGCCATGTTATGATATACTATTGACCACTATGCCTTTCCTTTTCTTGGGTTTCATCTGGGTCTTTTTAAGTTATTATTGTTATTCAAATTTTTGTGTGTTGATAAGTAATTGTGATTAATACAATTATTTTTGCATAGTTTTTTCTATAGCATTATTTTTTCTAGTATTCCTTTGGTGAGTTGATTATTGGTTTATAATGCTTTGTTTGGGAAACACTACTAATAATTTCTATTAGCATGGGTCTTTGGATCAATTATTGGTCATTAACCATAGCATAGTAACATAACAGCTTGTAGGGCTGGAAAAAAAATCTATCCAAATAAACTAAAACAAAGATGTAGAAGAAATAACTGACATTGTGGCTACCTAACCAAATGCCAAAGATCTAAAACCATCCTATTCCTTTTATCTAATCGCGAGTAGAAGACAGTTCTAGAAACCTGTGATAAGATACTTTTTGATTTTAAAAGGCTTAAAAAATAGATTTAAAATAAAAAAATAGAAATGTTAAAACGTTGCTAGAATCCTTGAAAACACAGTTGTCAATCAGGATATTGTAATGATAAGTGGAGACGGAGGGAAAGATTGTTCTTATGGATTAGCGTTAGTATGCCAAAGAATCATTCAGGAATGTATTAGATGAAATTTGAGGCTAGATGAGGATGCAAGGAAAATCTTTAAGCAAAAATTAACATGAAAATTACAGTATACTAAGTATGCAAATTGCCTCTTCTGAGAAAAAGAGGACTTTACTCTATAGCGCCACCTATTGGAAGTAGCGATCCTACAAGTCACAATCAACCCTTTAACGAGTCGTGCAATATGACTTAGGATAAAAGCCAAATCAGTATCTCTGCGAATTGAGATACTGATTTGGCTTTTATCCTAAGTCATATTGCACGACTCGTTAAAGGGTTGATTGTGACTTGTAGGATCGCTACTTCCAATAGGTGGCGCTATAGAGTAAAGTCCTCTTTTTCTCAGAAGAGGCAATTTGCATATTTAAATTCCCAGAGGAGCATTGCACGGCGAATAAGCCTCCTTACCTTGACAAGCCAGAGATGGTATGTCACTCTCCATAAGGAGAAACGTTACCCCTTAGACCCCACTCCAGAGCCTCTCACCTAGCCAAATCAGTTCTCATGCTTCGCACTGACGAGGGCCAATAGCCCGAAACACCGTGTCTGCGAATTGAGATACTGATTTGGCTTTTATCCTAAGTCATATTGCACGACTCGTTAAAGGGTTGATTGTGACTTGTAGGATCGCTACTTCCAATAGGTGGCGCTATAGAGTAAAGTCCTCTTTTTCTCAGAAGAGGCAATTTGCATATTTAAATTCCCAGAGGAGCATTGCACGGCGAATAAGCCTCCTTACCTTGACAAGCCAGAGATGGTATGTCACTCTCCATAAGGAGAAACGTTACCCCTTAGACCCCACTCCAGAGCCTCTCACCTAGCCAAATCAGTTCTCATGCTTCGCACTGACGAGGGCCAATAGCCCGAAACACCGTGTCTGCGAATTGAGATACTGATTTGGCTTTTATCCTAAGTCATATTGCACGACTCGTTAAAGGGTTGATTGTGACTTGTAGGATCGCTACTTCCAATAGGTGGCGCTATAGAGTAAAGTCCTCTTTTTCTCAGAAGAGGCAATTTGCATATTTAAATTCCCAGAGGAGCATTGCACGGCGAATAAGCCTCCTTACCCTGACAAGCCAGAGATGGTATGTCACTCTCCATAAGGAGAAACGCTACCCCTTAGACCCCAGTATACTAAGTAGGATGTATAATAAAAAAATTTAAGAGATGAGAGTCCTCAGTGTTTGATACCTTTTAATGGCTAACTGAAAGATGGTAAATTGAAAGCATTCGAGACTACTCAGGTCTCTTCATCAGGGATAGAACAACAAAATCTGAAGTCACATTTATGTACAAGAGGACACAGGAATAATGCAATAGATAAGACAAGTGATGTGAAGCAGAACTATTAATATGGGACAGTGAGAAAACAGTTGTGGCCATAAATACTGGAGCAGTTCATAGATAAGGAGTGTGAAAACGTTATAATCTGAGGTCTGATCCATGGTTGTGATGCCCCCAAATGGTCTGAAGACCACATTCCTTAGTTGATGTAGAAAGACAAATCCTTGTGACTAGGGTTGAACGAAACGGATCGTTCATTTTCATAAGTCGCCGACTTTTGGCAAAGTCGGCGTCTCATGAAACCCGACCTGATCCCTGTGTGGGGTCGGCCATGCGGTACGCGACTTTCGCGCCAAAGTCGCATTTCAATGACGCTAAAAGCGCCATTTCTCAGCCAATGAAGGTGGACGCAGAGTGTGGGCAGCGTGATGACATAGATCTCAGTCCCCACCATGTTAGAGAAGGGCATTGCAGTGATTGGCTTGCTTTCTGCGGCGTCACAGGGGCTATAAAGGGGCGTTCCCGCCGACCGCCATCTTACTGCTGCTGATCTGAGCGTAGGGAGAGGTGCCGCTTCGTCAGAAGCAGGGATAGTGTCAGGCAGGGTACATAAAGCCACAAACCGCTTGTGCTGCAGCGATTTCCACTGTCCAACACCACCTTTTGTTTGCAGGGACAGTGGAAGCTACATTTTTTTTTCCTCAGCGCTGTAGCTCATTGGGCTGCCCTAGAAGGCTCCCTGACCCTGATAGCTGCGTTGCTGTGTGTGTACGCCGCTGTGCAAACCAAGTGCTTTTTTCAAAGCACAAATCCTGTTGTTCCTTCCTTTCTGCACAGCTATCTTGTGTGTTTGTCCACACTTTTGTGTGCAGCAGTCCTTTTTATAGCTGCCTGCCATACTTTTCTGAGATTACTGCAGGGAGATAAAGATTGGCAAGTCTGCCTCTGTGCCAGTCCTGTGTGTGGCATCTGTCTCATTGTGTGCCACCGAAAACCACTGTGTAATACTGGGCCATTCTTTTTTTGGGGGGTAAATTCTCCCTGTAAAAAAAAAAATAATAGTGGGAGTCTGGGAGATAAAGATTGGCAAGTCTGCCTCTGTGCCAGTCCTGTGTGTGGCATCTGTCTCATTGTGTGCCACCGAAAACCACTGTGTAATACTGGGCCATTCTTTTTTTGGGGGGTAAATTCTCCCTGTAAAAAAAAAAATTAATAGTGGGAGTCTGGGAGATAAAGATTGGCAAGTCTGCCTCTGTGCCATTGCTGTGTGTGGCATCTGTCTCATTGTGTGCCACCGAAAACCACTGTGTAATACTGGGCCATTCTTTTTTTGGGGGGGTAAATTCTCCCTGTAAAAAAAAAAATAATAGTGGGAGTCCGGGAGATAAAGATTGGCAAGTCTGCCTCTGTGCCAGTCCTGTGTGTGGCATCTGTCTCTCATTGTTTGCCACCGAAAACCACTGTGTAATACTGGGCCATTTTTTTTTTCTAAATTCTCCCTGTAAAAAAAAAATAGTTAGTGGGAGATAAAGATTGGCAAGTCTGCCTCTGTGCCATTGCTGTGTGTGGCATCTGTCCCTCATTGTGTGCCACCGAAAACCACTGTGTAATACTGGGCCATTCTTTTTTTTTTGGGTAAATTCTCCCTGTAAAAAAAAAAAATTAATAGTGGGAGTTTGGGAGATAAAGATTGGCAAGTCTGCCTCTGTGCCAGTCCTGTGTGTGGCATCTGTCTCTCATTGTGTGCCACCGAAAACCACTGTGTAATACTGGGCCATTTTTTTTTTTTTCTAAATTCTCCCTGTAAAAAAAAAATAATTAGTGGGAGATAAAGATTGGCAAGTCTGCCTCTGTGCCAGTCCTGTGTGTGGCATCTGTCTCTCATTGTGTGCCACCGAAAACCACTGTGTAATACTGGGCCATTTTTTTTTTCTAAATTCTCCCTGTAAAAAAATAAATAAATAGTGGGAGATAAAGATTGGCAAGTCTGCCTCTGTGCCATTGCTGTGTGTGGCATCTGTCTCTCATTGTGTGCCACCGAAAACCACTGTGTAATACTGGGCCATTCTTTTTTTTGGGGGTAAATTCTCCCTGTAAAAAAAAAAAATAGTGGGAGTCTGGGAGATAAAGATTGGCAAGTCTGCCTCTGTGCCAGTCCTGTGTGTGGCATCTGTCTCTCGTTGTGTGCCACCGAAAACCACTGTGTAATACTGGGCCATTTTTTTTTTTTTCTAAATTCTCCCTGTAAAAAAAAAATAATTAGTGGGAGATAAAGATTGGCAAGTCTGCCTCTGTGCCATTGCTGTGTGTGGCATCTGTCTCTCATTGTGTGCCACCAAAAACCACTGTGTAATACTGGGCCTTTTTTTTGGGGGGGGGGTAAATTCTCCCTGTAAAAAAAAAAATTAATAGTGGGAGTCTGGGAGATAAAGATTGGCAAGTCTGCCTCTGTGCCATTGCTGTGTGTGGCATCTGTCTCATTGTGTGCCACCGAAAACCACTGTGTAATACTGGGCCATTCTTTTTTTGGGGGGTAAATTCTCCCTGTAAAAAAAAAAATAATAGTGGGAGTCTGGGAGATAAAGATTGGCAAGTCTGCCTCTGTGCCAGTCCTGTGTGTGGCATCTGTCTCTCATTGTGTGCCACCGAAAACCACTGTGTAATACTGGGCCATTTATTTGGGGGGGGTAAATTCTCCCTGTAAAAAAAAAAATAATAGTGGGAGTCTGAGAGATAAAGATTGGCAAGTCTGCCTCTGTGCCAGTCCTGTGTGTGGCATCTGTCTCATTGTGTGCCACCGAAAACCACTGTGTAATACTGGGCCATTCTTTTTTTGGGGGGGTAAATTCTCCCTGTAAAAAAAAAAAATAATAGTGGGAGTCTGTGAGATAAAGATTGGCAAGTCTGCCCCTGTGCCAGTCCTGTGTGTGGCATCTGTCTCTCATTGTGTGCCACCGAAAACCACTGTGTAATACTGGGCCATTTTTTTTTTCTAAATTCTCCCTGTAAAAAAAAAAAAAATTAGTGGGAGATAAAGATTGGCAAGTCTGCCTCTGTGCCATTGCTGTGTGTGGCATCTGTCTCTCATTGTGTGCCACAGAAAACCTAGTGTGTATTATTGTTTTGTTTTTTTTTTTTTGTTTTTTTTTTAATTCTCCCAGAAAAAAAAAAAATAATGGGAGATTAAGATTGGCATTTCTGCTTGAGTGCTGGTCCTGTGTGTGCCATCTGTCTCAAATTATTGGGGCACAGAAAACCAAGTGTGTAACATTGGGCCTGATTTTCCTTTCAGTGTCAGGCACCTATAAAGGTATATATAAATCCAACAGAAGTTTTAGTTCACCTTATAAGTTGTTTTACAGTAACAAATACCGTTACTTTGGTTACGTTTTGCAAACAATGAGGAAGTCTAGTGGAAGAGGTCGTGGCCGTGGGCGGTCATTGTCAGCTGGTAATGATGGTAGTGGTGGGGGAGCATCAGGTGGTCATGGTAAAAGCAGTACAGCACCTAAGTGTCGAGTTGTTGAGCCAGGTTCGTTGTCTGGCTACACAAGGCCTCAAACGCTCTCTTTTCTGGGAGTAGGAAAACCACTTTTGAAGCCGGAGCAGGAGGAACAAGTATTGGCTTTCATTGCTGACTCTGCCTCTAGCTCTTTCGCCTCCTCCTCGGAAAGTGCCAAATGTCAGAGCAGTGCATCGTCAGTGGATGCTCCCGGTCAGGAACAAGTCGCTTCCTTGTGTCCTTCACCCGGAAAAACAGAGAAGGATGCGTCAGTCGACACAACAGGTTACTCCATGGAGCTCTTTACACATACCGTTCCTGGGTTAGACAGTGAAACAGTTAACAGGCCATGCCCATTAGAAGTTGAATCGGACATGGAGTGCACAGATGCACAGCCACAGCCAGATTACTATGCTGTTCCTTTGACTCAGACCAGAACATTGCCCTCGCAGTGTACTGAGGCAGAATCAAACCCAGCGGAGACTATGGTGCCCCGTTACGAACGCTATACCACCGGCTTACACGGTGACACAGACGAAGTTGCACATGACATAGAAGAGGAGGTCATAGATGACCCAGTTGTTGACCCCGATTGGCAGCCATTGGGGGAACAGGGTGCAGGCGGCAGTAGTTCTGAAGCGGAGGAGGAGGAGCCACAGCAGGCATCAACATCACAACAGGTTCCATCTGCCGGGCCCGTATCTGGCCAAAAACACGTGGCAAAACCAAAACCAGTTGGAGGACAGCATGGCCATCCGGTTAAAGAAGCTCAGTCTGCAATGCCTGAAAAGGTATCCGATAGTAGAAAGAGTGCAGTCTGGCATTTTTTTAAACAACATCCAAATGATCAGCGCAAAGTCATCTGTCAAAAATGTTCAACTACCTTAAGCAGAGGTCAGAATCTTAAAAGTCTAAATATAAGTTGCATGCATAGACATTTATCCACCATGCATTTGCAAGCCTGGACTAACTACCAAACGTCCCTAAAGGTTGCAGCTCCCTCGGCCAATGAAGCTAGTCGGCAATGCTACATCCCTTCCCTCACTGTAAACCCACCATTTCCCGCACCACCTGCAGTATCTGTGCAGCTTTCGTCGCCAGGCCAAAGCAGTCAGGGAATCACCAGGTTTGCAGTAGGAAACACTGCATGTAGGGCACCGGCAAGAATACCATCTCCAACCCTCTCTCACTCACCCATGTCCACCGGCACCACCGCTAGTTCCAGCTCTCCAGTCCAGCTCACCCTACATGAGACTCTTGTTAGGAAAAGGAAGTACTCATCCTCGCATCCGCGTACACAGGGTTTGAACGCCCACATTGCTAGACTAATCTCATTAGAGATGATGCCCTACCGGTTAGTTGAAAGCAAAGCTTTCAAAGCGCTGATGGACTATGCTGTACCACGCTACGAGCTACCCAGTCGACACTTCTTTTCTAGAAAAGCCATCCCAGCCCTCCAACAGCATGTTAAAGACCGCATCGTCCATGCACTCAGGCAGTCTGTGACTACAAAGGTGCACCTGACAACAGATGCATGGACCAGTAGGCATGGCCAGGGATGTTACGTGTCCATCACGGCACACTGGGTGAATGTGGTGGATGCAGGGTCCACAGGGGACAGCAATATTGGGACAGTTATGCCTAGCCCACGGTCAAGGAAAGAGTTGGCTGTAGGCGTTCGCCCCCCCTCCTCCTCTTCCTCGTCCTCCTGCAGAAGCGAGAGCTCGTCCACAGACCGCAGTCGCACATCCACTCCATCCGCAGCTGCCACTGTTGCACACCAGGTGTGCCATTATGGGACAGCTAGTGGCAAGCGTCAGCAGGCTGTATTGGCAATGAAGTGTTTGGGCGACAACAGACACACCGCGGAAGTTCTGTCCGAGTTCTTGCAGAAAGAAACTCAGTCATGGCTGGGCACTGTACATCTTGAGGCAGGCAAGGTAGTGAGTGATAACGGAAGGAATTTCATGGCTGCCATAGCCCTTTCCCAACTGAAACACTTTCCTTGCCTGGCTCACACCTTAAACCTGGTGGTGCAGTGCTTCCTGAAAAGTTATCCGGGGTTACCCGACCTACTCCTCAAAGTGCGCAGACTTTGCTCGCATATCCGCCGTTCGCCCGTACACTCCAGCCGTATGCAGAACTATCAGCGGTCTTTGAACCTTCCTCAGCATCGCCTAATCATCGACGTTGCAACAAGGTGGAACTCCACACTGCACATGCTTCAGAGACTGTGCGAACAGAGGCGTGCTGTTATGTTTTTGTGGGAGGATACACATACACGGGCAGGCAGTTGGATGGCAGACATGGAGTTGTCAGGTGTGCAGTGGTCGAAGCTACAAGACCTGTGTCAAGTCCTTCAGTGTTTTGAGGAATGCACACGGCTGGTTAGTGCAGACAACGCCATAATAAGCATGAGCATCCCCCTAATGCGTCTGCTGCTGCAAAGTTTGACGCACATAAAGGAGCAGGCGTCTGCAGCCGAGGAAGAGGAAAGCCTTGATGACAGTCAGCCATTATCTGGTCAGGGCCGTGTAGAGGACGCGGTAGCGGGCGAAGAGGAGGAGGAGGAGGACGAGGAGGATGATGGGGATGAGTACTTTTTTAATGAGGAAGCTTCTCCTGGGCCAACAGAAATTAGTGGCGTTGCAAGGCCGGGTTCTGTTTTTTTAAGGGAGACAAGTGACGTAGATTTGCCTGTAACTGCCCCTCAAACCAGCACAACCGCAGATTTGACAACTGGAACTTTGGCCCACATGGCAGATTATGCCTTACGTATCCTCAAAAGGGACCCACGCATTTTTAAAATGATGAGCGATGACGTTTACTGGTTGGCCTGCATCCTTGACCCTCGCTATAAAGGCAAATTGCAAAATATTATGCCACATGAGAACCTCGAACAAATATTAGCAACCAAACAAGCTACTCTTGTAGACCGTTTGATTCGGGCATTCCCAGCACACAGCGCCGGTGATGGTTCTCACACGAGCTGCAGGGGGCTACAGGGCAGAGGTGTTAGAGGTGCACAGATCAGAAGTGGCATTGGACAGAGGGGTTTTCTGACCAGGTTGTGGAGTGATTTTGCAATGACCGCAGACAGGACAGGTACTGCAGCATCTATTCAAAGTGACAGGAGACAACATTTGTCCAGTATGGTTACTAACTATTTTTCATCCCTTATCGATGTTCTCCCTCAACCGTCATTCCCATTTGATTACTGGGCATCCAAATTAGACATCTGGCCTGAATTGGCAGAATATGCATTGCAGGAGCTTGCTTGCCCAGCAGCTAGTGTGCTATCAGAAAGAGTATTCAGTGCTGCTGGTTCAATATTAACTGAAAAGGACTCGTCTGGCTACCCAAAATGTGGATGATCTAACCTTCATTAAAATGAACCACTCCTGGATTTCAAATTATTTTGCCCCACCTTTCCCGGCTGACACCTAGCTTTCCTATAAAAAGGTCTTGATTGTTGACTGGTCTTACTGAGTGTTCCAATCTCTTAATTTGCAGCAGCTGTTTGTCCAGCATACGACATGTTTACACCTCCCTCAATGGGAAAACTCCCCCCACGGGGCCGTGGTCTCGCCACTTGGCGCAAGCACCCGTTAGAGTGCCGTTTGTCTGAAGAGGTGGGTGTGCCCGCTTTTGGTCGACGGCACTGCCACTGGGTCCCTCATAGTACAATAAAGTGTCTCTGGCGGTGGTGGCACGCACCCAACGTCAGACACACCGTTGTAACATGAGGGGCCCTGGGACGGTACCGCCGGCCACAAGAGAGTTCCCCCCCCAGCTCAAACTGTGCTCTACCACGTGCAAAATTATCTCGCACAGCTCCACCAATGTTTAGTCTATGCGCTGACATCATTCAATGCCTGGCACTGACAATACCAATTTGTTGACATCTATGATGCTAGTTAAAGTAGTCTGGGTCAGTGTCCTATATTGACACGAGTAAATACTTACTGCCAAATTACTTTGTCAGAAACTCAGCAGATGAGCCCACCCCTGTACCTAAGTATGCCACACTTTTTTGTTGTTGTTGTTTTGCGAGACATTAACATCTATTTATTTTTTGTGAGTACTAACTGTGTCAGACACTCCTTGCAATCCTCCTCCTCCGCTGACCACAATGCTGCCTGTGTATCCATGTAACCGATTTAAAACTGCCTTGAGCCTATTTTTTGTTATTTTAGGCCTTCGTTAGCCTGTCTGCGGTCCCTCGCAATCCTCATCCACTGACCTCAATGCTGCCTGTGTATCCATATAACCGATTTAAAACTGCCTTGAGCCTATTTTTTGTTATTTTAGGCCTTCGTTAGCCTGTCTGCGGTCCCTCCTTGCAATCCTCATCCACTGACCACAATGCTGCCTGTGTATCCATGTAACCGATTTAAAACTGCCTTGAGCCTATTTTTTGTTATTTTAGGCCTTCGTTAGCCTGTCTGCGGTCCCTCCTTGCAATCCTCATCCACTGACCACAATGCTGCCTGTGTATCCATGTAACCGATTTAAAACTGCCTTGAGCCTATTTTTTGTTATTTTAGGCCTTCGTTAGCCTGTCTGCGGTCCCTCGCCATCCTCATCCACTGACCACAATGCTGCCTGTGTATCCATATAACCGATTTAAAACTGCCTTGAGCCTATTTTTTGTTATTTTAGGCCTTCGTTAGCCTGTCTGCGGTCCCTCCTTGCAATCCTCATCCACTGACCACAATGCTGCCTGTGTATCCATGTAACCGATTTAAAACTGCCTTGAGCCTATTTTTTGTTATTTTAGGCCTTCGTTAGCCTGTCTGCGGTCCCTCCTTGCAATCCTCATCCACTGACCACAATGCTGCCTGTGTAACCATGTAACCAATTTAAAACTGCCTTGAGCCTATTTTTTTTTATTTTAGGCCTTCGTTAGCCTGTCTGCGGTCCCTCCTTGCAATCCTCATCCACTGACCACAATGTTGCCTGTGTATCCATGTAACCGATTTAAAACTGCCTTGAGCCTATTTTTTGTTATTTTAGGCCTTCGTTAGCCTGTCTGCGGTCCCTCCTTGCAATCCTCATCCACTGACCACAATGCTGCCTGTGTATCCATGTAACCGATTTAAAACTGCCTTGAGCCTATTTTTTGTTATTTTGGGCCTTCTGTTGTGAACTCTGTGTTCAGGCTCCCTCTTGTGGTCACTGGTGGTATGGTGTGACTTTTGCTTTGGGCTCCCCCTGGTGGCTTTGTCTGTTATCCTGCTGGTCTCTGGCTATCAGCTGGTTCGTTATCCTCTGGGAGGTTCCTATATAGCTCTGTTTTACTTCCACTCGTTGCCGGCTGTCGATGTAATCAGTGCTACTCAGATTCCTTCTGACTACCTTGCTCCCAGTCCATCCAGCTCAAGCTAAGTTTTGTTTGCTCATTTTTTGATCAGCAGTGTTTTTCATGTTTTCTGTTCCAGCTTGCTAAAATGTAATTCCCTCGCTTGCTGGTTGCTCTAGTGGGCTGAGTTTCTCCCCACACACCGTTAGTTGGTGTGTGGGTTCTTGAAATCTCAGGATGGATATTTTGTAAGGGTTTTTTTATTGATCGCATAGACCCCTGCTCTGTTTTCTGCTTTCTAGTACTAGTGGGCCTCTTTTGCTGAATCTGATTTCATCCCTATGTATGTGCCTTCTTCTTACTTCACTGTTAATATTTGTTGGGGGCTTCTATATCTTTGGGGATTATTTCTCTGGAGGCAAGCGAGGTCTTTCTTTCTCTTTAGGGGTAGCTAGTTCCTCAGGCTGGCTCGAGACGTCTAGGAATTTTTTAGGCACGTTCACCGGCTACCTCTAGTTGTTTTGGATAGGTTCAGATTTGCGATCAGTCCAGTTACCATCTCCCTAGAGCTCGTCCTTAGTTTATTCACTTGCTGGTCTATTTGTGATCCTCAGCCATTAAGGATCATAACAGCCTTCGTTAGCCTGTCTGTGGTCCCTCGCAATCCACTGACCACAATGCTGCCTGTGTATCCATATAACCGATTTAAAACTGCCTTGAGCCTATTTTTTAGTTATTTTAGGCCTACGTTAGCCTGTCTGCGGTCCCTCCTTGCAATCCTCCTCCACTGACCACAATGCTGCCTGTGTATCCATGTAACCTATTTAAAACTGCATTGAGCCTATTTATATATTTTATTTAATATTAATAAAGCCATGATGGACTACGCTGTACCACGCTACAAGCTAACCAGTCGACACTTCTTTTGCGAGAAAAGCCATCCCAACCCTCCACCAGCATGTAAAAGACCGCATTGTCAATGCACTCTGGCAATCTGTGAGTACAAAGGTGCACCTGACAACAGACGCATGGACCTGTAGGCATGGCCACGGAAGGTTACGTGTCCATTACGGCGCAATGGGTTAATGTGGTGGATGCATGGTCCACAGGGGACAGCCTACTAAGTCTGTCTGCAGTCCCTAATTCAAATTGTCCTCCACTGTCTAAATCGGAGCTTCAACCTTCTGGCTCTCATTAAGTGCTTTTTTTTAAAAAATTGGTGGTTGGGGCCTAATAACTCTGTTTGCCGCTCCCTGGTGTTGTCCTCAACTGTATAAAGCTGAGCTTCAGTCTTTAGGCTTTCGGCCTAAAGTATCAGATATTAAACTGCATTTGGCCTTCAACTTTGGTTACGGCCTACTAACGGTGTCTGCCGCTCCCTGGTGTTGTCCTCAACTGAATAAATCTGAGCTTCAACCTTCTGGCTCTCATTAAGTGCTTTTTTTAAAAAAATTGGTGGTTGGGGCCTAATAACTCTATTTGCCGCTCCCTGGTGTTGTCCTCCTCCTGAGTTTTCGCCTCCTCCTTGGTGTTCTCCTCCAGGTTGCCTTGTCTGAGCTTCAACCTTCTGGCTCTCATTAAGTGCTTTTTTAACAAAAAATTGGTGGTTACGGCCTACTAACGGTGTCTGCCGCTCCCTGGTGTTGTCCTCAACTGTATAAAGCTGAGCTTCAACCTTCTGGCTCTCATTAAGTGCTTTTTTAACAAAAAATTGGTGGTTACGGCCTACTAACGGTGTCTGCCGCTCCATGGTGTTGTCCTCCACTGTATAAAGCTGAGCTTCAGTCTTTAGGCTTTTGGCCTATAGTAGCAGATATTAAACTGCATTTGGCCTACTAGTGTGGTTGGGCCCTTAAAACAGTGTCTGCTGCTCCTGGGTTTGCTACTCCACTGAACAAAGCAATGCTGCCTGTTTAGTCCTGTTACCAATTTTGAACTGCATTTAGCCTACTTTATTCTTTGGCTCTATATCTGTGTTTCCTCCTCATCCTGCCCATTGCCCAGCCACTGCTAGATGAGTCTGCTGGTACATTGACCTAGACCACTACATTCCCCTTGCACTCTACACAGCCAGAATCTGACCCTGCTGAAAGTAAGGTTCCCCTTCCCGCATGTTATACCACCTTACACAGGGACAAAGAGGAAGGTGCAGATGAAAGTGCAGGTTCCTTCATCAGGTGGGGGGGCATACTCGTTGGCAACGTCACTGGCACAGGGCCCCTCAGAGTACGCAAAAGTGTCGCTGCTGGTGGGAGGCGCCCCCGCCGTGCAAACACACCGCTGTACTTTGAGGGGCCCTGTGCCAGTGCCAATGCCAACGAGTGGGCCCCCCTGCTTGCTTAGGATCACAGCACTTGCAAATTTGACATACTTACCTCTCACTGCTCCACCGCCGTAACGTAGTCCACGTTTCCTGGGCCCACTAAAACCTTGAACCAGCCCTACCCCCCACAACTTTTGCCAAATGACCCCAAATTTCCAATGCCCAACTATTATTATAAAGTTAATTAAGATTGACAAGCTTCAGAAACAAGAATGGATGTTTTGGGCATTAAAATGGGCACTGTAGGTGTTTTCCTGGCCTCCACTCACTGCCGACTATGCTTCCCCATTGACTTGCATTGGGTTTCGTGTTTCGGTCGATCCCCGACTTTTAGCGATAATCGGCCGACTGCACTCGACTCGACTCTGGACAAAGTCGGGTTTCGCAAAACCCGACTCGATCTTAAAAAAATGAAATTCGCTCAACCCTTCTTGTGACACCTTAATTCCTGCTTTGAGTGTGTCAAAGGTTGTCATAAGTTTGCACTCCAAAATTTTTCTGTCTCTCTGAGATTTGAAGTTACCTTTTAATAGCAGTAATTTCATGTCCGTGGTGCTGTGATCAGGGACACAAAAATGTTTGGCCACATGTAGATCCATTATTTTTTCTTTTCATATGAGGCGATAAGATTTCATCCTTGGTCTAAGTTTTTGTCCTGTCTCCCCCACATACAGACCCCCAGCTGGACATCTGGTACATATAATTAAATATAATACATTAGATGTGATGCAGCTGAAAGTATCTGGGATCTTGTAGTCCTGATGTGAGTTGGGGATCTATATCTTGCCCGTGGTCATTAGAAATGGACAGGTTTGCTATTTTTTCGGGTTGCAGGAAAAGGTTCCTGTAGATGTTGGAGAGGACAGGGAGCTTCTGATAATGATGCTTCTTGGATTTATGGGCTGCCTAAAACACAGAAGTAGGGGGTCTAGAAATATGGATTGTAATCAGGCATTATTTTAGTAAAGGTTGTAGTTTCTGTGCAGCTTCCCTTAGCAACTCCAGATTTAGACTGTATGTGATTACTAGAGGCACCCGTTTGCTTTCTTGTTTAGTTTTGTAATGTAGGACATGATTCCTTGATATTCTTGTGGCTCTTGCAATCTGGTTTTCAATTTTTCTTGGGTGGTAGCCCTGATTCGAAAAGGTCTTTCTGATGCCACTAAGGTGTTTGTCTCTATCCATAGGGTTCAAATATATCTGATTGCGTGTGGCTTGGCTGTAGACAATTTATTTTTTTTTTTATTTGTTTTAGATGAAAACTGTCACATTTAAAAGGTTTGTTTAGAGGAACTCTCTATTTCATCATTCTGAAGCTTAATGATGGTGTCCAAAAGTTTATTTAAGTACAGGAGTAGTTTAGTGTTAAGTTGATGGTGGGATGAAATTGATTAACCCCTTTCTGACCTTGGACGGAATAGTACGTCCAAGGTCAGAAGCCCCGCTTTGATGCGGGCTCCGGCGGTGAGCCCGCATCAAAGCCGGGACATGTCAGCTGTTTCTAACAGCTGACATGTGCCCGTAATAGGCGCGGGCAGAATCGCGATCTGCCCACGCCTATTAACTAGTTAAATGCCGCTGTCAAATGCAGACAGCGGCATTTAACTACAGCTTCTGGCTGGGCGGCCGGAAATGAGTGCATCGCCGACCCCCGTCACATGATCGGAGGTCGGCGATGCTTCTCCATTGTAACCATAGAGGTCCTTGAGACCTCTATGGTTACTGATCGCCGGTAGCTGTGAGCGCCACCCTGTGGTCGGCGCTCACAGCACACCTGCAATTCTGCTACATAGCAGCGAACATCAGATCGCTGCTATGTAGCAGAGGTGATCGGGTTGTGCCTGCTTCTAGCCTCCTATGGAGGCTATTGAAGCATGGCAAAAGTAAAAAAAAAAAAGTAAAAAAAAATGTGAAAAAAAAAAATATAAAAGTTTAAATCACCCCCCTTTTGCCCCATTCAAAATAAATCAATTAAAAAAAATCAAATCTACACATATTTGGTATCGCCGGGTTCAGAATCGCCCGATCTATCAATAAAAAAAAGCATTAACTTGATCGCTAAACAGCGTAGCGAGAAAAAATTTGAAACGCCAGAATTACTTTTTTTGGTCGTCGCGACATTGCATTAAAATGCAATAACAGGCGATCAAAAGAATGTATCTGCACCGAAATGGTATCATTAAAAATGCCAGCTAGGCACACAAAAAATAAGCCGTCAACCGACCCCAGATCATGAAAAATGGAACCGCTAATGATATCGAAAAATGGCGCATTTTTTTATTTATTTTTTTTTTTAGCAAAGTTTGGAATTTTTTTTCACCACTTAGATAAAAAAGAACCTAGTCATGTTAGGTGTCTTTGAACTTGTACTGACCTGGAGAATCATAATGGCAGGTCAGTTTTAGCATTTAGTGAACCTAGCAAAAAAGCCAAACAAAAAACAAGTGTGAGATTGCACTGTTTTTGCAATTTCACCGCACTTGGAATTTTTTTCCCGTTTTCTAGTACACGACATGCTAAAACCAATGATGTCGTTCAAAAGTACAACTCGTCCCGCAAAAAATAAGCCCTCACATGGCCATATGGACGGAGAAATAAAAAAGTTATGGCTCTGGGAAGGAGGGAAGCGAAAAATGAGCACGGAAAAACGGAAAATCCCAAGGTCATGAAGGGGTTAAAGTGTTCATGGAACATTAGCTGTTGCTCAGATGATTAAAATATTGTCAATGCAATGGTAGTAGGTCAGGAGACTGATGAGACATGAGGACAAAAAGTTACTTTCAAGTTTGGCCATGAAAACATTTGCATACAGTGGAGCCATTTTACTTTCCATAGCTGTACCGGTCTCATGCAGATATATGTTCTTATCAAGTTCAAAGTAATTGTGGGTGTGGATGAATTTTCACCACAGAATCAGCATCAATTCCTGAATTTTCCATGAAGACTTTGCAGGCATTTAATCCATCCTGGTGTGGTTCTGGTAGAGGACCTATTTATCTAGACCTTATATAGAGCTTATCTATGACCATTTGGAGGCATCACAACCATGGACCAGACCTCAATCACAGGAAAATAAAACTTTCACATTCATCTATTAACTGCTCCAATATTTACAGTCACAACTGTTTTCTCCCTGTCCCACATTGATACTTGTCTTATCCATTTCATTATTCATGTGCCCTGTTGTACATAAATATGTGGCTCTTCATATTTTGTATTATTCTATGCCTGATGAAGAGACCTGAGTAGTCTCGAGAGCTTGCAATTTTTTTATCTTTTCAGTTAGGCATTAAAAGGTGTCAACCACTGAAAACCCTTAAATCGTAATATTTTTCTATTTACTGGCTAACACGGTACAAAGATATATATTTTCAGTAATAAAAATACATACCGTATATATTTTCTATTAAAACCCAAGTGCAATATTTTCTACAAAAATCCCTGAAATGGCCTCTAGAAAAAAAAAAAGATCAGTGCGAAGGTTGATTCATTGACTAGGAATTGAAAGGTGGATAGTTCAAACCAATGTGAAGAATTTGCTAGCTTACCTGAAAGATACGAGACTGACAATAAACAGATCAATAGACCTTGCCGCAACTTCCACAATACTATTTAAAAGACTGTTCAATTTATTTTGACACATTAACTCCCTTGTTCTGACAGAGAGCCTGTAAAACTTATCTGGATTTTGTTTAGCTCCTCTTATTTGGTTTATGTGAGTAACCAAATTGAAGTTTATCTCAACTTTTATTGTGGTCTGAGGTCATATATGAGTCAAAAGTTTTATGCACCCACAGTTCCCCCACACATTATAAAGTCTCTACAGTGAGCCCCCAGAAAATTTTGCAATCCCACAGTGTCATCTTCCACAATATTATTTCCCTACACAGAATGATGCTTTAACAGTTACCCCCCCACACACACAATATCTCCTCTCTATTGCGATGGCACCACAGTCCCACTCATTCAGTTTGATGCCCTACAGTGACCCCTCTTACACAATATGCTCCCACAGTGACCCTTTCACATGATGCCCCCAAAGTTCATAATTACACAGTATGATGCTGTCACAGCCATTCGACACACATTGTAATGCCCCCACAACCACCACACAATACAATACTGCCGCAATACTTCCGCACAGTATGATTCCTCTCAGTCCAGCCCTCAAGAATTACTGACTGACACATAACCCTATTCTTTTGATGCCCAGTCTGTGTTGTGTGTAAACCAAGGCTCCGTGTAGTAGGTGTAATCTTATGTCAATTGTTACACCTACATCTCTGTGACACAGATGTATTGGCTCAATAGAGAAGCACGGAGCTGATGGCTCCTTGTTCCACCATTGCAATCAACTATACCTGCATCTTGAGGATGCAGATACCATTGAAGTTGAGATGGTGGGTGTGTTGGGGAGATGCTGTTTGGCCCATAGTGGCCTTGTAATCTTCTGCTATTAGCCGTAGGCCAATGGGTATAGGTATTATTTGCTTGCCTTTTGCAACATTGATCAACATTCTTTGTGGTGAGGAAGTTATGACTAGAGTTGAGCGAATATGTTCAGAATCGGTTGCTGAATATGTTCAGAATCTGTCACCGAATCTGAATTTGCCATATTGGTACCCTATTCGTGCCGAATATATGTTTGACGATTGATTCCGAACATACTCATTTCTTTTCCCATTGTCTCCAATGACGTTTGGCTGTGTTTGGTGAGTATTGCAAATACAATATTGGCCGCCGATCGTAATCGGAACCGAATTTTAAAAAATGTGCTCAACTCTAGTTAGGACCCCTTTGTCTTCATCTGGAGGTAGGTATGTAGGAGAAATGTTCTTATAGCTGCTTATCTGAAAACTATAAATATGGTTTTCTCAAGGTGTATGTGCACTTGATTTACTTATCAGTTGACATTGTTTTCATAGCAAACAGATTAACAGAAAGGTGATTCATGTACCAGGAGAAGATAGCCAATTTTATATCCAATTACATTCAGATTGCCTTTCCCGTTTCACCATTTACATTATTATATGTCCTTGTAAGTTGATTTTCTTAAAGGTCGCCCTACGATTACACTATGTAAAAGAGTGAACAAACACTGCTCTAACGTTAACAGTAGCTACCAGAAACATAAAAAGCCTTTCAATAAATTCACCATGACAACTTCTCAGGCAGAGAATTTCACGGCATCACTGCTCATACAATAAAGGCTGTTCTTCTATGTTGATGAAGATACCGCTGGCATAACTACTGTCACTGTTCTCAGATCCTCTAGTTCACATGTATTATCACTTGCAATATTTTTACAGGTGAAATAGCAAGCCATGAATACAAACAAAGGCAAAGACTTGTCTGCTGCTAATTGTACCCTACCATGGTCCAATCATCTATAATCAACAAGTCCCTTCTCTTTGTCTGTATTCTTTTTTGTATTCATTGCCCAAAATTTTTCAAAATGGCGCACAAGGTTCATGCATTTAACCTTGACTGCATTCTATGGATGAAAATAGTCTCATGTTCTGCTAAAATATAGCACAATTTTCGAAAAACTTTTTCATACAAAAATAAAAATCACTCCTGCAGAGAATCGTGGTACAAAAATTTTTTTTTTTAAAGTTAAATAAAAATAATACAGTTATAGTTAAATAAAGTTATATTTGTTGAATCAGCAAATAACATCTCTACCATAAAAAAAGAGGTTAGATTATACTCACCCAGGGGCGGTCCCGCTGCGGTCCGGTCCGATGGGCGTCGTGGTCCGGTCCGGGGCCTCCCATCTTCATAGGATGACGTCCTCTACTTATCTTCACGTTGCAGCCGGGAAAGGTCAGAGAGGCCCGGCGCCTGCGCACTGCGGTACTTTGCTCTGCCCTCAACAGGACAGACAAAGTACGCCTGCGCCGCAGCGTGAAGACAAGAAGAGGACATCATTGTAAGAAGATGGGAGGGCCCAGACCGGACAGCGATGCCCATCGGATCGGACCGCCCCCGCAGGTGAGTATAATCTAACCTCTTTTCTCATCTTTCAGGATACATCGGGGGCTTATCTACACTATGTTCCAAATTATTATGCAAATTACATTTTTATCAGATTTTCCTAAACGGTTGGTGCAAATGACAGTCTGTCTAATAAAAGTCATCACCCGTTAGATTATACATCGAATTTTATTGAAGAAACCTCCCAATGATAACAGTATAATCTCCAAAATGAATAAAAACTCAAAATGCACTGTTCCAAATTATTATGCACAGTAGAATTTCTAAATATTTGATATGTTTTAAAGAACTGAAAATGCTCATTTGTGGAATTTGCAGCATTAGGAGGTCACATTCACTGAACAAAAAAGCTATTTAACTCCAAAACCTCCTAACAGGCCAAGTTACATGTTAACATAGGACCCCTTCTTTGATATCACCTTCACAATTCTTGCATCCATTGAACTTGTGAGTTTTTGGAGAGTTTCTGCTTGTATTTCTTTGCATGAAGTTGGAATAGCCTCCCAGAGCTGCTGTTTTGATGTGAACGGCCTCCCACCCTCATAGATCTTTTGCTTGATGATCCTCTAAAGGTTCTCTATAGGGTTGAGGTCAGGGGAAGATGGTGGCCACACCATGAGTTTATCTCCTTTTATGCCCATAGCAGCCAATGACTCAGAGGTATTCTTTGCAGCATGAGATGGGGCATTGTCAGCATGAAGATGATTTTGCTCCTGAAGGCACGTTTCTGCTTCTTAGACCATAGAAGTAAGTTGTCAGTCAGAAACTCTATATACTTTGCAGAGGTCATTTTCACACCTTACCAGCTGTTTCCCATGATTCTGGCCCAAAACATGACTCCTCCACCTCCTTGCTGACGTTGCAGCCTTGTTGGGACATGGTGGCCATCCACCAACCATCCACTACTCCATCCATCTGGACCATCCAGGGTTGCTCAACACTTATCAGTAAACAAGACTGTTTGGAAATTAGTCTTCATTGTATGTGTGGGCCCAATACAACCATTTCTGCTTGTGAACACTGTTTAAGGGTGGCCGAATAGTAGGTTTATGCACCACAGCAAGCCTTTTGAAGGAGCCTACATCTTGAGGTTCGAGGGACTCCAGAGGCACCAGCAGCTTCAAATATCTGTTTGCTGCTTTGTAATGGCTTTTTAGTATCTGCTCTCTTAATCCGATGAACTTGCCTGGCAGAAATCTTCCTCATTATGCCTTTATCAGCACAAACACATATGTGCTCAGATACAGCCACAAATCTCTTAACAGTACGATGATCACGCTTATGTTTTTGGAAAATTTCTAATGTTTTCATCCCTTCACCAAGGCATTGCACTATTTGATGATTTTCAGCAGCAGAGAGATCCTTTTTCTTTCCCATGTTACTTGAAAACTGTGACCTGCTTAATAATGTGGAACATCATTTTTAAGTAGTTTTCATTTAAATAGAATCACCTGGAAAACCAATTATCACATGCGTTTAAGATTGATTTCAGTGATCCATTGAGCCCTGAGACACAATATCATCCATGAGTTTATTTGAAAAACAAAACAATTAAATCTTTATGACACTTAAATCCAATTTGCATAATAATTTGGAACACAGTGTACAGTATTACAGAATGCTGTAGATAAGCCCCTGATGCCGGTGGGCTTAGCTCAACTTCGATTTTAGAGGTGACTAAATTGGTAAAACCAATAAATCCCAACAATCAGTATAAATCATTTTGAAGGAGATATTTTTTTTTAGATGGCAGGGACCCGCAAAGAGCAGACCGTTCCACATATAGGTTGGTGTTCCTGGATCAAATGTCTTCCGTGCACCGACAGGTATCTGGTTTCCCAAGCAGACATTAGGACAATAGAGATGTAGTTCAGCACTCGAGCAAATCTTATAAAAACATTTCTTCTTTAACCATTTAATTCACAAAAAGCACATCACAAGAAAAAAAAGGTTAAAAAAACGAACTTCAAGTGGACAGACCACCCTAAGGGTATGTGCACACGTTGCGGATTTTGCTGCGGATCAGCAGCAGATTGGCCACTGCGGATTCGCAGCAGTTTTCCCTGAGTTTACAGTACCATGCTGCGGAAAAAAACGCGCGGAAACGTAGCGTTGTTTATTCCGCAGCATGTCAATGGTTTGTGTGGATTCCGCAGTGGTTTTTCACCTGCTCCATAATAGGAATCCGCAGGTGTAAAACCGCAGGTGGAATCCGCACAAAAAAAATAAAAAATTGTGGTAAATCCGCGGTAATTCTGCAGTCTGGAAAAATCTGCACCTCTTTCCGCAACGTGTGCACGAGGCCTTAATCTTAAATATGCATTTAACCATGAGTAATGCTGGTCTATCCACTCTATCCACTTGAAACGCGTTGGTTTTTCTTGGATTTTAGCCTTTTACTTGCAATGTGCTGTTATCCTAAGTTCTTGAAATACTGAAGACATGAGCTGAGGTATTCTACTCTATTTATACAAAAAGTAATAAAAAAATGGCAGATTCATCAGCACCACATGGGAGAAACCGAATACAGTGCACATCATATAAGGAAAAGTGACCATCAAAATATTATCCCTTACAGTGGTGGAGAAAGTCATGCCATTACTGGCTCTTACCCGTATTCATGGGTGAGGGTGTAACACTCGCCCCTACGCACATTTTGCGTCGGCTTCCTCAGGGGGTGAAGAGAACAGAAAATAGCAGAAGCCATTCAAGGTCTCTCTGTCCTGTCAAGAGAAGAGCAAAATACTATAATGCACATGCACAGGGAAAAGGTAAAAAGCGCCAATGCATGCGCACTAAAATACTTTGCTATGCCCTAGCCAGGGGTGAGACAAGTGTGCCTGCGAAGGAGCGTGATGGAAGACTGCAGCATAAGAAAGTTTAATAAAAAGGTTTTTTTTGTTCTGCAGAGTGAATTGGGTACCTATATACAGCAATTTAGAATGCTGTATATAAGGGTGCACAGGTGTTAGCCCTACTTTATGTGGGAAAAACCAGGTGACACGTTTCCTTTAATACATTGGATAAAATGAAGATGTGAGTGTAGTAGTCAAAATAATACAGCTATTCAATTGAGAGGGGAAGTGAGATGGGAGGGGTAGCAACTGCAGTGAGACCGATTGTCCAGTAATATGGTGTTGCCGGCATCTGTCTTGCTGCATTTGAATTACAATAACTTTTTTTCTTCATTCTTTATGCACTATAAAGCAACAAGGCAGCGCAATATTTTTTATAGAAAAAATAATCTGAAATCAGTGTAAGACTGTATATGCTAGTTAATTTTTTGCATTGTTTAATGAAGATACAAAAGAAAATTGCAACTGAATGTCTGACTCAAAATTGTGCAGGCTAACTTTTTGGACAGTTTTTTCTTTTATTCTATTGTGTTATTATATGGCCTGATGGTTACTACTGAGCCGCCCGCTAGGGCCTGGGGGTACTCAGTACCGGGTCCGGCACTTAAAGGGGGATGTCACAATGGCGGCGACCCGGTCCGTGGCCCTGGGTGCACATGTTAAAAAGAATGTCATTAAAGGGGTTTTGAATAAAGTTTGTGTTCGTGATGCCACCTGTGGTATTCGGTCAGTGGGGACTGATGCTGCTTAAATGGGTCCATTGGGTTGATGTTATGGCAGCTGAGATGGTATAACTTCCCACAGGTGAAGTAGGTCCCCAGGGCTCCCGGTATGTAGGTGAAGATGGTGAGCGGTGTAGTAAAGAACAGAGGACACAGGTTTGCTGTCTCTTTACCTGGTTTACTGAAGACTTCAGGCAGCCACAGTCCAGGACACCAGATCACAGGTAGAGGCAGGGTCCGGCCGGTTTGGAAGCGAGTTCAGAGTCCCTTTTACCAGGTGGAGTTAAAAGCCTTCCAACTAGCTGTGCTGTAGGCTCCTACTGCCTATGGCTTATGGCAATATCCTCACAGTTCTCTCAGTCCTCCATAAAGGTGGGACACAGACCCGTATGACAGGTGGCTCGAGCCTTTTTACAGGGTCTCTATCATGACCCGGGCTTTATGCGCCACTGTGTCTTCTGGGTATTAGGAGAACACGTTACGTGTAGTTCAGCTGTCCTGCGAGTTTCTGCTGTAAGTCTTGGAGTTCCTCACAACCTCAGTCTTCCGTGCTACCCTTATCTGCGCTTCGCAGGGAGATAGCCCAATCGCAGTTGTCCTCCCTAGTTGTCACTCGTCTGTGCTGCGCTCTCCTGCACGCTCACTACAAATTTGTTCGTCTTTCTGTGTTATCTCTGTCCAGGAGCTGCAGCTCTTTCTCGTGGCTGCACGGCCCCTTAGTCCTTTATCTCTCTATCTGCCATGTCTGCTCAGCTATACTCCTCTTTTACCAGCTCCACCTAGCTGAAGTTCCGTGACAAGCTCCTCTCTGGCTTCCTCTGACTCACTTACTTTGCTTTGTCCCTCTGACAGACTGACTGCTTTCCCTCCAAGCCAGAATATATATCGTATAGGGGAGCCACCCACAAACTGGGTCAAGGCTCCCCCTTCTTGCCTGGAGTGTGAACATGTTGTGTGCTTTGTGGTAACCTAATGAAAGATCTTCCTTCGCTTCCAAGCGTGACATCACTGTCCCGATGAGGAAAACAATGCCACTGTGACAACCAGGACCCTGGGGTGTCACACTACCAGGTTACCCTCCATTTCTATGGTGAGGTCACTGACACTGCTATGACTGTTTGTGTTAAAGAATTTGAAAGAAAGGGGTTGGATACAGTCTTCGGTAACCTCAGAGTGTTACATACGTAGTTTCATGGCAATTGGAGAGTTTTCACTATTGCAATTCACTGCAAATAGATTAGCCAAGAATGATAAAAAGGAAATGTTGGCAAACCTGGAAAATTGAAATTTCCTAAAATAACTTTCATCTTTATAAATTTCATGAACTGCATGTTCAAAAAACATATAAAGAATGATGATTTACATCACAGACAGGCCAAGATAATTATTAACTAGAAGCAACTTAATAGGGAGAACACGTGATTGTCAGGAAATAAATCACACAAAAGTTCAAAAGTTGACAAGATAAATTGTTTTGATTACATAGATTTGCACAAATTCAGCAAAGTCACAGGGGTTTGCCTCTTTCCTCTGACCTTGAACGTCTTATAGTTGTACCATGCTGTCCCGATTAGCTGTCATCACTGTCCGATGTTTTAGTTGGTTTTATTTGTTGTCTTAAAGTGTTGTTTATTTACTGCTTTTATCTCTTTTTTGCATTTGTAGTGATTATATGTAATACATTGATGTACCCTTCCCCGTTTTCTATACCGGTGGTCTCGTGTGGAGGAGCTATGCCCATCGCTCTTCTTGCATCTATCCATAAGTAACTGCCTGCATATCCTCGTTTTAACTTTTATGGAAGATATTCAGCATCCAGAGAAAGAGGAAGAGAGAGAGAAAAAATGTGACTTTGTGACATATATGGAAAATCTTTTCTACCCTCTTGGGTGGATGTTGACCAGGTCTAAGACTTTATACTTGCTGATTTTTAGCATAATGTATACTGTAGTGATTGTGTATATTTTGCGTGCATGTTATTTGTGCGTTTTGGTGCCTATACGGTGATTGCTCTCTATATAATGCACTTTGTAGTATTTGTTTACGTTTTGGCTGTATATATCAATCACTGTGCAGGCACTAATGCATTTGGCGATCTATATCCCCATAGTTTATGTATGCCCTTGCTATCATGTGTCTTGATGGTCTGTCTGCAGCGGTGACCTGGCGCCGGCCGCTGTCTGTTGGATTGACCGCAGGACCTAGATATGTCAGGGGCATCCTTCCTATTGGGCAGAGTCTATTACGCCCACAAACCTGTATGCTATGTACCATGTACTTTTTGGTTATCCATTGAATATTATTTTTGTAAATGTGTTGTTTGCTATTCTTAGAAGTATATTGTATCATCCGCATATGCCACTGTATATATTTATAGCTTTGTCATCTCCCCCTCTGGGCTACTTATGCGCCTGTGTCCTTGTTATACCAGATGATCGCTCCTGTTCCGATGCCCCTCCTGCTGTGTCTTGCTGCGTGTGTGAGCTGGCGCCGGCCGCGTCACGTGACTATCACTGGGAGGTGGGGCTATGGAGGGGACTTTGCGATCTGGACATCGGCAGGAGCGCTTGCGCCAGGGGCTCTTCCCCACTGGTATAGTTATGTCAGGTGATTCATTACACCTGACATATAAGGAGGGTACTTCCTACAAGTAAAACCACGCCCCCTGAAGAAGGTGATCCCGCACCGAAACGTGCGTAGGGGTGAGAGCACGGTCGCGCCGGTCCATTACTTACCATGGGTAAATATTTATTTTAGGCTGTGTGTACTTCACTTTATTGTATATCATTGTTCAACCTTGGCACTCAGGGGATTACTCAGCAGCTACGACTTGTATTGAATGTAGATCTGTGGCCAGTGCTTTCATCTGGCTGTTACCAGCAGGTGTTAGGTTACTATCACATGTGATCAATTAGTATATTGTCTTACAGTTTAGCCTGCCCCTTATACCACTATTTACTAATTCTATGTAGCGCCCTATCAATCTTGTGTGCCTTAAGGTCGATACACATATATATACAGAAGCCATATATACAATAGAACCCATATATACTGACTAGGTGTACCGTTTGCTCTCTTATCCTTGGAGTGTCATTTCTATCACTTTATTGGTGTTACATTGTTACTATTTTGCTCACGGCTGTGTGCACATTGTGTGCACAATATTGATTTTATGTTTGTATCAACTATTTAATAAAGTTTCTACTAAATTTTGTAATTATTGGTATTTTGACTCTATTTTTCTCCATTTTTGTAAATTCAGCAAAGTATTGAATGGCTTGGGCTACAAAAAAAAGGTTTACTCCTCTTCTCAGCCTTAAGTTTTTCAAAACCAGTCTTAACAGCTTCAGTCCAATCTTCAGTCACAGTAAATCTTCTTCACCAGTCTGCACCCTTCCAGCAATGACTAGGCTTCTCAATATCATTATGTCATGGGCTGGAACACATCATTACTTCACGTGAGGCCTAGTCACCATCCATTCCTTGCCCTCACAGTTTTAGTCCTTTCTTTAGTCACAGCAGGTCTTTGGTCATTTTCACAAGCCCTGTGCAGTCTTCAACACCTCCATTGCTGACTAGGAAGACTGGACCAGAAGTGAAGACCAATTGGGAGCTTTTATTTTTAACCTACTTTTTTATGCCCTGAGGTCTACCGAGACCAAGGTTTGCTAGACTCCCCAACAGATCATGTTTTCAGCATTTCCTTAGTGTTACACAGTTTCTGATGTCTTGATGATAATTCCATCCCCTGTGCAATCCTGAGGAAATCCTGAAAACCCAATCTATCGGGGGCAGAGAGGACTGGGGTTTAGGAAACACTGACCCAAAATAAGACAAATTTGATTCACATTGATTAAAATAGATACAAATCAAATATCTTGGACAAATTCAATAGAATCTGCAAATTAAAATTTTTGAAGATTTTTGGATTTTGTGCAAAGAAAAAAGGGAAGTAATTTTTCTGGCTGATGCTTTCACTTTAGCTGAAAACAAAGGTTTTCTTTTCTCCATCAATGACCATTCTTTGACGTTATTTTTTTTGATGAGTGTCCCCACCTCCCAATAACAAAAGATATATCAAACATCATTTTTCGCAAAATTGTGTCTTCATGGGTGACATGACAGGAGAAAAAATGCCATGTGCAGTTAAAAATAAATATAAGAAAAAAGTACAGACAGAACAATTTAGATGTTGTAAGAGCCCGATGTTACTGATAATACAACGATTTCATAAAATCACCACTGCCAGTGTGAAGAATGAGAACCCTTGAGGAAATGCTACCTACAATACATGCGGAATGATTAACTTGTGGTAACCTTTACAAATATAAATGTTCCTGGGCCTATACAGGGAAAGAATATTACACATGAAAGACAGCCACACAACTCAACAAACTACCTGCTCGAGTTTGGGCCTAGAATTTTGTACAATCAGTTCAAGAAACATTTTGCTGTATGCAAAAATAACCGACAAACTCAACTTACAACTGCTTACAGTCTGTTCACACCCGAGTCAGAGGTTCCTTCAGAAGCCGTTGTTGCGAGTTACCACATTTGATTAGAACAATACTTGAAATTGTTTAGGGATGCATTTTCAAGAAGATACTGAAAAGTTTTTCCTCCCTCAAATTTTTTCTTTCATGCTTCATCCTCATGCTTTAAAACCTCTTTCACAACCTCCAAATGTGCATTTGTTTGCTTGGGCTTCTTCTGGAAGGACCACTTTTGAAGAGACATCGGAAGACTAAGGCCACAGGAGTAGGGATGGGCGTATCCATGGATATTTGGGTTCGTAGGGTTCAAACGAACTTTAGTCCACAGTTCGGTTTGGGTACTGGAACTCTACCTGTACTTGAACTCTAGCCCCATAGAACTCAATGGGGACCCGAACTTTGGTGCTGTAAAATGGTCATAGTAAGGGCTCTCGCTTCTCCTGGAACTCTGAACACTAAAACAGGGAAGTCTGTTTTCAGAATTCCGCACCAGATGCTAGGTGTCTGGTACGAACCCTAAACTTTACAATTCGGGTTCACTAATCTCTACTCAAGAGCTTTGTCAACTCTTCTGGAACTTTGAAAAGTTTCCCCATTTTCTGGTAGCCACCTGTATATTCCAAGAGAGTTAGGAAGTATGGGAAAGAACAGTGCAGCTTGCAGCAATATCCTTTCCATCAAAACAATGGACACCATGATCGGCTCTGGTATTCATTGTGCGATAGATTGAGCATTACATAATGGTTTGCATTTATAACTAAAACTACATAGCAAATGTACACAGAATCTCATACAGTCGCTTTAGGTAAATCCTTAATGTACTATAGAGATTGTCATCAGTCACAGTCTTGAAGGATGCAAATTGCTTTAGCCTCAAATTACACAAAAATTCATATTAAAAGAAGTTTATCTTATCAGATATGCACGAATTCCACAAAGTGGTGAACAGCTGAGATTAAAAAAATTCTACTGTTCTTATAGCTCTATCTTATGGCCATAATGGTATATAATTTTTCTTACCCTTAAAATCCCTTCTACTCTATTGTAGTATGCTTTACACATATACACCGATGTGTCCAGCCTTTTTGTCCTAAAACTCCTTTTTGGCTCCATTGATAGGGCTAGAAGGGATAGCCGTCGAGGAGCAAGTGCAACAATTGCACAGATTGTAGGGTGCCAACCTCCGCTGCAAAGCACGGAAAGTATAGCAAGCTGAACAGGATCAGGCACTGGCCAAAGGATTTTTTCTGTGTGCTGTGTATTTGGCTGATGGTGGTTCTATTCTGGTCTATTCACTTTTTGTCTGGTTGAAGATTTTAAGAAAATCATTAAAAGTTACATTTTATTATATGTTTAAGTACAGAGATGCACGGTCATTGAATACCAATCTGAGTGAGATCAGATTTTTTTCATGGACAGCACTCGGACTAAAAATACAGTTATTAGCATGAGCCCTTTAGGAAACGCAGCAGGGAAAGGTTTCTATACAGTTTTCTACAGCATGAGGACGTGAGAAAATCTCTTTGGGGCGAAAATCAACACGAATAAAAAATAAGGGTAGGATAGAAGCTGTGCTGAAACATAAGCTAGTGAATACACACAGTGTTAGGGCTAGCAGAACGCACCGAGTAAATATAGAGATTTTATTATAATAGATGCGTTCGCAGCCCGGGGTCCACCGTGCAGGAGAACCTGCTGCTAGCAAACGGCGGAACTATATGGCGGTATGAGCTAACCCTGTTACTTCACAGAGTAGCCGAAACTCAAAGCACTGTGCCCTGTTAGACTTCACAGAGGCACAGACTAACTGCCTAAACAAGAGCAGTCAGTGGTCATGCATGCACACAAACTCCTCGCTGGAGGTGCCAGCATTCTAGGGGCTTATTTCAGCCAGGTCCCTGAATACATTCACACCAAATCTCCTCGCCGGAGGTGCCAGCATTCTAGGGGCTTATTTCAGCTGGGTCCCTGAACACAAACTCACATGACCACACTGGCGCAAAGCACATAACATAGAACAATACTAGTGCATGGCCGTGCGGCCATGCGAGCCTTAAATAGTTGCAGCACGTACAGGACCTTCCTAGAAGGACGAATGAGAGGCTGCCACAGAGCGTGAGCACCTACAGGACCTTCCTGGAGGACCAATGGGCTTTGCTGCAGTATCTGATCATGTGACCCTCGATCTCCACTGAGAGATCTTACTCTGGGCATGCTCAGAACGAGAAAAGCAGGACTTAGTCCCAGAAGCATCTGCTCGCCGCTGCCCAGCACTGACTTCAATGGCAGAAGCAGGAAAGGCAGCAGTAACCCTTTGTACAGAGTCAGACTGAGTGAGACGCTGGGACCAACGTCTCCACTGAGCAGGCTCCAATGCGGCAGGAGAAGAATGGGAGACCACAGCGGAGATGAGCCGAGATTCCCCCTGAGCAGAGGCGGGAACTCGACCCCTAACATTCAGCCCTCAAATTCAGCCTATATTTCTGGGAGAAACACTCCCACAAGAAAAAAATTCTGAAGCTTGGATCAAGCTGAAAACTGCACATCAGGGAGACTAAAAATGAATAAAGGAATGAAGAGTGCTGACTGAAACTCGGTGCAACTAAAGTTATCCAGTTAAAAACTAAACCAGCTATAAACTAAAATTAACTAGCATGAAAAAAACTATTTTTTTCCGTATCAAAGGTGTCCGCCATGGGGATTTTAGGTCTTTTAAAGAGTTTATTTGAAGGTGCAAAATGTGGAAAAAACTGTCATACTTACCTAACCAATAATGTTTGTTCTTTCACTATTCCTCCTTTTCAGCAGTGCCAGTAGTAACAGTCCACTGCATTTGATTAAGCCAGTTAATGAAAATAATGAGCAGATAGGAAACAGTTTGCATGGTTTTCGTCCCAAAAGCCACCAATTTATTTGATTTGAGCAAAAAAAATAAAAAATTAAAGATGGTGAATTTATATTTTTTTGTGGGTGAAATTTCAAAGCAGATTTGATTCACCTCAAATCAATTCACTCATCTCTATTTACCAACACAGGACTATAAAACATTTTTATTACATCTTTATTATTATTACTTGACTATTGACCCTTGCATTTCTATACCAAAAAGGCCCTGTGGTTTCCCGAGACGTCCTACTCTCTAAACTTCGATTTATTATTTAGGAAAAGAGATGAGCAAACCCAAACTTAAAAGTTCAGAAGTTCGTTACTGGACAGTGAGAGAGTATTTTCCAGATCAGTTTGGGTAACCATTGTTTTTAATGGGATTCAGGTTCAAGTTTCAAGTTCGGGTACAGCTTTGAAATAAAGTTTGGGTCACTTACTAGAACCCCAACTACCATGATCTGCTCATCCCTATTTTGGAACTTTGCCAGCATTTAATAATTATTCACTTGTTCTAATTTTGATACTTTTATGTTTTTCTTTTTATGTTGATGCGTTTTTATCACGCTTTATATGTTATTATATGCTATATGATGGATTATACTTGAAGTGTGATTTTAGCAGGATGCATGTTTACGGTGTGACTTAGTAGAGAAGCTATTTTATTGTGACTATGAATTGTATATTAAATTGCTATAAACATTTAGAGCAGGAGCTTTTACTACATCTATTTCTGCACAGGATAATCAATTTCTATATAGGTTATTTACGTTTACAAAGGCATAAGAGAATCAAAGCGATTTCCTGGTATGTTGCGGAATATCCATTTAACTCTATGTTGAAAAGCCATAATGGGACAATAACAAAAGCACTGATTACGGGATTGTGATTTTTGCTCATTTTTGTTATGTAACCTTATTCCAAGTCTCCCTGGCAATCAGTAAGATAATGGTCCTCGTTCTTGAGGTTTTAACATCTAATGCTACGGCCCATTTCATCCTCAGATCGTCAGTCATGAAGGGTGACTAATTAGGCCGCCGAGGAAATCATTCTCCTTCAGATTTGTCCACTCTGTCAATATCTGAAAAGTCAAACCCTGACGGGTTATTGTTGCAGTCATAAAACATCACAGTCTCCTATAGTTAATCGGTGAACATCTTTGTATCTGTCACATTTCCATTTTTTCTTGTAATACTAAAAATATTTATTTGCTTAGAAAATGCAGTAACAAGTATGTAAAGTCTCCCTTGGTGCTTTACGATTCTCTTCCAATGCGTCCAGTTCCATGATTAGACACACATGCCTAGATCCTCTTTTCATACCTGGGGCAGTGATTTAAGGGAAAAATAACATCGAAATTAACCTTTCTCATCTCTGTTATACTTATTTACAACCCTAAATTCTGATACAGCATCTGCCATTACTATTTCTTGCTATATTATGTTGAACCGTAAAGAACCCGTTGCTATATTTTCTTGCCCCAAATCTTTATTACTCAGTCAACATACACTTTTACCAGGCTTGGTAGTTATTCGTAAATTCAGAAATAGAGAAATAGATTGATAAAATAAAGAACTAGTTTCCCTAATTAAAAAAATATTGTGTCCTTGATATTTTTTATATGTGAATTCTACAAAATTTGCATAAATCAATGGTACAAGCAAATAAAAAAAACTTGCAGAAAATGATTCTTCATTCTGAACATGAGACACTCATCCCCCCTCCCCCCCCCCCCCCGTTCCCTTTACTCAGTCTTGCTCAAGATAAGATCGGACTGTAACAGGATGTTAAGGTACCTTCACACTAAACGATATCGCTAGCGATCCGTGACGTTGCAGCGTCCTGGCTAGCGATATCGTTTAGTTTGACACGCAGCAGTGATCTGGATCCTGCTGTGATATCGCTGGTCGTTGAACAAAGTTCAGAACTTTATTTGGTCATCAGACCGGCGTGTATAGTCGTGTTTGACACCAAAAGCAACGATACCAGCGATGTTTTACACTGGTAACCAGGGTAAACATCGGGTTACTAAGCACAGGGCCGCGCTTAGTAACCCGATGTTTACCCTGGTTGCCAGTGTAAAATGTAAAAAAAACAAACAGTACATACTCACCTTCGCGTCCCCCAGCGTCCGCTTCCCACACTGACTGAGCGCCGTAAAGTGAAAGTGAAAGCACAGCGGTGATGTCACCGCTCTGCTGTTAGGGCCGGTTACCCGGGGACCTCGGCATCGTTGGTCGCTGGAGAGCGGTCTGTGTGTGCAGCGATCGGCATCGTTGTCGCTATCGCTGCAGCGTCGCTTAATGTGAAGGTACCTTTAAGCTAATCAGGGGAACGACTTTGGCATCGTTGAAACTGTCTTCAACTATGCCGAAGTCCCCCTGCAGCACCCGGGTAACCAGGGTAAACATCGGGTTACTAAGTGCAGGGCAGCGCTTAGTAACCCGATATTTACCCTGGTTACCATTATAAAAGAAAAAAAAAAAAAAACACTACATACTCAGGGTATGTGCACACGTCAGGATTTCTTGCAGAAATTTCCTGAAGAAACCGGAAATTTTCTGCAAGAAATCCGCATTTTTTTTTTTTTGCGTTTTTTTCCCGTTTTTTTCGCGTTTTTTTTAGCATTTTGCAAGCGAAATTAGCTTGCAGAATGCTAAAGTTTTCCAAGCGATCTGTAGCATCGCTTGGAAAACTGATTGACAGGTTGGTCACACTTGTCAAACATACTGATTGACAAGTGCGACCAACTTTTTACTATAGATGCTGCTTATGCAGCAGCAATAGTAAAATGATATCATGCTAAAAATAATAATAATAAAAAAAATGGTTATACTCACCCTCTGCAGACAGCCGATCTCCTCAGCGGCGTCCGTTCCTATAGATGGTGTGTGCAGGACCTTCGATGACGTCGCGGTCAAGTGACCGCGACATCATCGCGGTCATGTGACCGCGACGTCATCGCAGGTCCTTCACGCACACCATCTATAGGAACGGAAGCGGCAGCATGCACCGCTGAGAGGCGGGAAGACTCCGGGGCCATCGAAGGTGAGTATATGATTATTTTTTATTTTAATTCTAATTCCAATTATACGGTGCCCAGTCCATGGAGGAGAGTCTCCTCTCCTCCACCCTGGGTACCAACCGCACATGATCTGCTTACTTCCCGCATGGTGGGCACAGCCACATGCGGAAAGTAAGCAGATCAATGCATTCTTAGGTGTGCGGAATCCCCGCAATTCCGCAAATTTAATGAACATGTTGCTTTTTTTTTCCGCGATGCGATTTTTTCGCGGAAAAAAATGCAACATTTGCACAAGAAATGCGGAATACACTTAAAATAATGGGAGGCATATGTAAGCGTTTTTTTCACGTTTTTTTCACGTTTTTATAGCGAAAAAACGCGAAAAAAACGTGAAAAATGCTGACCGTGTGCACATGGCCTCACATTCTGATGTCTGTCACGTCCCCCGCCGGCGTCCACAGGGTTAAAACTGCTTTCGGCAGGAGCGCTGCTAATGCACGCGCTGCTGCCGAGAGCTTCCCTGCACTGAATGTGTCAGCGCCGGCAGTAACAGCGGTGACGTCACCGCTGTGCTCTGCTTTACTGTCATGTCGGACGCTGTTCAGACCAGGTTGTCCGACAGACAGCGGTAATTCCGCTTTTGACCACTATTTGCTCATTGGCGTCTGCTAGATTTTATCTAGCTGTTCCGGGGTTAATTTATCTAATCCTCAGATTGGAAGCTGGGCCATTCCCATGGCCTTTAAATAGTTCTCCTGTTAATTGGGCGTTGCCGATTATAGCTTCTGTCTTGTGCGTTGTTATCTCGGTCTGGAGAGGAGAGCTGGTTGTTGGAGATTCGTTGCTGGTGGTGTATTTCCCTTTGTCTTATTTACTCCTTCCTATATTTGTATTTATTTTGCCCTGCACATTTATAGTGTGTTCCTGAGTGACTGCGGCGTGGTGTATATTTTCCTTTATCCTTGTCTGTGCTAACTGTGGGTATTGGAATATTACCTCTTCACTGGGTGGAGGGCGGAGGTATCAGCCTAGTGTTAAAACAGGAGTGAGGGTGAGGTTCGAGGCCTGGACATGCACACCATCAGTGTAAACTCCAGGTAGAGGGTCAGTCAGGATTTCCCTAGTCTGAGGGAAACTGCAGGGGTACGGGTTTTTAGCTCTCGCTCACCTAGTCTCCCCGTGACATTATAATCGGCCCAAAAAAAAAAAGGGGTTTCTTTTTTTTGGTTTTGTCATGGATCCCATGACTTCCATAACCCGCCAGTTGGAGGCGCTGTCCCTACAGGTCACTGAGTTGAGGGGGGCAGTGCAGCAACAGGGACTAGCAGTATCTAATGTGCAGGCTGGAGCGACAGGAAGAGTTGCTGAGCCTAAATTTCCTTTGCCTGAAAGATTTACTGGGGAACGCAGTAAATTTGTTTCTTTTCGTGAAGCTTGCAAACTATATTTCCGCATGCGCCCGATCTCCTCGGGTAATGGGGCTCAGCGTGTGGGCCTGGTGTTGTCATTGTTAAGCGGGGATCCCCAAGCATGGGCGTTTTCTTTGCCATCTGATTCTGTTGCATTTGACTCTGTGGAGAGTATTTATCAAGGATTTTTCCATCATTGCTAAACCTCTAACTGATATGACTAAAAAGGGTACCAATTTCTCCGTTTGGCCTGAGGCTGCTGTGCGCCCATTTGAATTTCTTAAGAACAGTTTTGTTTCAGCCCCCATTCTTGTGCAGCCAGATGTATCTAAACCCTTTGTTGTGGATGTCGATGCGTCTGAGGTTGGTGTGGGGGTGGTACTATCTCAAGGCTCATCTTTGAGTGGTTTACGTCCGTGCGCCTATTTCTCCAAGAAACTGTCGTCCGCCGAACGTAACTATGATATTGGCAACAGGGAGTTGTTGGCAATTAAGTTGGCCTTTGAGGAATGGCGACACTTCTTGGAGGGGTCGGTACATCAGGTTACTGTTATTACCGATCATAAGAATCTGCTGTATTTGGAGTCAGCCAAGCATCTGTCCCCCAGGCAGGCTCGCTGGGCATTGTTTTTCACGCAGTTCAATTTTGTGGTCACTTACAGACCGGGGTCTAAAAACACTAAGGCGGATGCTCTGTCCAGGTGTTTTCCGGGGGGAGAACCTCGGGAGGATCCAGTACCCATCCTCTAATAGGGTGTTGTGGTTTCGGCTCTCACTATCGAGGTTGAGGCTGAGATTGCCGAGGCTCAGGAGGAGGTACCATCTGAGCTTCCCATCAACAAATCTTTTGTACCGCTTCATCTCCGCCTAAAGGTTTTGGCGGAGCATCATGATGCTGTCCTGGCTGGCCACCCAGGGGTTAGAGGTACCTTGGAGTTGGTGTCACGTCGGTTTTGGTGGCCCAAGATCCGACAGGACGTGGTCTCATACGTGTCAGCTTGTACCACGTGTGCTAGGGCTAAGACGCCTCGCTCCCGTCCTGTTGGCACACTACTTCCTCTTGAGGTACCTAGTAAGCCTTGGACGGAAATCTCCAAGGATTTCATCACTGATTTGCCCTCATCAGCTGGGAACACGGTCATCTTGGTGATTGTTGATCGGTTTTCTAAAATGTCGCACTTTGTGTCTTTGCCTTCGTTGCCTAACGCTAAGACTCTGGCCCAGGTATTTGTGCAGGAGGTGGTCAGACTTCATGGGGTTCCGTCTGACATCGTGCCTGATAGGGGGTCTCAGTTTGTGGCAAAATTTTGGAGAGCATTTTGCTCATGGCTGTGGATCAAGTTGTCTCATTCTTCGGCGTTCCATCCTCAGTCAAATGGTCAGACTGAGCGTATGAACCAAAATTTGGAACAGTACTTAGGCTGCTTTGTCTCTGATAACCAGGAGGAGTGGTCTACCTTTCTTCCTTTGGCTGAGTTTGCCATCAATAATCACCGCCAGGAGTCGTCTGGAGAGTCTCCGTTTTTTTGTGTTTACGGGCTACATCCTCAATTTTGTACCTTGAGTCATAGGGGCTCTTCCGGCATTCCGGAGGAGGACCAGTTGGGGACACAATTGTCATCAGTCTGGAGGAGAGTTAAGCAGCGCCTGTTGAGTGTGGGTGCTAGGTACAAGCGTGTGGCTGACAGTAGGCATGTGCCAGGTCCGGACCTGAGTGTGGATGACTGGGTGTGGTTATCCACAAAAAACATAAGACTCAAGATACCGTCCCTTAAATTGGGTCCACGGTTTATTGGTCCATTTAGGGTCACCGCCGTCATTAACCCAGTAGCGTACCGATTGGAGCTCCCTACGGTGTATAAGATACACAACGTGTTCCACAGGTCTCTTCTAAAGAAGGTGGTGGGTTCTGTGGACGCGGCGCCTATGCCACCTCCAGTCTTGGTGGATGGTAATTTGGAGTTTGAAGTCTCCAAGGTGGTTGACTCTCGTGTAGTGCGTCGCACTTTACAGTACTTGGTACACTGGCGTAGTTATGGGCCTGAGGAGAGGTCCTGGGTACCAGCCTCGGACATCCATGCGGATTGGCTGGTCAGGTTTTTTCATCGTCGCCATCCAGACAAGCCGGGTCCTATAAGCCGTGAGGGCCCTGGGGTCCCTCGTAGAAGGCGGGGTACTGTCATGTCGGACACTGTTCAGACCAGGTCGTCCGACAGACAGCGGTAATTCCGCTTTTGACCACTATTTGCTCATTGGCGTCTGCTAGATTTTATCTAGCTGTTCCGGGGTTAATTTACCTAATCCTCGGATTGGAAGCTGGGCCATTTCCATGGCCTTTAAATAGTTCTCCTGTTCATTGGGCGTCGCCGATTATAGCTTCTGTCTTGTGCGTTGTTATCTCGGTCTGGAGAGGAGAGCTGGTTGTTGGAGATTCGTTGCTGGTGGTGTATTTCCCTTTGTCTTATTTACTCCTTCCTATATTTGTATTTATTTTGCCCTGCACATTTATAGTGTGTTCCTGAGTGACTGCGGCGTGGTGTATATTTTCCTTTATCCTTGTCTGTGCTAACTGTGGGTATTGGAATATTACTCTTCACTGGGTGGAGGGCAGAGGTATCAGCCTAGGGTTAAAACAGGAGTGAGGGTGAGGTTCGAGGCCTGGACATACACACCATCAGTGTAAACTCCAGGTAGAGGGTCAGTCAGGATTTCCCTAGTCTGAGGGAAACTGCAGGGGCCCGGGTTTTTAGCTCTCGCTCACCTAGTCTCCCTGTGACATTTAAGGCCGGCGCTGACACAGTCAGTGCAGGGAAGCTCTCGGCCGGAGCGCGTGCATTAGCAGCGCTCCTGCCGAAAGCAGTTTTAACCCTGTGGACGCCCGGGGGACGTGACAGACATCAGAATGCGAGTATGCACTTTTTTTTTTTACTTTTACAATGGTAACCAGGGTAAATATCGGCCCTGCGCTTAGTAACCCGATATTTACCCTGGTTACAAGTGAACACATCGCTGGATCGGCGTCACACACGCCGATCCAGCGATGACAGCGGGTGATCAGCGACCAAAAAATGGTCCTGATCATTCCCCAACGACCAACCATCTCCCAGCAGGGGCCTGATCGTTGGTCGCTGTCACACATAACGAGATCGTTAGCGGGATCGTTGCTACGTCACCAAAAGCGTGACATTGCAACGATATCGTTAACGATATTGTTATGTGTGACTCAGCCTTTACTCTTTACCAAGGGCAGGCAAAAGGAATAGTGCAGAGTAGATTACGAAAACAAGCAGAGGCAGATAAAGATTGTGTTGAGATTTTTATCAAGTCTTAGTTTACTCAGACCTGGATTCACATCTACACTGCTCAGTGCAATGTATAATACCCATGCTGCTGTTACTTCTGTGTGCTAAGGCATGAAGAGCATCCCCTGTGTTCTAGGATGAGAAGAGGGGAGAATTGAGGAGCAGAGTGAGAAAACAAGCAGAGGGTGACAGATTATGCTGAGCTTTTTAACAAGTTTTACCTCACCTATATCTGGATTCATATCTACACTGCTCAGTACTGCTGTATAGTATCATCCATGCTTGTGGAATGTACTTGTTATACTCAAAGTACCATTTCCATAGTAGTCTGTTTCTAAATCGGTCCTCAATCGTGCAGCCCAGCTCCTGTCCAGTTGTTTACTTTAGTCAAGTCAGTTGTCCATCTTTAGGGTCAAGGTGCCTAGTCAGTTCAGGAGACACCAAAGACGGCCCAGAAAGACCACATCAGTGACCAGACCAAGGAAAATGGCTAGGTGAGTATTATTGTCACAATTCCTCTGCTCAGTGTGTCTGGGACTCAGTGATGGACAGCACTGGCATTCTATCCTGTGGGGCATGCTATGCGGTTGGTGCTTTGATTGACAGCTCAGTTGATCTGAGACTGGGAGGTGCAGAGATCTCTCCAGATGCTCCCTGTTTTTAGTAATTTCCCTGCTATTTAGGTGAGCTGTGTGGCCCAAATCACTGCCAATCAAAAGATTCATCTCTCAGTGTGTGTTTGCCCGATTCCTGTGCTGTGAATTCTGCTCTACTGCTGCCTGACCTTTGGACCGTGTACTGACCTCACGTTTGTTATTGCACCTTTGCTTATTCGCTGGTTCTCTGGTATTCTGACTCCCGACTGACCTGACTTCTGTCTTCATCTTTTCTCTTAGTTTACTATGTGCTCTCTTGGTACTGACCCCGACATGTCTGACTTATCTGCCTCATGACTTGTCAGTGAGTAATGACTAGTAGTCCATTTTGTTTAGTTTTTTTAACCCCTTCTAGGTCCTTTAAGATGCCACTGTGCTGGATTCACATGAATTGAAAAGCAAAAATATTCTGGCAAATCTGATTTACTTTGTATTAATTTATTTTGGTTTGCCTTGAAGCCACTTAACTATATACTATTTTAAAAAAAGAAAAATACACAACTCAAACAAAGAAGCCACTATATTACTAAGTTATCAGAGACAAAAAAAATGAAAAAAAAGTTTTAAATTATAAGAGTACAGAGATTTTGAAAAAATAAAAGGTCTTGTCCTTTGAGCCCAGTAGAGATGCATCCTTAGGGGCAATGGCAGACACAGACACTAGAGGGCCCGAATGCAAGAAGAGTTGATGGCCCCATTGCAATCCAATTGATCAGAATGCACAATTCTATGTGCTTTGGAGCAGGATGTGGCCCCCTTTACCTTTTGGGCTCCTGTGTGGCTGCACCAATATGTCCATGTTACGAGTGTGCCAGATGCTACAGACAGTCCCTCTGCATCTGGCTGCAGAAGGTCTCTGCACTTGGCATTGCAGATGCCTTCTTAATCCTTCTGACTTTTGGACCCAATGGTACCCTCCCTCCAACTCTAGTTGACAAACCTGGATGACCTGGGTGTTTATAGACTCCCAGTCAGCTTCAGGGAGTCACGGGTGATATTTGCATTTTGCTTTGTGAAGGCTTGGAGCAGTTGGCTGTTTAATATTAATTATTATAGTGCTTTGGAACAAAGCACTATACTGTTATTCCACCGTGGTAAACTTCTTCTTATTCTTATTATTCAGTCCGCACGTAATGCGGCCCGAACCGCTAAACTCACAGACTCCAGTGAGGTGTCATTTCGAAGCCAGCGTTCCTGAGAGGTGTGCTAAGTATTTTTCGTGTCGATCGGATTTGTAGTTTTTGCGCAATTTGTGTTTGAAAAAAGTCTTTCAATGCGTTTCAATGGAGAAATTTTCCTATACGTTTATAATGGGCTGGTTTCTGAGGCAATTTCTAAAAATAACTGCCACCTGGCTGATTAGCTCATTGATATGCGCAGTCAGACCCAGTTACTATGCCAACTCCTATGAAATCTACATCAGCTCACCAGGTCACAAGTTTTGTCAGATAATATCAGCTCTTAAAGTGACAGTACAGCACAATTCCAAACCACTATCCGTAGTCTTATGATTATTAGACTGTGGCCCGATTCTAACTCATCGGGTATTCTAGAATATGTATGTCCACGTAGTATATTGCACAGCCACGCAGTATACAGTGCAGAGCCGTGCAGTACACAGCGCAGAGCCGCGCAGTACACAGCGCAGAGCCGCGCAGTACACAGCGCAGAGCCGCGCAGTACAAAGCGCAGAGCCGCGCAGTACACAGCGCAGAGCCGCGCAGTACACAGCGCAGAGCCGCACAGTACACAGCGCAGAGCCGCGCAGTATAAAGCGCAGAGCCGCGCAGTACACAGCGCAGAGCCGCGCAGTACACAGCGCAGAGCCGTGCAGTACACAGCGCAGAGCCGCGCAGTATAAAGCGCAGAGCCGTGCAGTACACAGCGCAGAGCCGCGCAGTACACAGCGCAGAGCCGTGCAGTACACAGCGCAGAGCCGCGCAGTATAAAGCGCAGAGCCGTGCAGTACACAGCGCAGAGCCGCGCAGTACACAGCGCAGAGCCGCGCAGTACACAGCGCAGAGCCGCGCAGTATAAAGCGCAGAGCCGCGCAGTACACAGCGCAGAGCCGCGCAGTACACAGCGCAGAGCCGTGCAGTACACAGCGCAGAGCCGCGCAGTTTAAAGCGCAGAGCCGTGCAGTACACAGCGCAGAGCCGTGCAGTACACAGCGCAGAGCCGCGCAGTATAAAGCGCAGAGCCGTGCAGTACACAGCGCAGAGCCGCGCAGTACACAGTGCAGAGCCGCGCAGTACACAGCGCAGAGCCGCGCAGTATAAAGCGCAGAGCCGCGCAGTATAAAGCGCAGAGCCGCGCAGTACACAGCGCAGAGCCGCGCAGTACACAGCGCAGAGCCGCGCAGTACACAGCGCAGAGCCGTGCAGTACACAGCGCAGAGCCGCGCAGTATAAAGCGCAGAGCCGTGCAGTACACAGCGCAGAGCCGCGCAGTACACAGCGCAGAGCCGTGCAGTACACAGCGCAGAGCCGCGCAGTACACAGCGCAGAGCCGTGCAGTACACAGCGCAGAGCCGCGCAGTATAAAGCGCAGAGCCGTGCAGTACACAGCGCAGAGCCGCGCAGTACACAGCGCAGAGCCGTGCAGTACACAGCGCAGAGCCGCGCAGTATAAAGCGCAGAGCCGTGCAGTACACAGCGCAGAGCCGTGCAGTACACAGCGCAGAGCCGTGCAGTACACAGCGCAGAGCCGCGCAGTACACAGCGCAGAGCCATGCAGTACACAGCGCAAAGCCGCGCAGTATAAAGCGCAGAGCCGCGCAGTATAAAGCGGAGAGCCGCGCAGTACACAGCGCAGAGCCGAGCAGTACACAGCGCAGAGCCGCGCAGTAGACAGCGCAGAGCCGTGCAGTACAGAGCGCAGAGCCGCACAGTATAAAGCGCAGAGCCGCGCAGTATACCGCGCAGAGCAGTGCAGTACACAGCGCAGAGCCGCGCAGTACACAGCGCAGAGCCGCGCAGTACACAGCGCAGAGCCGCGCAGTACACAGCGCAGAGCCGCGCAGTATACAGCGCAGAGCTGCGCAGTACACAGCGCAGAGCCGCGCAGTACACAGCGCAGAGCCGCGCAGTACACAGCGCAGAGCCGCGCAGTATACAGCGCAGAGCTGCGCAGTACACAGCGCAGAGCCGCGCAGTACAGAGCGCAGAGCCGTGCAGTACACAGCGCAGAGCCGCGCAGTACACAGCGCAGAGCCGCGCAGTACACAGCGCAGAGCCGCGCAGTACACAGCGCAGAGCCGCGCAGTATACAGCGCAGAGCTGCGCAGTACACAGCGCAGAGCCGCGCAGTACAGAGCGCAGAGCCGCACAGTATAAAGCGCAGAGCCGCGCAGTACACAGCGCAGAGCCGCGCAGTACACAGCGCAGAGCCGCGCAGTACACAGTGCAGAGCCGCACAGTACACAGCACAGAGCCGCGCAGTACACAGCGCAGAGCCACCCAGTATACAGCGCAGAGCCGCGCAGTACGCAGCGTAGAGCCACGCAGTATGCAGCGCAGAGCCGCGCAGTATACAGCGCTGAGCCGCGTAGTATACAGCGCAGAGCCCCGCAGTATACAGTGCAGAGCCCCGCAGTATACAGCGCAGACACGCGCAGTACACAGCACGGACACGCGCAGTACACAGCGCAGAGCCGCGCAGTACACAGCGCAGAGCCGCGTAGTATACAGCGAAGAGCCACGCAGTATATAGCACAGAGCCGCGCAGTACAAAGCGCAGAGCTGCGCAGAGCTGCGCAGTATACAGCGCAGAGCCGCGCAGTATACAGCGCAGAACGCGCAGTACACAGTGCAGAGCCGTGCAGTACACAGCGCAGAGCCGTGCAGTACACAGCGCAGAGCCGCGCAGTACACAGCGCAGAGCCACGCAGTATACAGCGCAGAGCCGCGTAGTATACAGCGCAGAGCCGCGTAGTATACAGCGCAGAGCCACGCAGTATACAGCACAGAGCCACGCAGTATACAGCGCAGAGCCACGTAGTTATACTGCCCAGTCACGTAGTATATTGTCCAGTCACATAGTATACTGCATATCCCTGTTAAAAAAAAAAAGAATTAAAATAAAAAAGTTACATACTCACCTCCTGGAGCGGCCGGTATCTGATGGTTGTTGCACCTCCTAGAGCGGCCGGTACACGATGCTTGTTGCACCTGGAGTGGCCGGTACCCGATGCTTGTTGCGCGCTCCGGTCCCAAGAGTGCATTGCGGTCTCACGAGATGATGACGTAGCGGTGTTGTGAGACAGAAAGACGGAAGTGCCCTTAGATAATTAGATAGTAGATTACCCCGCTCACCAATTCGGAACCCGAGAGGCCCGGCCCACCAAATCGGACCCCGAGGGGCCCGGCCCACCAAATCGGACCCAGAGTGACCCCGCCCCCTAAATCAGACCCAGAGTGACCCCGCCCACCAAATCGGACCCAGAGTGGCTCCGCCCACCAAATCGGACCCAGAGTGACCCCTTCCACCAAATCAGACCCAGAGTGACCCCTTCCACCAAATCGGACCCAGAGTGACCCCTTCCACCAAATCGGGCCCAGAGTGACCCCGCCCACCAAATCGGACCCAGAGTGACCCCACCCACCAAATCGGACCCTGAGGTGCCCAGCCCACCAAATCAGACCCTGAGGTGCCCAGCCCACCAAATCGGACCGAGTGACCCCACCCACCAAATTGGTCCCTAAGGTGCCCCGCCCACCAAATCGGACCCAGAGTGGCTCCGCCCACCGAATCGGACCCAGAGTGGCCGCGCCCACAGAATCGGACCAAAAGTGACCCCGCCCACCGAATCGGACCTAGATTTACCCCGCCCACAAAATCAGACCCAGATTGACCCAACCCACCAAATTGGACCGCCTGAGGGGCACCCAAGTGTGAAAGTCTTGCAGGGGCAGCCCGGGCACCATTCCAAAGCACTATCTGTAGTTCCTTCAGGAAATACCCATCTAGTTTATTATTGAATTATTATTACACTCAATTCTGTACTGAACCTCGTGGGATGTTTCACTGACATTACATTAGCTATTCCTGTATATTTAGCTCAGAGTAAAAGTTAACACCATATAGTGAGAACACGTGCCCTATGGGACATATATAATCACGGCTCATAGGAGGGTGGCGGGCTGTCATTTGGGCCTTCTCCTTCGCTCTCTACGGACTTCAGACTCCACACAGATGGAATGAACAGCTGGTGTGTGAGTTAACAATGATGACTTCTACCATACTCTATGACAGAGACAGTAACTATTTCACCTATTTTATGTTTTGCTACAATGATGTTTTTTGGTGGACAATCCAATAAACCATGAGGCATCTGGTAAAGAGTCCTGATTAAATAAATATACGAAATAAGCATACTTAACATTGGCTACCTTCCTCTCTGGTGCTGTTGGAGGATGTTTGGTGTTACCGCTCAGTCTGCTCAAGATAAGTTACTTCCCCCTTGTTTGTCTCCCTTCTCTTTAGTGTGCAGTGGGGACTGACCAGTGTTCATCCCCCCTTCCCTCTTCAGGGCCTAGCTCTAGGGATATACAGGGCTTAGGTTCCTGCTCGGCGATTGGTGTGGAACCAATATAGGGATGATAGGGGAGGCAGGGGGCTATTAGATCTGCCTAGGGGTCTCCACTCCACCTTTCCCCAGGGTTTTGGCTTCCTTCCCCTCATATTGCACTTAGTCTTCCCACAATGTGCGTGACAGTACACCACTGCTTAGGGGATTAACATTCACATAAGGCCATAATTTATGTCTTGCCTGAATGCAAGAAGAGTGGATGGCCCCTTTGCAATCCAATTGATCAGAATGCACAATTCCACATGCTTTGGAGCTGGATGTGTCCTATTTTAGCTCTTGGGCCCCTGCGTAGCTGCACCAATAATATGTCCATGTCACGAGTGTGTCAGATGCTACAGACAGTCGCTCTGCATCTGGCTGCAGAAGGTCTCTGCCTTTGGCATTGCAGACGCCTTCTTAATGCTTCTGACTTATGGACCCAGTGGTACTCTACACCACTGTTTAGGGGATTAACATTCGCATAAGGCCTTAATTTATGTCAACTACTTAACTGTTTAAAAGGGGAATATACAGTGTATATACACCCTGCACCCACAAGGTTAATAATCTATAGACTGGCACATTTTTAACATCAGTAATGAGCCCTTACACAAACGAAAATGTATAGAGGGGATTCAGCAAGTGAAATAATCACATCATTTATAGGACAGAGTTCCTATTCCAAATTCTTACATGTCTAATATCCCCAAATTTTTATCGCCCATCTCGCGGATTTTCAGTAAAGATTTCCTCTCTAATTTGCACATAACATCACTGCACATTTTCTCTTGTACATATAAATTTGGTACCAATTCAATTTTACTTCATTTTGATGGCCCTATGCTTCCATTGCCAAATCCATTACAAGGCTATAAAGTTAACCGCCTGCATAAAATATGACTTCGTTACATCTAAAATGAGCTATCGCTTATTGATTTGAAAGGCTAATCTCCTGTCAAAAAAAAAAAAGCAAGTCTTTTTAAACTCAACCATAAAATGATTATGCATAGTTCAATTGAACTCCACTTAGCAAATCCACATCATCATCAAAATGAGATAAAAGTCCCCGGCCACGTAACCCCATATATCCAGATTGTCTTAAGGACTTCTGTACAATGTCGGAAAGGCGGAAAGGTGTAACACTGTCAAATTCAACTCTACAATGGTAAATTTTTAATAGAAATTCATTTCGTCTGAACTGTCCACATCTCCTGCACCAGGGGACCTGAGTCGCGATGTCACTAAGTGCAGCCTTATGACATTCACCAACAAAGCACCCAAGTATTGACCCAATGAACATTTTTTTGCATCTTCTAAAACCTTTTAGCTCCTTTTTTCCCCAAAGAGTCAGTTTTATTTTTTTTTGTTTGTCTTCCACTGAAACTTGTGATATTGATTCTTAGCAGAACGTGTTAATCGATGGAATTTGCATCGATAGAGTAGAGTGTACGGCGCATAAATATAGGACTAAGAGAACTGGGCAGCAGAATGGGAAACAGCAACAGTTATTAAAAATACCAGAATGGAGAGTCAAGATAAAGCCTTGTAAATAGACTGCAGCCAGCATTCCGACAAAGGACATGTTACGAGTCCTACATGATAAGGTGACTGGAGTCACCTTATATTAGTAGCCTTCATATTAAAGAAGCACTCCTCCTCCCTTCAAAGTAGTTTTTATACTCTTTATGTATTGCAATCATCATATTATACAGCACTGTGTACTTACAATTTCTCATTTTGCCTTTCTACCCAGATAATTCTTCTCTTTTCCATTAGGTCTACAACATCACGTGATTAAAAACTGATAAGCTGAATCCTTCTAAGCTCTATGTAGAAACAGGAGGTTAAATTTCTGTGTACAAGTCATGACAGTGATTGGCTTGCTTTCTGCGGCGTCACAGGGGATATAAAGGGGGCGTGCATGCCGAACGCCCTCTTACTTCTGCCGATCTGAGCGTAGGGAGAGGTTGCTGCAGCTTCGTCAGAAGAAGGGATATACTTAGGGAGGGAAGATTAACCCCCAAACTGCTTGTGCTGTAGCGATTTCCACTGTCCAACACCACCTTTTCTTTGCAGGGACAGTGGAGGCTAGATTTCTGTGCATCAACTCTATAGCTTATAAGGCTGCCTTATAAGGCTCCCTGATAGCTGCATTGCTGTTTGTACGCCGCTGTGCAAACCAACTGCTTTTTTAAAAGCAAAAGTCCTGTTGCTTCTTTCTGCACAGTTCTATTGTTTATTTGTCCACACTTTTGTGTGCAGCAGTCCTTTTTATTGCTGGCTGCCATACTTGTCCTGAGATCATTGTAAGGAGATTGTTATTGTAGTACAGTCCCTTTTTTTTATATATTTCCAGCCACTTTCTGCCACTTATACTGTGTAGTGTAATACAGTGGGCTTAAATTTTGCAGCAGTCTCCCACACATAAAAAGGGAGATTTATATTGCCACTAAGTGCATCTGCGTCAGTCCTGTTTGGCGTATATCTGCCAGCCACTTTCTGCCACTTATACTGTGTAGAGTAATACAGTGGGCCTGTTTTTTTTTGCTGCAGTGTCCCACACATAAAAAGGGAGATTTATATTGCCACTAAGTGCATCTGCGTCAGTTCTGTTTGGCATATATCTGCCAGCCACTTTCTGCCACTTATACTGTTTAGTGTAATACAGTGGGCCTGATTTTTGCAGCAGTCTCCCACACATATAGAAAGGGAGATTTAAATTCACAACAAGATTACATACACCTTCTGCCTTGTTTTACAGTACCATATAACGGTTGTTAGTTTGGTTACATTTTCCCAAGAATGAGGAAGTCTGGTGGAAGAGGTCGTGGCCGTGGGCGGTCATTGCCAGCTGGAAATGATGGTGGTGGTGGTGGACCATCTGGTGGTAGTGGGAAAAGCAAAATAGCACCTAAGGCTCGAGTTGTTGAGCCAGCGTCATCGTCTGGCTACACAAGGCCTTGAAAGCTCCCTTTTCTAGGAAAACCGCTTTTAAAGCCGGAGCAGCAGGAAAAAGTTTTGGCTTTCCTTGCTGACTCAGCCTCTAGCTCTTTCGCCTCCTCTTCGGAAAGTTCAAAATTTAAAAGAAGTGAGTCGTCAGTGGATGCTCCCGGTCAGGAACAAGTTGCTTCCTTGTGTCCTTCACCCAGAATAACAGTGAAGGATGCGTCAGGCGACACAACAGGTTACTCCATGGAGCTCTTTACACATACCGTGCGTGGGTTAGAAAGGGAAATTGTTAACAGGCCATTACAAGATGAATCGGACATGGAGTGCACAGATGCACAGCAACAGCTAGATTATTATGCTGTTCCATTGACTCAGATCACAACATTGCCCTCGCAATGTACTGAGCCAGAATCTGACCCTGATGAGACTATGGTGCCCCGTCCCGAATGCTATAGCACCTTACACGGTGACACAGAGGAAGGTGCACAGGACATTGAAGAGGAGGTGATAGATGACCCAGTTGTTGACCCAGATTGGCAGCCATTGGGGGAACAGGGTGCTGCTGGCAGTAGCTCTGAAGCGGAGGAGTATGAACCACAACAGGCATCAACATCGCAACAGCTTTCATCTGTCAGTCCCGTATCTGGCCAAAACTGTGTGTCAAAACCAAAAACAGTTTTAGGACAGCGTGGCCATCCAGTGAAAGTAGCACAGCGTGCAATGCCTGAAAAGGTATTCGATAGTAGGAAGAGTGCAGTCTGGCAATTTTTTAACCAAGATCCGAATGATCAGTGCAAAGTTATCTGTAAGAAATGCTCAAGGACCTTTAGCAGAGGGCAGAATGTCAAAAATTTAAATACAATGTGCATGCGTAGACATTTAACCAGCATGCACTTGCAAGCCTGGACTAACTACCAAACGTCCTGTAACGTAAGTACACCCGCTCAGAATGAAGCTAGTCAGCAACGCTACATTGCTTCCCTCACTGTAAGCCCACCGTTTAGGACACCACCTGCAGCAAATGTGGAGGTATCGTCGCAAGGCCAAAGCAGTCAGGGAATCACCAGGTTGTTGGTAGGAAACACTGTATTTAGGCCAACAGCCAGAATACCCTCACCAACCCTCTCTCAATCTGCCATGTCCACCACCACCCCCGCTAGTTCCACCATATGCAGCTCTCCAGTCCAGCTCACCCTACAAGAGACTCTCGTTAGGAAAAGGAAGTACTCATCCTCTCATCCGCGTACACAGGGTTTGAACTCCCACATAGCTAGACTAATCTCGTTAGAGATGATGCCCTACCATTTAGTTGAAAGCGAAGCTTTCAAAGCCCTGATGGCCTACGCAGTACCACGCTATGACCTACCCAGTCGCCACTTCTTTGCGAGAAAAGCCATCCCAGCCCTTCACCAGCATGTCAAAGACCGCATTGTCCATGCACTCAGGCAATCAGTCAGTAGAAAGGTGCACCTCACAACAGATGCATGGACCAGTAGGCATGGCCAGGGATGTTACGTGTCCATCACGGCACACTGGGTTAATGTGGTGGATGCAGGGTCAAAAGGGGACAGCCATAGTGGGACAGTTCTGCCTAGCCCACGGTCTTGAAAACAGTTGGCTGTAGGTGTTCGCCACCCCTCCTCCTCCTCCTCCACAGAGCGCAGTCGCACGACCACTCCATCCGCAGCTGCCAGTGTTGCACACAAGGTGTCCCATTATGGAACAGCTAGTGGTAAGCGTCAGCAGGCTGTGTTGGAAATGAAGTGTTTGGGCGACAACAGAGACACCGCGGACGTTCTGGCCGAGTTCTTGCAGCAAGAAACTCATTCATGGCTGGGCAGTGTACATCTTGAAGCAGGCAAGGTAGTCAGTGATAACGGAAGGAATTTTATGGCTGCCATAGCCCTTTCACAACTGAAACACATACCTTGTCTGGCTCACACCTTGAACCTGGTGGTGCAGTGCTTCCTGAAAAGTTATCCGGGGTTACCAGCCCTGCTCCTGAAGGTGCAAAGACTTTGCTCGCACATCCGCCGGTAACCCGTACACTCCAGCCGTATGCAGAACCATCAGCGATCGTTGAAGCTTCCCCAGCACCGCCTAATAATCGACGTTGCAACAAGGTGGAACTCCACACTACACATGCTTCAGAGGCTGTGTGAACAGAGGCATGCTGTAATGTATTTGTGGGAGGATACACATACACGGGCAGGCAGTTGAATGGCAGACATGGAGTTGTCAGGTGTGCAGTGGTCGAAGCTACAAGACCTCTGTCAAGTCCTTCAGTGTTTTGAGGAATGCACACAGCTGGTAAGTGCAGACGACGCCATCATAAGCATGAGCATTACACTATTTTATTCACATATTTTAATGTATAAATATATGAGGGGACAGTACAAAGACCTTTCTGATGATCTTTTTAATCATAGACCTGAGACAGGGACAAGGGGGCATCCTCTACGTCTGGAGGAAAGAAGGTTTAAGCATAATAACAGACGCGGATTCTTTACTGTAAGAGCAGTGAGACTATGGAACTCTCTGCCGTATGATGTTGTAATGAGTGATTCATTACTTAAATTTAAGAGGGGACTGGATGCCTTTCTTGAAAAGTATAATGTTACAGGGTATATACAGTAGATTCCTTGATAGGGCGTTGATCCAGGGAACTAGTCTGTTATGGACCTGCTGGTTATGAGCACCCGAAATGACCTGGTGGTTAAAACCGAAACCTGGGACAAGCTCTGAGGAGGTGGAAACTCTACTGACCGCAATCCCTAATCCTATCACAAACACTAGAAATAGCCGTGGAGCGTGCCTAACTCTCCCTAGACGCCTCTTCACAGCCTAAGAGCTAACTACACCTAAAGATAGAAATAGCAGCCTACCTTGCCTCAGAGAAATTCCCCAAAGTAAAGGTAGCCCCCCACAAATATTGACTGTGAGTTAAGAGGGAAGTAACAAACACAGGAATGAAACAGATTTTAGCAAAGGAGGCCGAATCTTCTCTAGAAAGACAGAGGATAGGAAAGGGAACTATGCGGTCAGTATTAAAAACTACAAAAACCACGCAGAGTGTGCAAAAAGACCTCCACACCGACTCACGGTGTGGAGGTGCAGCTCTGCACCCCCAGAGCTTCCAGCTAGCAAGGAAATATCATAATAGCAAGCTGGACAAGAAAAATAGCAGGTACTGAGAAATATATTCAAACACCAATAAACAGCAAATGAACTAGCAGGGACTTAGCTTCTGCTGGAGTAGACAGGTCATCTGAGAAATCCAAGAGAGATCTGAACCAGTACTGAGACATTGACAGCTGGCATGAACTAACGACCTGGGCAGAGTTAAATAGGGAAGCCAGCAGAAGCAATAAGCGAGGGCAGCTGAGAAAGCCAACCTCAAAGATCAGCAGTTCCACTCAAAGCCACCAGAGGGTGTCCAAGAACAGAACTCACCAAAGTACCATTCACGACCACAGGAGGGAGCCCGAGAACGGAATTCACAACACTAGTCTGACTGCCGTATGTGTACTCTTTGCCACATGGGTTTTTTTTTTGCCTTCCTCTGGATCAACATGTTAGGGCATGTTAGGTTAGGCTATGAGTTGAACTAGATGGACTTAAAGTCTTCCTTCAACCTTAATAACTATGTAACTATGTAACTAATGCGTCTGCTGATGCAAAGTTTGACGCACATTAAGGAGCAGGCGTCTGCAGCCGAGGATGAGGGAAGCCGTGATGACAGTCAGCCATTGTCTGCTCAGGGAATTCTCCTGGACGAGGTGGCGGACGAAGAGGAGGAGGAGGAGGAAGAGGATGATGGGGATGAATATTTATGGGAGGAGGAAGCTTCTCAGGGGGCAATAGAAACTGGTGGCATTGCAAGGTCAGGTACAGGGTTTTTGCTGGAGACAAGTGATGTTGATTTGCCAGAAAGTGCTCCTCAACCCAGCACAAGCAGTGATTTGACACCTGGAACATTGGCCCACATGGCTGATTATGCCTTGCATATCCTAAAAAGGGACCCCCGCATTATCAAAATAATGACCGATGACGATTACTGGTTGGCCTGCCTCCTGGATCCACGCTATAAAGGGAAATTGCAAAATATCATGCCACATGAGAACCTTGAACAAATATTGGCTACTTAAAAAGCAACTCTTGTAGACCGTTTGGTTCAGGCATTCCCAGCACACAGCGGCAGTGATGGTTCTCACACGAGCTGCAGGGGGCAACATGGCAGAGGTGTTAGAGGTGCACAAATCAGAAGTGGCGTTGGACAGAGGGGTTTTATGACCAGGTTGTGGAGTGATTTCACAATGACCGCAGACACGACAGGTACTGCTGCATCAATTCAAAGTGACAGGAGACAACATTTGTCCAGTATGGTTACAAGCTATTTTTCCTCCCTTATCGATGTTCTCCCTCACACGTCATTCCCCTTTGATTACTGGGCATCTAAAATAGACACCTGGCCTGAATTGGCACAATATGCATTACAGGAGCTCGCTTGCCCAGCTGCTAGTGTGCTATCAGAAAGAGTCTTCAGTGCTGCTGGTTCAATATTGACCGAAAAAAGGACTCGTCTGGCTACCCAAAATGTTGATGATCTAACCTTCATTAAAATGAACCAATCATGGATTTCTAATTATTTTGCCCCACCTTCCCCTGCTGACACGTAGCTTTCCTGTAAAAAGGTCTTGCTTTTGGACTCCTCTTACTGACTGCTCCAATTCCTTCATTTGCAGCTGTTGAATGTCCACCATAGGCCATTTTTACACCTCCCTAAATGGGCTGACTCCCCCACCGGGCCGTGGTCACCACTTGGCGCAAGCACCCGTGCGAGTGCCGTTTGCCTGGACAGGTGGGTGTGCCCACTTTTGGCCGACGGCACTGGCACAGGGTCCCTCATAGTTAAATGAAGTGTCTGTGGCGGTGGTGGTGCACACCCAACGTCAGACACACCGTCATAATATGAGGGGCCCTGGGCCAGTACCGCCGCCCACGAGAGAGTGTTCCCCCCCAGCTCAAACAGTGCTCTACCACTTGCAAACCTTACCTCTCACTGCTCCACCACTGTTTAGTCTGTGCTGTTAAATCCTTCAATGGCACTGCCAATACAAATTTGTTGGAAATGATAGATGATAGTAAAAATATACAGGGGCCCTGCCCTCCATTTAGACCTGTGAATACTGCGCGCGAACTACCACTGTCTGCTACTCAGCAGAGGAACCCACCCCTGTACCTAGCTTTGCCACCTGTTTATTTAGGAACATTTTTTTTGCAGACATTTAGCCCACTTTACTATTTTGGCCAACTTACTGTGTCAGCCACTTCTTCCAGTTGTCCTCCACTGAACAAAGCAGTGCCGCCAGTTTACTCCTGTTACCAGTTTAGAACTGCATAGAGCCTACTTTTTTATTTTAGGCCTAGTAAGTCTGCGCCACTCCTTGCAATCGTCCTCCGCTGACCAAACCAATGCTGCCTGTGTACCCCTGTAACCCATTTTAAACTGCATTGAGCCTACTTTTTTAGTTTAGGCCTTGTAAGTCTGCGCCACTCCTTGCAATCGTCCTCCGCTGACCAAACCAATGCTGCCTGTGTACCCCTGTAACCTATTTTAAACTGCATTCAGCCTACTTTTCTATTTTAGGCCTAGTAAGTCTACGCCACTCCTTGCAATCGTCCTCCCTTGACCAAACCAATGCTGCCTGTGTACCCCTTTAACCCATTTTAAACTGCATTGAGCCTACTTTTTTATTTTAGGCCTAGTAAGTCTGCACCACTCCTTGCAATCATCCTCCGCTGACCAAACCAATGCTGCCTGTGTACCCCTCTAACCTATTTTAAACTGCATTGAGCCTACTTTTCTATTTTAGGCCTACTACCTGTGTCTGTCTGCGCCACGCAATACAGCTGTCCTCCACTGAACAAAGCTGAGCTTCAATCTTTAGGCTTTCGGCCTATAGGAAATTTTAAACTGCATTTGGCCTACTAGTTTGGTTGGGCCCTACTAACGTTGTCTGCCGCTCCTTGGTGTTCTCCTCAACTTGAACAAAGCTGAGCTTCAATCTTCAGTCTTTCGGCCTATATTTTGAATATGAAACTGCATATGGCCTACTAGTTTGGTTGGGCCCTACTAACGGTGTCTGCCGCTGCTTGTTGTTGTCCTCCACTGAAAAAAGCTGAGCTTCAATTTTCAGGCTTTCGGCACAGATCAGATATTAAACTGCATTTGGCCTACTTGTTTGGTTGGGCCCTACTAACGGTGTCTGCCGCTCCTTGCTTTTCTCCTCCACTGAACAAAGCTGAGCTTCAATCTTCAGGCTTTCGGCCTATAGGAAATTTTAAACTGCATTTGGCCTACTAGTTTGGTTGGGCCCTATTAACGTTGTCTGTCGCTCCTTGGTGTTCTCCTCCACTGAACAAAGCTGAGCTTCAATCTTCAGGCTTTCGGCCTAGATCAGATATTAAACTGCATTTGGCCTACTTGTTTGGTTGGGCCCTACTAACGGTGTCTGCCGCTCCTTGCTTTTCTCCTCCACTGAACAAAGCTGAGCTTCAATCTTCAGGCTTTCGGCCTATAGGAAATTTTAAACTGCATTTTGCCTACTAGTTTGGTTGGGCCCTACTAACGGTGTCTGCCGCTCCTTGTTGTTTTTCTTCACTGAACAAAGCTGAGCTTCAATCTTCAGGCTTTCGGCTTATATTTTGAATATGAAACTGCATTTGGTCTACTAGTTTGGTTGGGCCTACTAATGGTGTCTGAAGCTCCTTGGTGTTCTCCTGTGCTTTAATCTTCAGGCTTTCGGCCTATATTTACAATATGAAACTGCATTTGGGCTACTTGTTTGATTGGGCCTACTAACGGTGTCTGCCGCTGCTTGTTGTTGTCCTCCACTGAAAAAAGCTGAGCTTCAATTTTCAGGCTTTCAGCCTATAGGAACTTTTAAACTGCATTTGGGCTACTTGTTTGGTTGGGCCTACTAACAGTGTCTGCTGCTGCTTGTTGTTGTCCTCCACTGAAAAAAGCTGAGCTTCAATTTTCAGGCTTTCAGCCTATAGGAAATTTTAAACTGCATTTGGGCTATTTGCTTGGTTGGGCCTACTAACAGTGTCTGCCACTCCTTGCTTTTCTCCTCCACTGAACAAAGCAGTGCCGCCTGTTTACTCCTGTTACCAATTTTGAACTTCATTTGGCCCACTTTATTATTTGGGCCTACTAAATGTGTCTGCCACTCAATACAGTTGTCCTCCACTGAACAAAGCAATGCCGCCTGGTTAGTCCTGTTACCAATTTTGAACTGCATTTAGCCTACTTTATTCTTTGGGCCTATATCTGTGTTTCCTCCTCATCCTGCCCATTGTCCAGCCACTGCTAGATGAGTCTGCTGGTACATTGACCCAGACCACTACATTCCCCTTGCACTCTACATAGCCAGTATCTGACCCTGCTGAAAGTCTGGTTCCCCTTCCAGCATACTATACCACCTTACACGGGGACAAAGAGGAAGGTGCAGATGAAAGTGCAGGTTCCTTCATCAGGTGGGGGGGCATACTCGTTGGCGACGTCACTGGTACAGGGCCCCTCATAGTACGCAAAAGTGTCTCTGCCGGTGGGAGGCACCCCCGCCGTCAAACACACCGCCGTACTTTGAGGGGCCCTGTGCCAGTGCCAATGCGAACGAGTGTGCCCCCCTGCTTGCTCAGGATCACAGCACTTGCAAAGTTGAAATACTTACCTCTCCCTGCTCCACCGCGGTGACGTAGTCCGCGTTTCCTGGGCCCACGAAAAACTTGAGCCAGCCCTACCCCCCCACAACTTTAGCCAAATGACCCCCAATTTTTAATGCCTAACTATTATTATAAGGTAAATTAAGATTGACAAGCTTAAGTAACAAGAATTGATGTTTTTGGCATTAAAATGGGCACTGTAGGTGTTTTCCTGTCCTCCACTCACTGCCGACTTTGCTTCCCCATTGACTTGCATTGGGTTTCGAGTTTCAGTCGGATCCCCGACTTTTCGATATAATCGGACGATTTCACCCGACCTGACTTTTGACAAAGTCGGGTTTCGCGAAACCCGACTCGATCCTAAAAAAGTAAAAGCCGCTCAACTCTACTGATAAGTCAATTTACAGGATTCATGAATTCATGTTATTCCTTCCCATCCTCCCTCTGGCACTACTTCTCACTAGAACTTTTATCAGGTAATTCGCTGATAGTAATTAGGTTTGGAGAGATTCCTCCACTTTATCAGTAATTAAATGTCCACATTTCAGTGATATTTTAATTATACCGTATGTGATGGTGACTCTGAGAATGGTTTCCATACCAAATGAGTTCTTTTACCTCCATTTTCATGTGTTTTAGCTAAGGTTTTAGTAAATAAAATGTATGAGTTTATGATATGTTTGGCTTGTGTAAACCATTTTTTGTATAGGTAGCATATTCAAGACAATACAGGGTGGGCCATGTATATGGATGCACCTAAATAAAATGGGAATGGTTGGTGATATCAACTTCCTGTTTGTGGCACATTAGTATAAGGGAGGGGGAAAACTATTCAAGATGAGTGGTGACCATGGCGGCCATTTTGAAGTCTGTCATTTTGGATCCAACTTTATTTTTTCCAATTTGAAGAGGGTCATGTGACACATCATACTTATTGAGAATTTCACAAGAAAAACAATGGTTTGCTTGGTTTTAATGTAACTTTATTCTTTCATGAGTTATTTACAAGTTTCTCTTTGCTTACAGCCATTGACATGTCGCAGAGGTTAACACGTGAGGAGCGGATTGAAATTGTGTTGATGTCTGGTGAACGCAGTTTCCCGGGTGGGTCATTGCAGCAAATTTCAATTCAATGCAAGACACCCTATGCAGGAAAACTGTCACCATTCCCATGTTATTTAGGAGTATCCTTATAAATGGGCCACCCAAAAAAGTTTGCCTCACCACTGAACATAATGTTCTGTGTAAACTGAGGGTCCTGTTCCAATTTTTGTTTTGCCAATTCTGCAAATTCAGCGTGCCGATCTGGCATCAGTCAAACATCCCTTTGGCGGCTTTTAGCTACTCACAAATGGCACCCTTACAAAATTCAGCTGCTGCAGCATCTCATCGAGGATGACCCAGTTCGGCGTGCTGAATTTGCAGAACGGGCAAAACAAAAATTGGAACAGGACCCTCAATTTACACATTATGTTCAGTGATGAGGCAATCATTTTTGGGTGGGCCATTTATATGGATACACTTAAATAGCATGGGAATGGTGACAGTTTTCTTGTGTAGGATGTCTTTCATTGAAATCTGCTGCAATGAGCCGGGTTATGCGTTCACCAGACATCAACACAATTTCTATCTGCTCCTCACATGTTTACAGCCATTGACAGGTCCCAGAGGTTAAAAAAGGGAAACTTGTAAATATCTCATAAAAGAATAAAGTTACGTTAAAACGTATTGATTTATATAATCAGTTTAGAGTCTATCAAACCATATTGGCGTGCCCATATTGCAAAAACTTAGAAACACAGATCGATGGCGACATAATGAACACTGGACAAGGAGTAGAACAATAACAATAGCAATAGAGAGTTCAAACTTACCAATGCCCTGGTGATGGTGCCACTGCATCTACGCGCGTTTCGGCTGCGTGCCTTCATCAGGGAGAGTGGCATCATGACAAAATCATGATTTTTTTTAGCTTTTTTTCCTGTTTTTCTCGCTTTGCTTTTCAGGATCCCAAAGTTTAGCTTTGCTTCCACCAAACAAGCATAAACAATGCAAGGTGCTAAGCCACCAATTATTTAGTGTCAAAAGATTTTTATGTCTGAAAAATAATGACTATTCTGATCAAAAAAAATGTATGCTTTCATGAAAAAATACATAATTACAAATGAAGCAGCAGCAGGGTGGACACTGGTAACTTTCACACATTGGTCAGCCATTGTGTTGGTCAGGCATTGTTCAATTTCACACATTGGTCAAGCAAAGTTTAGTTTTACACCTTGGTTAGCCATTGAATTGCTCAGGCAATTGTTTGCATTAAAATATCAATAATTTAGTTAATCTGTACTAATCCTAAAAGCCATTCTCAGGTGCAGAGACCAAGACATTATGGTTTAAACATGAGAAAATCACAAAAATAAAGGGGTGTAATATCCTGCTGTACCTGCTTTTTTCACTAAAAATGCAGCAAAAACTGATGGCAACAATTTTTTGCTGCGTTTTTGCTTATTGCTTTCTATGCATGAAAAAAATGCTGCAAAAACCCTAAGGCTATGTTCACAAGTGGCGATTTTACGGCTTTTACTGCAGGAAAACCTACTCTCTTGGCAGTAAAGAACCTGCAGAAAAAAGCTGGTTTTTCTTGTGTTTTTGCTGCATTTTTGTAATACCACATTTGACTCTTGTGCAGGCTGATAAAGTTTAGTGACAAAAAAAAATCATTCTACTTCATAAAGTTTGGCACAAAAAAATGCAACAAAACCTATTTTCACCACCTATTACTTTCAATGGGTAAAAATGCTGAAAAAAACACTGAAAGAAGTGACATGCAGCAGTTTTCCAATTCAGACAGGAAAAAAAATGTGTGCGCAGGAGATTTCTGAAATCTCAGCTTTTGCTGGAACTCTAAAAAGGAGCTTTTAATTTGCATAAAAAAAAGCACAGCAAAAATGTGTGAACATAGCCTAATAGTCTAAGGTGTATGAGGGCCTCCAAAATCTCCCTGAACAGAAGATGTTGTGGAGTGAAGGATCTGAGCTACTGAATTTAAGAGACCGATCCTGTTTAGCAGTGAGGGCTTCTTGCTCCATCCATTAGAGATGAGTGGGATCTGACAAGATTTGAATTCACCAAATTGTGTAAATGTTACTACAAAATTCAATTTGTAGCAAATTTATCTTCAATAAATTGAACGTCCCTTATTATACTCTAAGGACTGGAGAGATAAAGATTCTCTTCTTTTGATTTATTGACTGCAGAACAGTTTTCCATTTTGCCTCGGTCCATTATGACCTTATCAATGAGCTTCGGTCCAGAGAAGACGGCAGCGTTTCTGGATTGTGATGATATATCGCTTTTTCTTTGATTCATAGAGCGCTAACCTGCATTTCTGGATTGCAGGGCAAACTGTGTTCATAATGATTTCTGGAAATATTTCTGAGCCCATGCAACGATTTCCATGACCGATTCATGCCCGTTTATAATTATGTGTCGCCTTACTGCACAGAGATCGCGAGCATCCAATGTTGACTATTGGTCTTCTCCTGTGCACATGGATTTCTCCAGAATTGAAATCTTTTTATATTATGTACTGTAGAGGGTGGAATATAAAAAGTATTTCCAGTTTTACAATTAGGAACATAATTCTGAAACTAATCCACAATTTTTTTCAGATGCAGTTGTTTACAAATTGGTGTACCTCCGACAATATTCGCTTCTGAGAGACTCTGCCTCTCTGACATACTCCTTTCATACAGTATCATGTGACTAGTTGACAGCGGCATTTAACGAGTGCCAGCAGGGTGATCACGTGTTCCCATAAATGAGTCGCCCGACAGGGCAGTGGGGTACTCAGTACCAAGTCTGGTACTTAAAGGGACGAGTCACGGCGTCGGCAACCCAGTTCGTGGCCCTAGGCACCCATGTTAACCCCTTTCTGACCTCGGACGGGATAGTACGTCCGAGGTCAGAAGCCCCGCTTTGATGCGGGCTCCGGCGGTGAGCCCGCAACAAAGCCGGGACATGTCAGCTGTTTAACTAGTTAAATGCCGCTGTCAAATGCAGACAGCGGCATTTAACTATTGCATCCGGCCGGGCGGCCAGAAATGACGGCATCGCCGACCCCCGTCACATGATCGGAGGTCGGCGATGCTTCAGTATTGTAACCATAGAGGTCCTTGAGATCTCTATGGTTACTGATCCCCGGCAGCTGTGAGCGCCACCCTGTGGTCGGCGCTCACAGCACACCTGCAATTCTGCTACATAGCAGCGAACATCAGATCGCTGCTATGTAGCAGAGCCGATCGTACTGTACCTGCTTCTAGCCTCCCATGGAGGCTATTGAAGCATGGCAAAAGTAAAAAAAAAAGTTAAAAAAATGTGAAAAAAATAAAAAAAATATAAAAGTTTAAATCACCCCCCTTTCGCCCCAATCAAAATAAATTAAAAAAAATCAAATCTACACATATTTGGTATCGCCGCGTTCAGAATCGCCCGATCTATCAATAAAAAAAGCATTAACCTGATCGCTAAACAGCGTAGCGAGAAAAAAATTCAAAACGCCAGAATTACGTTTTTTTGGTCGTCGCGACATTGCATTAAAATGCAATAACGGGCGATCAAAAGAACGTATCTGCACCAAAGTGCTATCATTAAAAAGTAATCTCGGCACGCAAAAAATAAGCCCTCAACGGACACCAGATCATGAAAAATGGAGACGCTACAAATATCGGAAAATGGCGCAATTTTTTTTTTTAGCAAAGTTTGGATTTCTTTTCACCACTTAGGTAAAAAATAACCTAGTCATGTTAGGTGTCTATGAACTCGTACTGACCTCCTAGAGAATCATAATGTCAGGTCAGTTTTAGCATTTAGTGAACCTAGCAAAAAAGCCAAACAAAAAACAAGTGTGGGGCTGCACTTTTTTTTTGCAATTTCACTGCACTTTGAATTTTTTTCCCATTTTCTAGTACACGACATGCTAAAACCAATGATGTCGTTCAAAAGTACAACTTGTCCCGCAAAAAATAAGCCCTCACATGGCCAAATTGACAGAAAAATAAAAAAGTTATGGCTCTGGGAAGGAGGGGAGCGAAAAACGAACACGGAAAAATGAAAAATCCCAAGGTCACGAAGGTGTTAAAGGGGTTATTTTTAAAGAAAGTTTGTGATGCCACCTGTGGTATTCGGTCAGGGATGACCGACACTGCTTAAAGGGGTCCTCTGGGGTGATGTTATGGCAGCCAGAGTGTATAACTTCCCACAGGTGAAGTAGGTCCCCAGGGCTCCAGGTGAATAGATGGAGGATGGTGAGTGGTGCAGTAAAGAACGAAGGACACAGTTGTGCAGTCTTTTTACCTGGTTAATGATGGTAGCAGGTAGCCACAGTCCAGGGCACCAAATCACAGGTACAGGCAGGGTCCGGCCGACTTGGAAGCGAGTTCAGAGTCCAGCTTTATCAGGTGGAGTTAAAAGCCTTCCTTCTAGAGCTGTGTTAATATAGTCCCTTTCTGCCTATGGCTTTGTAGCAAGGTCCTCTCAGTTCTTTCTGTCCTTTGTTGAAGTGGGACACAAACCCGTATGACAGGTGACTCGAGCCTTATCTCTATCATGACCGTGGCTCTATGTGTCACTGTGTCTCCTGGGTGTTAGGGCAGACAGGTTATGTGTAGTTTAGCTGTCTTACCGGTTTCTGCTGTACCTCCTAGAGTATGACACAGCCTCGGGGTTCCGGTTACCGGTATCTGTGCTCAATCAGGGAAGTAGCCCAGTTCCCGCTATTCTCCCCTGTTATCTCTCTCCTGTGCTTCACTCTCCTGAACTTTTGCTAAAGGCTGTTCTTCCTTCTGTATCTCGCTATCTAGGAGCTAAAGCACCTCAGGCTGTACGGCCCCTCACCCATCCTTCTGCCTCAGACTGCTCCAGTCAGCTATCTGGCACCAACTGTCTAATTCTTCCCAACTGCCTAGCAACTAACTCCTCCTCCCAATCAGAGAGAGCAGCTCCCCTGAAGTCGGGTGTAGAGCTCCCCCTTCTGGCCTGGAGTCAGAACGGTGTTGTATGTGCTGATTACCTGTCAAAAAGAATCCTCCATCGCTTCCAAGCAAGACATCACTCTCCATGAGGAAAGCAATGCCACTGTAACAACCAGGACCCTGGGGCGTCACACACTTCCATCGGCACCCCCGTGACGTGACTGCGGAGCTCCTATGAGTTGCCATGAGAGCTGTGGGTCTGCTTAAGACCCCCATGTCTGTCATTACTGAGCTCCTGTGAAAGCCAGCCTGTAACTGGTGCTCATAGAAGATTGTAATTTTCTCTACAAATAGTGCTGAACCATTGCTACATATAGCAAAAGCTGGAGAAAAAAAGTTTAATAAAAAAAAAAACAGGATCAAATCAATCCCATTTTTTGCCCCATTAAAAATAAAAATTAAAAATATCACATTTTTAGTATTGCTGTGTATATAAACGTCTGATCTATTAAAATATAAAGTAAATTAATCTGATTGGTAAACGGCGTAATGTGAAAAAAAATAAAAATGCCAAAAATTACGTTGTTTTGGTGGCTACAACATTGCATTAAAATGTAATAAAAGGCAATTAAAACCTTGTATGTATCCCAAAATGGTACCAGTAAAAACATCAGTCCAAATGTTATGGGTCTCTGAAAATGTCGACAAAAGCAAAATTAATTTTAATTTTATTTTTTTCTTTTTACAAATTTTCAAATTTATTTTCACCACTTCAATAAAAAAAAAATATGTTTGTTATTTGTGTACCTGGAGAAATTTATTGTCAAGTTAGTTTTACCGTATAGTGAACATGGCAAATAAACAAAAATAATTTTGCCATTGCAGTATTTTTGCAATTTCAATGACCTTTGAATTTTTCTCCCATTTTTCGTGTAATTCAAAAGTACAACTATGGGTGCAGAAAAATAAAGTTATGGCCCTTGGAAGAAGGGGAGAAGAAAATGAGAAAAAAAAAAAGAAAAATCGCCATGTCATGTAGGGGTTAATCCAGTGCAATTTAAAGTAGTAAATGTGGGCCGCTGTGGTTATCCTTCACCTTTTTCCTTGCCCCCGATACTATCTTATATTCTTTGCTGATTTACTTCCATCGCCTTTCATGCTTCTCTGTGGCAAGAAAAGCTTTAGAATTCTTTGCCCCTTAATGCGATTAGATGGCTACAGTTTTGCAGTCTTCGCACGATATTCGGCACCAGTGAAATTTATAGATAACGCTATGAAATAGATGGGCCTTCTAAAGAGCGAATGATCAAGCTGATGTCACATATATAAGAGATCCGAGCTCACTTTGTGATTGTTCCCATTTATCCATTACTCCGAATGAAATATTATTCTGCGTGTTCTCATCTAACTAATTAAAACTCCATTGCAAATGACATGAATAATCAAAATATTTATTCAACTCCAAATTGGGAGATAATTAAAGATGCTAATATACAGTAAAGCATGAGCTAAACGCTATAATCTCCATTGTGTAAGCCTCTTATGTTAATGACTTCATGCGTGAAAGATTTTAGGTTTAAAAACGGAAATCTATTTATTCCAGATCTAGGGGAAAAAAATGAATCTCGTAGAAGAATGGCGGAACAGCTGGTCAGGGGGAGATGATGGCTTCTGTATCGCATTGTATAGAACGCCGTTTCGAACACGTCAGCGTTAAAGCCTGATGGAAGCATTGTGTAACTAATGCCGGTTGTGAATTTATTATTACAGCTTTGATGTTCTATACATTTTTCTTTATTTGAAAAGCGCACAAGTGGACAAACTGGTAGATGAAGCTTCTACGGGATATCAGCACCAAGGACAGCGCGGCATAGCGGCTCACTGGTAAGACTCTTCACACCTTTGAGATTAGTTCTCCAACATGTCTTGAACAACCTTCCTGCCGAGTGCCTTCAATAGCCGTATGCAACCAAGCCTTGAAGGAAAAGGGTGGTCACGAGTGATGAGCGCAAGTGTTCGTTACTCAAGTTTGGACCGAATATCGCGAATGCTCGAGTGTCATGTTCAACTCCCCACGGCCGTATGTTTCGGGGCTGTTTAATAGCCATAAAACATGCGGGGACTTCCTAACATACAAGGGCAATCCCAGTATGTTTTGTGCTTGTCTAACAGCCCTGAAACATGCGGCCGCATTTACTCTAACATGTCACTCGAGCAGTCGCGATACTCTGTGCATACCCGAGCACCTTGGGCAAACTTTAGTAATGATCACTTGTGCTCATCACTAGCGGTCACACCAAATATCTGATTTATAGATTTCTCTTTTGTTCAGTTAATGGCATTGTATTAGTTGATAAAAAAACTATTTCCACTTCTATTATGAAAGTATTTTTGCTTTACATCCTCCCATCCCACCTGCTTAAAATTTTGCACAATGCTGTAGAGTCACAAATAAGGGGTGCTAAAATCTCCTTTAAATGGAATTAATCAGCTGCTTAGTGCTATGCAATCCGGCAGCAGCGTGGTGTGTGGCCACAGTCCCAATTCCAGCTGTGGTGATAGAGTCAATTTTCTCTAGCAGTGCTCTGAATGCCAAGCTCTGCATAACCCCGCCCACACCACTAATTGGCAGCTTTCTGTGTACACTGTGCATAGGCAGAAAGCTGATAATAAGTGGTGGGGGAGAAGTTGGACCAGGAGGCAGGAGACACCTAGTTCTGTATTAATAATCTCCTGCTGATTAAACACTGATTATATTGAAAAAGCATCGTAAACTCTAAAAATGTTACTATTAGAGGTGCAGTAATACAGAACTGTCCTCTGCCTCTTCATTTATATTCAATAAAACCACTTTTAATTTCCTTTAAGAACATTAATAGGTTTTTTTATTCCCAGTAGAAACATTTTACAGAATATAATCATTCCATATATGGACAAAGTGCCGTAATCCTTTTTGTTCCTTCGCTTAAATGATTCAATAGGGTTTTAACAGCAGTTGAATGATTTTGTAGAGAATTACCGTAGGTTTTAAAGTTAATTTGGAAAAGTCTGGCATTTTACCAACTGGCAGTTTTATTTTTTACTTCAACTGAAAACTTCCTAAAATATCAGATTATTTTGTTATTTGTTTAGATGTTCATTTTTTAGTCTAGCTCAAAAAAATTGGGAATTATCATTGCAAAAAGTGGAAAAAAAAATTCTGGAATTTAAGATCCCTTTCTAGGCATCATTTTAAGAATTAAACCTGTTTCTCTTCCCATGATTTTATGTGTTCCATTTGATATTCACATTATATTTCATGGTGCTGTTTTTTATGGTTGCCTCTGTTAGAGAGGACTGAATAATCGGATAGTTCTATACACTCCACCCTAAACCTCTAAATTATTTCCCTTTTTCTGGTAGCCAAATTCTATGATTCTACCATTCTATGAATGGTTTAGTGGCAGTCCCGACAAGGACAGAACAATCTCTCGCGAAGCTTTGGTGAGGGGAGAGCCTCTGATCACTGATTTTTACAGGGCTTTGTGGTTTGAAAATACAGATTTATTACACGCCTTCTCTGATTTTACAGTGTGTTATGGACCACAGTCTAGAGGATTTTCTGAAAAACTCCTCACGTTATTAGAACTAGTATTAGTATTAGTATTAGTATTAGTATTAGTATTAGTATTAGCACTTGAGTAAAACAATTTTGAGCTTTCTAAAGACTGGTTTTATCTACTGATCGGCTTCTCAGGATTGACATAACTGATTTATGTTTCAAAGCTCTTTAGATGGATTGGCATTATCTGACGATAACCACATAAAAGTGGTACTAGAGAAGATTCCCTTCCTTTTGGGTTTGGATCTATTTTGCATATTTTAAGAGAACATTGTAGTGAAAAGCGCAGGATATTTTATCAGCATCGTAGTATACATTTTATAGAAGGAGTAAGAATTACCCAGCATCTGGGCTTTCATCAATAAAAAAAAAAGGGAACTATTACTGCCATGTACGTGTAATATAGCCAGATTGTCACGAACGCAGGTGGCGCACGTGGTCCGTGGACCCACTGGGCCTTGCTTACATAGGAGGGGTTAGCTAAGTGACTGCCTGGTATCCACTGGAGCTCCTGATGGAGGAGTCAGGCTTGAGCTGTAGGTAGCCCCCAGGTACCACACTTAGGCAGTCCCCGGGACTGCAGCTGATGACCCCAAGGGTCATGCATGCAGACATGGACTTGGGCTCGTGCTCAATTTAGACTATGCAGCTTCTGCGTTCTCAGGCAGAGTGACACTGACACGGAATCACAGACAGCACTGGGTTCGGAGACTGGTTTTAGCAGTTTGAATATAGGGAGCACACGTTCAGGCACTGGCCATACACAGACCAGGGGACGAGGTCCAGGAACTCCCCACACACAGACTAGGGAATGAGGTCCAGGCGCTGGCCACACACAGACCAGGGGTTTGTGCTCAAGCATTGGCCACACATGGACCAAGGGTTGGGGTTCAAACACTGGCCACACATGGACCAAGGGTTCGGGTTCAGGACCTAGCCACACAAGAACCAGGGGACGTAGCATCTCAATAGTAGCACACTTCACTCACTAATGACTCAATGTTGCTTAGGCTGGGTGCCTTTTATCCAAGGTGCCTCACAGTAATTGGCTGAGGGCACCTTAGCAGGTACATGCTGCCCCTTTATGAGCATGGTAGCACACGCGTCCTAGGTGCACCTCCGGGTCACAGCCACAGGAAGCAGGATAGAACTCCGAGAAATATGCCTCATGGCTAGGGCGGTGAGTAAGGAGGGGGGTGGGCATGAGTGTTACACAGATGTATGCCCAAAAGTGTCTTTTTATATAGAGTATACTATTCAATGCAAAGGTACACACACAAAAAAAATTTAACAGGATGCTACACACTGCCCTGCGAAGGAGAGATGAGTGGATAAATTCAAGTAGAAATGCGGATCTTTTGTAATTCCCTTCCATGTGGCTTCAGCCAAATGGCGACGGCTGGCAGTCTGCTCGTTGTCTTATCTTCTGATTCACACTGTGAGCGCTCAAACCCCTAGGTCTCTCACATTGAGCTGTACTTCTCTCTCTGATAAGGCCCCTGATTCTGCCCATCCTGATGTTATTCTCAGAACCCTCCCAGGCCTTATAAGAGCTGGAAGTCTCAGCTCAATGTATGGGGCCCAGGGATTCCAGCGTGAGCAGCGGAGATCAAAAGTTGCGAGGAGAACCGGACAGGTGACCTAGAAGCAGAGGGGCTGGAGAGGTGAGTGGTTAGGCAAATATGAAGAATTTTTGACATTTTACGGTAATTATGCTTTTAGGTCTGGAGAGATCCTGAAGCATAATAAGGGACATTAAATTTGCTGAAAATATTCAAAACCCAAATTTCTTGGGAAAATCAACTTGGATGGTCAAATTCGAATTTTGCCGGATCAACTCCTCTCTGCAGCCAAACAAATAATGGCTCATTGTTTGGGCCTGTTTCAGTAAAGCTTTTTCTCCAGAAAGCTTTTATAAAACCTTTGAAAAATTGCAAAAATTTTATAACTTTTGGCGTTTTCTTTCACCAGTTTGACTCCGCAGTGGCCTTGCATCACCTACATCTGATTCATCCTAAAATGTCAGTGCTTTGCAGGCCAGAAATGCTACTCCAGTCAATGACAGGCGTTGTGTTTTTGTTGTGCAGAGCACAGAGCCGCGTGCCATTTAGAAGGGACGCTGAATTCATTAAGTGTGCCTCTTAACGAATTCAGTACCTTGTATTTTGGCAATGCTGTGCTAGTTTTGATGAATCGGCCCCTTTATGTTATATGGTAGAAATATTGGTGTGTTTTTGAAGCTTGGTCATGCATGGCATGACCGGATATTGATGACTTTCCCAGCAATGGCTGCAGTAAATATGCCTTTATTATCTTGTATCTCTCACAAATATGGGTTTAAATTATACTTGTTTAGAGGATTGTAAAAATATAATACATTAGACTTTTATAACAAAGAACTTACATTATTATTTTAGTATAGAGACAGCTGTGCCTTAGAAGATAGTGATATAAAACAATTCCCTGGATACAATGTGTCAGAGTATGTCAATCTAATTTAAGAGTTTATCCATAATACAATATACTGTAAGAACACCGGGGGATCCATTCAATAAGAAACAGATGTGTGTGTATGAGAGTAATCCTATTTACCCTGAATATCTCATCTGATTATCCCCCTCCGTATGTGCAAGAATAAAAGAATGCCGAAAGTGCCATTGTTATCTCTAGAAATATTAAGGTCTTCATGAGATATTCTGCAGAGTCAGTGGGGTACAGAACGGCCTATTCCCCAACGTCTAGTTTTCTTTACAACCGTTCGGTGTTGATTCAGTAGTTAAAATAAATCTGCAGTTTTCATTTGCTTCTTGACTTTCTACTCCATAAATTAATCCATTTAATATCCTTGTTTATACTTCCCCTCTTCTAATGAGACTCGTTAATTATCCTGGATGTGGATTAGCAGCCATGGAAGATGACAAGAGACTAAAGCAGGCGCATTGTGAAAAGGCAGACTTTTCAATGTTTGCCGAAATAATTCCATTATGGTGTAAAATATTAACTTAGAAAATTACTAATTTCAAGAGTTAGACGTTTAATAGACTACTCCCAGGAGCATTAATTATACACTTAAGGATTCTAAGCTACCATTAAAGAGTGAAGAACTCAAACTTCTCTAATGTAAATCCAGTGCTTCATAGAAAACCAATGTGATTCAGAATAGGAAGAAAATATGGCAGCTCCGAGGTAGTGATGGACCTCCCAACTGGGTAGTTTGGCTATTTGCACTATGCTACTCTCCTTTTTTTCATCTGCAAGCTTCCATAGCTCCTTCTTTATTACCTTTTTTTGTATTATTCAACATCAACACATAGGAAGCATGAGCTTTGCCTACTGAAGTGAGCAGAGAAGAGTCCCCAGTGCATAAGGGATGTTAATTTATTTTTTAAATCTGACCAGTGTCACTTTACGAGATAACTCTGGAACGCTTCAACGGATCCCACTGATTCTGAGACTCTTTTTTCGTCACATAGTGTACTCATAATTGTCCTAACACTTTTTCGATATGACGCGTTTATTTGTGAAAATATTGGTAATTTGGTGAAAACTTACCCAATTTTCATACTTTTACTTCTTATGCTCTTAAAACAGTTATGTCACACAAAATAATTAACAACATTTCCAACTTATCCACTTTACATCTGCATCATTTTTTAAACATTTTTTTTGTTGGAAGGTTATAAGGGTTAAAAGTTGATCAACAATTTTTCATTTTTCCATCAAAATTTACAAAACTAATTTTTTTACGAACCACATCATATTAGACTTTGGGGGGACTTTATGAAAGGAAATACCCAAAAGTGACATTCTAAAAACTGCACTCCTCAAGGTGCTCAAAACCACATTCAAGAAGTGTATTGACCCTTTAGGTGCTTCACAGGAACTAAAGGAATGTGGAAAGAAAGAAATGAACATTTTACCTTTTTTTTTTAAGAAAAATTTTACTCTAGCCAAAAAAAAATTCTTTTCACAGGAGAAAATGGACCCCAAAACTTGTTGAGTAATTTCTCCTAAGTTCACCGATACCTAATATGAGCAAATCTAGAAGTGGGAAACAGTACAATAGGGCAATACCATAGGGAGGTAGAGTAGGAGAGTGCTGGTAGTGGTTATTCTCACCTGATGGAGTTGTGACAGGCACAACTTCTATGTAGGCATGAAGAAAAATAACTGCTGCCTCGTGGCTGGTGGATAAATCCTCCAGGAGATATTGGATCCAGTTGGATAAACACATGGGTGGGCTGCGCTGCTGGAGTGAATCAATTCAAGGATGATGAGAAAACTTTATTCACAATGCGTTTCAATGCCGTAACAGTGTCTTTTTCAAGTGAATAAAAACAACAAATACCCAATGCTAGAGGTAAAAGTTCTGTTTGAGCGCACAGCAGGGCTCAGAAGGGAAGGCGCACCATTTAACCTTTTTGAATGCAAAAATGTCTGAAATCGAGAGCGGATGTCATGTCGCGTTTGGAGAGCCTGTGATGTGACAGTGGAAACCCCCCACAATTGACCCCATTATGGAAACTAGATCCCTTAGGGAACTTATCTAGATGTGTGGTGGCATCTTGAACCCCCCAGGTGCTTCACAGAAGTTTATAATGTTGAGCTGTGAAAATAAATTCCCAGGGTTGGTTGGTGTTCACTATTGCAGGTCCACACTTGGGTACTGCCTTTGTTATGGCGGGTGCCCTGCATTTGGGCATGACAGGGGCAATAGAGACCAAACTATATTACTCATCCCTGTCTCCCATGCTGCCTTCCGAGGGTGATCTCCAGTGAAACGGATGAGATCCCCCCCCAATTTTTAACTTCACTGGTTCATTGTGAGCACTTTTGTATGACAATGTCATACACTTGTTTATTGGTGCTTTAAGTTTTTATCCTTCAGACATTAAAAGTTAAGTTTTATGGTTCCTATGTTACACACCATTGATCTGGGAAAAGTTCAGAGTGACCATATTAGCTCCATTTATTTTGCTGCTATCACACAGTTTTTTTTTAATAAAAAGTTGTTTTTTTCATCATCAAATTCTGACAGCTGTAACTTTTTATTTTTGGCGAATAGAGCTTTATGAGGGCTGATTTTATGTGGGACAAGTTGCAGATATTTTTTAGAAGTAATGCAAATTTGAAAAACAAGTCAGCTCACCTGTCTAGGCTACTCCTCACCTGATCTTTACGTATTCAATGGAATGTGACTTTTGGCTTGCAAACAGTGAATAAGTCCAATTCTCTTGCCAAAGTGACCTATCATCACAGAAGGGAAAGGAAGGAGAGAAGTGCATGCTAAGAACTAACCATCTTCAGAAAAATTGTGAATGACATACATACGATCTCAAACTTTGGATTTACATAGGAAAAATCAATTAGGCGATTTACTTTTCAAAGCTAGTAAAAATATACTGATAAACCTTTTTAGTGACAGAAAAACCCCTGAAAATTAAACTTGCAAATTGTTTAAGAGAAACTATATGCACATAATGAAAGTGTTAACATTGTACCATCTGTCACCTGCTTAACACATTCCTCTCCAGTATGAGCCTGCAGTAGTTGTGTACTCCAATTAAAATAAGTCTAAAAGTCTAAAAGTTAAGAATAAAAGGACTTCTGCAATATAGGGGTTGGAACCTTATAACCACACCATGATGCACCAAGCAAGACCTCCTGGCAAAACTGTAGAGACTGTGAAACGTGCGTCGAGGTGTGGTAAACATTCCCTGAATCCTTTCCATCATGGCAACAGATAATAAATCTCGGCATTAATCCATTTATTCACCATGATCCACTTGTGCATTACTTGTATGGCAATCTAGCCATTACAACTCTAAATACACGATACCTGTGCAACCATAATAGTGTTGTGAACATCTAGCATTACTTAGATCTATGAACCTATTATGATTTACCTGTGCAAATATATGTTTTGATACCAGGTTCAATAATTTCATACCTACAGGTCATATCTACACTGGATGTTCATGTGGTATTTATTCCAGATTTAACCTTACAGGATGTATTGGTTTGTCCTTTTTGGTTTCTGTATATATGTTCCATGTTGACAGTGAGCATACTACTCCTGTAGTTAATATATTTTGCATTATATTTTTATGAATATTTAATAATATTTTAAGCTACTATATTAGATCATGCTGCTCCTTCAATGATGCTTTAGGTATATCATGCACCAAGCGCCTGTACTTGGTTTGAACAGTCATTATGTGTTGACACAGTCCCTTTGCATTTTCTCTTGAGCAGCACAAAGCTTTTCAGTCTTTCACTTTCTGTTTTTTTGGCAGGGTGGGCTCTCCTTCTCTGAGTGACAGTTTTGGTGAGTATCAGAGGTTTAGTATTAGAAGACCTTGTGCTAAGTTTTACTATCAATGGTTTGTGCAACTACAGTGATAGTAGTGTAAACTCAAAAAAGAGATAACTGGGTATTTGAACGAGCACACAGTTAAGGTACCGTCACATTAAGCGATGCTGCAGCGATATAGACAACGATGCCGATCGCTGCAGCGTCGCTGTTTCGTCATTGTGTGGTCGCTGGAGAGCTGTCACACAGACAGCTCTCCAGCGACCAACGATGCCGAAGTCCCCGGGTAACCAGGGTAAACATCGAGTTACTAAGCGCAGGGCCGCGCTTAGTAATCCGATGTTTACCCTGGTTACCAGTGTAAATGTAAAAAAAAACAAACACTACATACTTACATTCCGGTGTCTGTCGCGTCCCCCGGCATCCGCTTCCCTGCACTGTGTCAGCGCCGGCCCTAAAGCAGAGCGGTGACGTCACCGCTGTGCTCTGCTTTACGGCCGGCCGGCGCTGACACAGTGCAGGGAAGCGGACGCCGGGGGACGCGACAGACACCGGAATGTAAGTATGTAGTGTTTGGGTTTTTTTACATTTACAATGGTAACCAGGGTAAATATCGGGTTACTAAGCGTGGCCCTGCGCTTAGTAACCTGATGTTTACCCTGGTTACCAGTGAAGACATCGCTGAATCCGCGTCACACACACCGATCCAGCGATGTCAGTGGGTGATCCAGCGACTAAATAAGGTGCTGGCCTTCTAGCTCCGACCAACGATGTCACAGCAGGATCCTGATCGCTGCTGCGTGTCAAACACAAAGATATCGCTATCCAGGACGCTGCAACATCACGGATCGCTATCGTTATCGTTGTTAAGTTGTTCAGTGTGAAGGTACCTTTATGGCCATTGAGAGCCATGATTAGGATAACTGATCTCAAAGCAGTCAATGCTGCGGACTGATGATTTTGCAAGATTTAAAACAGGAGCTAAGAGGGAGCGGGAGGGAGGACAGCAGCTAACTGCTGTATAGAAATCAAAGGTCAGGTGAAAGGTGGCTGATCTATGCACTATTGGCCAATCTCCATGGAAAACAATCTGTACACTATGTAAAATAAAAGCTGTCACTGCATGAGAGCCAAAGCAGATAAAAAAGCAAGTCAATTGCAAGCTTGCTTATTTTTATGTTGTTTAACAAATGCAATTCAATAACTTGATAATAGCCCTTAAAGGGAATCTGTCACCCCCAAAATCGAGGGTGAGGTAAACCCACCGGTATCAGGGGCTTATCTACAGCATTCTGTAATGCTGTAGATAAGCCCCAGATGTATCCTGAAAGATGAGAAAAAGAGATTATATTATACTCACCCAGGGGCGGTCCCGCTGTTGGTTCGGCGCCTCCTATTTTCATCAGATGACGTACTCTTCTTGTCTTCAGGCTGCGGCTCCAGTGCATGTGTACTTTGTCTGCCCTGCTGAGGGCAGAGAAGAGTACTGCAGTGCGCAGGCGCTGGGCCTCACTGACCTTTCCCGGTGCCTGCGCACTGCAGTACTTTGCTCTGCCCTCAACAGGGCAGACAAAGTACGCCTGCGCCAGAGCCGCAGCATGAAGACCAGAAGGGGACGTCATCGTAAGAAGATGGGAGGCCCCGGACCAGCAGCGGGACCGCCCCTGGGTGAGTATAATCTAACCTCTTTTTCTCATCTTTTAGGATACATCGGGGGCTCATCTACAGCATTACAGAATGCTGTAGATAAGCCCCGATGCCGGTGGGCTTAGCTCACCCTCGATTTTGGGGGTGACAGATTCCCTTTAATATATCCAATGCCTGACCAAAATATTGTTTATGCTTTACACTTGTGTGATTTTGGTTAATTGGCGTGAGGGCTTTTCCTTAGTTATATTTTTAGGCTTCTCATATTAACCCTTGTGTGGATTTTTCCTATAATGAAAAGCATTTTTTCATATTTTTTTGCAAGATTTTTAGGTGTTGTGTTATCATTAGTGTTGAGCAATACCTTCCGATATCGGAAAGTATCGATATCGGATTGGATCAGCCGATATTAAAAAAATATCGGCTATCGCCGATACCGATGCCCAATACCCATGCAAGTCAATGGGACCAAAATATCGGAATTAAAATAAACCCTTTCTTTCCTTGTAGGTTCATTCTACATGAAGGAAAACAACTAAGAATAATCTAGGATGTATTGGGAGAGGTGGCGGAGACATTAAAGGCATAGAGGTTTAGCCCAATCAAATAGAATAGCAGGAATTTTAATTTTGTTTTTTAAGACATTCGGAGTTACAAAGATATTGACTATGTTAAGATTTTTTTTATTTTGTCAGACATTGATGTTTCACTACTTCCATGTCCTTCACCTTCTTTTTTACTTCTCCGACACTTTCTTCTTCATCATCCTCAGCAGCAGCATCTTTGACATCAACTTCTTCTTCACCTTATTCATCTTCTTCTTCATCTTCTACCTATTATTTTTTTTGTTACATTCTTCATATTCTTTTTATTAAACTATTATTCTTCTTCATATTCTACTTCTTCATCATATTCTTATTTGTGACAGGCATTCCTGTAGTTGTTATCTATAACCGTTGGAAGATTACACCTTCCATTCTGCCTGTCACAAAAGAGTTACAACAGGATTTGTCCGCGTTCAGTTAGGCCTGCAGCAGCAGGCTTTTTCCAGGGGCACCACGAGGAGGAATGGACTCACCCCCATACACTGCTTAGTCTTCTTCTGCTTATAATTTAGATAATATCTTTTGATCTGATGTTTAGTCTTGTGCTTAATGTTCTTCTGCTCTTTGTTCTGCAGCCTCTTGTTCTTCTGCTTCTCGGTCTTCCGAGTCGTCGTCTTTAGGGTCTTGAACTTGGAAATGTAGCAGAAGGTACAAGAAGGCTGAGAAAATGCCGATAACCAGCTGATGGAACTGGAACTCAGATGGCTACCCGAAGGTCCAAGAGCCAATGGAACTACCGAGGACCAGCTGATGTTACTGGAACCCGGTTACTAAACAGGAGGTACCCGTGCCAGAAAGCACTACCAAGGACCACCTGACGTTGGTGGAACTCGGATACCCAGAAAGAGGCACCTAAGCCAAAGGCTCTGCCCGGAACCAGCTGACAGTACTGGAACCAGGGGGACCTATTCAAGATTGTCTTCCTAGAGCCCCAACTAGCAGTGTTGGAGCCAAGGGTCAGCAGGGGGAGCAGAGTGTAGGCCGAAGCCTGCACTGGAGGCAGCTTATTGTCTGTTGTGTCTGTGTGGCGTTTGCAGGACAAGTTGCCGGCTACACAGCAGGGGAACAGCTGGTGTTACTGAACCCCACTGACACAGTGGCGGGTGTTTTTCTCTGTGCAGCCAGCACTTCCGAGCACCACCTGGTGTTGTTAGAGCCCAGGGACAGCAGGAGGAGCAGAGTGTAGGCCGAAGCCTGCACTGGAGGCAGCTTAGTGTCTGTTGTGTCTGCGCGGCATTTGCAGGACACGTTGCCAGCTACACAGCAGGGGAACAGCTGGCGTTGCTGAACCCCACTGACACAGTGGCGAGGCGAGTGTTTTTCTCTGTGTAGCCAGCACTTCCGAGCACCAACTGGCAGTGTTAGAGCCCAGGGAATCAAGGAGGAGCAGAGGAGCAGAGTGTAGGCCGAAGCCTACACTGCAGGCAGCTTATTGTCTGTTGTGTCTGCGCGGCGTTTGCAGGACACGTTGCCGGCTACACAGCAGGGGAACAGCTGGCGTTACTGAACCCCACTGACACAGTGGCGGGTGTTTTTCTCTGTGCAGCCAGCACTTCCGAGCACCAACTGGCGGTGTTAGAGCCCAGGGTCAGCAGGAGGAGCAGAGTGTAGGCCGAAGCCTAATTGGAGCAAATTGAAAGGGAACCTTTAAACCCCCCAGGCATTAGTAAGTAGAAGAGCCACCTTGTGCAGCAGTAATGCTGCACAAGGAAAAGGTGGCTCTTTTAATTATGTTCCTTGCACACGCTGAATGAAATACTTCTAAAATTTTGCCCCTCATACCGTGAAACCGTCTAGGAGGCACAGCTGTAAAAAATACCCCCTTGGTGCTGGGCGCAGCCTCCTGAGCGTTGTTTTTTTTTTGTGTTCCGGAGTCTGCGCTGTTGTGTTATCCCTTGGCCATGCGCTGTTACTGCGCATGCCCATGAATCCCAGTCCCGCAGTGTCTTCTGATTTATTCACACTGCCGGGCTGGGATTCATGGCCTTGTGCAGTAAATATCTTCGCCTGTCACTCACGTCCTTACGCCTGCTTTAGACTGTGCGGCGTCAGCTGATCCCTTATCGCATGCCATGGCCGTGAAGCCGCACAGTCTGAAGAAGGCGGAAGGAGATGAGTGACGTGCGAAGATATGCACTGCGCATGCCCATGAATCCCAGCCCCGCAGTTTCTTCTGATATATTCACACTGCGGGGCTGGGATTCACGGCCTTGCGCAGTTAATATCTTCGCCTCTCACTCATGTCCTTACACCTGCTTTAGACTGTGCGGCGTCAGCTGATCCCTTATCCGAAGCCTGCACTGGAGGGAGCTTAGTGTCTGTTGTGTCTGCGTGGCGTTTGGAGGACACATTGCTGGCTACACAGCAGGGGAACAGCTGACGTTACTGAACCCCACTGACACAGTGGCGAGTGTTTTTCTCTGTGCAGCCAGCACTTCCGAGCACCAACTGGCGGTGTTAGAGCCCAGGGAATCAAGGAGGAGCAGAGTGTAGGCCGAAGCCAGCACTGGAGGCAGCTTATTGTCTGTTGTGTCTGCGTGACGTTTGCAGGACACGTTGCCGGCTACACAGCAGGGGAACAGCTGACGTTACTGAACCCCACTGACACAGTGGCGAGTGTTTTTCTCTGTGCAGCCAGCACTTCCGAGCACCAACTGGCGGTGTTAGAGCCCAGGGATTCAAGGAGGAGCAGAGGAGCAGAGTGTAGGCCGAAGCCTGCACTGGAGGCAGCTTATTGTCTGTTGTGTCTGCATGGCGTTTGCAGGACACGTTGCTGGCTACACAGCAGGGGAACAGCTGACGTTACTGAACCCCACTGACACAGTGGCGAGGCGAGTGTTTTTTCTCTGTGTAGCCAGCACTTCCGAGCACCAACTGGCAGTGTTAGAGCCCAGGGAATCAAGGAGGAGTGGAGTGTAGGCCGAGGCCTAATTGGAGCAAATTGAAAGGGAACCCCCCCAGGCGTTTGTAGCTGAAAGAGCCATCTTGTACAGCACTAATGCTGCAAAAGGAAAAGGTGGCTCTTTTATTATGTTCCTTGCAAACGCAAAACTAGACACTTATGTAGTGTGTCCCCTCACACCGTGAGACCGTCCCGGAGGTGGGACTTTCTTTCGTAATGGGACACAGCACAGCCGTCATTCCTCCCCCCTTGGCAACGTGCGCCGCCACCTCAGCATTGTTTTATTCTGTCCCGGAGCCTGCGCTGTTATGTTATCCCTTGGCCATGTGCAGTTAGCGCTGCCCGTCTTCTGACATCATTTGGTGTCAGGCTGGCTGCGCCTGTGCGGCCGCGCTGCCCGAGATCCCACCTCGCAGTGTCGTCTAATGTACTCACACTGCGGGCCTGGGTGTTATGAACTGGTGGTTTAGGAGCAACATGGGACAAGCTCTGGAGGAGGTGGTACCTGTACTAACCGCAGTTCCTGAGCTTATCACAACACTAGAAGTAGCCGTGGGATGTTCCTGTCACTCCCTAGACACCTCGTCACAGCCGGAGGACTAACTACCCCTAAAGATGGAAACAGGAAAGCTATCTTGCCTCAGAGAAAATTCCCAAAGGAAAGGCAGCCCCCACAAATATTGACTGTGAGTGGAGAGGGAAATGACATACGCAGAATGAAACCAGAATCTAGCAAAGGAGGCCAGTCTAGCTAGATAGATAGAACAGGACAGAATGCTGTGCGGTCAGTATAAAAAAAACTAGAAAAATCCACCTCAGAGTTTACAAAAATCTCCACACCTGACTAAAGGTGTGGAGGGTAAATCTGCTTCCCCAGAGCTTCCAGCTTAACTGAATAAATCCATATTGACAAGCTGGACAAGAAAAAACATAGAAAGAGCTGAACGATTAAGTCCACAATATGTGGACAGCAAAAGAACAAGCAAGGACTTATCTTTGCTGAACTAGTCAGAATATCAGGGAAATCCAAGCAGAGATGTGAATCCAACCAGGAACCATTGACAACTGGCCCAGGCTGAAGGATAGAGCCAGGATAAATAGCCGAGCCAGAAAGACAATCAGTGGAAGCAGCTGCTGACTGCTAAATCCAAGGAGCAGAAGTTCCACTTAAAACCACCGGAGGGAGCCCAAGAGCAGAACTCACAAAAGTGCCACTTACAACCACCGGAGGGAGCCCAAGAGCGGAATTCACAACAGTACCCCCCCTTGAGGAGGGGTCACCGAACCCTCACCAGAGCCCCGAGGCCGATCAGGGCGAGCCAAGTGAAAGGCACGAACCAAATCGGTGGCATGGACATCGGAGGCAACAACCCAAGAATTATCCTCCTGGCCATAACCCTTCCACTTGACAAGATACTGAAGCCTCCGCCTCGAAAAACGAGAATCCAACATTTTCTCCACCAAATATTCCAACTCCCCCTCAACCAACACCGGGGCAGGAGGATCAACCGAGGGAACAACGGGCACCACATATCTCCGCAACAAAGATCTATGGAAAACATTATGGATGGCAAAAGAGGCTGGAAGGGCCAAACGAAAAGACACCAGATTGATAATCTCAGAAATCTTATAAGGACCAATAAACCGAGGCTTGAACTTAGGGGAAGAAACCTTCATAGGAACATGACGAGAAGATAACCAGACTAAATCCCCCACCCGAAGCCGGGGACTGTTGTGAGTTTGGTTTTTGGGCTCCCCCGGTGGTCACTGGTGGTACTGGACTTGTGTGCTTCACTTTCTCTGTTCACCTGTTTCCATCAGGATATGGGTGTATCCTATTTAGCCTTGCTGCTCAGTTATTCTAGTGCCGGCCATCAATGTAACCAGAGCCTTTCTGTTGCATGTTCCTGCTTCTAGACTACTATCAGCTAAGTTGGACTCTTAGTCCTAAGTTTGTTTTGCATTTTTGTTCCAGTTCACAGTTATGTTATTTTTCTGTAGCTGGAAGCTCTTGTGGGCCGAAATTGCCACTCCGGTGTCATGAGTTGACACATGAGTCTTAAAGTAATTTCGGGATGGTATTTTAATAGGGTTTTCAGCTGACCGTGAAGTTCCCTATTGTATCTTCTTGCTATCTAGTAAGCGGACCTCGCTTTGCTGAACCTACCTTCATACTGCGTATGTCTTTTCCTCTGAACTCACCGTCAATATATGTGGGGGGCTTCTGTCTCCTTTTTGGGGGAATTTCCCTAGAGGTAAGCCAGGTCTGTCTTTTCCTCTATTAGGGTTAGTTAGTCCTCCGGCTGGCGCTAGGCGTCTAGGGATAAAACGTAGGTACGCCACCCGGCCACTGTTAGTTGTGTGGTAGGTTTAGCTCACGGTCAGTTCGAGATTCCATCATCCAAGAGATGTTCTGTTATTTATGTTCTCTGACATTCCCTTGCCATTGGGAACCATGACAGTATGGCCGGCCAAGGGTTAAAACCGTTGGCAGAAGAAAGGAGAGAAAAAGAAGTCTGCAGATTTTTTTTTTTTTTTTTCCTTCTGAGATTGCTTTTTAGTTGACTCAGTTGCATTTCTGCTCTAATTGCAGCCTTTGTCTCTCTCTCTCTCTCTCTCCTTCTAATCCTTGAATGGCTCTGATCTCACCTGATTAAAATGGATCCTCAGAGTTTGGCTACAGGTTTGAATAATCTTGCTACGAAGGTTCAAAATTTACAGGATTTTGTTATTCATGCTCCTATATCTGAACCTAGAATTCCTATACCAGAATTTTTCTCCGGGGATAGATCTCGTTTCCTGAATTTCAAAAATAATTGTAAATTATTTCTTTCCCTGAGATCTCGCTCCGCTGGAGATCCCGCACAGCAGGTTAAGAAAGTAATTTCCTTGCTGCGGGGTGACCCTCAAAACTGGGCATTTGCATTGGCACCCGGGGATCCTGCGTTGCTCAATGTGGATGCGTTTTTTCTGGCTTTGGGGTTGCTTTATGAGGAACCTAACTTAGAGATTCAGGCTGAAAAAGCCTTGATGGCCCTATCTCAAGGGCAAGATGAAGCTGAAATATACTGCCAAAAATTTCGTAAATGGTCTGTGCTTACTCAGTGGAATGAGTGCGCCCTGGCGGCGAATTTCAGAGAGGGTCTCTCTGATGCCATTAAAGATGTTATGGTGGGGTTCCCTGCACCTACAGGTCTGAATGAGTCCATGACAATGGCTATTCAGATTGATCGGCGTTTGCGGGAGCGCAAACCTGTGCACCATTTGGCGGTGTCTTCTGAGAAGGCTCCAGAAAATATGCAATGTGATAGAATTCTGTCCAGAAGCGAACGGCAGAATTTTAGGCGAAAAAATGGGTTGTGCTTCTATTGTGGTGATTCAACTCATGTTATATCAGCATGCTCTAAACGTACAAAAAAGGTTGATAAGTCTATTTCAATTGGCACTTTACAGTCTAAGTTTATTCTGTCTGTGACCTTGATTTGTTCATTATCGTCAATTACCGCGGATGCCTATGTCGACTCTGGCGCCGCTTTGAGTCTAATGGATTGGTCCTTTGCCAGGCGCTGTGGGTTTGATCTAGAGCCTCTGGAAGTTCCTATACCTCTGAAGGGTATTGACTCTACACCATTGGCTAGTAATAAACCACAATACTGGACACAAGTGACTATGCGTATGAATCCAGACCATCAGGAGATGATTCGCTTCCTTGTGTTGTACAATCTACGTGACGTTTTGGTGCTCGGATTACCATGGTTACCATCTCATAACCCAGTCCTTGACTGGAAAGCAATGTCTGTGTTAAGCTGGGGATGTCAGGGGGCTCATGGGGACGTACCTTTGGTTTCCATTTCATCATCTATTCCCTCTGAGATTCCGGAATTTTTATCTGATTATCGTGATGTTTTTGAGGAGCCTAAGCTTGGTTCACTACCTCCTCACAGAGATTGCGATTGTACCATAGATCTGATTCCGGGCAGTAAATTTCCAAAGGGTCGTTTATTTAATCTGTCTGTACCTGAACATGCTGCTATGCGAGAATATATTAAGGAGTCCCTGGAAAAGGGACATATTCGTCCTTCTTCATCTCCCTTAGGAGCCGGTTTTTTCTTTGTATCTAAAAAAGATGGCTCTTTGAGGCCGTGTATTGATTATCGACTCTTGAATAAAATTACAGTCAAATATCAGTATCCTCTGCCACTGCTGACTGATTTGTTTGCTCGAATAAAAGGGGCTAAGTGGTTCTCTAAGATTGATCTCCGTGGGGCGTATAATTTGGTGCGAATTAAGCAGGGGGATGAGTGGAAAACCGCATTTAATACGCCCGAGGGCCATTTTGAGTATTTAGTAATGCCTTTTGGTCTTTCAAATGCCCCTTCAGTCTTTCAGTCCTTTATGCATGACATTTTCCGTGAATATTTGGATAAATTTATGATCGTGTATCTGGATGATATTTTGATTTTTTCGGATGACTGGGATTCTCATGTCCAACAGGTCAGGAGGGTTTTTCAGGTTTTGCGGGCTAATTCCTTGTGTGTGAAGGGTTCTAAGTGTATTTTTGGGGTTCAAAAGATTTCTTTTTTGGGGTACATTTTTCCCCCTCTTCCATTGAGATGGATCCTGTCAAGGTTCGGGCTATTTGTGATTGGACGCAACCTTCTTCTCTTAAGAGCCTTCAAACATTTTTGGGATTTGCTAATTTTTATCGTCGATTTATAACTGGTTTTTCTGATGTTGCTAAACCTTTGACTGATTTGACCAAAAAGGGTGCTGATGTTGCTGATTGGTCCCCTGCTGCTGTGGAGGCCTTTCGGGAGCTTAAGCGCCGCTTTACTTCTGCCCCTGTGTTGCGTCAGCCTGATGTTACTCTTCCTTTTCAGGTTGAGGTCGATGCTTCCGAGATCGGAGCTGGGGCGGTCTTGTCGCAGAAAAGTTCCGACTGCTCCGTGATGAGACCTTGTGCGTTCTTTTCTCGAAAATTTTCGCCCGCCGAGCGAAATTATGATATTGGTAATCGGGAGCTTTTGGCTATGAAGTGGGCTTTTGAGGAGTGGCGTCATTGGCTTGAGGGGGCTAGACATCAGGTGGTGGTATTGACCGATCACAAGAATTTGATTTATCTTGAGTCTGCCAGGTGCCTGAATCCTAGACAGGCGCGCTGGTCGTTGTTTTTCTCTCGGTTTAATTTTGTGGTCTCATACTTACCAGGTTCTAAAAATGTGAAGGCGGATGCCCTTTCTAGGAGTTTTGAGCCTGATTCCCCTGGTGATTCTGAACCTACAGGTATCCTTAAGGATGGGGTGATATTATCTGCTGTTTCCCCAGACCTGCGACGGGCTTTGCAGGAGTTTCAGGCGGATAGACCTGATCGTTGCCCGCCTGGTAGACTGTTTGTTCCTGATGATTGGACCAGTAGAGTCATCTCGGAGGTTCATTCTTCTGTGTTGGCAGGTCATCCCGGGATCTTTGGTACCAGGGATTTGGTGGCTAGGTCCTTCTGGTGGCCTTCCCTGTCTCGAGATGTACGAGTTTTTGTGCAGTCTTGTGATGTTTGTGCTCGGGCCAAACCTTGTTGTTCTCGGGCCAGCGGATTGTTGTTATCTTTGCCTATTCCGAAGAGGCCTTGGACTCACATCTCTATGGATTTTATTTCTGATCTTCCTGTTTCTCGGAAAATGTCTGTCATCTGGGTGGTGTGTGACCGTTTTTCAAAGATGGTTCATTTGGTGCCCTTGCCTAAGTTGCCTTCCTCATCCGAGTTGGTTCCTCTGTTTTTTCAAAATGTGGTTCGCTTGCATGGTATTCCGGAGAATATCGTTTCTGACAGGGGGACCCAGTTCATGTCTAGATTTTGGCGGGCGTTCTGTGCTAGGATGGGCATTGATTTGTCTTTTTCGTCTGCGTTCCATCCTCAGACTAATGGCCAGACTGAGCGAGCTAATCAGACCTTGGAGACTTATTTGAGGTGTTTTGTGTCTGCGGATCAGGATGACTGGGTTGCCTTTTTGCCATTGGCGGAGTTTGCCCTCAATAATCGGGCTAGTTCTGCCACTTTGGTTTCTCCTTTCTTTTGCAATTCGGGGTTTCATCCTCGTTTTTCTTCCGGTCAGGTGGAGTCTTCGGATTGTCCTGGAGTGGATACTGTGGTGGATACTTTGCATCGGATTTGGGGACAGGTGGTGGACAATTTGGAGTTGTCCCAGGAGAAGACTCGGCATTTTGCTAACCGCCGTCGTCGTGTTGGTCCTCGTCTTCGTGTTGGGGACTTGGTGTGGTTGTCTTCTCGTTTTGTCCCTATGAGGGTTTCTTCTCCTAAGTTTAAGCCTCGGTTCATCGGCCCGTATAAGATTTTGGAGATTCTTAACCCCGTGTCCTTTCGATTGGACCTCCCGGCATCTTTTTCTATCCATAATGTCTTCCATCGGTCATTATTGCGCAGGTATGAGGTACCGGTTGTGCCTTCCGTTGAGCCTCTCGCTCCGGTGTTGGTTGAGGGTGAATTGGAGTACGTTGTGGAGAAGATCTTGGACTCCCGTGTTTCCAGACGGAAACTTCAGTATCTGGTCAAGTGGAAGGGCTACGGTCAAGAGGATAATTCTTGGGTGACAGCCTCTGATGTTCATGCCTCTGATTTGGTCCGTGCCTTTCATAGGGCTCATCCTGATCGCCCTGGTGGTTCTTGTGAGGGTTCGGTGCCCCCTCCTTGAGGGGGGGGTACTGTTGTGAGTTTGGTTTTTGGGCTCCCCCGGTGGTCACTGGTGGTACTGGACTTGTGTGCTTCACTTTCTCTGTTCACCTGTTTCCATCAGGATATGGGTGTATCCTATTTAGCCTTGCTGCTCAGTTATTCTAGTGCCGGCCATCAATGTAACCAGAGCCTTTCTGTTGCATGTTCCTGCTTCTAGACTACTATCAGCTAAGTTGGACTCTTAGTCCTAAGTTTGTTTTGCATTTTTGTTCCAGTTCACAGTTATGTTATTTTTCTGTAGCTGGAAGCTCTTGTGGGCCGAAATTGCCACTCCGGTGTCATGAGTTGACACATGAGTCTTAAAGTAATTTCGGGATGGTATTTTAATAGGGTTTTCAGCTGACCGTGAAGTTCCCTATTGTATCTTCTTGCTATCTAGTAAGCGGACCTCGCTTTGCTGAACCTACCTTCATACTGCGTATGTCTTTTCCTCTGAACTCACCGTCAATATATGTGGGGGGCTTCTGTCTCCTTTTTGGGGGAATTTCCCTAGAGGTAAGCCAGGTCTGTCTTTTCCTCTATTAGGGTTAGTTAGTCCTCTGGCTGGCGCTAGGCGTCTAGGGATAAAACGTAGGTACGCCACCCGGCCACTGTTAGTTGTGTGGTAGGTTTAGCTCACGGTCAGTTCGAGATTCCATCACCCAAGAGCTGTTCTGTTATTTATGTTCTCTGACGTTCCCTTGCCATTGGGAACCATGACAGGGGACCAACACACCGAAGGTTAGCAAAACGTTGAGCCTTTTCCTGAGACAACATCAAATTGTCTACCACATGAGTCCAAATCTGCTGTAACCTGTCCACCACAGAATCCACACCAGGACAATCAGAAGGCTCAACCTGCCCCGAAGAAAAACGAGGATGAAAACCAAAATTACAAAAGAAAGGCGAAACCAAAGTAGCCGAACTAGCCCGATTATTAAGGGCAAACTCGGCTAACGGCAAGAAAGCCACCCAATCATCCTGATCAGCAGACACAAAGCATCTCAAATAGGTTTCCAAGGTCTGATTAATTTGCTCAGTTTGGCCATTTGACTGAGGATGGAACGCCGAAGAAAAAGACAAATCAATGCCCATCCTAGCACAAAAGGCCTGCCAAAGCCTAGAAACAAACTGGGAACCTCTGTCAGACACAATATTCTCCGGAATGCCATGCAAACGAACCACATGCTGAAAAAACAATGGAACCAAATCAGAGGAGGAAGGAAATTTAGGCAAAGGTACCAAATGGACCATTTTAGAGAACCGGTCACAAACCACCCAGATAACAGACATCTTCTGGGAAACAGGAAGATCCGAAATAAAATCCATGGAAATATGCGTCCAGGGCCTCTCAGGGACCGGCAAAGGCAAAAGCGACCCTCTAGCGCGGGAACAGCAAGGCTTGGCCCGGGCACAAGTCCCACAGGACTGCACAAAAGAACGCACATCCCGCGACAAGGAAGGCCACCAAAAGAACCTAGCAACCAAATCTCTGGTACCAAAAATCCCAGGATGACCAGCCAACACTGAAGAATGAACCTCAGAAATTACCTTACTAGTCCATCTATCAGGAACAAACAGCTTCCCCACTGGACAGCGGTCAGGTTTATCAGCCTGAAATTCCTGAAGCACCCGCCGCAAATCAGGGGAGATGGCAGAAAGAATCCCCCCTTCCTTAAGAATGCCAACCGGCTCAAGGACTCCAGGAGAATCAGGCAAAAAACTCCTAGAGAGGGCATCAGCCTTAACATTCTTAGATCCCGAAAGATACGAGACCACAAAATCAAAACGGGAGAAAAACAGGGACCATCGAGCCTGTCTAGGGCTCAGCCACTTGGCCGACTCGAGGTAAATCAGATTCTTATGATCGGTCAAGACCACAACGCGGTGCTTGGCTCCCTCAAGCCAATGTCGCACACCTCAAATGCCCACTTCATAGCCAACAACTCCCGATTGCAAACGTCATAATTGTGCTCCGCAGGCGAAAATTTTCTGGAAAAAAAGGCACACGGTTTCATCAAACAACCAACAGAATTCCTCTGAGACAAAACGGCCCCTGCTCCAATCTCAGAAGCGTCAACCTCAACCTGAAAAGGAAGAGAAACATCCGGCTGACGCAACACAGGGGCAGAAGTAAATCGGCGTTTAAGCTCCTGAAAGGCCTCAACCGCCGCAGAGGACCAATTCGTCACATCAGCGCCTTTCTTCGTCAAATCGGTCAGGGGCTTAACCACACTGGAAAAGTTGGCAATGAAACGGCGATAAAAATTAGCAAAGCCCCAAAATTTCTGAAGGCTCTTCACCGATGTGGGTTGAATCCAGTCATGAATGGCTTGGACCTTAACAGGATCCATTTCTATAGACGAGGAAGAAAAAATAAAACCCAAAAAAGAGACCTTCTGAACTCCAAATAGGCACTTAGACCCCTTCACAAATAAAGCATTATCACGAAGGATCTGGAATACCATCCTGACCTGCTTCACATGAGACTCCCAATCATCGGAAAAAATCAAAATATCATCCAAATACACAATCATGAATTTATCAAGATAATTGCGGAAAATATCATGCATGAAGGACTGAAATACAGAAGGAGCATTAGAAAGCCCGAAAGGCATCACAAGGTATTCAAAATGGCCTTCGGGCGTATTAAATGCAGTTTTCCATTCGTCACCCTGTTTAATACAAACAAGATTATATGCCCCTCGAAGGTCAATTTTAGTAAACCAACTAGCCCCCTTAATCCGAGCAAACAAATCAGAAAGCAAAGGTAAAGGGTATTGGAATTTGACCGTGATCTTATTAAGAAGGCGATAATCAATACAGGGTCTCAAGGAGCCATCCTTCTTGGCAACAAAAAAGAATCCCGCTCCCAATGGTGACGAAGACGGCCGAATATGCCCCTTTTCCAAAGACTCCTTGACATAACTCCGCATGGCGGCATGCTCTGGCACAGACAGATTGAAAAGTCGGCCCTTAGGGAACTTACAGCCAGGAATCAAGTTAATAGCACAATCACAGTCCCTATGTGGAGGAAGGGAACTGGACTTGGGCTCATCAAATACATCCTGGAAATCTGACAAAAACTAAGGGACTTCAGAAGAGGGGAAGAGGAAATTGACATCAAAGGAACGTCACAATGTACCCCTTGACAACCCCAACTAGTCACAGACATAGATTTCCAATCCAGCACCGGATTATGTTCCTGTAACCATGGAAAACCCAGTACAACAACATCATGCAAGTTATGCAACACCAGAAAACGGCAATCTTCCTGATGTGCTGGAGCCATACACATGGTCAGCTGAGTCCAATCCTGAGGTTTATTCTTGGCCAATGGTGTAGCATCAATGCCCCTCAAAGGAATAGGGCTCTGCAAAGGCTGCAAGGAAAAACCACAGCGCCTGGCGAATTCCAAGTCCATTAAGTTCAGGGCAGTGCCTGAATCCACAAATGCCATGACAGAAAAGGACGTTAATGAGCAAATCAGGGTCACATATAAGAGAAATTTAGGCTGTACAGTACTGATGGTAACAGACCTAGCGACCCTCTTAGTACGCTTAGGGCAATCAGAAATAACATGAGCAGAATCACCACAGTAAAAACACAGCTTATTCTGACGTCTGAATCCCTGCCGTTCTGCTCTAGTCAAAATCCTATCACATTGCATAGGCTCAGGACTCCGCTCAGAGGACACTGCCATATGGTGCACAACTTTGCGCTCGCGCAGGCGACGATCAATCTGAATGGCTAGAGACATAGATTCGCTCAAACCAGTGGGTGTGGGGAACCCCACCATAACATCTTTAAGGGCTTCAGAAAGACCCTTTCTGAAAATTGCTGCCAGAGCATCCTCATTCCATTTAGTAAGCACAGACCATTTTCTAAATTTCTGGCAGTATAATTCTGCCGCTTCCTGACCCTGACATAGGGCCAACAAGGTTTTTTCTGCATGATCCACAGAATTAGGTTCGTCATACAATAATCCGAGCGCTTGAAAAAATGCGTCTACATTAAGCAATGCCGGATTCCCTGATTCAAGGGAGAATGCCCAGTCCTGAGGGTCACCACGCAGCAGAGAGATGACAATCTTAACCTGCTGACTGGGATCACCAGAGGAACGGGGTTTCAAAGCAAAAAACAATTTGCAGTTATTTTTAAAGTTCAAAAACTTGGATCTGTCCCCAAAAAACAAATCAGGAGTAGGAATTTTAGGCTCTAAAGCCGGAGTCTGGACAACATAATCTTGATTACTCTGTACTCTTGCAGCAAGTTGATCCACACGAGAAAACAAACCCTGAACATCCATGCCAGCGCCAAAATCCTGAACCACCCAGAGATTAAGAGGAAAAAAAAGACAAAACAGACTGCAAAAAAAAAAAAAATGGCTCAGAACTTTTTTTTCCTTATTTTGAGATGCATTTAATTCATTAGAGGCCAGTTGTACTGTTAAGAACTGGTGGTTTAGGAGCAACATGGGACGAGCTCTGGAGGAGGTGGTACCTGTACTAACCGCAGTTCCTGAGCTTATCACAACACTAGAAGTAGCCGTGGGATGTTCCTGTCACTCCCTAGACACCTCGTCACAGCCGGAGGACTAACTACCCCTAAAGATGGAGACAGGAAAGCTATCTTGCCTCAGAGAAAATTCCCAAAGGAAAGGCAGCCCCCCACAAATATTGACTGTGAGTGGAGAGGGAAATGACATACGCAGAATGAAATCAGAATCTAGCAAAGGAGGCCAGTCTAGCTAGATAGATAGAACAGGACAGAATGCTGTGCGGTCAGTATAAAAAAACTAGAAAAATCCACCACAGAGTTTACAAAAATCTCCACACCTGACTAAAGGTGTGGAGGGTAAATCTGCTTCCCCAGAGCTTCCAGCTTAACTGAATAAATCCATATTGACAAGCTGGACAAGAAAAAACATAGAAAGAGCTGAACGATTAAGTCCACAATATGTGGACAGCAAAAGAACAAGCAAGGACTTATCTTTGCTGAACTGGTCAGAATATCAGGGAAATCCAAGCAGAGATGTGAATCCAACCAGGAACCATTGACAACTGGCCCAGGCTGAAGGATAGAGCCAGGATAAATAGCCGAGCCAGAAAGACGATCAGTGGAAGCAGCTGCTGACTGCTAAATCCAAGGAGCAGCAGTTCCACTCAAAACCACCGGAGGGAGCCCAAGAGCAGAACTCACAAAAGTGCCACTTACAACCACCGGAGGGAGCCCAAGAGCGGAATTCACAACTTCAATTCATGCGCAGTGCATATCTTCGCCTCTCACTCCCCTCCTTCTGGCTTCTTCAGACTGTGCGGCGTCACGGCCGTGGCATGCTATTAGGGATCAGCTGACGGCGCACAGTCTAAAGAAGGCGGAGGGAGATGAGTGAGAGCCTGAGGTGAAGATACGCACTGCGCATGCCCATGGATCCCAGGCCCGCAGTGTGATTAAAGCAGAAGAGACTGCGAGGCGGAATCTCAGGCAGCGCGTCTGCACAGGCGCAGGCAGCCTGACAACAAATTATATCAGAAGATGGGCAGCGGTAAGTGCGCAAGGCCAATGGATTACATAACAGCGCTGGCTATGGGACAGATTCAAACAACGCTGAGGAGGCGGCGCACGGCACCAAAGGGGTAGGAATGACGGCTGTGCTGCGTCCCATTACGAAGGAAAGTCCCACCTCTGGGACGGTCTCACGGTGTGAGGGGACACATTTTATAAGTGTTAAGTTCTGCATGTGCAAGGAGCTAAACTAAAAGAGCTACCATTTCCTTGTGCAGCATTACTGCTGCACAAGGTGGCTCTTTCAGTAACAAACGCCTGGGGGGGACAGGTTCCCTTAAATTTCAGTAGTTGTGTCAGCGTGGCGGTCGCAGGACACATTGCCGGCTACACAGCTGGGGATCAGCTGACGTTACTGAAACCCAATAACACTGGGTCATGTGTTTTGACTGTGCAGCCTGCACTTCTAGGCATCAACTGGTGGTGTTGGAGCCCAGGGATTACAGTTCAGGTGGTAGAAACATGAACGCAACAGGAGACATGGATGCTGTAGCCAACCTATTATTTACTCTGGAAGAGGAGTGGCAAATTCCTGCAAGATCCAGGCCTTGTTCATTTTCAGAAAAGTAAGCCGGTCAACGATATCGGAGGATAGTCGCATGTGACGGTCTGTTAGTACACCACCTGCGGCACTAAAGACGCGTTCCGATAATACACTAGAAGCAGGGCAAGCCAGCACCTCCAATGCATACTGGCTTAGCTCTGGCCATGTATCCAGCTTAGAGACCCAAAATTTGAACGGGGAAGAGCCGTCTGGGAGTACAGTAAGAGGGCAAGACATGTAGTCTGTCACCATCTGACGGAAACGTTGCCTCCTGCTGACTGGAGCCGTCTGTGATGGTGTAGGCATGTGTGGCGGGCACACAAAACTGTGCCACAGTTGGGCCATACTGGTCTTGCCTTGTGCTGAGGCACTGATTTTGCTCCCTCTTTGTGCAGAGCTTCCTCCACTGCCTCAACGCACTGAGCTGCTTTGTAAAGCACTAGCAGCACTGCTCTCACTTGGACTGGAGAAGATGATGGAATTCACCAGTGTGTCTTGGTACTCCCGCATTTTACGCTCCGGTTCAACGGTGTTATGAGGCTTTGTAAGTTGTCCCGGCAGCGAGGATCTAGGAGGGTGTACACTCAATAATCAGCTGTGTTCAGAATGTGGGCGATGCGGCGGTCGTTTCTCAGGCATTGCAGCATGTAATCAGCCATGTGCTGCAGACTGCCAACTGGCCAAGAAATGCTGTCCCCTGCTTGAGGCGTGATCTCTGCCTGCTCTGCATCACCCCACCCTCGCTTTACATACTGACTACTGGAGAATTGTGTAACTCCCTCCTCTGGACCGATGTCTTCCTCCTCCATTGACTCCTCCTCATCCTCCTCACAAAGTGTCCCCTGCCTAGGCCTTTGTGACGAACCACGTAGCGCTGACTGTCCAGAAGCTGATGGAATTGGTGACTCATCCTCCACCTCTTCCACAACATCCTCCCTTAGCGCTTGCAGTGTTTGTTGAAGCAGGCAGATAAGGGGGACAGTCATGGTGACTAGTGCATCATCTGCACTCGCCATTTGCGTGGAATCATCGAAGGAACGCAAAACCTGGCAGAAGTCCTTCATAGTGGCCCACTCAGTGGTTGTGAAGTCTGAACGGCGCGGAGTGCGACTTCTTTGCGCCTGATGCAGCTGGTACTCCATTACTGCTGGCTGCTGCTCACACAACCGCTCCAACATATGTAACGTGGAATTCCTCCTGGTGGGTAGGTCACATATGATGCGATGTTCGGGAAGGCGGAATCGGCGCTGCAGAGATGCAATGCGCGATCTTGCCATGCTGGAATGCCGCAAGTGAGCACACTCTAGGCGGACCTTGTGCGGCAGTGCATCAAGATCCGGATAGGCCTTCAAAAAACTCTGCAAGTTGAGCACATCTGTCAGACATGGGATGTGAGTGAGGTTGCCTAGGGCCAGAGCTGCCACCAGATTTCGGCCATTGTCACACACTGCCATGCCTGGCTGGAGATTCGCTGGCACAAACCACACGTCGCTCTCCTGCTTGATGGCATTCCAGAGCTCCTGCGCTGTGTGGCTTTGATTCCCCAAAGAAATTAATTTCAAGACGGCCTGTTGACGTTTGGCCACAGCTGTGCTCATGTTGGTTGTAACAGGTAAACGTTCACGGGTCCATGTGGAGGTGGACTGTGATGGCTCCTGCAGCGATGATTCTTAGGAACTTGTGTATGAGGAGGAGTCAATGCAGACAGACTGGATTCCTGAAATCCTTGGAGTTGGCAGAACACGTCCTGCGCCACTCGCACGATCTGTACCCGGCTCAACAACATTAACCCAATGGGCAGTGAGGGAAAGTGCCCCTTTCCATGGTGACTGGTCCACGCATCGGTGGTGAACCTTGCTACTGACGGCGTTCAGTAGCGCGTGTTTTATGTGTCACTCCACATGCTTGTGCAGGGCAGGGACGGCTTGCCTGCTGAAATAAAAGCGGCTGGGCACATTGTATTGTGGGACTGCCAATGCCATCAAGTTACGGAAGCTGTCAGTCTCCACCAGCCTGAATGACAGCATTTCAAGGGACAGTAGTTTTGCAATGCCAGCATTCAAAGCCTGTGCTCGGGGGTGGTTTGCCGAGAATGGCCGCCTTTTCTCCCATGCCTGTGCTACTGATGGCTGTAGACTGGGCTGGGAGTGTGAGGATGACTGGGAACGTGGTGCTGCGGGTGGAATTACCGTGGGTCTCTGGACAACAGTGCCAGAAGTTCTTCCATGGCGATCCTGGGAGGAAGCCGAACCAGCTGTGTGTGAGCTGGAGGAAGAGGCAACAACACGAGCTGAAGAGGTGGTAGGTGCCACAGCTGGTTGGCCTAGGTCTTCAGTGTGTTTTTGTAACTCCACCGCGTGCTTGGTCCGCACATGTTTCCACATATTTGTGGTATTGAGGTTGCTGACATTTTTCCCTCTTTTGACTTTCTGATTACATACCTTGCATTTGACAAAGCAAATGTCATCTGCAACTGTGTCAAAAAAGGACCAGGCACTGCAAGTCTTGGGAGCGCCCGTTTTGGCTTTTGGAAGAGGCATGCTCCTAACGGGTGCCGAAGTGGAGGCTACAGGAACCGCAGTCTTCCCCCTCCCTCTCTCTTTGGCCCGTTCGGGGAATCTCTTCCTCAGAGCTGCTCCCACCACCTTCCTGTACCTCACGCCACGATGGGTCAAGGACCTCATCATCTACACTACCCTCTGCCACCAACTGCTCCTCCTGGGTAGTCTCGGCAGCACAGTATGCACCAGAAAGTGGCACCTGAGTCTCATCATCAGATGTGTACTGCGGTGCGGTGACCGGAGGCACTGGCCCACCCGCCTCTTCAGAGTCAGAGAAACAAAACTGTTGGGCATTACTGCACACTGCCTCTTCTTCCATTTCTCCAATGCTGCTTGGCTGGCCCCCTGTTTCCAAGCCAAGAGATTCAGAGAACAGAAGTAGAGATGGCTCCTGTCCTGGGTTCTCTGACTGCCTGGGCAATTTGGCAGGTGGTGAAGAGACAGATGGGTGCTCTCCAGTGCTCTGTGCCTGAGAGCATGTGGCACTAATTGAAGTCGATGCATTAGCTGCCATCCATCTGACAACGGCTTCAATTTGTTCTTCACGCAGCAGAAGTACGGCGATCTCCTACAAAGCTGCACATGAAGGACTGTTCCCTGCTGAAACTGGGTGATGATGAGTCACCGGTGCCCGCAGCAGGCACAGAATCCCCACGTCCTCCCCCTGCTCCGCGCCCACGCCCTCGCCCACGTGCCTTACTCCCTGCCCTCTTCATCTTGGTTGACTGATAAAGATAAGCAGAAAAGTACTAAGGGCTTAGTGTGCTTATTCCTGAACAGCTCCTAACAGGTATAAGAAACACTAATTTTCTAAAGTGTGGACTAGACTTTAATATGAGCTAATGTGGCCTACACAACTGTAAAGTGGTGTGTTTGGTGAACTTTATTTTTTTAATTTTTTTTTTTTTTGCAGAAATGACTACAGAGCGATGTGCACTCACACAGAGACCGTGCAGACAGCCGTAAATGACTCTGCAAGGCCAAAAAATGCTCCTCAGTGTAATCCTATGTAGTGTTTTTCCACAAGTTAGCTGGATACGAGTGGAAAGCCACTAATAGGAAATATTTAAAAAAATGTGAAGCAGGCTGCACTAATTGCAAAAAAGGACAATGGATTTAACGGTATGAGGCAGTGACGCACCCTGAGCTTACTGCAACCGGCTGTGGCTGCGGACAGACTACAGAGCGATGTGCACTCACACGGAGATCGTGCAGACAGCCGTAAACGGCGCTGCAAGGCCAAAAAAAGCTCCTCTATGTAATCCTATGTAGTGTTTTTCCACAATTTAGCTGGATACGGGTGGAAAGCCACTAATAGGAAATATTTGAAAAAAAGTGCAGCAGGCTGCACTAATAGCAAAAAAGGACAATGGATAGAACGGTATGAGGCAGTGATGCACCCTGAGCTGAATACAACCGGCTGTGGCTGCACACAGACTACAGAGCGATGTGCACTCACACAGAGACCTTGCAGACAGCTGTGAACTGCGCTACAAGGCAAAAGCAAGGTTCTCACACAGCGGTTGCTAAATTAGCCTGGGTAAAGCACAATGAAGCAAATCGCTATATCTATACTGGCCCTCAGTCAGAACACAGCGTCCTGTCCCTAACTGAATTCAGAGCAGAGTGAGCCCTAAATTGCGGCAGCGACTTTTATAGTGCATCATGACATCATTTCAGCAGCCAATCACAGCCATGCCAGTACTTCCATGCCCACCATGCAGAACAGGATGTGCCCACACTTCTAATCAGACCTCATTGGCTGAATTCGGGCAGTTTGAATTCTGGGAACTTCCGATTCCGGTATCCGATATACGGAAAATATTGGAACTCGGTATCGGAATTCCGATCCCGCAAATATCGACCGATACCCGATACTTGCGGTTTCGGAATGCTCAACACTAGTTATCATTTCTTATTGTATTTTTATTTGTAATTTTCATTTTTTTCACGGTATTTTTAAATCTTTAGGAAAGACTTAAAAAATTACCTCTGACATGCAGAATATTATTTTTCTGTATGTTTTTTTTTTACTATGGTTATGCCACTATTTTTTTGTAAAACACCAACTACTTGAATTTTGCTAAGCCACCTAAATGATCTGTTATATTTCCACACTGCAGTTACTTGCGATGAAACATTCCAAAAAGACAAGATAAAATAAATTAAACCATTAGAAGTGTATTCAGTTGTATCTCATTATAGAAAAAAAAAAAACTACTGAGGTTAAGATAAAAGCAAATCTATTATACTGCCAGCAAAGTTAAGTATGGTACACTATGTTTTCCTTTGCACTTTCCATTGCATCCAACCAGTTACAAAGTGCATACAATTATACCTCTCATATCATGCTGATGCAGGCTGTGTTCATAAGAACACCACAGGAGCATTCTCACTTTATCTTCACCGTTATAAGAAGCACCTGTGAGAGTGTGATACAATATAATGAGAAGAGATAAGAGGAGCAGCCTTCTATGAAATAAGTAGGCTAGAGTTATCAGACTGTATCTGCTAAAGAGATAAGGTGAAGTTAAATTAGTAAAGGAACACAGGAAAGGAAGCCAGTCGTGTAAAAATAAGCTACTGCACAAAAAGCATGATCTATGGTGAATAATTATGTTTTCTAGTACAACATTTTTGTTACATATGTAGCATTCCTTTAACATATTGAGGATCAGTTCTGTAATTTATTTTTCTTTCAATTTTTGTAGCCGATAAGGTTCTGTGAATTTTTTTGTTGGCAGAGTTGTACTTTCTTTAGGTGACATTTCTTGGCGTATATGCTTTAGTGCTTAACCCCTTCACCCCGAAGCCTGTTTTTACCTTCGTGACCGGGCCAATTTTTCTTCAATTCTGACCAGTGTAACTTTATGAGAACTCTGGAAAGGTTCAACTGATCCTACCAATTCCGAGAATGTTTTCTCGTGACATATTATACTCCAAGATAGTGGTAAAATTAGTTGGATATTTTTTGCGTTTATTTGCGAAAATATTGGAAATTTGGTGAAAGTTTTCAATTTTCAAACCTTTCATTTTTATGCCCTCTAACCAGAGAAGTATATAACACAAAATTGTTAATAAACATTTCCCACATGTCTACATCATATCAGAACAACTTTTGAAACAATTTTTTCTTGTTTGGAAGTTGGAAGGGTTAAAAGTTGACCAGCGATTTCTCATTCTTTTAACATTTTTTTGTTTGTAAGGACCACATCACATTGGAAGTGACTTTGAGGGGTCTGCATGACAGAAAATACCCAAAAGTGACACAATTCTAAAAACTACACCCCTCAAGGTGTTCAAAACCACATTCAAGAAGTTTATTATTAGCAATTCAGGTGCTTCACAGGAAATGAAGCAATGTTGATTGAAAAAAAATGAACATTAAACTTTTCATAAAAATTTTACTTTAGACCCAATTTTTTTTATTTCCACAAGAGTAACAGGAGAAAATGGACCCCAAAATTTGTTGTGCAATTTCTCCCGAGTACGCAGATAGAGGGAAAACCCCTGTTTGGGAAGATGGGTGTCTCAATATGGAAACTGCTGGTGGTACCAGCCTCTTGCACGGGACCACCAGCGGAAAACCATCACACCACACACACTGTATACTCTGTACGCATCACACACAAACACACTGTATATCCCGTATGCACCACACACACTGTATACGCTGTGCGCAGCCTCTTGCGCGATACCACCAGCGGAACACCGTCGAGAACACGCCGTTGCTGGGATCAGCCGAATGATTCACTGACCGACGCCATCTTTGTACAGGAGGAGCGCATGCGCAGTTTTAATGTGACCGCCGCTATCTGTCTGCACAAAGATGGCAGAGTTCTGATTTACTGCGCCTGCACAAATTACGCGAAGGCGCAGTTAATCATTCGGCTGATGCCGGCGGCAGATGCGTGACGTGTGTACAGGCAGAGGAAGCCGGTCACATTAAAGGGGTTTTCCCACGAACAAAAGTTCATTTTAAAAATTGTCTGACCATGTACGGAGCATACCACACTTCCTGGGCAGGGGAGGAAGAAAAAGACAGTACTAACATTACAGCAGGGAATCACAGAGGATTGATTTTGTCAGGTAAAATATTTCACTGACTGTTTTTATACTATATTTTACCTCACAAAATGTATCCTCTGCTGTATTGTCTTTTGTCCATCATGACAATACCGCATCGCATCGGGCCTCCATCTAGTCAGATTATAAGTGTGTTGTGTCAACAGGGTAAAAGCAATGTTATTCATTTGTGGGCATGTAGTATGCTTTGAAGCAATCCTTAATGCAAAGGCCAGGTTTCTCAATGGTGAATTGTGTTTTTTCGGATTCCTCTGTTAGAGCATACTCTGCACTTTTTTTGTGATCTTCCATTCTTCCCTGTTTGAGGTACCTATGATGGAATTACATGGGCACTATCATTTTCAGAAGTCCTGGGACCCTCACCTCCCCGAGTGCCAAACATTAGGGCCTTGATGACTTCCTGTTAGGGGGTCAAGTTCCCGCCTCTGAACAGGGGGAATCTCGGGCCATCTCCACTGCGGCCTCCCATTCTTCTCTTGCCGCAGTGGAGCCTGCTCAGTGGAGACGTCGGTCCCAGTGTCTCGCTCAGTCTGACTCTGTACAGAGAGTTACTGCTGCTTTTCCTGCTTCTGCCATTGATGTTAGTGCTGTGCAGCGGCGAGCAGACGCTTCTGGGACTAAGTCCTGCTTTTCTCGTCCTGAGCATGCCCAGAGTAAGATCTCTCAGTGGAGATCGAGGGTCACATGATCAGACACTGCAGCTAAGGCCATTGGTCCTTCAGGAAGGTCCTGTAGGTGCTTACGCTCTGTGGCAGCCTCTCATTGGTCCTTCTAGGAAGGTCCTGTATGTGCTGTAACTATTTAAGGCTCGCATGGCCGCACGGCCATGCGCTGGTATTGTTCTATGTTGTACTTTGCGCCAGTGTGGTCACATATGATTGTGTTCAGGGACCCAGCTGAAATAAGCCCCTAGAATGCTGGCACCTCCGGCGAGGAGTTTGTGTGTTTGAGTATTCAGGGACCTGGCTGAAATAGGCCCTAGCATGCTGGCACCTCCGGCGAGGAGCTTTGTGTGCATGCATGACCACTGACTGCTCTTGTTTGGGTAGTTAGCCTGTGCCACTGTGAAGGTTAACAGGGCGCAGTGCTTTGAGTTCACGGCTATTCTGTGAAGTAACAGAGGTAGCTCATACCACCATTTAGTTCCACCATTTGCTAGCAGCAGGTTCTCCTGCACGGTGGACCCCGGGCTGCGAACGCATATATTATAATAAAGTCTCTATATCCATTTGGTGCGTTCCGCTAGCCCTAAACATAATACTAGCGCCAGGGTCTGGCTAGTAAATGGCGGACATTCAGCAATCTTTGCGGTATATCCAGCAGCTGGAGGGTAGGTTGGCGGCTCTCGAGAGTTCAACCTCAGCTGTGGATGTAACCGCAGTTGCTGTACAGGCTGCTAGCGTGGCTGCAGCAACCTTGTCCACTGCCACCCCTGTTCCGACATTATCTCGCCTTCCGCTGCCAGAGAAATTTTCTGGAGACAGCAAGTCCTGTAGGGGATTCATGAGTCAGTGCTCTATCCACCTCGAGCTCCTGGCTGCAAGTTTTCCCACAGAGCGAGCTAAGGGGGATTTATTGTGTCCCTCTTGTCGGACAGGGCATTGGAGTGGGCTACACCGCTGTGGGAGCGTGGCGATCATGTGGTGCAGAGTGCTCCGCTGTTCCTGAGCACTCTGAAACAGGTCTTTTTAGGACCTTGAGTCACCCATGACACGGCGCTCCAACTGCTGACATTAACTCAGGGTGAGTCCTTGGTCAGCCAATTTGCCGTCCACTTCCGTACTTTAGCTTCTGAGCTGGAGTGGTCGGATAAAGCCCTTATTCCCATATTTTAGAGAAGGCTGGCTGGTCACGTTAAGGACGCTCTGGCCACTAGGGAGATTCCTGCCACACTGGAGGAGTTAATATCTGTCTCTACTTGTATTGACCTCCGTTTTAATGAGCAGAGGTTAGAGCGAGCTCAGTGTAGGCAGAGGTTTCGGCTGGCTCCCACCTTTGCCAAACCTCTGGAATCTCCGGTCCTGGTTCCTGAGTCACATGAGGCCATGGAAGTGTCACATGAGGGATCTAAGTCCCGGACCGCTTGTGCACACAAGGTCTGTCATGTTTGCCAGCAGTCAGGACATCTTGCCACCAGATGTCCCCAGCGGTCGAGGAAACATCAGCGTCTAGTGGTAGTAGGTGGAGGTACACTAGACACGGCGACGTTTGCCTCCAAATTGTCCTTTAAGGGGACAATAATTATTGGCTCATCCTCCCACTCGGTAGACCTCTGCGTGGATTCTGGGGCGGAGGGCAATTTTATGTCTTCAGCCTTCGCCCAATGTCACGCAATACCCCTGGTTATGCTAGCTCAACCAGTAATGGTATGAGTGGTGAATGGGTCGACACTGCCCTCACAGATAACACACCAGACCATCCCACTTACTCTGTCCATGTCGCCATCCCATCAGGAGATTATATCTCTGCTCGTCATTCCTCAGGGAATTGATGAGGTCCTGTTGGGGATACCATGGCTACGGTACCACTCTCCTCATATCGAGTGGTCCTCAGGCAGAATTTTGGGTTGGGGTGAATCTTGTGGGGGTAGGTGTCAGAGGGAGTGCGTTCAGGTTGCTACAACAGAGGTATCCGCAGATCTATCCTCTCTCCCCAAGCAATATTGGTCTTATGCAGGCGTGTTCGTTAAAAAGGCGGCAGAGACCATTCTGCCCCATCGCCCCTATGACTGTCCTATTGATCTCTTGCCTGGTGCTCAGCCTCCCTGGGGTCGAGTTTATCCGTTATCTCTCCCGGAGATGGAGGCAATGTCTCAGTACATTCAAGAGAATCTGGCAAGAGGGTTCATCAGGAAGTCAGTGTCACCTGCTGGGGCTGGGTTCTTCTTCGTGCAGAAGAAGAGTGGGGAACTGCGTCCATGCATAGACTACAGGGGTCTTAACGCCATCACCGTTAAAAATAAGTATCCTTTGCCCTTGATATCTGAGCTCTTCTATAGGCTTCGTGGAGCAAGGGTGTTTACTAAACTAGATCTGCGGGGTGCTTACAACCTGATTCACATCCGTGAGGGGGACGAATGGAAGACGGCTTTTAACACCAGGGATAGGCACTATGAATATCTGGTGATGCCCTTCGGGCTCTGTAATGCCCCAGCCGTTTTCTAAGACTTTGTGAACGACATCTTCCGGGATATGCTCACCACCTCGGTCGTAGTCTATCTGGATGATATTCTCATCTACTCTCCAGATATTGACTCCCACCGGAGAGATGTTTGCAAAGTCTTCGACCTCCTACGGGCAAACTCCTTCTATGCCAAGTTGGAGAAGTGTATGTTCGAGCACGAGTCCTTACCTTTCCTAGGCTATATCATCTCCGCCCAGGGATTTGCTATGGATCCTGCCAAACTACAGTCTGTGATGGACTGGCAGGAACCTCATTCTCTTAAAGCGGTGCAGCGCTTTATGGGGTTCATTAATTATTATCGCCAGTTCATTAAGCACTTCTCAACTTTGGTAGCTCCCTTGGTTGCCCTCACCAAGAAGGGGGCAAATCCCAAATTGTGGTCTGAGGAGGTCTCCAAGGCCTTAAACTCCATAAAGTCACACTTTGCTAGCGCTCCCATCCTACATCGCCCCGATGTGGATAAGCCATTTATCATGGAGGTGGATGCCTCATCTGTTGGTGCTGGAGCAGTCCTCTTCCAAAAGGATGCTCAAGGTCGGAAGCATCCTTGCTTCTTCTTTTCTAAGACCTTCTCACCAGCAGAGAGGAATTATTCCATCGGGGACAGGGAGTTGCTAGCCATGAAGTTGGCCTTCTCGGAGTGGAGACATCTCTTGGAGGGAGCTCGTTTTCCTTTCCAAGTCTTCACAGATCATAAAAATTTGGTGTACCTGCAGACAGCCCAGTGGTTAAATTCTCGCCAGGCCAGATGGTCCTTGTTCTTCTCCTGCTTTCATTTCACCCTCCACATTTTCTTTCTGGGGAGAAGAACATTCATGCCGACGTTCTCTCTCGCTCCGTTGTGTCATCTGTGGAGGAAGAAGAGGAGCCTCGGCTTATTGTCCCCACTGAGAGCCTGAGAACCATGGCCCCGGTTTCGCTAGAGTCTGTGCCTCCGGGCAAGACTTTTGTACGATCCAGTTTGCGACCGGAGGTTCTCTCATGGGCATACTCGTCCAGGGTGGGTGGACATTTTGGTTCCAAAAGGACATCTGAGTTACTGGCGAGGACATACTGGTGGCCGCATATGGCTCATGATGTCGCAGACTATGTTCGGGGGTGTGTCTCTTGCGCCAAGAACAAGTCCCCTCGGCAACGGCCAGCTGGGTTGCTTTATCCTCTGCCGGTGGCGGACAGGCCCTGGGAGATGGTCGGGATGGACTTTGTGGTGGGCTTACCCAAGTCTCGTAACTGCACCATTATCTGGGTGATCACCGACCATTTTTCCAAAATGGTTCATTTGGTGCCTCTTCCACGGCTACCGTCTGCACGGGCTCTGGCAGCCTTGTTCATCAAGCTTATCTTTCATTTAGATGGTATGCCAGACAAGATTGTCAGTGACCGGGGTCCCCAGTTTGCGTCTCGATTCTGGAGGGAGCTTTGTCGTCTACTCAGTATTGAGTTAAATCTCTCCTCGGCTTATCATCCCGAGACGAATGGGTTGGTTGAGAGGGCCAATCAGACTCTGGTCACTTATTTGCGACATTTTGTTTCTGCCAGGCAGGATGACTGGGCATCCTTGTTACCGTGGGCTGAGTTTGCCCTTAACAACGCTGTAGCCGACTCCACCGGTCAGACTCCTTTCTTCCTTAATTACAGCCAACATCCGCGGGTTCCTGTGCCTATGCCCGTGTCCTCTGCTGATTCCAGGGTGGCAGACTGGGCAGTGGAGGCACGAGACATTTGGGACCGCACTCAGGATGCTATCCAGGCCTCCAAGGAGAGAATGAGGTCCTCCGCCGATGCACATCGGCGCCCTGCCCCGACCTTTGCTCCTGGCGACTTAGTGTGGCTCTCCGCCCGTAACATCAGGCTGCGTGTTGAGTCCACTAAGTTTGCACCTCGCTACTTAGGTCCCTTCAAGGTCCTCGAACAGGTTAACCCTGTGGTCTACCATCTAGCCCTTCCTCCACACCTAGGTATCACCGTCACCTTTCATGTGTCCCTCCTTAAGCCCGTATACATGTCCCGGTTTTCTGAGTCATCTGCCAGGACATCGGGTTCGTCTATGGACGATTGCAAGGTGAACACTATTTTGGGGTGTAAGGTGGTTCGTGGCAAAAAATTTTATTTGGTGGACTGGAAGGGTTACGGTCCTGAGAGCCTGCTGAGCACATTCGGGCTCCACAGCTCATTGCTGCCTTCAAACGTAGCGAGGCCCAAGGGGGGGGGCCCTAGGGAGGGGGGTAATGTTAGGGGTCGAGTTCCCACCTCTGCACAGGGGGAATCTCGGGCCATCTCCGCTGCGGTCTCCCATTCTTCTCCTGCCGCAGTGCAGCCTGCTCAGCAGAGACGTCGGTCCCAGCGTCTTGCTCACTCTGACTCTGTACAGAGAGTTACTGCTGCTTTTCCTGCTTCTGCCATTGGAGTCAGTGCTGGGCAGCGGCGAGCAGACGCTTCTGACTAAGTCCTGCTTTTCTCGTTCTGAGCATGGCCAGAGTAAGATCTCTCAGTGGAGATCAAGGGTCACATGATCAGACACTGCAGCTAAGGCCATTGGTCCTTCAGGAAGGTCCTGTAGGTGCTCACGCTCTGTGGCAGCCTCTCATTGTCCTTCTAGGAAGGTCCTGTACATGCTGCAACTATTTAAGGCTCGCATGGCCGCACGGCCATGCGCTAGTATTGTTCTATGTTGTACTTTGCACCACTGTGGTCACGTATGATTGTGTTCAGGGACCCGGCTGAAATAAGCCCCTAGAATGCTGGCACCTTCGGCGAGGAGTTTGTGTGTTTGAGTATTCAGGGACCTGGCTGAAATAGGCCCTAGCATGCTGGCACCTCCGGCGAGGAGCTTTGTGTGCATGCATGACCACTGACTGCTCTCGTTTGGGTAGTTAGCCTGTGCCACTGTGAAGGTTAACAGGGCGCAGTGCTTTGAGTTCACGGCTACTTTGTGAAGTAACAGAGGTAGGTCATACCACCATTTAGTTCCGCCATTTGCTAGCAGCAGGTTCTCCTGCACGGTGGACCCCGGGCTGCGAACGCATATATTAGAATAAAGTCTCTATATCCATTTGGTGCGTTCCGCTAGCCCTAACACTTCCTCCTGAAACTGAAGGAAGGTCCCTGTATTGCCGGCAGATCAAAACAGCACAAAAGCATTGTACAGTGCCATCTGTACAATGTGCATGACCCATTTTTTATACCATGCTTTAGCTTTTCACATGACACTGTATAGTTTGAGGACCTGATCTGGGAGATCTACACTCCCATGTACGTATTGTAATCCAAAATACAATCTGGTTTTGGGACTTGTGTTGTGGTACCTTGGACAGCGACATGGGAGCTGTTGTCACGTGTATGGTGGTCAAGATAAGGACATCCACCAGCATGTTGTCATTTCATCACAGCGACTGCAGTGAAAGTGGGTAATTTATACTACAATCAGTAAACAAATTAAACAATTCCTAGGTTTTAAAACATTTTTTAAAAATTGGTAACAAAAATGTTTTAAACAATAGTTGTTTTTTTTGAGGACACATCACCTATAGGAACGAAGATACTTTTTAACTAGTAAATTGCAAAGATGATTGTTTTAAAAGTGCTTTGAAATTTTAACCATTTGTTATTAGAGTAACTTTGATTTACGTAACTTATGACCAAAGTTGATAAAATTTTTCATGTCTACCTCCATAAAATTAATTGCAAGTTCTTCTGAGAAAGTCAAGAGAGCTCAGCCTCCTCTAACCCTGTGCTCCTTTCAATATGTTAGAAGGCCATTATTTCTAAAATTGGCATTGGCCATATTTCAGCAAGCAATGGGAAAGGTCATGAGGTCTAAAAGAGAATGTACAGCTGGGTATTTAATGACATTGTGGTTTCCAGTGTGGACTGATATAGTCACTTAAAGGAAATCGGTCATCATGTTAGCTTCTGCTGCCGGAGGGATCTCTGAGGATAGCAAACAATAATGACAGATATACTGATTTCAGTGGTATATTGATTATGTACCTTTAATCTAGTCTTCATGTTGCTTTATTAGTTGCAGCACGATGCTAGTAATGAGAACTAAGAGTCTGGAATATTGATTAGTTTCGGTTCCCCCCTCCCTCTTCACAATGATTGACAGCTTTCTCCTTACTCACAGTAATAGGGAGAAAGCTGTGAATCATTAGTGGGTGGACGAAGGAGAATGTGAATAATTCAACTCTTAGGGCTCATTCAGCCATCAATTTTTTCACATACGAGAACAACAGATGGCGTTTGGCCAGGAGTTTTGTAAGGAGTAGTTTTTAGCAATGAGAGATAAAGTTCCCCTACCTTATTCTATCTAAGGGCTCATTCACATGACTATTTTTGTCCAAATGTTGTACATGAAAAAAATGGACCAAACTCGGACCAATGTCATTCAATAGGGCTGTGCTGATGAGAGTTTTTTACTGAGAAATTCAGCTTGTGAAAAAAAAATGGCAGCATTACATAGCTACGTAGGTTGAATAAAGACCTAGGTCCATCAAGATCAACCTTTCTGAGTTTCTTTAGTAAATCGGATGAGACTCACCCATTTACTTCTATTGGTGCTTTAAAAATAAAAATAAAACGAAAACGCCATATGGAGCTACAGTACAGCATCCGACTTACGGATACATTGCAGTTCTGTAATATCGGAAACGGTAAATGATTAATAGCTGCTGGTCAAAAGCAGATTACACGTGGACGACAAGTCAGGAAATGTCAGGACATCTGTCTGGAAACCCTGTACCACATATATGTAGCTCTGTAGTCTATTTTTGCAGTCAGAAAATTTAGTACATATATCGAAGAAGTAAATTTCCATGATTAAACTGAACATCTTGAACCATTTTGCTTTGGTTAAGAAAGGAGGAATCAGAAGACTTTTCTCTCAATATTGAGAAGCTAAAAATACCTGTGTAGGTAATGAAAAGAGGAATAAGCCTCAGGGGATGAGAAACCCTCATCTTCAAAGCAAAAACGGTAAAAATAAAGTCTCCTTTCTTATGTGGTAATGATTGATAATGTCAAGAATATTTCTGTGTTTGCTTTATAACAAAGTCTGCTACATTTTTCTTTTTTAACTGGTTAATTTATATTAGATCCTATTATCACGATATATACATACAGGCACCATGACTTTCCATATCATTGGTAGGGATGAGCGGAACCGTGGAAGTTCGGGTTCTGGTACCTGACCCAAAACCTTATTCCAAAGTTCCATTCTGGTACCAGAATTGTACCCAAACTTGAACCAGAATACAAACCCCTTTGAAAACAATGGGGAACCAAACTTTTGATCTGGAAAATTCTCTCTCTCTCCTCCCGAACTTCCCTTGTAGCTCCAAACATTGCAACAGACGTCCATGTTCGGTAATTAGCACCGGACACGAACTGTCCGGTATGAACCCCGAATTTTTAAGCTCAGGTTCGCTCATCTCTAGTGATGAGCGAGTGTGCTCGTTACTCGAGTTTTCCAAGCATACATGGGTGTTCTCTGAGTATCTTGGGTGTGCTCGTAGATTATGTTTTTGTCTCCGCAGCTGCATGATTTGCGGCTACTAGACAGCCTGAATACATGTGGGGATTCCCTAACAAACAGGGAATCCCTGCATGTGTTCAGGTTGTCTAACAGCCACAAATGATGCAGCTGCAAAAACAAAAACAATCTACGAGCACACCCAAAATACTCGGAGAACACCCGAGCATGCTCGCAAAACTCAACGAGCACACTCGCTCATCACTACTCATATCTAATCATTAGCTCAACCTGGACCAAGGACTCCCAACGGGTAACATTAAGTGCAGACAATGTAACTTTTGCACGTATCATATTATGGGTAAAACCCTTCAGATTGGCCCCGTTAGTACCACAGTCAGAGATTTTATCTCCTGCAGAACGAAGTTTGTGGTATACGTTTTACTTTGCCCGTGTGGACTATTTTATATAGGTAAAACTATTCGTCCCTTATTTGTTAGGATCAGAGAACATTTTAGGTCTATTAGTACGGGGAAAGGAGTTCCAAAATTGATCAATCATATTCGTACAGTCCATGAGGGGGATGCCACGTTTACGTTTCGCAGGCATAGAAAAAGTCACTCTACCTGAACAGGGAGGAGACCATCATAGGTTGCTTTTACAAAGAGAGGGGAGGTGGATTATGAAGGTTAATGCCACAGGACCTTTAGGGTTAAATGAACGTATGGACATGTCTATTTTCTTGTAAACCTTTTTGTCTATTTTCCTGTAATCTTTTTACATCTATATTAGCGTTGTGTATATGTGCTAGTTTTATCTCTTTCTATTTATAGTTGCTCCATGTGCTTTATTTGTTTTTATTGTATTTTATACTAGTAGGAGTATTTTATTGGTAATGTGGTCAGGTGGGTGAACACTCCCATAGCGGATGTTATCGAATAAATTAGATTACTCACCTGTGGTTACCATCGGACCCGTAGAAGCGCAGGAGCGCGAAACGGCCGTCGTCCTCTTCCACAACTTCTCCCTGCAATGCTCCGCTATTTTATTGTAATGCCACTTGAATAAAAGGATTCTGCACGGACGGTGAGTGCTCCTTTTTCTTCTTCTTTATCATTGTTGGACACTGTTTTTTCCGAGAGAGCACCCTGATCCGTAGTGGCGGATATACGCTTCTTATCTGAAGAGGGGTGAATCAGGAAGATCAGGCTGTATGTGCGCCCATCTGTTTTTCTATTAGTGGATTGTATTGGTCTTATTGGAGCAGCACACAGCTTTTTCCTTCCCCCAAAAAAAACATAAAGTTTTTTAAAAACAAGTTGGAAATTTCCTTAAATTGGACATTTGTATATACTATGGATACTGAAGCGTTGCCACTATCCCATGGCTTACAAGCGGGCAGGGAGAATGTGGACTCCTACTTTTTGGAGGTGGAGCAACAAGATGAGATTTTTTCTTTAAGCACAAAAACTTTAGAACATAAACTGTTTAATCTGGCAGAAAGGGAGGTCAATTTATTTTGGACTAATAAATCGTTGCAGTCCTATGCAGACAATGGCCGAGTCCCTCAGAGTCTATAAGGACATGTCCCAGTTCAAAGAAAACGAAAATTTTGTAAAAGAGTGGGAAAAAATTTTATTAAAATGTTCCCAAGACCTTCTGCAACTAGTTCTACGTCAGAACATCAGTAATTATGAGACAGTGAAAATGGATTTAATAAAAACAAAAGAAGAAATTAAGACACGTCTTACGGAATCACAACGGTCTTCCATGGACAAAAAAATTGGATAATAAATTAGTCATACTTCACTTAGAGATAAAACAAAGGAAACGAGACAAATTCATTCGAGACAAACTTGATTTCGACAATGGTCAGGTTTTCTCCTGGAATAAGAACAAACCTAATGTTCATAGCTTCCGCAGATTTCCTAGATCTAAGGGTAACAGAAATAGAAACTTCAGAAAAACCAGGAGAGATTATTTGACCACGGACTCTGATTCAAGTATGAATGAAGATCCCCCTTCATTAGATCCCTCTTTACCATTATCTTCGATCAGTTTACCCATGAATGAGTCTTCATCGTTGGAGTCTATCCCTTTAGAAGAAAGACGCGGCGGGGCGGCAGGAGATCCAGATTTGGAAAATCGACGCAAAAGGAAGCAGGTGTCCTGGAAACAATCTGCTCCACAGCCACAACGCCGACCCCAATAATAAATTTGTCTTCACGCAGCTTGCATGATGATCATATTGCAGTACTATCTAAAGGTCTAAGTTACTGTTTACCAGCACCTTTCAATATAATTGACTTTAAAATTGATTTATTTAAAGCTACGAGAAAAATACATTTGTCTAAGTTCTTTTCCTCTACAGGGAATGACAATACACGATCTACAGATGATGTGCGGTGTTCTGTTGGCCCATTGGGCTTTATGGTTGACCCCGTTATGGATATAGAAGCACATAATGACGCTCTTTTGTTACTCAGCCTCACGGATTCAGATGTATCTAATGTAACAACAGTTAGACCGCAGAATGGCCCGTTTTTAGGAGGAATAAAATCTACCTTTATGCCACCGACTACATCGGGAAATGTTATCGATATTTTTGAGAGACAAGTAACAAAGGACATTGAATCCTTAGTTTATCGCCAGTTACCTGCTAATCTTTCTGAGTCAGAGAAACGTGCTTTGTATGAGATAAAGGGTTGGCATGATGTTGTAGTTCGGCCCGCAGATAAGGGGGGCAATTTGGTTTTGTTGGCAAAAGACTATTACGTACAGGAAGCTTTGAGACAATTGAATAAATCAGAGACCTATCTGTGGTTGAAATCTGATCCCACGCCTAGATATAAGAACGAGTTACGGTCTTTACTAAGACCGGCAGTGGAAAAAGGTATTATGTCTGCCAAACAAGCAGAAAAATTGTTTCCAGCATTCCCACGTAAACCAGTGTGGTACCACGTACCAAAGGTACATAAATCATTAACAGCCCCCCCAGGTCGTCCTATAGTGTCAGGGGTGGGGGCACTAACAGAACCCTTGTCACGTTACCTAGATTGGCTATTACACCCCCTTCTTTTGGACATTCCATCATACATACGTGACACTAAACATTTTTTAAAAACATTAAAAAGTTTTGATTGGCAGGAAGGTTGTTCCTTCACATCCATAGATGTAGAAAGCCTCTACACTCGCATTCCACAACAATGCGGGGTGGAGGCTGTTAGAGAGATACTTTCTTTCACTCCCACAGATCATAATACAATAGATTTCGTTTGTAATGGCCTTAAATTCATTCTTACTCATAATGCCTTCCAATTTGACTCTATGTGGTTCCTTCAAACCGAAGGTACAGCAATGGGTACACCCGTTGCATGTACCTTCGCAAATTTGTATTTAGCTGCCTTTGAAAAAAGATATCTGCATACAGTTGAAAATCCATTTTTGAAACACATTAGATTTTACGTCAGATTTGTGGACGATATTTTGATTGTCTGGGACGGAGACCAATCGGAGTTTCAGTCTTTTGTAGCGTATTTGGATGCCACAAATAATATGAATATGAAATTTACTTCAGTATTTGGAGGCACCAGCATCGAGTTCTTAGATGTCAAAATATGGGTCAATGAAACAGGTATTCAAACGGAAATCTTTCGTAAACCGTCAGCCACTAACTCCCTGTTACATTTCCACAGTGCACATCCCCACTACACTAAGAGATCACTCCCCTACAGTCAATTTCTTAGAGTCAAGAGGGTTAACAGTAGTGAGGAGGGATTTGTACGGCAGGCACGTGAATTGCATGATAGATTCAGAAATAGAGGCTACCCTTCTTCAATTCTAACACAAGCACTGGCTAGGGTTAATAGTGATAACACTCTGGATAAAACAGAGATTAATACAGTGGGATCCATTAATAAAAACGAAAATAACAGGAGATTTGTCTTTAGTTTTCAGTACGGTCCAATGGACAGCCAGATTAGAACGGCTATACGAAGGAATTGGCATATATTAGAAGGTGATCCATTATTAAAAGATCGAGTTAGGGAAGGTCCATTATTTGCCTGCCGTCAAGGACAGAATTTAAAAGACATTTTAGTTCATAATAGAATAAAATCTCAAAATGATAATTGGTTAACCAAAGGACTCCCAACGGGTAACATTAAGTGCAGACAATGTAACTTTTGCACGTATCATATTACGGGTAAAACCCTTCAGATTGGCCCCGTTAGTACCACAGTCAGAGATTTTATCTCCTGCAGAACGAAGTTTGTGGTATACGTTTTACTTTGCCCGTGTGGACTATTTTATATAGGTAAAACTATTCATCCCTTATTTGTTAGGATCAGAGAACATTTTAGGTCTATTAGTACGGGGAAAGGAGTTCCAAAATTGATCAATCATATTCGTACAGTCCATGAGGGGGATGCCACGTTTACGTTTCGCAGGCATAGAAAAAGTCACTCTACCTGAACAGGGAGGAGACCATCATAGGTTGCTTTTACAAAGAGAGGGGAGGTGGATTATGAAGGTTAATGCCACAGGACCTTTAGGGTTAAATGAACGTATGGACATGTCTATTTTCTTGTAAACCTTTTTGTCTATTTTCCTGTAATCTTTTTACATCTATATTAGCGTTGTGTATATGTGCTAGTTTTATCTCTTTCTATTTATAGTTGCTCCATGTGCTTTATTTGTTTTTATTGTATTTTATACTAGTAGGAGTATTTTATTGGTAATGTGGTCAGGTGGGTGAACACTCCCATAGCGGATGTTATTGAATAAATTAGATTACTCACCTGTGGTTACCATCGGACCCGTAGAAGCGCAGAAGCGCGAAACGGCCGTCGTCCTCTTCCACAACTTCTCCCTGCAATGCTCCGCTATTTTATTGTAATGCCACTTGAATAAAAGGATTCTGCACGGACGGTGAGTGCTCCTTTTTCTTCTTCTTTATCATTAGCTCAACCTGTGCTACCAAACAGGGGCCCAAGGGATAAAGGAGTCACTACCCCTCTCCGATGCAGGTGATATTGTGTATTATGAGGAGTTATTGGACTGCAATGGGCCATATATTGTTCATGCATAAGGGCCTTTTTCTGTGTGTCTACCAGTGTTTTCCATACATGTAGAGATGAGCAGATCACTAAGCGCAACCCCGGTCCATGCTCTAGGTCAGTGCTCTTTGGCCATGAATTTCCTGACCTTCTGGGCTTCTTGGTGCGGCAATTGATTTGGTGGCCTGGTGTGACATCATCTGTGCTTCGTGCAGGAGATGACACTCAAGCACAGCAAAAGACGAGTCGGGTATCTTGGAGGTCCAACCAGTGGCGCTCCCAAACAGTCCTAAGATTGGAGTTCTGAAATTCCAAGAATGGGGCTCTGCAGTAGCCTGAATGGAGCAGAGGTCCACTAATCATTATCTATGGGACTGCTAGAAATAGATACTAGCTGTACTCCGCAGCCCCACAGAATGAATGGAGCAGAGATCATCCATACGTGCCTTTGTTTGTTCCATTCAGTACATGGTCAAAACCTCAAGGGTTGATCCCCACTAAATAAACCTCCCTCTACAGATGAGGCAAATATTGCATATGTAAAATTCAGTCATCCAGTACATGTCCCCCCAAAATGTTTCACTAGTGGATCGGTGTCTTCAGGGGATGGGACATTAGCATTAATGTCTCATCCCCTGATGACGCTTATATATCGGCGAAACATGTTGGGGGGTGGGGACATGTGCTGCATGAATGAATTTAACATATGCAAAATTTGCCCCATGATCTGCTGATGGTACCTTGGGCTGCCACCTTAATATAAGGAGATAAGCTATTGCCACCCAGTATATTGTACACAATGAAATAGCAAGTATAAATTATTATAACCTTCACCTCCTCATATGAACTTTTATATACGAGTATAATAAAGGTTAAATTTTAGTGTCCTACTAGAAAGGGTTTTATATTTAATGGGTTCTTTCCTTTAGGTTGTCTATAGAGTATGCCCTTCCTAGGCCAACCAACATGTTTGCGTTTATAAAGCTCATTCAGTACATGGTTCCCAAGCCCTGACTTCAGGATTGTAGGGGCTTGCAGTGTTCGTAACCCCTGTGAACAGCATATTATCTCCTATCCATTTTATCTGGACTGTCTAGTACTTTACAACTTTCTGAGATTCCCAGAGCCATATTTCCTTTGAATGGTATCCTCCTGTATTCTACCTACTATCCCCCTCCCACCTTCCAAATGGTTTTACATCCATAGCTCCATAAAACTCCCCTGTGGACCCTATATTTTGTCTAGAACCCCCAACTTTTTAATATTCCTTGCATGATTGAGGAGAATTTATCAAACGGACACCAAAAAGTCAAGGTTTTTTGCAATTGGGATTTTGACCAAAATTTTGTGACTTCCATTTTAAAAATGTTCTTAGCCAAGTCGTGCATTGATCAGTGTCCGTCAGAGCAGATTTACTATAATATATGGCAGGCATAACTGAGATGAAATCTTCTCTAGACCATATCTGGTGTAGATTTTCTAGTGCATTGGCATTTACTAATACTCAAATTGCCCCTTCAGAACTCTAATACCACTTTGTGGAAGTAGCAAACCTAAAAGTCAATATTAACCCTTTAACGAGGCTTACCGCATTATATAGGCGTACAACTCAATACATTTGGTGCAAAGTACGCCAATGGGCTGTAGGTACAAACAAAACTGGCATACGAAACACCAAACTATAAAATCTCTCCATAGTTTCAAACTTCTTTTCCTTCTGTACCAGCTAATTGTATGGAACGTTTAAAGGATTATTTGCTCATTTTTTTTTAGTTTAGGAATAGATTTCATTTAGCACTTTGCAACATTGGATGAAAAACAGAGAATTGTATGCTGTATAAAAGAGGGCTTCCATTGGAAAAGGTGGTACCACTTTTTCAGTGACTTCAATGAAATATTTGGGCAGCACGGTGGCTCAGTGGTTAGCACTGCAGTCTTGCAGCGCTGGGGTCCTGGGTTCAAATCCCACCAAGGACAACATCTGCAAGGAGTTTGTATGTTCTCCCCATGTTTGCATCAAATCCCACCAAGGACAACATCTGCAAAGAGTTTGTATGTTCTCCCCGTGTTTGCGTGGGTTTCCTCTGGATTCTCCAGATTGTGAGCCCCATTGGGGACAGTGATGATAATGTGTGCAAACTGTGTGCTGCAGAATATGTTGGCGCTATATAAAAATAAAGATTATTATTATTAAATGTTTAGTTAATGTGATGCCATATTCGCACTGAAACTAAAGAATGAAATAGTGATTGTTGATCAATAAAGTAAGTAAATCAATCAACACAAGCAAATAAGAAACTTTCTATTTTATCTTAAAGAAATATGCTATTTAAATGTTCCAAGACTTTTCCTGCCCCCAGTTTACTTTGAAAAATAGCAGACATATCTCTTGCTCAAGACAAGACAGAGAGCTACCTCACTGAGGGATCAGATTACTATTGCAAGTTTACATCCATTGAGAAAGAGGAAGAAATGGATTATGCAGAGAGAAAGTGCTGCAGCTTTGTAGTCAATGTTTTGTCTCACCACAATGATGGATTCACAGCTACACTGCTCAGTAATGCTGTGTAACATTCTTCAGCAGCTGCTGCTGCTTCTGAACATGTGCTACTTAATGACAAGAGCTGGAGTCCCTCTGTGCAAGGTAAGGAAGACATAACAGCTAGAACTTACCCAGTAGCTCAGACAACTGAAAATTGGAGATAGAGGCTGCAGAGGGGAAAAGTGGTAAAAATGGAGGATACAAGCCAATAAAATGGCCATGATGTAATTCCTCATGTATACACAGGACAATTTATTCTGTAGAGACAGTTTTGCTTTAAAAAAGTATTTTGTTACATCCTCATTAGTTTTATTATTTTACACTATTTATGTTTCATCAAGATTAAATAAGTTACAGTAAAAATTGAGCTTTGAATCCCGGTGCTGTCTACGCTTTGCCTTTCTGTTTTGCAGCTAGATGTAGCAGATTGCCCTAGATTGTAGATCCCAATAATCCATCATTTCACACAATATTTATTGTCAGGCTTCAAAGAAAGTAATAATTTTTTTACTGAAACATGTCTGCAATGTCCATTATTTGTGCTCGCGTAGATTGTTTTGTGCTGCGATGACAGTCAGTGAAGCTTCTAGACTAAGTTCCTAGTCTTTTCTACAATTGGCATGCTATCTAAGTTTGGACCAAACCTCTTATCAATTCACAGGTATATTTTCCCGTTCGTAATAACCACATAATGTAGAATACCGTGTTTTTTTTTATCGATTTATCAATTTAATTCCAGCTGATTTTTATTCCATACACTCAATGTACAGCCGCTCATTACATAAAATTGAGACATTTACAATAATTTTACAACTGTACATCTTCCCATAGCAAATTATATTTATTCCATAAAAGAGCATTGTGGTCAACTCTGCCCTTTTATTAAAAGCGTTGCTGTTTTTATGTTTTATCTTTCGAAGCACACTGATCCTCTGACTCCCAGATTCTTGCTTGCCAGAGGGGAGAAGGGGTGCACTCCTGTAGATTGACAGCTTGCGCCAGCGGCATGGTTGACCATGGTTTCAAACTGTACACACCACAATGCTACTCGCAGTATCATTAGAGGTGCCCAGCCTAAGAGGGGGCTCAGCCTAAGAGGGGGCCCAGCCTAAGAGGGGGCATTCAAACATCCTTAAAAATCGGTCAGAGTTCGAATTGCAATGCACGGACCGGCCGAGAGACTCCCAACAAGAGCGTGAGCTTCATAGAAATATATATGTAGCTCTCTCACTTGGGTTGGGAGACTCGCGGCCAGTCCGTTTATTGAAGTCCGATCTCGTACTGATCGGTACAGACTTCTGAACATGCCCAAAGGAGGTGCGGATCATCGGAGGAGCAGAGGGGCATTGAATATGGCCCGATCCAGTAAAGCGGCCAGCTTCATATCAGTGATTGCAAGCTCTATAGCCAAGAGCTTGCAAGCACGCACTGCTTGCTTAGGAAAGAGGCCCCGGAGGCTGCCACAATAGGCATCTAGCATCAAACTATAGAATTAAAAATCTCTCTGTCATAACAGAGGATTTTTAATAAGAGGTAAACTACAAAGTTCAATTTGCCATTTTAGATGAGAAAACCCTTTTAAATAACTTTGTGGCTGATGAATCAGATTTCAGCTCAGTCTTCTCAGTATTCTTTTTTTATCATTCACATGAGTATTCTCTTTCTGATTGCATTATTCAGTACCAATACTACAAGGATTCCTGAATTCCTGCAATATTATCAGATGCGGCTTATCTTACATTACTATTAGCGTTAGAAGTAGAATGGATTTATTACATTTTATATTATATTCATCAAAAATGAATAAAGAAAAATCAGTCTTCCTCTGATGCCTAGCCCCATTTAACATTACAACCATTGTCATCGATGCCAAGGCCATGCAGCTCTCACAGTCTATTCACGTCAGCATGAGGCATAACGATACATCTTCCAGTCTGCATTCAGCCTTTCCACCATCATAAAATTACTTGCGATTATAGATGAATTTCCCAAAATTTGCTTAGGGATTGAATTGTCCGATTCGGCTGGAATATTTGATTTGGACCGAAATGATTCAGCACTATCCAAAAGTTCTCCAAAGCCACCAATCATCCTAAAAACACCTGTATGACACACTGAGGAATCCTAAGATTGTTTCCAAACCCCTTCAAGCTCTTTAATGCAAAGACAGCCTTGGAAATGTCAAAGTCACCTCAGCATTTTGGCTAACTGTGGTAACAGCATGCTTAATAACATTCTACACAATCTAACTCTTTATGCTTTTTAAAACAAAAAAATGAACCAGAGCCTGCACTGGATATTGAGTGTGGTGCTTCAATAAATAGTTCCAAACTGAAGTAGAATTAACAGCAGTGTTTAAATGCTCATTTGAGGTAGAAAATATAAATTGCAATATTGGGTGCGGCAGACTAACACTGCATAATAACAGATGCAAAAAAAAAAATATATAGTGCCATGATACAAATTTCTAGCAGACAAACAATTAATGGTAGTGTTTAATTCTGCTATTAGTTTGACGCAGAAGGTATAAATAGAAATATTGGGTGCAGCAGTTCAACACCACACATTTAACAGGTTCGGCACTGTTAGCAGCAGATTTCTGTCCCTACCTAACTGTCCCCACCTAAATGTCCCCACCTAACCGTCCCCACCTAACTGTTCCCACCTAACTGTTCCCACCAAACTGTCCCCACCTAACTGTCCCCACCTAACTTACATACACATTAGACTAATGTTGGCTGAACTTGATGAAATATATTTTTTCAACAGACAGTCCAATATGTATGGTGGCCCAGGACAGTTAATTGCTGAGGAAGTCAAGGATCCAGTATGTGATTTTTTTCACTGCAGCTTCTTTTGTTCTTCAAGAGATGTCAGCCTTATATTTCTGATGGCAGCTCTCAGAGAACACAAAAGCTCTGCCGAAGAAAGCACCTCTGTGCAAGCGAGACAATAGATAGCTGCTGGCTTAATGATTGATTAAACCAACAGTTGGGCCTATATCCATGTAATGGTGGGCTTTAAACAGTGTGACACCTCTCCCAACCCAACAACCTCTCGTACTAGCAATCACTTATTTAAATCCATCTATTCTCTTCTCACATTATCTGTATTCTATGTACTATGTCTCTGTGACTGAGCTCTAAGGTCCTCTTTTCTTATCCTCATTCCCCACAAAATGACAGCATCTCCTACATGTGTTGTTATAGTGACTGAGTCCCCAGTGACTTATGAACTACTACAGCTTCTCATGATTGGCTATGTTATAAAAAAAAAGATTGTTCCCCGCAAGTCATCATGGGGAAGTCCGCCAGAGATCATGTCATCCTTCTGTCTTAAGCAATGTGTAACATGGTGGCAGTCATTTTAGGCAACTCATCTGAAATTAATCGCAAATTATTCAGATTTGCAAACAAAAAATTTTTCTATGAAGTTCATTAAAATCGTCCAATCCTGAATAGTGTTGAGCATTCCGATACCGCAAGTATCGGGTATCGGCCGATACTTGCGGGTATCGGAGTTCCGATACCGAGATCCGATACTTTTGTGGTATCGGGAATCGGTATCGGGATTAATATCAATGTGTAAAAGAAAGAATTAAAATAAAAAATAGGGATATACTCACCTCTCCGACGCAGCCTGGACTTTACCGCCGTAACCGGGAGCCGTTGTACCTAAAAATGCACGCTTGAAGGGCCTTAGATGATGTCACTGCGCTCTGATTGGTCCGTAGCGGTCGCGTGACCGCTACTCTACCAATCACAAAGCAGTGACGTCACCTAAGGTCTTTCAAACGCTTGAAAGACCTTAGGTGACGTCACTGCTTTGTGATTGGTCGCGTAGCGGTCACGCGACCGCTACGCGACCAATCAGAAGCTGCGGACGTCTTCTATGGTATTTCAAGCGCTTGAAAGACCTTAGGTGAAGTCACTGCTTTGTGATTGGTTGCGTAGCGGTCACGCGACCACTACGGACCAATCAGAGCGCCGTGATGTCATCTAAGGCCCTTCAAGCGCGCATTCTTAGGTACAACGGCTCCCGGTTACGGCAGTAAAGTCCAGGCTGCGTCGGAGGGTGAGTATATCCCTATTTTTTATTTTAATTCTTTCTTTTACACATTGATATGGATCCCAGGGCCTGAAGGAGAGTTTCCTCTCCTTCAGACCCTGGGAACCATACAGGATACCGTCCGATACTTGGTGTCCCATTGACTTGTATTGGTATCGGGTATCGGTATCGGATTAGATCCGATACTTTGCCGGTATCGGCCGATACTTTCCGATACCGATACTTTCAAGTATCGGACGGTATCGCTCAACACTAATCCTGAATCAATTGCTCATCTCTAGTTGCCATTGATTTTTTGGCTTCCAGTTTCTTCATTTTGTGTTCAACGCCTACAATTACAACTGAAGATTATAAAATTTAACAGGTTTAAAAATGTGCATTATTCAAAGTCAAAATGTAATTGACATTTGTGAGTTGGCAGCCATGGTAAATTATGGTCTTTGTGTGCAATGGCCTCCAAATGTTTTATAATTTCAGTAGTGAAATTAAATGGTCTTCTATATTCACTTCTTGAACCCACTATGCCATAGGGCCAGAACTGCCCAGGAAGGCGCACAGCTAGGCAGCTACCTAGTGTTCACTGGAGCTCCTGATGGTGGAAACAAACTGCGCTACAGGCAGCAGCCAGTTACCACTCCTGGGCAGAGCCGGTATGGCAGCTGCTGACCCCAGGGATCAGGTATGCCGACACCGATAAGGGCTAGGTCGCCGTTCAGTCAAGTTCTAGCACCTCTATAGAATGGTTACTGACATGGATTCGGGCTCAGTCCAAATACTCCAGTCTAGGATACTGGAACAGGCCCTGGCTGCTCTGGGACAAGGGGATAAGGTTCAGGCCCTGGCCGCTTGGGGATCAGGGGACTATGTATACTGAACTGGCTGCTCTGGGACCATGGGACTATGGATACAGGACTTGCCACACCAGGAACAGGTTCAGTACACTGGCCACACTGGGACCAGGGGACCTCACAACTCACTAGTAGTACACCTTACTCACTAATGATTACACATTGCTTGTGTGACGCCCGGGAGACCGAGGTACCCAGCACCAGATCAATGAGGTCCGTCTCTTGAGGGGGATGTCACTAGTGGCTTGACCCGGTGCTGTGGCCTCAGGCGATGCACAATGTAAGGGATATCATGAAGGAACAGACACTTACTTGATCAGCAGCAGGTCCTCTCAGCTGTGATGACCCCGATCCTGGATCGATGGCTATTGTCCAAATGAAAGACTGAGGCGCTGAAACGTTTAACCAGTTTACTTCAACAAAGAGGGATTTGCAACCAATACTGTCACCGTAGTCTGTATGAGCACTCTGAATTACTTTGATCCTGTCAGGATTTCCACCTCTTATTATGCGCAGTTTCTGTATGGCCCTTCTGCTGTGTGTGAACTGGCTGCCGACCCAATCTGTCTCTTCTGTGCTCTGGTTCGACGGACAACCCGAGTCCTTTTTTGTCGGCTTACCCCCTCTGGGAGTACCGCTGAACTCTGTGTCTGTTGCTGCGTCTTACCCTGGTGAAGCTGATATCACCTCACTTCCTTCCGGTTGCTGTATTATATATAATGAATATAGCCACGGATCCGGTATCCGTCTCTGCGCCTATTCTGGGTAGAGGTTATTGCTACCCGGTTCTCACGATGTCCTTTTTCTCTATTCCTCTTTTCCTACTATGGGTATTATGGGCCTATAATCCGTCATAGGGCTGTTAGGAGTTCAGTTATACGACCTCTCACTTTCAGCTCCTCAACCCAACTGCCAGTCCTTTTCTCAGACCAGAATGGATCAAGGGGAGTCTCTGGAGCTCCCCCTTCTGGCCGGAGATGGTAGTGCAATCTTGCTATTTTAGTATTTGTATTTGGTGTTAATAACTATTTTTGTGGCAAGTACCCCTAGGGGCGCCACATTCCCCCTTAGTTAAGAACAGTACTCCGGGACTGTGGGACGATAACATTTTGAAATAACAATTGATATGTACAGAGTCTTAAAAATGAAAAGTTACAAAAACCACTCAAAGAAACAAAAAAAATGGAATTCTGTAAAAAGTCACTTCAAATAGCGTCCATTAATACAGTTCTATCCTTGAAGGTACTAGGAAGCAAAGTTCACAAAGCAGTCTTTCCGGAGCTTTGATTTAGTGTTTCCGGGCTGATAAAAAGTTCAAGTATATGCAAGAAGTTCATACAGGTAAGTCTCTGTAGGTACTGGGCTTAAACGTTACAGAACGATAACAATGACTATAGTCTTATAGTTGGTAATCCACATACCTGGCCGGTAATTGACCCTGGGTACTACGCTGGGATCTACGTAATAGCGGTGTCTCTTTATGTGGTGTACTACTGTCTACTGCGGATATAGTATCTGCCCTCTCTGCTAAAGATAATTCCACCACTATGGGGTTGGCAAGTCCACCGTGAATGGGATCACTCTGATCAGGAATCTGTTCTTCCTGACCTGGAACCTCTTGTAGTACGGGGTCAGCCTCTTCCTGTCTTGGGACTTCTAATATTGGATTCGATGTTGGATAAAAGGCCACCATGGGAACCACTACTGCACCATGGTATGTTAGTAGGGTTTTGGGAAAGTCTCCTATACAGGTGTGATACATTTCCTCCTCTTTTTCCTTTACTGGTTGAACCTGTATAGGTTGAATAACTTCTGATTCTGGCTGGACAACTTCTGGCTCTTTCAACGTTTCCGGACATAATTTAAGATTGTCTCTTGACACTAGTACAGATGTTAAACCTCCGTTTTTGCTAATGAGACACATTTTAGGATTATCCATTCTTGTTGGTAAAACTGTGTAGGGTACGGCTTCCCATTGATTATCCAGTTTATTGGTTTGACGATTCCTCTTGAGTACTTGGTCACCCGGTCTTAATGGAGTTGCTAGAGCATTCTGGTTGAAAGTTCGCTCTTGTCTTTCTCTGGTTTGCTGGAGGCTTCTTTCCACACTCTCTTGCACTTGGCGATACTGCTTTTGCCGTACGACATCCCAATTGGAGTCTTGAACCTCTGCGTCTGGTTTCAGAATTCCCATTTCTAGATCGATTGGCAATTGGCCGGGTCTTGCACGCATAAGATAAGCTGGGGTGCAGTTGGTAGAGCTCACCGGGACATGATTATACAGATCCACCAAGTCAGGCAATTTCTCTGGCCATTGATTCCTTTCCGTTTCAGGTAAAGTCTTTAGTAGGTCTATCACAATATGGTTCATCTTCTCACATAAGCCGTTGCGGATGATAGGCCGTTGTCCGGACCTTTTTGCAACCATACATATTACAGAATTCTCTGAAGATTTCTGATTCAAAGGCTGTACCCTGGTCAGTGAGAACCTGTTCCGGATATCCATGGGGTCTACAAAAGTACGCTTGGAATGCTTTGGCTGCTGTTTTTGCAGTCAGATCTTTTACAGGTACTACTACCAAGAAGCGCGAATAATGATCCACGATGGTCAAGGCATAGACGTAACCGGACCGGCTCGGTGTCAACTTCACGTGATCCATAGCTACCAGTTCAAGTGGTTGTTTGGTGATTATGGGCTGCAGTGGTGCTCTTTGGCTCGTTTGATCGTTCCTTCTGAGGTTGCACGGGCCACAGTTTCTACACCACTGTTAGATTGATTTTCTCATCCCGACCCAATAAAATCTTTCTCTCAGAAGTACTTCTAGCTTTTTCCAACCAAAGTGACCAGCACCATTGTGGTAAGCCTCGAGGACCATCCTCACATCTTGTTTAGGCACGATAATCTGCCAAACCAATTCATGTGTTTTCGGATTGGTGTATCTTCTACAGAGTTTCCCTTGATACAGGAACATTTTGCCTCTCTCTTTCCAGAGTTGATGCGTCTCTTCTGGGGCATCCTCATCGGGATATGCACTTTGCTCAGTCAATAGTTCCTTCACTAGCTTCACAGCCGGATTGCTATCTTGGGTGTCAGCCCATCTATGGTGTGCTAACGGATTAAAATTCACTTCTTGTTGTTTCTGATAGGTATTTGACTGACGATGTTTTACCTTGGGCTGATGAAAGGCTGGTAGTTCGATTTCTTCAAGCTCCCCCGTTTCTTCTTCTACATCTCTCAAGTGTGGCATCCGGGATAGGGCATCGGCATTTCCATTCTTGCGACCTGCTCGATACTTGATCACGAAATTGTAATTAGATAACCGGGCTATCCATCGCTGTTCTAACGCACCTAATTTAGCCGTGTCTAGGTGGGTCAATGGATTGTTGTCAGTATAGACAATAAATTCTGCACCAGTCAAATAGTGTTTGAAACGTTCAGTCACAGCCCAAACTACTGCCAGTAGCTCCAATTTGAAGGAGCTATAATTTTCAGAATTTCTTTCAGTAGGCCGGAGTTTTCTACTTGCAAAGGCGATGACTTTCTCCCGACCTTCTTGCTTTTGTGCCAGCACCGCTCCCAATCCCACATTACTGGCATCGGTGTAGAGGATGAAAGGTTGATGGTAATCCGGGTACGCCAGAACTTCTTCTCCGGTTAGTGCCTTCTTTAGTTGTTCAAAGGAGTCTTCTCTTTCGTCGTTCCACTGAAAAGGAGGGTTTCGGTTTGAAGGTTTCTTCGTCTGCCCTATCAAAGCATCTTGCAAGGGCGCTGCCAATTTGGTAAATCCTTTTATAAATCTACAATAGTAACCCACTAATCCCAAGAATTGCCTCACTTCTTTTGCGTTGGTAGGTCTTGGCCAATCCCTTATGGCAGTTATTTTCTCGGGATCCGGTGCTACTCCCTCCGAACTCACGATGTGCCCTAAGTATTGTACCTTTGGCTTGAGAAGGTGACATTTGGATGGTTTGATTTTCATACCATACTTGGATAAGGCTTCGAACACCTCTGCCAGGTCTGTTAAGTGCTGTTCGTAAGTCTTTGAGTAGACGATCACATCATCTAGGTACAGGAGGACGGTCTCGAAGTTCTTGTGTCCGAGGCAACATTCCATCAGTTGCTGGAAAGTACCGGACGCATTGCAGAGTCCGAACGGCATGCGATTAAATTCGCTTAGACCCATTGGTGTGGTGAATGCCGTTTTTTCTTTATCTCTCTCAGCCACAGGGACTTGCCAATACCCGCTTGTTAAGTCTAAGGTGGAAAAATAATTAGCAGATTTCAAAGCAGTCAAGGACTCTTCTATCCTAGGCAAGGGATAGGCGTCTTTATGGGTGATGTTATTAATCCGCCAGTAGTCTACGCACATTCTCATGGTTCCGTCCTTTTTTTGACAATCACCAGAGGGGCCGCCCAAGGGCTACAACTATCTCTTATTACCCTGGCCTGTTTCATCTCTCTCAGCATGTCCTTCGCGCATTGATAGTGAGCGGGCGGTATGGGTCTATATCTTTCTTTTATCGGGGGATGGTCACCGGTGGGGATTGTATGTTCCACCCCTTCTATCCGTCCGAAGTCCAATGGGTGTTTACTGAAGACCTGTTCATATTCCGTCACTAATCTATACACCCCTTGTCTTTGATGGGTAGGTGTTGAATCTACACCCACGTCTAGCTGTTGGCACCAATCCTCCGATTCTCCATCTGAGCCGTTATTTTCCACCTGACAGGTCGATTCTAAGGGCTCAACGGTTGTGATGGCATTGTTGTCAACAGTATATAACTTTGCCACTGTAGCGTACCTTGGCAAAGTGACCTCTTCCTCTCCACAGTTCAAAAGTCGTACCGGCACCCGTCCCCGGTGTACCTCGACCACCCCTCGTGCCGTGAGTATAGTGGGCCTGCTGTCGGTGTATGCTGGTTCTATTAAGGCTTGATAGTCTCGTCCTTTAGTACCAATGGCCGCTCTACACCATACCAGCATTTCTGTTTTTGGTGGGATTACAATAGACGTTGGATCACTCACCCTCACACTGCCGATTTCTCCACCTGCAACTTCTATCTGTTGCCTTAACATTAATACTTTTATTTCCCTCCGGAGAACTCTCTGCTGGCAGGATCGGGCAGTTTCAGCAATTTGTTGTAAGACAGAAATAACTTCGGAAAAGCCGTTCTCTAACACATTCATTCCTATCAATACAGTTGGTTCACAGTTCTGTCGGTCAACATCAACGACAATTATACCCTGTTTCTTCAATTCTGCTTTACCAATCTTTATGGTCATCTCCCTGAATCCTAGTTTCGGTACCAACTTACCATTACTGGCCCATATATCTAGTTCAACATCATAGGGCCCTTTATCAATATCTACATCAGCCCAGTACCTCTTATAAAGGATATATGGTATAGATGAAATCTGGGAACCTGTATCCAGCAAAGCGTTGAGGGGAATTCCGTCCAGCACGATAGGGATGATGGGTCGTCCTCCGATGTACCTGTCGTGCCAGGGTGTTGGGCCTTGAAAATTCATTCCTGCGAAGCGGCCCGCATTCCCAGGGGATTCCTGTTTAAATCACAATTTCGTGCAAAGTGGCCTGGCTGCTGGCAACGGCGGCAAATGGGCTGTCCATCCGGTTGGTAGCGGTCACGGGGTCGTCCTCTCCATGTCGGGTATCTCCGGGACCTCATCCATGGAACATCCTCTCTACGGTTTGCCAACTCCATCTTGGGTTCTCTCATCTCCTGCATGGTTTTAGCCATTGAAGCAACAACATCAGTTAAAGAGTCAAGCTTTTGCTGAAGAGCCTCATTAGTAATGGGCCCCAGGGACTTAGCACTGGCACCGGACGTAGCTGATGTCACTGGCATTCCCCGTTGCTGAAGTGCATCTGCCATGGGTTGTGTGAGATCCTGATCCCGAGGTGCCTCTGCCAGCTGGAGACGTATAGCGCTCTCCTTTAATTGGGCAAATGTCAATTCAGGGTTCTTAAAAACAAGCATGCTCACATGCCCCCGGTGAGAAGGGGTGTAGAGTCCTTCAATAAATTGGTCTCTTAGCAGTTTATCGGCTCCTGTGTTAAAAATGGGTTCAGCCAGTGTAAGTGATTTAAGGGCTTCCTGCAGGTTTAAGGCAAAATCTCTCACACCCTCATTAGCTTTTTGTTTGCAATTAAAGAATCGTACTTTAGCTTTGCTGCTGGCAGTGGTTTCAAATGTAGCTTTTAATCCAGCAAATATGCGTTGAACAGTACCTTTTAGATCAGTTGCCCATGCCGTGACTTCTCGCTTAGCATGGCCACTTAACTGCATCATCAGGAGACCAACACGCTGAGCTTCACCCACGGGGAACATATCAAAATGAGCCAGCATCTTTTCCCTGAAACCGTCAAGGGTATTAGGTTCACCTTCATACATTGGAAGCCACGGGCCACCCGGGGTATATGGCATCAACACCGGCATGATGGGCGCCACTCCTTGCACTGCTGTGCTGCCAGGCTCTCTATCGACACTCTGTCTTTCAGCTGCATTAGCATCGCCGGGTGCTGCGGCGTCTCCGTGCTGCGACATACTGTACCCCCTTAGTTAATCCAGACCCCTCCGGTCCCAGCTTCCGTCTAGATAATGTAGATTCGTTCCTCCGTGCAGCAGGATGACAATGACGCCCCCTGCTGCCTCTAACTGCCGCACGCTCTGTGATGGTGGATTTTGAAGTTTTTCAGTTAGACTGGGGCTTGGGTAATAACGTAGCTCAATTAACAGTTTTGTGCCTAACGGTTATGAGATGATTACATCAGGGGATGGCGGCCATTTTTACCCCATTATAACCAATGGAGAAAAGTCACTTTCAATAGTTTTCAATGGGGAACGGGATTTTCTTTAATAAAGTCAATTTCCAAGATTTTTCATCCAAATTTTCAAAGTTTCAGACTCCAATTACGGCACACAATACCCAATGTACGGGCTGGCCCAATCCTGTTCGTGACGCCAGTTGTGACGCCCGGGAGACCGAGGTACCCAGCACCAGATCAATGAGGTCCGTCTCTTGAGGGGGATGTCACTAGTGGCTTGACCCGGTGCTGTGGCCTCAGGCGATGCACAATGTAAGGGATATCATGAAGGAACAGACACTTACTTGATCAGCAGCATGTCCTCTCAGCTGTGATGACCCCGATCCTGGATTGATGGCTATTGTCCAAATGAAAGACTGAGGCGCTGAAACGTTTAACCAGTCTACTTCAACAAAGAGGGATTTGCAACCAATACTGTCACCGTAGTCTGTATGAGCACTCTGAATTACTTTGATCCTGTCAGGATTTCCACCTCTTATTATGCGCAGTTTCTGTATGGCCCTGCTGCTGTGTGTGAACTGGCTGCTGACCAAATCTGTCTCTTCTGTGCTCTGGTTCGACGGACAACCCGAGTCCTTTTTTGTCGGCTTACCCCCTCTGGGAGTACCGCTGAACTCTGTGTCTGTTGCTGCGTCTTACCCTGGTGAAGCTGATATCACCTCACTTCCTTCCGGTTGCTGTATTATATATAATGAATATAGCCATGGATCCGGTATCCATCTCTGCGCCTATTCTGGGTAGAGGTTATTGCTACCCGGTTCTCACAATGTCCTTTTTCTCTATTCCTCTTTTCCTACTATGGGTATTATGGGCCTATAATCCGTCATAGGGCTGTTAGGAGTTCAGTTATACGACCTCTCACTTTCAGCTCCTCAACCCAACTGCCAGTCCTTTTCTCAGACCAGAATGGATCAAGGGGAGTCTCTGGAGCTCCCCCTTCTGGCCGGAGATGGTAGTGCAATCTTGCTATTTTAGTATTTGTATTTGGTGTTAATAACTATTTTTGTGGCAAATACCCCTAGGGGCGCCACACTTGGCTATTTCCTAGGGGAGAGGGAGTCTTATACAGGTTCTCCTCTTCTGTCTTTTTAGTGTAGCCTACCTCAAATACTGTATGGTTCTTCTATCCACAAAATAGCCATTCATAGAGGATTTTGTGGCCAGACCTGTCCATCAGAACAGTTCATATGTGAAAGTTTCTCCATTGGAGGCTGAAGGACCAGTCTGGTCACAAACTCTTTCAACATCAGTAATTGTGAGAAGAGGAACACTGTAGTCTGAAAAAGGCTGAACTAAGAAGGAGAACTTGTAAATAACAATTACCACAAAATCATGACCCCAATGCAGTTAAAGTAGCAAAACCCTTTAAATTAAGAATTAATGGCTTTCTATTAGGGTTGAGCGAAACGGGTCGACCATTTTCAGAAGTCGCCGACTTTTGGCAAAGTCGGGTTTCATGAAACCCGACCCCTGTGTGGGGTCGGCCATGAGGTCGGCGATCTTCTGAATCTGGTATCGGAATTCCGATACTGAGTTCCGATATGTTTGTGATATCGGAACTCGGTATCGGAATCCACATTTAAGTGTAAAATAAAGAATTAAAATAAAAAATATTGATATACTCACCTCTCCGACGAGCCCTGGTAGTAATCGGCATCTTCCGTTCCTAAGAATGAGCGCGTCCAGGGCCTTAGAAGACATCACGGCTTTGTGATTGGTCGCGGCGGCCCACGTGACCGCTCAGCGACCAATCACAAGCCGTGACGTAATTCTCTCAGGTCCTAAATTCCTCATTCTAGGAATTTAGGCCATGAGAATTACGTCACGGCTTGTGATTGGTCGCTGAGCGGTCACGTGGGCCGCCGCGACCAATCACAAAGCCGTGACGTCATCTAAGGCCCTGAACGCGCTCATTCTTAAGAAGAAAGGCTGCCGGAAAGAAGCCGAGGGTGAGTATATTCCTATTAGGTATATACTCACCCTCGTACGTGCCCTGCTTCTTTCCGGCAGCCTTCCTTCTTAAGAATGAGCGTGTTCAGGGCCTTAGATGATGTCACTGCTTTGTGATTGGTCGCGGCGGCCCACGTGACCGCTCAGCGACCAATCACAAGCCGTGACGTAATTCTCATGGCCTAAATTCCTAGAATGAGGAATTTAGGACCTGAGAGAATTACGTCACGGCTTGTGATTGGTCGCTGAGCGGTCACGTGGGCCGCCGCGACCAATCACAAAGCCGTGACGTCATCTAAGGCCCTGAACGCGCTCATTCTTAGGAACGGAAGATGCCGATTACTACCAGGGCTCGTCAGAGGGTGAGTATATCAATATTTTTTATTTTAATTCTTTATTTTACACTTAAATATGGATCCCAGGGCCTGAAGGAGAGTTTCCTCTACTTCAGACCCTGGGAACCATAGTATCCCATTGCACTGCATTGGGTTTCGCGTTTCGGCCGACCCCGACCCCGACTTTTTTATAGGATCGGCCAATTTCACTCGACCCGACTTTTGAGAAAGTCGAGTTTCGTGAAACCCGACCCGATCCTATAAAAATAAAAGTCGCTCAACCCTACTTTCTATAGTTTTATGGCCTAGAAAAAGTAAAAAAAAATTGTAATTTTGTATGAAATTTGCAACTGTTCAAAATTGAAAAGGAAAAGGTTCCGCTGTAAGCCGCGTGGTCAACCAAATTCCAACAGATTTACTAAAATTGACACCAGAAATTAAATTATAGCATGAATCTAAGTTTACTCATAGTTGGGAGGATTTCAAATTCTGACAAAGATATACCCAAAATTGTGAGAAGTTTATCAAGTGGTGAGCAATTATTAGTAAATTTCTATCACACATCGGTATTAGACTGGCCTACAAAACATCAAAGTAAATCTTTCTCACTGCGTGTATGACTGAAATCTACAGCTAAGCGTGATGGATAGAACTGGTCGTCATTGCTTTGTAATGTGTTACAAACCCTTGGGTCCTGCTAGAAAGAAGCTCGTCTGAGACAATTACAGTGTATATCTGGAAGACTCAAGCTTTGCTTTAAATGAATCCTTCAAGAAGATAAATGAACTGATTTATACAGACAGCAGCAGATATAACTTGGTGCATTACAGTATGAAAAAGCTAAGGAGCCAAAAGGAGAAGTTTGACAAGATGACCCGCACTAACAAAGCTTTTATATCTGACGAAGCTACACTAGGTGGCAGCTCAACTGGTAGCGTTTCTTTTTCCACAGCTCAATGATACCATCCTCATTAATTCAGTACTTGGTTTTCTCACTTTCACAGTATGGTTTGTCCCTCCCTGGGTGGGGGGGTATCTTGTTATAATAATTACACCTTTATAACCATTTATTAATCATAATTTTGTATGTTTTCTCATAGCTCTATACTAGGTTTGAGAAAGGAGACTCAACAGAAGTTGGTAGGAATTGCCACTTCCAATAGGTGACACTAGAGTTCAAGTCTTCCTCTCTGAAGAGATCATTTGCATATTTAATTTCATAGGGGAGCATGAAAAGCATTCAAGTCTCCTCATATTGGTTTGTCAGACCTAGCATGTCAGTCTCCATAAGGAGAAAACTTACCCCTTAGATCCTAGGAGACTAGCTTGAAATTCCAGTTGGTAAGAGCACAGCAGCTTTTCAAAAAGGTGCACCAAGATAGTATCCAAAAGCATGCAATAGCTGAAAAGGGACAGGATATGGCATTTAATATAGTGCCAACAGAGTCGATTTGGTTGATGAATCCAACCTTTGATTGGTGTCTTTAATGGCTCCAGTGATCGATTACTGGCTCCAGTGATTGGTTGGTTAGGTAGACCATCTAAGTGGCCTTTGGAACAGTCATACACACTGTCCTGACAAAGGTCATCAAAGCTGAAGTGAGGGCAGGTGAGATCTTTATACTGTTGTGTAAAAAATCCCTGGCACATGCCCCCTTTAGCAACATTTTGGAGGTCTAGATGTTAATGAAGACTTTGGATCACGGGGACAAGTTTATGAGTCTGAACTAGCTAATAAAGACATCTCCAAAACAAAGTTTCCTCAAGGCAATGAAGTGGAAAGGCCATTTCATTAGATGGTAAGCATGACTGAAACCCACTGCTTAATGGAAGGCCTAGAGCTGGGTGAAGAGACACCAGATGTTCGGACAGATGACATTTCAGCCATTAAGCCTGTTTAATCAGAGAGATCAGTGGCAATGCACATCTGTTAAGCTTTCTCAAAGGTATTTTCAATGGATTTACTTCTGTCTATAACAGGGGAATTAAAGAACTCTTTCCAGGTTTAAGTATCACAACAATTGTTACTTCTTGCAGGGATAGAGATTATTTCCATTTCCTTGAAGACAAATAAAGTAGAGACAGCCGGGTGGGCCAAATAGTTCACTTTGTTTTTTATGCATGATCTTTCCTACTATTAAGTCCTGACATGTAAATGGATCACCCCCAGTGTAGGGCAATGGGGTACTCGGCACCGGGTCCTGCGGTTCAGGGGATGTCACGGTGGCTGACCCGGTCTGTGGTCCTCAGGGGTGTCCAGTAATAGAGTTTATATATGGGCAAGGTGCAATAAAGAACGAGGAGACAGGTTTGCAGTCTTTTACCTTGTTTACTGAAAACTTCAGATGGTATCCTCAGCCCGGAGCGCCAGATGACAGGGCAGGCAGGGTCCGGTCGGTCTGAAGGCAATTCCAGAGTCCCCTTATCCAGGTGGAAATCAGTAGCCTTCCTACTAGTGCCTGTGTGTTGTAGTACCTCCCTGCTGAGCACCACGGGATAGTCCTCACAACTTTCGTGGATGTTTCTGATGTTCTCTCTCTCTCTGTCCCCCAGATGGTATGGATAGGACAACCCGTATGACGGGGTAAGCCTAGAGCTTATTTATAGGGACCCTAGTGACGCCCCTCTCCCACAATTTGCCTCCGTGTCTTCTTAGGTATTAAGGTCGGGCAGCCAACTTGGAATTGACTGTCCTGCCGGTCTCTGGAGCAAGGCTTGGAGACAGTTACTCCCTCGGTGTTTCTGGCTACTGGCTTCTGCCCCTCAGAAAGGAGCAGCTTGTTCCTAGCTGTTCTCCCTCTGGTATTTCTCTCCTATGCTCCTCTTTCCTGCACTTTCTCTGCAGTATATTCACCTTTTAGTGTTTTTTCCCAGGAGTTGCAGCACGTCATGCCAGCAGAGCTCCTCTCCTTCTCTCTCCTGACAGGAACTGAACTCTTTTTCTCCAAATCAGGATGTAAATAGGGGAGTTCACCCTAAAAAGGCTTAGAGCTCCCCCTTCTGGTCTGGAGTGTGAACATGTTGCATGTGTGTGATACCTGAATGTGGTTGTTTTTCATTGCCTTCAGACATGACATCACTTCTCCCCTGAAAGGATAATGACATCACTGCGACGACCAGGACACTGGGGCGCCGCATGAATTTGAAATGTAAAAAGTTGTGATTAGTACAAGTTCAAACATTGGGCCACTCCGCAGGTCACTGCATCAAGTCAACAAACTAACCAATGTTAGTCATCAGGATTAATTTTCCACATGGATCATAGTTCTTTCGGGGGGGAAAAATGCATCACCCAATATTCTCTTCCTTTTTAAAGGGAACCTGTGGGCAGGATTGTGCACAGTAAACTACAGACAGTGTCAGGTTGGTACCGTGGTGCCGTGATACCTGGTTGATTAAATCCATCTTGTGGTTGTTTAATCTTTATTTTCAGTTTTGAGTTAATGACATGCTCGTGCTCCGAGGTGGCCCGTGGGGAGGAGGGTCTTCACCACATGTGATGCTCTGATTAGCTCTATTCTTAATGCAGACTGCTGACAGGTCACTGATCCCTCATTGACCTGCCCCCTAGTTTACATAATGAATATATATATATATATATATATATCAACTTGCAACAGGCAGGCGCCTGCGCTTCAGCATGATCGTATGTTTACTATCCTAATCATAAATGTGCTTGATGTTATTCAGATAGAACAAAAAAAATAATGCTAAAATGGCGCCCACCTCGCCTGCGCAATAGCAGCTATTGTTGTCTATAGAGGTGATCCAATAGCTGCTATTCCATCACATAAAGACCCCCTTCCAGACTGCCCCAGAGCTTGAGTATATCATTAACTCACAACTGAAAATAAAGATTAAACAACCACAAGACTGATTTAATCAACCAAGATATCATTGTGATCAGTATAACGACACCAACCTGACACTGTCTGTAGGTTACTGTGCACAATCCTGCTGACAGGTTCCCTTTATGGGAAATAACAGTGCATGTAATTATAGAAAGCTCCAGTTCCAATCCTCTTTTCAGAAGAGTAGAGGGAACTGAATGGACCATGGCAGATGTGACTATCCTGATTTCAATGATCACCTTAACCCAACCATGATAGTTGAGTAATTATGTGACACTATTGTTTCAATAGCATGGCATGATTAGCAGTTCCGGAAAACAGAAGAATTAAAAAGCCAAACAGAAGACATCACATATGATTCCTTTCCTGCTACTGTGTCTACAACATTTCCTCCAGTAGATTGTTTTATTCTCATATTCTAAGGATTATTAACACCACATTCATGAAACCTCTGCACTCAATGGCTAAGGCTAAGGCTACATTTACACTGAAATATTTTCACACGCAAACATTCTTAAGAATACTTGTTTCTTTATAATCTTTCCATGTAAAGAGGCAATCGATCACCCTCTAAATTAGCAAAATGCTCATTCATTTGGTGAAATTATAATTCACGCAATGCGGAAAAAGATGGTGGAGCATTGTCAAGTGTAAACAAGACTCACTGTGAAGAGCAATGGCAACCTATGCTCCCTAGTGGATCTTGTTATGGGTTGTTAGTGACCCATCCAAAACAAAGCCGACTCCCTGCTGGGAATGATGAGCGCTTCCACCCCATTTAGAACTACTAAAGTCTCTGAATGTCTCTCCCTGAGGGTTAAATTAGTGTTCAATGGCAAATCCAGTCCCACCCAAAATAATCTCTACCCATTCACCAATTTCAGTCTCTGGCTACAAGTAGGCAGGCTTTCTGTTGCATTAATTTAGTTTGAAATGCCTGTTCACCTATGGTAAACACATTTGCTAACGATCCGTTGAGGATCCAAAAGAGTAGACTCTGATGAGAAGATCTAAGTGATCCAGATCACAAAAGAGAGCTGGATTGTCCATCACTACAGGGGTCGATTGCAGATCGCTCAGTGCTCATCATTCACTTGGGTTTACCTTTGTAAACAGGCTGTTGAATGAACCATAATCTGTAAAAGTTTACCAATTGGTGGTCGTTTGATGCTGCCGGTTGGTCCATTTAAAGGAACACATACATATTATATGCATGTATTACATGCAACTTAGGGCAAATTTAGTTCATAGAATTACCATCATGAATAGATGCTTTCACTCCAACTCAGTGGTCACAACTTGCTTTGTTATCTCTACACATTGCAAAGGAAGTCCTACAAAAAAAATCAAATCCTAGGCCGTCTAGCCACCAACAGTGTTTGCTACCCTATAAATTAAAACAATAAAATTCAGTAGATTAGACTTCCCGATCAATTTAACAAGATTTCCTTGTAGCTCCTAGCATGGATTCCAGTCTTTATATTGTCTATTAATGAGCCCAGCGACTTCATCTAAGATGATTGAGTGTGTCCATAAAACCTGCTTTGGCAGGTAGGCAAGTCCCATTACCAACCTCCCTGACACTTTTTACAAAGCCAGGTGTCACGCTCATGCCCTGACTGGTGGGCGTGAGCTCGGGGGGTTTGTGGCCCCACTGTGCCACAAACCAGACTACCCTGGAAGGGGCATGACTATGACAGCTGCCTGGGTTGTCACTGGAGCCTCTGATGGTGAGGTCAGGCTTATGCAGCAGGCAGCTGCCAGGTGCTACTCCAGGGTGATGTCTGGCTGTGGCTGCTGATCCCACTTGGGAGACAGGAACACCAGGATTAGTGTGGGCATCAGGCAGGACTGGCAGAAGAGCACGGCTGAAACTCAGACGAGTAGGCTGGCACGGCTGAAACACAGGGCTGGCAGAGACATGGCAAAGAACACAGGGCTGGCAGGCACGGCAGAGAACACAGGGCAGGTTGATGTGGGGTATGAAGGAACAGGTAGGGACCTGTTCACACTGGAGGTGCAGTTACAGCTATGTAGTATGGAGGAACAGGTAGGGACCTGTTCACACAGGAGGTGTAGGAATGGATATGAAGTATGGAGGAACAGGTAGGGACCTGTTCACACAGGAGGTGCAGGAAAGGAAACAAGCAGAAAGGAATGAGGAAGGAAGGAACAGGTTGGGACCTGTTCACACAGGAGTTGCAGGTACGGAAACAAGCCAGAAGAAAAGGAGAATGAAGGAACAGGTTGGGACCTGTTCACACAGGAAGAGAACCGCAAGGCTGCGGATAGGAGTGGTAGAGCAGCAAGAGATAGCGCAGCAATAAAAGCTAAGCAGAGCAGAACCACAAGGAATGTGTAGAGGAGCTGCAGCAAGAGATTACTGCAGCTGCAGAAGCTAAGCAGAGCAAAGCCACAAGGAATGTGGAGAGGAGCTGCAGCAAGAGGTTTCTGTAGCAGCAAAGCAGAGTAGAAAGGAGCAGAACCGCAGGAGTGCAGAGCAGAGGTAAAGCCACAAAGGTACAGAGCAGGCAGAGCCGCAAGAGTGCGGAGTGTTAGCAGACTGAGAACACGAGGAAAGACACAGCAGGGAAGGAAGCCACAGACAAGGAGACCGAGATAAGACTAAGTTCAGACAAGGAAATGGAACAAGACAAGAAACAAGAACAAAGACACAGGGACCAGGATATTCTGCCTCCTGGAGGGCGGACAACAAGATCAAGGCAAGAATACAGAGTAAAGCCTCCAGAAAGGGAGTAACGCAGAGCAAGGCCTGGCAAACTCAGAAGCTAAACATAAACTGAGCTAACACATTGCACAGGCCCAGTCCACTGGGTGGAACTGCACTAAATACTGGAGGCCTCCTGGCAATTGGTCAGGAACAGATTAGACAGATGCACCTGATTCCTATAAGAACCAGAGAGTTCAGGCGCCGCCCCCCTATGCACACAGCCAGGAAGCATGCAGAGAAGAGAGACACAGAATATGGAGCTGGTGAGAAACAGAAACCGCAACATGACCTGGAGCAGTGGGTAAGAGTGTGAGAGATGAGAGGCCATGCCGTGAGGCCAGCAGAGTTGTTACACCAGGTCAGTAAAGCTGTGAAACCTAGCTTTCCTGTATTGCACATTTACATATTTATACAGGCAACCAATATTACCCACCTCTCAAAAAAGGACAATCAATGTAATGAAATGAAAATAAGTTGAAAAATTGTATAGTTGTATTTTGTAATACCAGTTAGGTGGCACTATTATATGGCCCACTTGTTATTCAATACTGGTGATGTGGAATGCTTGCACATTCTGGAACATATCTTGAATATAAAAAATCAATGGTTTAAAATAACTTAGGACAAGCCACTGAGCAGTGTTGCCTCCACAGGACTCTCCGCAACTTCACACAATAAGAGTGATAACTAGTGTTGAGCATTCCGATACCGCAAGTATCGGGTATCGGCCGATACTTGCGGGTATCGGAATTCCGATACCGAGATCCGATACTTTTGTGGTATCGGGTATCGGTATCGAAACAACATTAATGTAATAATGTGTAAAAGAGAGAATTAAAATAAAAAATATTGCTATACTCACCTCTCCGACGCAGCCTGGACCTCACCGAGGGAACCGGCAGCGTTCTTTGCTTAAAATTCGCGCGTTTACTTCCTTACGTGAAGTCCCAACTTGTGATTGGTCGCGTGCCGCCCATGTGGCCGCGACGCGACCAATCACAGCAAGCCGTGACGTAATTTCAGGTCCTTCAGGATTTTAAAATTACGTTCTGGCTTGTGATTGGTCGCGTCGCGGCCACATGGGCGGCACGCGACCAATCACAAGTTGGGACTTCACGTAAGGAAGTAAACGCGCGAATTTTAAGCAAAGAACGCTGCCGGTTCCCTCGGTGAGGTCCAGGCTGCGTCGGAGAGGTGAGTATAGCAATATTTTTTATTTTAATTCTTTCTTTTACACATTAATATGGATCCCAGGGCCTGAAGGAGAGTTTCCTCTCCTTCAGACCCTGGGAACCATCAGGGATACCGTCCGATACTTGAGTCCCATTGACTTGTATTGGTATCGGGTATCGGTATCGGATTGGATCCGATACTTTGCCGGTATCGGCCGATACTTTCCGATACCGATACTTTCAAGTATCGGACGGTATCACTCAACACTAGTGATAACCTACAATATCATGCTGAACCCAACTTAAACCCATTTATAAGGTGAGTGTTACTTTAACACTTGTCCCTAGTACTAGAAACTATTCTTTAACCATATCCTCCAACTCTTTCCACTCAGTCCACTACACAACAGGGCTAAAATATATAGCCTACCTCTCAGGGCTGTCCAGCTCTTGTACCTCTAGTAACTCTTGCCTGTTTGTCCAAGGTTGCAAACCTCATGACCCACCAAGGTTTCAGAGACTTCTTGTCACTCACACTGACCCCCAGTCGACCAGCTTTCTCTTGCCATAAAAAAGTTGCTGTGGCCTTCAGCTCAAACACTTTCGCATAGAAGCAGCTCTGGTCTTCAGCTTACCAATGCACCAGAGATAGAAATGCCAAGGCCTAAAGATCAGATAGGCCAATCATGGGTCTTCCATACACAAAATGCAGACCATACACCTTCTTCCCTTTGATGCAATACTATCTATTCTAATCTATTTAATCACCCTCCTCTCTGCCTTTCCTACCATGGATCAGTGTTGAAACAGCACACTCCCAAGTCAACATTAGGTTCTTCCCTGGGCCTACATGACTGCTGGCACTTTCTTCGGTAGTTGACGAAAGGACACTTAATTTGGATTACATATTGTAGTCCCGCCACTGTGTCCAAGGCCAACCATAACATAAAACCAAGGACCTTAAGGCAAGGACCTTTGGCTAGAAATTCAATGCAAATCAAATACATCTTATTCCACTCTGCAGTCTCTCAGCGCCACAAGAGTCACAAAGGCTGAAAATTCCCGTAAAAAGGAAGATGAAGATATCTGTCACCACACCTGAATAAAAAAGAAAATGGAACTGCAGGGAGAAATCAGATGACTGGGAGGCAGGCGGAGGTGTTGGGACATGTGAATAGGGAGAAAAGTACCCTTAAGTTTTCTTAAGCCTTTTCTGTTCTATAGGAGGCTAACAAAATTGTGGCCATTCCCCTAGATTTTTCCAAAGCGAATTGCAAAAATTTCAAATTTGGGAAAAACCTTTTTTGTAAAATTGGAGAGGACTTTGATTAACTTCTGTTAGGTGTCAAGTTCCCGCTTCTGAACAGGGGGAATCTCGAGCAGTCTCCACTGAGGTCTCCCATTCTTTTCCAGCCGCAGTGGAACCTGCTTAGCAGAGACATCAGTCCCATCACCTGGATCAGGCACATACTGTGCATTTGGTTACTGCTGCCTTTCCAGGCTCAGCCATTGTAACCACCACTGATCAGCGGCGAGCAGGCGCTCCTAGGACTAAGTACTGCTTTTCTTCTTTTGAGCATGCCCAAGGGATGACCTCTCATTGGAGGTCGGGGGTCACATGCTCAGGTCCTGTGGCAGCTCCTATTGGACCACCAGGAAGGTCCCGGAGAGCTACAGCTATAAGAGGTTTGCATGGCTACACGGCCATGCGCTAGTATAAACCTTTCATCATGTGTGTGGTGTATGCATGTTTCTGGTGAATGCTCCTAATCATACCCATTCCTAGTGATGTTGAATGTTCGCGAATGATGGAGCTACCTAGCACCTGACAGTGCTATCCAAGCACAAGAGCACGATCCTTACTGTGTCAAACCAGCAGCGACCGCCAGTGGTGGTAAGTGGCATCTGCCAGAGCGGCGCTGTACGCACTCTCGTGCGGTAAATGTTTATTTAGTTTTTCCCTGGCACCGCAGTAGCGCCGCTGAGCACTTGTGGTCTGAGGGACTCTTCCCCCAGTCCTTGGGGCAGAGTTCTGTGACCTCGTCCTAGTGCTCACTTTACGGTTCGGCGACCCTGTGAGGCAACAGAGTTCGTCTCCTTTTTCATACCGGGTGAAGCTATCCTGTGTGTGATCACGTTATACTGCCATATAGTGTCCGCCATTACCGAGCAGCAGGAGTTTCTCTGCACGGTGGACCCCGGGCAGCAAACGCACCTTATACCTTTCATATTATTATTAGGTGCGTTCCGCTAGCCCTAACAACTTCAAATTGATTCACTGATCTCCAATATACAGAACAGCAACTAGATAATGCAATGAATCAGTCTTAATCCAGCGCTGCAGAATAGGACCGGTTATCATCAGGCAACATGCGAATGCTGCTCCCATGTCCTGTCTCTATGTAATATGTTCAGAAGTAGGAACAGCACAGAGTACATTAAAGAGCAGTATTGAGCAGAGTAGCTGTGAATTCAGCATTGTGGTTAGAAACATTTACTAGAATAAAGCAGCAGCATTTGTCTGTAGTGTCGGTGCCTTTTCCAACTCAGCTACAGATCCCATCTTCCAACGACCACCTTCCCTCTCTCAAAACTCCAAAAGGCTGCTGTAATCTGATACCTCAGTAAACTGTTTTAACCAACTTGTTTTGCCAGAAATTTTAGATGTTTTTAAGAATGTACAAATTAAAGAAGAACTCTCGTCAAAGTATTTATCCTGCTAATATATTTCAATCATAGTACATAGCACTGTGTAATTACAATTGCTCATTTGCCTTTCTACCCAGTTAATTCTTCTCTTTTCCATTAGGTCTATGACTAACCGTGATTAAGGTAATTAACAGACTAGCTGAGTCCTTCTAAGCTCTATGTAGAAAGAGGAAGTCTTTTTCCTGCATGAGTTATAATAACTAGAATTATACATCACTGCAAAGCCCCTGGAAGCCCAGCACCACCTTCTCTTCAATTCCTGACCCAGCTGCTTCGCTCCTCCCCCGTTAGGGACATTTTAGTGATGTAGAATTGTAGTTCTAATGATGACCCATGCAGGGAAAAGAGACTTTCTGTATCTAGAGAGCTTAGAAGGATTCATCTAGTCTGTTTTTAATCATGTCATGTCAGACCTAATGGAAAAGAAGAATTAGCTGGGTAGAAAGGCAAAATGAGCAATTGTAAGTACACAGTGCTATACAATATGGTGACTGCAATATATTAAGATAAAAACTTCAATAAGGGGAAAAAAAGAGGCTGATAAGTTGAAAAAGAAGCATATTTTTCTGAGAAGATGTATTTGCAAACTTTCTTAGATTCCCTTGTACTATTGATTAATTCAAAAATTGCTGAATCAACAGTGTCCATAGGAAAGGTTCCTACATGTGTATGAAAAGAATTCAATTAATTGGACATGCTTTAGAAAGGCGCACAAATCTGTAGGTCCCACAGTTAGCTTTATTTTTGCTCTTAAAAAAACTGTATCTGCTGCTGGGAAAATGTAAAATGTGATGTAGGTTGATAGAAGAAAATTAAACACTACAAAACAGTTCATTCTTTGTGGCAGTATTTCACATTTGGTGCATTTTTGGACCCTTAGATTTTCTTCTTTAAATGTATCATCCTTAAAAGGGTTGTCCAGTCTTTTGAAAAAGATTTGCAGTCAGATGTGTAAACTCTGAAAGGATACTTTGCTATAAGTAGTAACTGGCAATGCTGGTGAGAGCGGGCGGTCACAGGACCCAGAGCATACAATTTGCATACTTCTGGCCACATTCCGACTAGACATGCCTTGTTTCTCTGAATAAAAATGAACTGAGAAAAGCTGAGCACATTTACAGTAGTTGTCATATGGCATGCTTGGATTCATGGGACTAACCTGTTTCTCTGGCAATAAAGCTGAATCCTTACACTTTTCGCACCACACAATGCTAGGATTCAGAAGTCTACAGTCACTGAGTGATTGCAGACATTCCGGAAGACCGGACAATACTTTGAAATATAGATAACAATTACTGACGTCTCGGAATCACAGAGTATATTGTCCACACTCCGGGACCCATGGAGCAACTCCCAAAAAATCAATTGATCCTACATGAACAAGGGAGTAATAAACCTCAAAGCAGATTATATACACTGAGGCTACATGCAGAGGTAAAGTGAAAAAGATCTTTATTATTTAGGCGTGTACAACTGCCTACCGTTCCCCTTCCCCACATGGGTAAGCATTAGGTCTTTGGCACTATGGGTGGCACTTTAATCCCTGAAGGGTAGGAGCATATTTAGTGGCAACATACTGACTTGTCCATAAGAACTGGTAGAGGAATTTATTAACCCCTTCATGACCCAGCCTATTTTGACCTTAATGACCTGGCCATTTTTTGCAATTCTGACCAGTGTCCCTTTGAGGTAATAACTCAGGAACGCTTCAACGGATCCTAGCGATTCTGAGAATGTTTTTTCGTGACATATTGGGCTTCATGTTAGTGGTAAATTTAGGTCAATAATTTCTGCGTTTGTTTGTGAAAAAAATGGAAATTTGGCGTAAATTTTGAAAATTTCGCAATTTTCACATTTTGAATTTTTATTCTGTTAAATCAGAGTTATGTGGCACAAAATAGTTAATAAATAACATTTCCCACATGTCTACTTTACATCGGCACAATTTTGGAAACAAAATTTTTTTTAGCTAGGAAGTTATAAGGGATAAAATTTGACCAGTGATTTCTCATTTTTACAACAAAATTTACAAAACCATTTTTTTTAGGGACCACTGTTATGATCCCAATGGCAGAGGATCTCTGATATTCCGGCAAGATAGCAAAAATATAAATACTGCTCTAGGGAGGTGGAAACTGGACTAACCGCATACCTGATCCTGACACAAACAACTAAAAGTAGCCGGTGAATGTGCCTACGTTGGTTCTAGACGTCTCGAGCCAGCCGGAGAACTGACTACCCCTAGAGGGAAAAAATAAGACCTCGCTTGCCTCCAGAGAAATTGAACCCCAAAGATATAGAAAGCCCCCAACAAATAATAACGGTGAGGCAAGAGGAAAACACAAACGTAGAGATGAACTAGATTCAGCAAAGTGAGGCCCAATAGTCTAGATAGCAGAAAATAGATAGTGGACTATGCGGTTAGCAGAAAACCCTACAAAACATCCACGCTGAACATTCAAGAACCCCCACACCGACTGACGGTGTGGAGGGAGAATATCAGCTCCCTAGAGCTTCCAGCGAGTCAAAAATCAAATGTAAAGCAAGCTGGACAAAAACACTGAATAATGCAAACGATCCAAATTGTACAAAACAGACTTAGCTTTTCTTGCATGAGGCAGACTGAAAGGAATCCGGAGGAGACCAAATAGGTCTGGATACAACGATGCCAGGCAAGAGACTGAGTCCAGAGGAGACTCAAATAGGAAACACCCGCTGCTTAATGACACAGCTGGAGCTCAGGCCTGCAACAAGACATACCTAACACAATACCGTTAGTGACCACCAGAGGGAGCCCAGAAACACAGTTCACAACAGTACCCCCCCTTGAGGAGGGGTCACCGAACCCTCACCAAGACCCCCAGGGCGATCAGGATGAGCAGCGTGAAAGGCATGAACCAAATCAGCCGCATGAACATCAGAGGTGACAACCCAGGAATTATCATCCTGACCATAGCCTTTCCACTTAACTAATTACTGGAGTTTCCGTCTAGAGATACGAGAATCCAGAATCTTCTCCACCACGTACTCCAACTCGCCCTCAACCAAAACCGGGGCAGGAGGCTCAACAGCAGGAACCATAGGCACCACGTACCGCCGCGACAAGGACCTATGGAACACATTATGAATAGCAAAAGACGCTGGAAGGTCCAAGCGAAAAGACACCGGGTTAAGGATTTCCAAAATCTTATAAGGACCGATAAAGCGAGGCTTGAACTTAGGAGAGGAGACTTTCAAAGGAACATGCCGAGAAGACAACCAAACCAAATCCCCAACACGAAGTCGGGGACCCACACCGCGGTGGCGGTTGGCAAACCGTTGGGCCTTGTCTTGTGACAATTTCAAATTGTCCACCACATGGTTCCAAATCCGCTGCAACCTATCCACCACAGAATCAACCCCAGGACAGTCAGAAGATTCAACCTGACCCGAGGAGAAACGAGGATGAAAACCAGAGTTGCAGAAAAAGGGTGAAACCAAGGTGGCAGAACTAGCCCGATTATTAAGGGCAAACTCGGCCAGTGGCAAAAAGGTAACCCAGTCGTCCTGATCAGCAGAAACAAAACATCTCAAATAAGTCTCTAACGTCTGATTAGTTTGCTCGGTCTGGCCATTAGTCTGAGGATGAAAAGCCGATGAAAAAGACAAATCAATACCCATCTTAGCACAAAAGGATCGCCAGAATCTGGACACAAACTGGGATCCTCTGTCAGATACAATATTCTCAGGGATGCCATGCAAACGAATCACATTCTGAAAGAACAAAGGAACCAAATCAGAGGAGGAAGGCACACAAAATTTATTTCAGCTCCAATTTGTTTTATTTTACCAAGGGTAACAGGAGAAAATGGACCCCAAAAGTTGTTGTCCAGTTTCTCCTGAGTACGCTGGTACCCCATATGTGGGGGTAAACCACTGTTTGGGCACACGTCGGGGCTCGGAAGAGAGAGAGCACCATTTGACTTTTTCAACGCAAGATTGGCTGGAATCAATGGTGGTGCCATGTCGCGTTTGGTGACCCCCTGATGTGCCTAAACAGTGGAAACCCCTCAATTCTATCTCCAACACTAACCCCAACACACCCCTAACCCTAATCCCAACCCTAACCGCAACACACCCCTAACCCTAGTCTTAACCCTAACCCTAAGGCTATGTGCCCACATTGCGGATTTGTGTGCAGATTTTTCCGCACCATTTTTGAAAATTCTGCAGGTAAAATGCACTGCTCTTTACCTGCGGATTTACAGCGGATTTCCAGTGTTTTTTGTGTGGATTTCACCTGTGGATTCCTATTATGGAGCAGGTGTAAAATGCTGTGGAATCCGCACAAAGAATTGACATGCTGTGGAAAATACAATGCAGCGTTTCCGTGCTGTATTTTCCGCACCATGGGCACAGCGGATTTGGTTTTGCATAGGTTTATGTGGTACTGTAAACGTGATGGAAAACTGCTACGAATCCGCAGCGACCAATCCACTGCGGATCCGTAGCCAAATCCGCACCGTGTGCACATAGCCTAATTCTAACCCTAATTCCAACCCTAGTCCTAATTCTAACCCTAACCCTAATTCTAACCCTAATTCTAACCCTAACCCTAATTCTAGCCCTATCCCTAAGTGCAACCCTATCCCTAAGTGCAACCCTATCCCTAAGTGCAACCCTATCCCTAAGTGCAACCCTATCCCTAAGTGCAACCCTAAGTGCAACCCTACCCCTACCCCTAACCCTACCCCTAACCCTAACTCTACCCCTAACCCTAAAGGAAAAACAAAAATAAATATATTTTCTGTATTTTATTATTGTCCCTACCTATGGGGGTGATAAAGGGGGGGTTTATTTACTATTTCTTTTATTTTGATCGCTGTGATAGAACCTATCACAGCGATCAAAATGTACAGGGAATGAATCTGCCGGCCGGCAGATTCGGCGGGCGCACTGCGCATGCGCCCGCCATTTTCCAAGATGGCGGCACCCATGCGAGAAGACCGAGGACACCGGGAGGGACACCGGGACTAGGTAAGTATGGGGGGGTGCGATCGGACAGCGGGGGGGCGGAGGGGAGGATGGGGGAGAGTCGGAGGGGAGAGGAAGGCGCTTAGGACAGGGCAGAGGGGTTGGGAACAATGACGGCGGCTGCAGATCACCGCCGTCAGTCGGTGGGGGGGCCAGATCGGGGTCTCCAGCCATGGCCGATGCTATTGCAGCATCGGCCATGTCTGGATTGTAATATTTCACCAATTTTCATAGGTGAAATATTACAGATTGCTCTGATTGGCTGTTTCACTTTCAACAGCCAATCAGAGCGATCGTAGCCCCGGGGGTCGAAGCCACCCCCCCCTAGGCTGTAGTACCACTCCCCCTGTCCCTGCAGGTCGGGTGAAATTGGAGTTAACCCTTTCAGCCGATCTGCAGGGACGCGATCATTCTGTGACACAGCATATGCATCACAGGTCGGATTGGCACCAACTTTCATGACGCATACGCTGTGTCACAGGTCGGGAAGGGGTTAAATATGCCCTGCCTGAGGCTTTTCACTGTGTGCAGAATTATTAGACAAGTTGTATTTTAGAGGATTATTTTTATTATTGATCAACAACTATGTTCTCAATCAACCCAAAAGACTCAAATATCAAAGCTTAATATCTTTGGAAGTTGGAGTTGGTTTTTTTTAGATTTGGCTATCTTAGGAGGATATTTGTTTGTGCAGGTAACTATTTCTGTGCAGAATTATTAGGCAACTTAATAAAACCCAAATATATTAACATCTCACTTGTTTATTTTCACTGGGTAAACCAATATAACTGCACAAAATGTAGAAATAAACATTTCTGACATGCAAAAACAAAACCCCAAAAAAATTGTGACCAATATAGCCACCTTTCTTTATGATGACACTCAGCAGCCTTCCATCCATAGATTCTGTCAGTTGCTTGATCTGTTTACGATCAACATTGCATGCAGCAGCCACCACAGCCTCCCAGACACTGTTCCGAGAGGTGTACTGTTTTCCCTCCCTGTAGATCTCACATTTTATGAGGGACCACAGGTTCTCTATGGGGTTCAGATCAGGTGAACAAGGGGGCCATGTCATTATTTTTTCTTCTTTGAGACCTTTACTGGCCAGTAGGGTTGAGCGACTTTCATTTTTTTAAGATCGAGTAGGGTTTTGGGAAACCCGATTTTGTCCAGAGTCGAGTCGAGTGCAGTCGGCCGATTATCGCTAAAAGTCGGGGATCGACCGAAACACGAAACCCAATGCAAGTCAATGGGGAAGCATAGTCGGCAGTGAGTGGAGGCCAGGAAAACACCTACAGTGCCCATTTTAATGCCAAAAACATCCATTCTTGTTTCTGAAGCTTGCCAATCTTAATTAACTGTATAATAATAGTTGGGCATAGGGAATTGGGGGAAAGTTGTGGGGGGAGTAGGGCTGGCTCAAGTTTTTCGTGGGCCCAGGAAATGCGGACTACGTCACGGCGGTGTTGCAGGGAAAGGTAAGTATTTAAAAGTTGCAAGTGCTGTGATCCTGAGCAAGCAGGGGGGGGCCCACTCGTTCGCATTGCCACTGGCACAGGGCCCCTCAAAGTACGGCGGTGTGTTTGCATGGCGGGGGCGCCTCCCACCAGCAGCGACACTTTTGCGTACTCTGAGGGGCCCTGTGCCAGTGACGTCGCCAACGAGTATGCCCCCCCACCTGATGAAGGAACCTGCACTTTCATCTGCACCTTCCTCTTTGTCCCTGTGTAAGGTGGTATAACATGCGGGAAGGGGAACCTTACTTTCAGCAGGGTCAGATTCTGGCTGTGTAGAGTACAAGGAGAATGTAGTGGTCTAGGTCAATGTACCAGCAGACTCATTTAGCAGTGGCTGGGCAATGGGCAGGATGAGGAGGAAACAGATATAGGGCCAAAGAATAAAGTAGGCTACATGCAGTTCAAAATTGGTAACAGGACTAAACAGGCGGCATTGCTTTGTTCAGTGGAGTAGCAAACCCAAGAGCAGCAGACACTGTTTCAAGGGCCTAACCACACTAGTAGGCCAAATGCAGTTTAATATCTGATAGTATAGGGCGAAAGCCAGAATGTGGAAGCTCAGCTTTGTTCAGTTGAGGACAACACCAGGGAGGGGCAGACACCTTTAGTAGGCCGGAAAAGCCTATTGCATTTTTTAAAATGGTAATTTGGAGCAGAAGGTTGAAGCTCAGCTTTATTTAGTTGAGGGCAACACCAGGGAGGGGCAGAAGCCGTTAGTAGGCCCTAACCACCATTTTTTTTTTTTTAAACCACTTAATGAGAGCCGGAAGGTTGAAGCTCAGCTTTATTTAGTTGAGGACAACACCAGGCAGGGGCACACAGACAGACACCTTTAGTAGGCCGGAAAAGCCTATTGCATTTTTTAAAATGGTAATTTGGAGCAGAAGGTTGAAGCTCAGCTTTATTTAGTTGAGGGCAACACCAGGGAGGGGCAGAAGCCGTTAGTAGGCCCTAACCACCATTTTTTTTTTTTAAAACCACTTAATGAGAGCCGGAAGGTTGAAGCTCAGCTTTATTTAGTTGAGGACAACACCAGGCAGGGGCACACAGACAGACACCTTTAGTAGGCCGGAAAAGCCTATTTCATTTTTTAAAATGGTAATTTGGAGCAGAAGGTTGAAGCTCAGCTTTATTTAGTTGAGGACAACACCAGGCAGGGGCACACAGACAGACACCTTTAGTAGGCCGGAAAAGCCTATTGCATTTTTTAAAATGGTAATTTGGAGCAGAAGGTTGAAGCTCAGCTTTATTTAGTTGAGGACAACACCAGGCAGGGGCACACAGACAGACACCTTTAGTAGGCCGGAAAAGCCTATTGCATTTTTTAAAATGGTAATTTGGAGCAGAAGGTTGAAGCTCAGCTTTATTTAGTTGAGGACAACACCAGGCAGGGGCACACAGACAGACACCTTTAGTAGGCCGGAAAAGCCTATTGCATTTTTTAAAATGGTAATTTGGAGCAGAAGGTTGAAGCTCAGCTTTATTTAGTTGAGGACAACACCAGGCAGGGGCACACAGACAGACACCTTTAGTAGGCCGGAAAAGCCTATTGCATTTTTTAAAATGGTAATTTGGAGCAGAAGGTTGAAGCTCAGCTTTATTTACTTGAGGACAACACCAGGCAGGGGCACACAGACAGACACCTTTAGTAGGCCGGAAAAGCCTATTGCATTTTTTAAAATGGTAATTTGGAGCAGAAGGTTGAAGCTCAGCTTTATTTAGTTGAGGGCAACACCAGGGAGGGGCAGAAGCCGTTAGTAGGCCCTAACCACCATTTTTTTTTTTTAAAACCACTTAATGAGAGCCGGAAGGTTGAAGCTCAGCTTTATTTAGTTGAGGACAACACCAGGCAGGGGCACACAGACAGACACCTTTAGTAGGCCGGAAAAGCCTATTGCATTTTTTAAAATGGTAATTTGGAGCAGAAGGTTGAAGCTCAGCTTTATTTAGTTGAGGGCAACACCAGGGAGGGGCAGAAGCCGTTAGTAGGCCCTAACCACCCTTTTTTTTTTTTAAAACCACTTAATGAGAGCCGGAAGGTTGAAGCTCAGCTTTATTTAGTTGAGGACAACACCAGGCAGGGGCACACAGACAGACACCTTTAGTAGGCCGGAAAAGCCTATTGCATTTTTTAAAATGGTAATTTGGAGCAGAAGGTTGAAGCTCAGCTTTATTTAGTTTAGGGCAACACCAGGGAGGGGCAGAAGCCGTTAGTAGGCCCTAACCACCATTTTTTTTTTTTTAAACCACTTAATGAGAGCCGGAAGGTTGAAGCTCAGCTTTATTTAGTTGAGGACAACACCAGGCAGGGGCACACAGACAGACACCTTTAGTAGGCCGGAAAAGCCTATTGCATTTTTTAAAATGGTAATTTGGAGCAGAAGGTTGAAGCTCAGCTTTATTTAGTTGAGGGCAACACCAGGGAGGGGCAGAAGCCGTTAGTAGGCCCTAACCACCATTTTTTTTTATTAAAACCACTTAATGAGAGCCGGAAGGTTGAAGCTCAGCTTTATTTAGTTGAGGACAACACCAGGCAGGGGCACACAGACAGACACCTTTAGTAGGCCGGAAAAGCCTATTGCATTTTTTAAAATGGTAATTTGGAGCAGAAGGTTGAAGCTCAGCTTTATTTAGTTGAGGACAACACCAGGCAGGGGCACACAGACAGACACCTTTAGTAGGCCGGAAAAGCCTATTGCATTTTTTAAAATGGTAATTTGGAGCAGAAGGTTGAAGCTCAGCTTTATTTAGTTGAGGGCAACACCAGGGAGGGGCAGAAGCCGTTAGTAGGCCCTAACCACCCTTTTTTTTTTTTAAAACCACTTAATGAGAGCCGGAAGGTTGAAGCTCAGCTTTATTTAGTTGAGGACAACACCAGGCAGGGGCACACAGACAGACACCTTTAGTAGGCCGGAAAAGCCTATTGCATTTTTTAAAATGGTAATTTGGAGCAGAAGGTTGAAGCTCAGCTTTATTTAGTTGAGGGCAACACCAGGGAGGGGCAGAAGCCGTTAGTAGGCCCTAACCACCATTTTTTTTTTTTAAAACCACTTAATGAGAGCCGGAAGGTTGAAGCTCAGCTTTATTTAGTTGAGGACAACACCAGGCAGGGGCACACAGACAGACACCTTTAGTAGGCCGGAAAAGCCTATTGCATTTTTTAAAATGGTAATTTGGAGCAGAAGGTTGAAGCTCAGCTTTATTTAGTTGAGGGCAACACCAGGGAGGGGCAGAAGCCGTTAGTAGGCCCTAACCACCCTTTTTTTTTTAAAAAACCACTTAATGAGAGCCGGAAGGTTGAAGCTCAGCTTTATTTAGTTGAGGACAACACCAGGCAGGGGCACACAGACAGACACCTTTAGTAGGCCGGAAAAGCCTATTGCATTTTTTAAAATGGTAATTTGGAGCAGAAGGTTGAAGCTCAGCTTTATTTAGTTGAGGGCAACACCAGGGAGGGGCAGAAGCCGTTAGTAGGCCCTAACCAAAGTTGAAGGCCAAATGCAGTTTAATTTCTGATACTATAGGCCGAAAGCCAGAAGGTGGAAGCTCCGATTTAGACAGTGGAGGACAATTTGAATTAGGGACTGCAGACAGACTTAGTAGGCTGTCCCCTGTGGACCATGCATCCAACACATTAACCCATTGCGCCGTAATGGACACGTAATCTTCCGTGGCCATGCCTACAGGTCCATGCGTCTGTTGTCAGGTGCACCTTTGTACTCACAGATTGCCAGAGTGCATGGACAATGCGGTCTTCTACATGCTGGTGGAGGGTTGGGATGGCTTTTCTCGCAAAAGAAGTGTCGACTGGTTAGCTTGTAGCGTGGTACAGCGTAGTCCATCATGGCCTTATTAATAGTAAATAAAATATATAACTAGGCTCTATGAACTTTTAAATAGGTTCCAGGGGTACACGGGCAGCATTGGTGTGGTCAGTGGAGGAGTATTGCAAGTAGGGGCTGCAGACAGGCTATCAAAGGCCTAAAATAACAAACAGTAGGCAGTCATGGCAGTTTTACATCGGTTACATGGATACACAGGCAGGCACTCCAGGCAGCATTGTGGTCAGTGGAGGAGTATTGCAAGTAGGGGCCGCAGACAGGCTATCAAAGGCCTAAAATAACAAACAATAGGTTCATTGCAGTTTTACAGCGGTTACATGGATAGACGGGCAGGCAGCTTGGTGGTGAGTGGAGGAGTATTTAAAGTAGGGACCGCAGACAGGCTATCAAAGGCCTAACATAACAAACAATAGGCTCATGGCAGTTTTACAGCGGTTACATGGATACACGGGCAGGCAGCTTGGTGGTCAGTGGAGGAGTATTTAAAGTAGGGACCGCAGACAGGCTTCAAAGGCCTAACATAAGAAAATGGGCTGGCTGTAGGCACTTTATAATTGGTTCCAGGGGTACACGGGCAGCAGTGGTCTGGCCAGTGGAGGACTAGTGGAAGGAGGGACCGCAGACAGGCTTCAAAGGCCTAACATAAGAAAATGGGCTGGCTGTAGGCACTTTATAATTGGTTCCAGGGGTACACGGGCAGCAGTGGTCTGGCCAGTGGAGGACTAGTGGAAGGAGGGACCGCAGACAGGCTTCAAAGGCCTAAAATAACAAACAATAGGCTCATGGCAGTTTTACAGCGGTTACATGGATACACGGGCAGGCAGCTTGGTGGTCAGTGGAGGAGTATTTAAAGTAGGGACCGCAGACAGGCTTCAAAGGCCTAACATAAGAAAATGGGCTGGCTGTAGGCACTTTATAATTGGTTCCAGGGGTACACGGGCAGCAGTGGTCTGGTCAGTGGAGGACTAGTGGAAGGAGGGACCGCAGACAGGCTTCAAAGGCCTAACATAAAAAAATGGGCTGGCTGTAGGCACTTTATAATTGGTTCCAGGGGTACACGGGCAGCAGTGGTCTGGTCAGTGGAGGACTAGTGGAAGGAGGGACCGCAGACAGGCTTCAAAGGCCTAAAATAACAAACAATAGGCTCATGGCAGTTTTACAGCGGTTACATGGATACACGGGCAGGCAGCTTGGTGGTCAGTGGAGGAGTATTTAAAGTAGGGACCGCAGACAGGCTTCAAAGGCCTAACATAAGAAAATGGGCTGGCTGTAGGCACTTTATAATTGGTTCCAGGGGTACACGGGCAGCAGTGGTCTGGTCAGTGGAGGACTAGTGGAAGGAGGGACCGCAGACAGGCTTCAAAGGCCTAACATAAAAAAATGGGCTGGCTGTAGGCACTTTATAATTGGTTCCAGGGGTACACGGGCAGCAGTGGTCTGGCCAGTGGAGGACTAGTGGAAGGAGGGACCGCAGACAGGCTTCAAAGGCCTAACATAAAAAAATGGGCTGGCTGTAGGCACTTTATAATTGGTTCCAGGGGTACACGGGCAGCAGTGGTCTGGTCAGTGGAGGACTAGTGGAAGGAGGGACCGCAGACAGGCTTCAAAGGCCTAAAATAACAAACAATAGGCTCATGGCAGTTTTACAGCGGTTACATGGATACACGGGCAGGCAGCTTGGTGGTCAGTGGAGGAGTATTTAAAGTAGGGACCGCAGACAGGCTTCAAAGGCCTAACATAAGAAAATGGGCTGGCTGTAGGCACTTTATAATTGGTTCCAGGGGTACACGGGCAGCAGTGGTCTGGTCAGTGGAGGACTAGTGGAAGGAGGGGACCGCAGACAGGCTTCAAAGGCCTAACATAAAAAAATGGGCTGGCTGTAGGCACTTTATAATTGGTTCCAGGGGTACACGGGCAGCAGTGGTCTGGCCAGTGGAGGACTAGTGGAAGGAGGGACCGCAGACAGGCTTCAAAGGCCTAACATAAAAAAATGGGCTGGCTGTAGGCACTTTATAATTGGTTCCAGGGGTACACGGGCAGCAGTGGTCTGGTCAGTGGAGGACTAGTGGAAGGAGGGACCGCAGACAGGCTTCAAAGGCCTAAAATAACAAACAATAGGCTCATGGCAGTTTTACAGCGGTTACATGGATACACGGGCAGCTTGGTGGTGAGTGGAGGAGTAGTGCAAGGAGTGTCTGTCCCAGTACTCCCAAAATATAAATAGATGTTAATGTCTCGCAAAACAACCAAAACAAAAAAAAAGGTGGCATACTTAGGTACAGGGGTGGGCTCATCTGCTGAGTTTCTGACATAGTAATTTAGCAGTAACTATTTAATGGTGCCAATATAGGACACAGACACAGACTACTTTAAGTTGCATCGTAGATGTCTACAAATTTGTATTGTCAGTGCCAGACATTGAATGATGTCAGCGAATAGACTAAAGATTGGTGGAGCTGTGCGACATAATTTTGCATGTGGTAGAGCACATTTTGAGCTGGGGTAGGGGGGAACTCTCTAGAGGCCGGCGGGACCGCCCCAGGGCCCCTCATGTTACAACGGTGTGTCTGACGTTGGGTGTGCACCACCACCGCCAGAGACACTACATTGTACTATGAGGGACCCAGTAGCAATGCCGTCAACCAAAAGCGAGCACACCCACCTCTTCAGACAAACAGCAGTCTCACGGGTGCTTGCGCCAAGTCGCGATACCACGGCCCCGTGTGGGGAGTTTGGCCATTTAGGGAGGTGTAAACATGTCGTATGCTGTACAATCAGCTGCAGCAAATTAGACATTAGAAAAGTAATTCACAGGCAAGAGCCTTTCATAGGAAAGCTAGGTGTCGGCCGGGCAAGGTGGGGCAAAAGATTTCGAAATCCAGTTGTGGTTCATTTTAATGAATGTTAGATCGTCAACATTTTGGGTAGCCAGACGAGTCCTTTTTTCGGTTAATATTGAACCTGCAGCACTGAATACTCTTTCTGATAGGACACTTGCTGCCGGGCAAGCAAGCTCCTGCAATGCATATTCTGCCAATTCTGGCCAGGTGTCTAATTTGGAGGCCCAGTAATCAAATGGGAATGACGGTTGAGGGAGAACATCGATAAGGGATGAAAAATAGTTAGTAACCATACTGGACAAATGTTGTCTCCTGTCACTTTCAATTGATGCAGCAGTACCTGTCCTGTCTGCGGTCATAGCAAAATCACTCCACAACCTGGTCAGAAAACCCCTCTGTCCAACGCCACTTCTGATGTGTGCACCCCTAACACTCCTAGTCTGCTGCCCCCTGGAGCTCGTGTGAGAACGATCACGTGCGCTGTGTGCTGGGAATGCCTGAAGCAAACGGTCAACAAGAGTTGATTGTTTGGTTGCTAATATTAGTTCCAAGTTCTCATGTGGCATAATATTTTGCAATTTGCCTTTATAGCGTGGATCAAGGAGGCAGGCCAACCAGTAATCGTCATCGTTCATCATTTTCGTAATGCGTGTGTCCCTTTTTAGTATACGTAAGGCATAATCCGCCATGTGGGCCAAAGTTCCAGTTGTCAAATCTCCGGTTGTGATTGGTTGAGGGGCAGTTGCAGGCAAATCTACGTCACTTGTGTCCCTCAAAAAACCAGAACCCGGCCGTGACACGCAACCAATTTCCTGTGCCCCCGGGAAAGGTTCGGCATTAAAAATATACTCATCCCCATCATCCTCCTCGTCCTCCACCTCCTCTTCGCCCGCTACCTCGTCCTGTACACTGCCCTGACCAGACAATGGCTGACTGTCATCAAGGCTTTCCTCTTCCTCTGGTGCAGACGCCTGCTCCTTTATGTGCGTCAAACTTTGCATCAGCAGACGCATTAGGGGGATGCTCATGCTTATTACGGCGTTGTCTGCACTAACCAGCCGTGTGCATTCCTCAAAACACTGAAGGACTTGACACATGTCTTGTATCTTAGACCACTGCACACCTGACAACTCCATGTCTGCCATCCTACTGCCTGCCCGTGTATCCTCCCACAAATAAATAACAGCACGCCTCTGTTCGCACAGTCTCTGAAGCATGTGCAGTGTTGAGTTCCACCTTGTTGCAACGTCTATGATTAGGCGATGCTGGGGAAGGTTCAAAGACCGCTGATAGGTCTGCATACGGCTGGCGTGTACAGGCGAACGTCGGATATGTGAGCAAAGTGCACGCACTTTGAGGAGCAGGTCGGAGAACCCAGGATAAGTTTTCAATAAGCACTGCACCACCAGGTTTAAGGTGTGAGCCAGGCAAGGAATGTGTTTCAGTTGGGAAAGGGAGATGGCAGCCATGAAATTCCTTCCGTTATCACTCACTACCTTGCCTGCCTCAAGATCTACTGTGCCCAGCCACGACTGCGTTTCTTGTTGCAAGAACTCGGACAGAACTTCCGCGGTGTGTCTGTTGTCGCCCAAGCACTTCATAGCCAATACAGCCTGCTGACGCTTGGCAGTAGCTGGCCCATAATGGGACAACTGGTGTGCAACAGTGTCATCTGCCGATGGAGTGGTTGGCAGACTGCGTTCTGTGGAAGAGCTGTAGCTTCTGCAGGAGGACGAGGAGGAGGAGGAGGAGGGGGTGCGAACGCCTACAGCCAACTGTTTCCTAGATACCGAGATCCGATACTTTTGTGGTATCGGGTATCGGTATCGAAACAACATTAATGTAATAATGTGTAAAAGAGAGAATTAAAATAAAAAATATTGCTATACTCACCTCTCCGACGCAGCCTGGACCTCACCGAGGGAACCGGCAGCGTTCTTTGCTTAAAATTCGCGCGTTTACTTCCTTACGTGAAGTCCCGGCTTGTGATTGGTCGCGTGCCGCCCATGTGGCCGCGACGCGACCAATCACAGCAAGCCGTGACGTAATTTCAGGTCCTTCAGGATTTTAAAATTACGTTCTGGCTTGTGATTGGTCGTGTCGCGGCCACATGGGCGACGCGACCAATCACAAGCTGTGACGTCACGGGAGGCTGGACACGCGCGCATTTTAAAATGCGCGCGTGTCCTGCCTCCCGTGACGTCCCGGCTTGTGATTGGTCGCGTCGCCCATGTGGCCGCGACGCGACCAATCACAGCAAGCCGTGACGTAATTTCAGGTCCTTCAGGATTTTAAAATTACGTTCTGGCTTGTGATTGGTCGCGTCGCGGTCACATGGGCGACGCGACCAATCACAAGCCATGACGTCACGGGAGGCTGGACACGCGCGCATTTTAAAATGCGCACGTGTCCAGCCTCCCGTGACGTCACGGCTTGTGATTGGTCGCGTCGCCCATGTGGCCGCGACGCGACCAATCACAAGCCAGAACGTAATTTTAAAATCCTGAAGGACCTGAAATTACGTCACGGCTTGCTGTGATTGGTCGCGTCGCGGCCACATGGGCGGCATGCGACCAATCACAAGTTGGGACTTCACGTAAGGAAGTAAACGCGCGAATTTTAAGCAAAGAACGCTGCCGGTTCCCTCGGTGAGGTCCAGGCTGCGTCGGAGAGGTGAGTATAGCAATATTTTTTATTTTAATTCTTTCTTTTACACATTAATATGGATCCCAGGGCCTGAAGGAGAGTTTCCTCTCCTTCAGACCCTGGGAACCATTAGGGATACCGTCCGATACTTTAGTCCCATTGACTTGTATTGGTATCGGGTATTGGTATCGGATTGGATCCGATACTTTGCCGGTATCGGCCGATACTTTCCGATACCGATACTTTCAAGTATCGGACGGTATCACTCAACACTAGTGATAACCTACAATATCATGCTGAACCCAACTTAAACCCATTTATAAGGTGAGTGTTACTTTAACACTTGTCCCTAGTACTAGAAACTATTCTTTAACCATATCCTCCAACTCTTTCCACTCAGTCCACTACACAACAGGGCTAAAATATATAGCCTACCTCTCAGGGCTGTCCAGCTCTTGTACCTCTAGTAACTCTTGCCTGTTTGTCCAAGGTTGCAAACCTCATGACTAGTGTTGAGCGATACCGTCCGATACTTGAAAGTATCGGTATCGGAAAGTATCGGCCGATACCGGCAAAGTATCGGATCCAATCCGATACCGATACCCGATACCAATACAAGTCAATGGGACTCAAGTATCGGACGGTATCCCTGATGGTTCCCAGGGTCTGAAGGAGAGGAAACTCTCCTTCAGGCCCTGGGATCCATATAAATGTGTAAAAGAAAGAATTAAAATAAAAAATATCGCTATACTCACCCTCCGACGCAGCCTGGACCTCAGCGAGGGAACCGGCAGCGTTGTTTGTTTAAAATTCGCGCTTTTACTTGGTTACGTGAAGTCCCGGCTTGTGATTGGTCAGGGCGGCCATGTTGCCGGGACGCGGACCAATCACAGCAAGCCGTGACGAAATTACGTCACGGCTTGCTGTGATTGGTCCGCGTCCCGGCAACATGGCCGCGTGTCCAGCCTCCCGTGACGTCACGGCTTGTGATTGGTTAATGGCGGCCATGTTGCCGGGACGCGGACCAATCACAATGCCGGGACGTAATTTTAAAATCCTTAAGGACCTGAAATTACGTCACGGCTTGCTGTGATTGGTTGCGTCTCCCATGTGACTGCGACGCAACCAATCACAACGCCGGAACGTAATTTTAAAATCCTGAAGGACCTGAAATTACGTCACGGCTTGCTGTGATTGGTTGCGTCCCGGTCACATGGGCGGCACGCAACCAATCACAAGCCGGGACTCACGTAAAGGAAAGAAAAGCGCGAATTTTAAACAAAGAACGCTGCCGCTTCCCTCGGTAAGGTGCAGGCTGCGTCGGAGAGGTGAGTATAGCAATATTTTTTATTTTAATTCTCTCTTTTACACATTTTTACATTAATGTTGTTTCGATACCGATACCCGATATCACAAAAATATCGGATCTCGGTATCGGAATTCCGATACAGCAAGTATCGGCCGATACCCGATACTTGCAGTATCGGAATGCTCAACACTACTCATGACCCACCAAGGTTTCAGAGACTTCTTGTCACTCACACTGACCCCCAGTCGACCAGCTTTCTCTTGCCATAAAAAAGTTGCTGTGGCCTTCAGCTCAAACACTTTCGCATAGAAGCAGCTCTGGTCTTCAGCTTACCAATGCACCAGAGATAGAAATGCCAAGGCCTAAAGATCAGATAGGCCAATCATGGGTCTTCCATACACAAAATGCAGACCATACACCTTCTTCCCTTTGATGCAATACTATCTATTCTAATCTATTTAATCACCCTCCTCTCTGCCTTTCCTACCATGGATCAGTGTTGAAACAGCACACTCCCAAGTCAACATTAGGTTCTTCCCTGGGCCTACATGACTGCTGGCACTTTCTTCGGTAGTTGACGAAAGGACACTTAATTTGGATTACATATTGTAGTCCCGCCACTGTGTCCAAGGCCAACCATAACATAAAACCAAGGACCTTAAGGCAAGGACCTTTGGCTAGAAATTCAATGCAAATCAAATACATCTTATTCCACTCTGCAGTCTCTCAGCGCCACAAGAGTCACAAAGGCTGAAAATTCCCGTAAAAAGGAAGATGAAGATATCTGTCACCACACCTGAATAAAAAAGAAAATGGAACTGCAGGGAGAAATCAGATGACTGGGAGGCAGGCGGAGGTGTTGGGACATGTGAATAGGGAGAAAAGTACCCTTAAGTTTTCTTAAGCCTTTTCTGTTCTATAGGAGGCTAACAAAATTGTGGCCATTCCCCTAGATTTTTCCAAAGCGAATTGCAAAAATTTCAAATTTGGGAAAAACCTTTTTTGTAAAATTGGTGAGGACTTTGATTAACTTCTGTTAGGTGTCAAGTTCCCGCCTCTGAACAGGGGGAATCTCGAGCAGTCTCCACTGAGGTCTCCCATTCTTTTCCAGCCGCAGTGGAACCTGCTCAGCAGAGACATCAGTCCCATCACCTGGATCAGGCAGATACTGTGCATTTGGTTACTGCTGCCTTTCCAGGCTCAGCCATTGTAACCACCACTGATCAGCGGCGAGCAGGCGCTCCTAGGACTAAGTACTGCTTTTCTTCTTTTGAGCATGCCCAAGGGATGACCTCTCATTGGAGGTCGGGGGTCACATGCTCAGGTCCTGTGGCAGCTCCTATTGGACCACCAGGAAGGTCCCGGAGAGCTACAGCTATAAGAGGTTCGCATGGCTACACGGCCATGCGCTAGTATAAACCTTTCATCATGTGTGTGGTGTATGCATGTTTCTGGTGAATGCTCCTAATCATACCCATTCCTAGTGATGTTGAATGTTCGCGAATGATGGAGCTACCTAGCACCTGACAGTGCTATCCAAGCACAAGAGCACGATCCTTACTGTGTCAAACCAGCAGCGACCGCCAGTGGTGGTAAGTGGCATCTGCCAGAGCGGCGCTGTACGCACTCTCGTGCGGTAAATGTTTATTTAGTTTTTCCCTGGCACCGCAGTAGCGCCGCTGAGCACTTGTGGTCTGAGGGACTCTTCCCCCAGTCCTTGGGGCAGAGTTCTGTGACCTCGTCCTAGTGCTCACTTTACGGTTCGGCGACCCTGTGAGGCAACAGAGTTCGTCTCCTTTTTCATACCGGGTGAAGCTATCCTGTGTGTGATCACGTTATACTGCCATATAGTGTCCGCCATTACCGAGCAGCAGGAGTTTCTCTGCACGGTGGACCCCGGGCACCGCACCTTATACCTTTCATATTATTAGGTGCGTTCCGCTAGCCCTAACAACTTCAAATTGATTCACTGATCTCCAATATACAGAACAGCAACTAGATAATGCAATGAATCAGTCTTAATCCAGCGCTGCAGAATAGGACCGGTTATCATCAGGCAACATGCGAATGCTGCTCCCATGTCCTGTCTCTATGTAATATGTTCAGAAGTAGGAACAGCACAGAGTACATTAAAGAGCAGTATTGAGCAGAGTAGCTGTGAATTCAGCATTGTGGTTAGAAACATTTACTAGAAAAAAGCAGCAGCATTTGTCTGTAGTGTCGGTGCCTTTTCCAACTCAGCTACAGATCCCATCTTCCAACGACCACCTTCCCTCTCTCAAAACTCCAAAAGGCTGCTGTAATCTGATACCTCAGTAAACTGTTTTAACCAACTTGTTTTGCCAGAAATTTTAGATGTTTTTAAGAATGTACAAATTAAAGAAGAACTCTCGTCAAAGTATTTATCCTGCTAATATATTTCAATCATAGTACATAGCACTGTGTAATTACAATTGCTCATTTGCCTTTCTACCCAGTTAATTCTTCTCTTTTCCATTAGGTCTATGACTAACCGTGATTAAGGTAATTAACAGACTAGCTGAGTCCTTCTAAGCTCTATGTAGAAAGAGGAAGTCTTTTTCCTGCATGAGTTATAACTAGAATTATACATCACTGCAAAGCCCCTGGAAGCCCAGCACCACCTTCTCTTCAATTCCTGACCCAGCTGCTTCGCTCCTCCCCCGTTAGGGACATTTTAGTGATGTAGAATTGTAGTTCTAATGATGACCCATGCAGGGAAAAGAGACTTTCTGTATCTAGAGAGCTTAGAAGGATTCATCTAGTCTGTTTTTAATCATGTCATGTCAGACCTAATGGAAAAGAAGAATTAGCTGGGTAGAAAGGCAAAATGAGCAATTGTAAGTACACAGTGCTATACAATATGGTGACTGCAATATATTAAGATAAAAACTTCAATAAGGGGAAAAAAAGAGGCTGATAAGTTGAAAAAGAAGCATATTTTTCTGAGAAGATGTATTTGCAAACTTTCTTAGATTCCCTTGTACTATTGATTAATTCAAAAATTGCTGAATCAACAGTGTCCATAGGAAAGGTTCCTACATGTGTATGAAAAGAATTCAATTAATTGGACATGCTTTAGAAAGGCGCACAAATCTGTAGGTCCCACAGTTAGCTTTATTTTTGCTCTTAAAAAAACTGTATCTGCTGCTGGGAAAATGTAAAATGTGATGTAGGTTGATAGAAGAAAATTAAACACTACAAAACAGTTCATTCTTTGTGGCAGTATTTCACATTTGGTGCATTTTTGGACCCTTAGATTTTCTTCTTTAAATGTATCATCCTTAAAAGGGTTGTCCAGTCTTTTGAAAAAGATTTGCAGTCAGATGTGTAAACTCTGAAAGGATACTTTGCTATAAGTAGTAACTGGCAATGCTGGTGAGAGCGGGCGGTCACAGGACCCAGAGCATACAATTTGCATACTTCTGGCCACATTCCGACTAGACATGCCTTGTTTCTCTGAATAAAAATGAACTGAGAAAAGCTGAGCACATTTACAGTAGTTGTCATATGGCATGCTTGGATTCATGGGACTAACCTGTTTCTCTGGCAATAAAGCTGAATCCTTACACTTTTCGCACCACACAATGCTAGGATTCAGAAGTCTACAGTCACTGAGTGATTGCAGACATTCCGGAAGACCGGACAATACTTTGAAATATAGATAACAATTACTGACGTCTCGGAATCACAGAGTATATTGTCCACACTCCGGGACCCATGGAGCAACTCCCAAAAAATCAATTGATCCTACATGAACAAGGGAGTAATAAACCTCAAAGCAGATTATATAAACTGAGGCTACATGCAGAGGTAAAGTGAAAAAGATCTTTATTATTTAGGCGTGTACAACTGCCTACCGTTCCCCTTCCCCACATGGGTAAGCATTAGGTCTTTGGCACTATGGGTGGCACTTTAATCCCTGAAGGGTAGGAGCATATTTAGTGGCAACATACTGACTTGTCCATAAGAACTGGTAGAGGAATTTATTAACCCCTTCATGACCCAGCCTATTTTGACCTTAATGACCTGGCCATTTTTTGCAATTCTGACCAGTGTCCCTTTGAGGTAATAACTCAGGAACGCTTCAACGGATCCTAGCGATTCTGAGAATGTTTTTTCGTGACATATTGGGCTTCATGTTAGTGGTAAATTTAGGTCAATAATTTCTGCGTTTATTTGTGAAAAAAATGGAAATTTGGCGTAAATTTTGAAAATTTCGCAATTTTCACATTTTGAATTTCTATTCTGTTAAATCAGAGTTATGTGGCACAAAATAGTTAATAAATAACATTTCCCACATGTCTACTTTACATCGGCACAATTTTGGAAACAAAATTTTTTTTAGCTAGGAAGTTATAAGGGATAAAATTTGACCAGTGATTTCTCATTTTTACAACAAAATTTACAAAACCATTTTTTTTAGGGACCACTGTTATGATCCCAATGGCAGAGGATCTCTGATATTCCGGCAAGATAGCAAAAATATAAATACTGCTCTAGGGAGGTGGAAACTGGACTAACCGCATACCTGATCCTGACACAAACAACTAAAAGTAGCCGGTGAATGTGCCTACGTTGGTTCTAGACGTCTCGAGCCAGCCGGAGAACTGACTACCCCTAGAGGGAAAAAATAAGACCTCGCTTGCCTCCAGAGAAATTGAACCCCAAAGATATAGAAAGCCCCCAACAAATAATAACGGTGAGGCAAGAGGAAAACACAAACGTAGAGATGAACTAGATTCAGCAAAGTGAGGCCCAATAGTCTAGATAGCAGAAAATAGATAGTGGACTATGCGGTTAGCAGAAAACCCTACAAAACATCCACGCTGAACATTCAAGAACCCCCACACCGACTGACGGTGTAGAGGGAGAATATCAGCTCCCTAGAGCTTCCAGCGAGTCAAAAATCAAATGTAAAGCAAGCTGGACAAAAACACTGAATAATGCAAACGATCCAAATTGTACAAAACAGACTTAGCTTTTCTTGCATGAGGCAGACTGAAAGGAATCCGGAGGAGACCAAATAGGTCTGGATACAACGATGCCAGGCAAGAGACTGAGTCCAGAGGAGACTCAAATAGGAAACACCCGCTGCTTAATGACACAGCTGGAGCTCAGGCCTGCAACAAGACATACCTAACACAATACCGTTAGTGACCACCAGAGGGAGCCCAGAAACACAGTTCACAACAGTACCCCCCCTTGAGGAGGGGTCACCGAACCCTCACCAAGACCCCCAGGGCGATCAGGATGAGCAGCGTGAAAGGCATGAACCAAATCAGCCGCATGAACATCAGAGGTGACAACCCAGGAATTATCCTCCTGACCATAGCCTTTCCACTTAACTAATTACTGGAGTTTCCGTCTAGAGATACGAGAATCCAGAATCTTCTCCACCACGTACTCCAACTCGCCCTCAACCAAAACCGGGGCAGGAGGCTCAACAGCAGGAACCATAGGCACCACGTACCGCCGCGACAAGGACCTATGGAACACATTATGAATAGCAAAAGACGCTGGAAGGTCCAAGCGAAAAGACACCGGGTTAAGGATTTCCAAAATCTTATAAGGACCGATAAAGCGAGGCTTGAACTTAGGAGAGGAGACTTTCAAAGGAACATGCCGAGAAGACAACCAAACCAAATCCCCAACACGAAGTCGGGGACCCACACCGCGGTGGCGGTTGGCAAACCGTTGGGCCTTGTCTTGTGACAATTTCAAATTGTCCACCACATGGTTCCAAATCCGCTGCAACCTATCCACCACAGAATCAACCCCAGGACAGTCAGAAGATTCAACCTGACCCGAGGAGAAACGAGGATGAAAACCAGAGTTGCAGAAAAAGGGTGAAACCAAGGTGGCAGAACTAGCCCGATTATTAAGGGCAAACTCGGCCAGTGGCAAAAAGGTAACCCAGTCGTCCTGATCAGCAGAAACAAAACATCTCAAATAAGTCTCTAACGTCTGATTAGTTTGCTCGGTCTGGCCATTAGTCTGAGGATGAAAAGCCGATGAAAAAGACAAATCAATACCCATCTTAGCACAAAAGGATCGCCAGAATCTGGACACAAACTGGGATCCTCTGTCAGATACAATATTCTCAGGGATGCCATGCAAACGAATCACATTCTGAAAGAACAAAGGAACCAAATCAGAGGAGGAAGGCACACAAAATTTATTTCAGCTCCAATTTGTTTTATTTTACCAAGGGTAACAGGAGAAAATGGACCCCAAAAGTTGTTGTCCAGTTTCTCCTGAGTACGCTGGTACCCCATATGTGGGGGTAAACCACTGTTTGGGCACACGTCGGGGCTCGGAAGAGAGAGAGCACCATTTGACTTTTTCAACGCAAGATTGGCTGGAATCAATGGTGGTGCCATGTCGCGTTTGGTGACCCCCTGATGTGCCTAAACAGTGGAAACCCCTCAATTCTATCTCCAGCACTAACCCCAACACACCCCTAACCCTAATCCCAACCCTAACCGCAACACACCCCTAACCCTAGTCTTAACCCTAACCCTAAGGCTATGTGCCCACATTGCGGATTTGTGTGCAGATTTTTCCGCACCATTTTTGAAAATTCTGCAGGTAAAATGCACTGCTCTTTACCTGCGGATTTACAGCGGATTTCCAGTGTTTTTTGTGTGGATTTCACCTGCGGATTCCTATTATGGAGCAGGTGTAAAATGCTGTGGAATCCGCACAAAGAATTGACATGCTGTGGAAAATACAATGCAGCGTTTCCGTGCTGTATTTTCCGCACCATGGGCACAGCGGATTTGGTTTTGCATAGGTTTATGTGGTACTGTAAACGTGATGGAAAACTGCTACGAATCCGCAGCGACCAATCCACTGCGGATCCGTAGCCAAATCCGCACCGTGTGCACATAGCCTAATTCTAACCCTAATTCCAACCCTAGTCCTAATTCTAACCCTAACCCTAATTCTAACCCTAATTCTAACCCTAACCCTAATTCTAGCCCTATCCCTAAGTGCAACCCTATCCCTAAGTGCAACCCTATCCCTAAGTGCAACCCTATCCCTAAGTGCAACCCTATCCCTAAGTGCAACCCTAAGTGCAACCCTACCCCTACCCCTAACCCTACCCCTAACCCTAACTCTACCCCTAACCCTAAAGGAAAAACAAAAATAAATATATTTTCTGTATTTTATTATTGTCCCTACCTATGGGGGTGATAAAGGGGGGGTTTATTTACTATTTCTTTTATTTTGATCGCTGTGATAGAACCTATCACAGCGATCAAAATGTACAGGGAATGAATCTGCCGGCCGGCAGATTCGGCGGGCGCACTGCGCATGCGCCCGCCATTTTCCAAGATGGCGGCACCCATGCGAGAAGACCGAGGACACCGGGAGGGACACCGGGACTAGGTAAGTATGGGGGGGTGCGATCGGACAGCGGGGGGGCGGAGGGGAGGATGGGGGAGAGTCGGAGGGGAGAGGAAGGCGCTTAGGACAGGGCAGAGGGGTTGGGAACAATGACGGCGGCTGCAGATCACCGCCGTCAGTCGGTGGGGGGGCCAGATCGGGGTCTCCAGCCATGGCCGATGCTATTGCAGCATCGGCCATGTCTGGATTGTAATATTTCACCAATTTTCATAGGTGAAATATTACAGATTGCTCTGATTGGCTGTTTCACTTTCAACAGCCAATCAGAGCGATCGTAGCCCCGGGGGTCGAAGCCACCCCCCCCTAGGCTGTAGTACCACTCCCCCTGTCCCTGCAGGTCGGGTGAAATTGGAGTTAACCCTTTCAGCCGATCTGCAGGGACGCGATCATTCTGTGACACAGCATATGCATCACAGGTCGGATTGGCACCAACTTTCATGACGCATACGCTGTGTCACAGGTCGGGAAGGGGTTAAATATGCCCTGCCTGAGGCTTTTCACTGTGTGCAGAATTATTAGACAAGTTGTATTTTAGAGGATTATTTTTATTATTGATCAACAACTATGTTCTCAATCAACCCAAAAGACTCAAATATCAAAGCTTAATATCTTTGGAAGTTGGAGTTGGTTTTTTTTAGATTTGGCTATCTTAGGAGGATATTTGTTTGTGCAGGTAACTATTTCTGTGCAGAATTATTAGGCAACTTAATAAAACCCAAATATATTAACATCTCACTTGTTTATTTTCACTGGGTAAACCAATATAACTGCACAAAATGTAGAAATAAACATTTCTGACATGCAAAAACAAAACCCCAAAAAAATTGTGACCAATATAGCCACCTTTCTTTATGATGACACTCAGCAGCCTTCCATCCATAGATTCTGTCAGTTGCTTGATCTGTTTACGATCAACATTGCATGCAGCAGCCACCACAGCCTCCCAGACACTGTTCCGAGAGGTGTACTGTTTTCCCTCCCTGTAGATCTCACATTTTATGAGGGACCACAGGTTCTCTATGGGGTTCAGATCAGGTGAACAAGGGGGCCATGTCATTATTTTTTCTTCTTTGAGACCTTTACTGGCCAGTAGGGTTGAGCGACTTTCATTTTTTTAAGATCGAGTAGGGTTTTGGGAAACCCGATTTTGTCCAGAGTCGAGTCGAGTGCAGTCGGCCGATTATCGCTAAAAGTCGGGGATCGACCGAAACACGAAACCCAATGCAAGTCAATGGGGAAGCATAGTCGGCAGTGAGTGGAGGCCAGGAAAACACCTACAGTGCCCATTTTAATGCCAAAAACATCCATTCTTGTTTCTGAAGCTTGCCAATCTTAATTAACTGTATAATAATAGTTGGGCATAGGGAATTGGGGGAAAGTTGTGGGGGGAGTAGGGCTGGCTCAAGTTTTTCGTGGGCCCAGGAAATGCGGACTACGTCACGGCGGTGTTGCAGGGAAAGGTAAGTATTTAAAAGTTGCAAGTGCTGTGATCCTGAGCAAGCAGGGGGGGGCCCACTCGTTCGCATTGCCACTGGCACAGGGCCCCTCAAAGTACGGCGGTGTGTTTGCATGGCGGGGGCGCCTCCCACCAGCAGCGACACTTTTGCGTACTCTGAGGGGCCCTGTGCCAGTGACGTCGCCAACGAGTATGCCCCCCCACCTGATGAAGGAACCTGCACTTTCATCTGCACCTTCCTCTTTGTCCCTGTGTAAGGTGGTATAACATGCGGGAAGGGGAACCTTACTTTCAGCAGGGTCAGATTCTGGCTGTGTAGAGTACAAGGAGAATGTAGTGGTCTAGGTCAATGTACCAGCAGACTCATTTAGCAGTGGCTGGGCAATGGGCAGGATGAGGAGGAAACAGATATAGGGCCAAAGAATAAAGTAGGCTACATGCAGTTCAAAATTGGTAACAGGACTAAACAGGCGGCATTGCTTTGTTCAGTGGAGTAGCAAACCCAAGAGCAGCAGACACTGTTTCAAGGGCCTAACCACACTAGTAGGCCAAATGCAGTTTAATATCTGATAGTATAGGGCGAAAGCCAGAATGTGGAAGCTCAGCTTTGTTCAGTTGAGGACAACACCAGGGAGGGGCAGACACCTTTAGTAGGCCGGAAAAGCCTATTGCATTTTTTAAAATGGTAATTTGGAGCAGAAGGTTGAAGCTCAGCTTTATTTAGTTGAGGGCAACACCAGGGAGGGGCAGAAGCCGTTAGTAGGCCCTAACCACCATTTTTTTTTTTTTAAACCACTTAATGAGAGCCGGAAGGTTGAAGCTCAGCTTTATTTAGTTGAGGACAACACCAGGCAGGGGCACACAGACAGACACCTTTAGTAGGCCGGAAAAGCCTATTGCATTTTTTAAAATGGTAATTTGGAGCAGAAGGTTGAAGCTCAGCTTTATTTAGTTGAGGGCAACACCAGGGAGGGGCAGAAGCCGTTAGTAGGCCCTAACCACCATTTTTTTTTTTTAAAACCACTTAATGAGAGCCGGAAGGTTGAAGCTCAGCTTTATTTAGTTGAGGACAACACCAGGCAGGGGCACACAGACAGACACCTTTAGTAGGCCGGAAAAGCCTATTTCATTTTTTAAAATGGTAATTTGGAGCAGAAGGTTGAAGCTCAGCTTTATTTAGTTGAGGACAACACCAGGCAGGGGCACACAGACAGACACCTTTAGTAGGCCGGAAAAGCCTATTGCATTTTTTAAAATGGTAATTTGGAGCAGAAGGTTGAAGCTCAGCTTTATTTAGTTGAGGACAACACCAGGCAGGGGCACACAGACAGACACCTTTAGTAGGCCGGAAAAGCCTATTGCATTTTTTAAAATGGTAATTTGGAGCAGAAGGTTGAAGCTCAGCTTTATTTAGTTGAGGACAACACCAGGCAGGGGCACACAGACAGACACCTTTAGTAGGCCGGAAAAGCCTATTGCATTTTTTAAAATGGTAATTTGGAGCAGAAGGTTGAAGCTCAGCTTTATTTAGTTGAGGACAACACCAGGCAGGGGCACACAGACAGACACCTTTAGTAGGCCGGAAAAGCCTATTGCATTTTTTAAAATGGTAATTTGGAGCAGAAGGTTGAAGCTCAGCTTTATTTACTTGAGGACAACACCAGGCAGGGGCACACAGACAGACACTTTTAGTAGGCCGGAAAAGCCTATTGCATTTTTTAAAATGGTAATTTGGAGCAGAAGGTTGAAGCTCAGCTTTATTTAGTTGAGGGCAACACCAGGGAGGGGCAGAAGCCGTTAGTAGGCCCTAACCACCCTTTTTTTTTTTTAAAACCACTTAATGAGAGCCGGAAGGTTGAAGCTCAGCTTTATTTAGTTGAGGACAACACCAGGCAGGGGCACACAGACAGACACCTTTAGTAGGCCGGAAAAGCCTATTGCATTTTTTAAAATGGTAATTTGGAGCAGAAGGTTGAAGCTCAGCTTTATTTAGTTTAGGGCAACACCAGGGAGGGGCAGAAGCCGTTAGTAGGCCCTAACCACCATTTTTTTTTTTTTAAACCACTTAATGAGAGCCGGAAGGTTGAAGCTCAGCTTTATTTAGTTGAGGACAACACCAGGCAGGGGCACACAGACAGACACCTTTAGTAGGCCGGAAAAGCCTATTGCATTTTTTAAAATGGTAATTTGGAGCAGAAGGTTGAAGCTCAGCTTTATTTAGTTGAGGGCAACACCAGGGAGGGGCAGAAGCCGTTAGTAGGCCCTAACCACCATTTTTTTTTTTTAAAACCACTTAATGAGAGCCGGAAGGTTGAAGCTCAGCTTTATTTAGTTGAGGACAACACCAGGCAGGGGCACACAGACAGACACCTTTAGTAGGCCGGAAAAGCCTATTGCATTTTTTAAAATGGTAATTTGGAGCAGAAGGTTGAAGCTCAGCTTTATTTAGTTGAGGACAACACCAGGCAGGGGCACACAGACAGACACCTTTAGTAGGCCGGAAAAGCCTATTGCATTTTTTAAAATGGTAATTTGGAGCAGAAGGTTGAAGCTCAGCTTTATTTAGTTGAGGGCAACACCAGGGAGGGGCAGAAGCCGTTAGTAGGCCCTAACCAAAGTTGAAGGCCAAATGCAGTTTAATTTCTGATACTATAGGCCGAAAGCCAGAAGGTGGAAGCTCCGATTTAGACAGTGGAGGACAATTTGAATTAGGGACTGCAGACAGACTTAGTAGGCTGTCCCCTGTGGACCATGCATCCAACACATTAACCCATTGCGCCGTAATGGACACGTAATCTTCCGTGGCCATGCCTACAGGTCCATGCGTCTGTTGTCAGGTGCACCTTTGTACTCACAGATTGCCAGAGTGCATGGACAATGCGGTCTTCTACATGCTGGTGGAGGGTTGGGATGGCTTTTCTCGCAAAAGAAGTGTCGACTGGTTAGCTTGTAGCGTGGTACAGCGTAGTCCATCATGGCCTTATTAATAGTAAATAAAATATATAACTAGGCTCTATGAACTTTTAAATAGGTTCCAGGGGTACACGGGCAGCATTGGTGTGGTCAGTGGAGGAGTATTGCAAGTAGGGGCTGCAGACAGGCTATCAAAGGCCTAAAATAACAAACAGTAGGCAGTCATGGCAGTTTTACATCGGTTACATGGATACACAGGCAGGCACTCCAGGCAGCATTGTGGTCAGTGGAGGAGTATTGCAAGTAGGGGCCGCAGACAGGCTATCAAAGGCCTAAAATAACAAACAATAGGCTCATTGCAGTTTTACAGCGGTTACATGGATAGACGGGCAGGCAGCTTGGTGGTGAGTGGAGGAGTATTTAAAGTAGGGACCGCAGACAGGCTATCAAAGGCCTAACATAACAAACAATAGGCTCATGGCAGTTTTACAGCGGTTACATGGATACACGGGCAGGCAGCTTGGTGGTCAGTGGAGGAGTATTTAAAGTAGGGACCGCAGACAGGCTTCAAAGGCCTAACATAAGAAAATGGGCTGGCTGTAGGCACTTTATAATTGGTTCCAGGGGTACACGGGCAGCAGTGGTCTGGCCAGTGGAGGACTAGTGGAAGGAGGGACCGCAGACAGGCTTCAAAGGCCTAACATAAGAAAATGGGCTGGCTGTAGGCACTTTATAATTGGTTCCAGGGGTACACGGGCAGCAGTGGTCTGGCCAGTGGAGGACTAGTGGAAGGAGGGACCGCAGACAGGCTTCAAAGGCCTAAAATAACAAACAATAGGCTCATGGCAGTTTTACAGCGGTTACATGGATACACGGGCAGGCAGCTTGGTGGTCAGTGGAGGAGTATTTAAAGTAGGGACCGCAGACAGGCTTCAAAGGCCTAACATAAGAAAATGGGCTGGCTGTAGGCACTTTATAATTGGTTCCAGGGGTACACGGGCAGCAGTGGTCTGGTCAGTGGAGGACTAGTGGAAGGAGGGACCGCAGACAGGCTTCAAAGGCCTAACATAAAAAAATGGGCTGGCTGTAGGCACTTTATAATTGGTTCCAGGGGTACACGGGCAGCAGTGGTCTGGTCAGTGGAGGACTAGTGGAAGGAGGGACCGCAGACAGGCTTCAAAGGCCTAAAATAACAAACAATAGGCTCATGGCAGTTTTACAGCGGTTACATGGATACACGGGCAGGCAGCTTGGTGGTCAGTGGAGGAGTATTTAAAGTAGGGACCGCAGACAGGCTTCAAAGGCCTAACATAAGAAAATGGGCTGGCTGTAGGCACTTTATAATTGGTTCCAGGGGTACACGGGCAGCAGTGGTCTGGTCAGTGGAGGACTAGTGGAAGGAGGGACCGCAGACAGGCTTCAAAGGCCTAACATAAAAAAATGGGCTGGCTGTAGGCACTTTATAATTGGTTCCAGGGGTACACGGGCAGCAGTGGTCTGGCCAGTGGAGGACTAGTGGAAGGAGGGACCGCAGACAGGCTTCAAAGGCCTAACATAAAAAAATGGGCTGGCTGTAGGCACTTTATAATTGGTTCCAGGGGTACACGGGCAGCAGTGGTCTGGTCAGTGGAGGACTAGTGGAAGGAGGGACCGCAGACAGGCTTCAAAGGCCTAAAATAACAAACAATAGGCTCATGGCAGTTTTACAGCGGTTACATGGATACACGGGCAGGCAGCTTGGTGGTCAGTGGAGGAGTATTTAAAGTAGGGACCGCAGACAGGCTTCAAAGGCCTAACATAAGAAAATGGGCTGGCTGTAGGCACTTTATAATTGGTTCCAGGGGTACACGGGCAGCAGTGGTCTGGTCAGTGGAGGACTAGTGGAAGGAGGGGACCGCAGACAGGCTTCAAAGGCCTAACATAAAAAAATGGGCTGGCTGTAGGCACTTTATAATTGGTTCCAGGGGTACACGGGCAGCAGTGGTCTGGCCAGTGGAGGACTAGTGGAAGGAGGGACCGCAGACAGGCTTCAAAGGCCTAACATAAAAAAATGGGCTGGCTGTAGGCACTTTATAATTGGTTCCAGGGGTACACGGGCAGCAGTGGTCTGGTCAGTGGAGGACTAGTGGAAGGAGGGACCGCAGACAGGCTTCAAAGGCCTAAAATAACAAACAATAGGCTCATGGCAGTTTTACAGCGGTTACATGGATACACGGGCAGCTTGGTGGTGAGTGGAGGAGTAGTGCAAGGAGTGTCTGTCCCAGTACTCCCAAAATATAAATAGATGTTAATGTCTCGCAAAACAACCAAAACAAAAAAAAAGGTGGCATACTTAGGTACAGGGGTGGGCTCATCTGCTGAGTTTCTGACATAGTAATTTAGCAGTAACTATTTAATGGTGCCAATATAGGACACAGACACAGACTACTTTAAGTTGCATCGTAGATGTCTACAAATTTGTATTGTCAGTGCCAGACATTGAATGATGTCAGCGAATAGACTAAAGATTGGTGGAGCTGTGCGACATAATTTTGCATGTGGTAGAGCACATTTTGAGCTGGGGTAGGGGGGAACTCTCTAGAGGCCGGCGGGACCGCCCCAGGGCCCCTCATGTTACAACGGTGTGTCTGACGTTGGGTGTGCACCACCACCGCCAGAGACACTACATTGTACTATGAGGGACCCAGTAGCAATGCCGTCAACCAAAAGCGAGCACACCCACCTCTTCAGACAAACAGCAGTCTCACGGGTGCTTGCGCCAAGTCGCGATACCACGGCCCCGTGTGGGGAGTTTGGCCATTTAGGGAGGTGTAAACATGTCGTATGCTGTACAATCAGCTGCAGCAAATTAGACATTAGAAAAGTAATTCACAGGCAAGAGCCTTTCATAGGAAAGCTAGGTGTCGGCCGGGCAAGGTGGGGCAAAAGATTTCGAAATCCAGTTGTGGTTCATTTTAATGAATGTTAGATCGTCAACATTTTGGGTAGCCAGACGAGTCCTTTTTTCGGTTAATATTGAACCTGCAGCACTGAATACTCTTTCTGATAGGACACTTGCTGCCGGGCAAGCAAGCTCCTGCAATGCATATTCTGCCAATTCTGGCCAGGTGTCTAATTTGGAGGCCCAGTAATCAAATGGGAATGACGGTTGAGGGAGAACATCGATAAGGGATGAAAAATAGTTAGTAACCATACTGGACAAATGTTGTCTCCTGTCACTTTCAATTGATGCAGCAGTACCTGTCCTGTCTGCGGTCATAGCAAAATCACTCCACAACCTGGTCAGAAAACCCCTCTGTCCAACGCCACTTCTGATGTGTGCACCCCTAACACTCCTAGTCTGCTGCCCCCTGGAGCTCGTGTGAGAACGATCACGTGCGCTGTGTGCTGGGAATGCCTGAAGCAAACGGTCAACAAGAGTTGATTGTTTGGTTGCTAATATTAGTTCCAAGTTCTCATGTGGCATAATATTTTGCAATTTGCCTTTATAGCGTGGATCAAGGAGGCAGGCCAACCAGTAATCGTCATCGTTCATCATTTTCGTAATGCGTGTGTCCCTTTTTAGTATACGTAAGGCATAATCCGCCATGTGGGCCAAAGTTCCAGTTGTCAAATCTCCGGTTGTGATTGGTTGAGGGGCAGTTGCAGGCAAATCTACGTCACTTGTGTCCCTCAAAAAACCAGAACCCGGCCGTGACACGCAACCAATTTCCTGTGCCCCCGGGAAAGGTTCGGCATTAAAAATATACTCATCCCCATCATCCTCCTCGTCCTCCACCTCCTCTTCGCCCGCTACCTCGTCCTGTACACTGCCCTGACCAGACAATGGCTGACTGTCATCAAGGCTTTCCTCTTCCTCTGGTGCAGACGCCTGCTCCTTTATGTGCGTCAAACTTTGCATCAGCAGACGCATTAGGGGGATGCTCATGCTTATTACGGCGTTGTCTGCACTAACCAGCCGTGTGCATTCCTCAAAACACTGAAGGACTTGACACATGTCTTGTATCTTAGACCACTGCACACCTGACAACTCCATGTCTGCCATCCTACTGCCTGCCCGTGTATCCTCCCACAAATAAATAACAGCACGCCTCTGTTCGCACAGTCTCTGAAGCATGTGCAGTGTTGAGTTCCACCTTGTTGCAACGTCTATGATTAGGCGATGCTGGGGAAGGTTCAAAGACCGCTGATAGGTCTGCATACGGCTGGCGTGTACAGGCGAACGTCGGATATGTGAGCAAAGTGCACGCACTTTGAGGAGCAGGTCGGAGAACCCAGGATAAGTTTTCAATAAGCACTGCACCACCAGGTTTAAGGTGTGAGCCAGGCAAGGAATGTGTTTCAGTTGGGAAAGGGAGATGGCAGCCATGAAATTCCTTCCGTTATCACTCACTACCTTGCCTGCCTCAAGATCTACTGTGCCCAGCCACGACTGCGTTTCTTGTTGCAAGAACTCGGACAGAACTTCCGCGGTGTGTCTGTTGTCGCCCAAGCACTTCATAGCCAATACAGCCTGCTGACGCTTGGCAGTAGCTGGCCCATAATGGGACAACTGGTGTGCAACAGTGTCATCTGCCGATGGAGTGGTTGGCAGACTGCGTTCTGTGGAAGAGCTGTAGCTTCTGCAGGAGGACGAGGAGGAGGAGGAGGAGGGGGTGCGAACGCCTACAGCCAACTGTTTCCTAGACCGTGGGCTAGGCACAACTGTCCCTAAATTGATGTCGCCTGTGGACCCTGCATCCACCACATTCACCCAGTGTGCCGTGATGGACACATAACGTCCCTGGCCATGCCTACTGGTCCATGCATCTGTAGTCAGGTGCACCTTTGTACTCACAGATTGCCTGAGTGCATGGACGATGCGCTGTTTAACATGCTGGTGCAGGGCTGGGATGGCTTTTCTGGAAAAAAAGTGTCGACTGGGTAGCTCGTATCGTGGTTCAGCATACTCCATCAGGGCTTTGAAAGCTTCGCTTTCAACTAACCGGTAGGGCATCATCTCTAACGAGATTAGTCTAGCTATGTGGGCGTTAAAACACTGTGTACGCGGATGCGAGGATAAGTACTTCCTTTTTCTAACCAGAGTCTCATGTAGGGTGAGCTGGACTGGAGAGCTGGAGATCGTGGAACTTTCGGGTGTGCCGGTGTACATGGCAGACTGAGAGACGGTTGGAGACGGTATTGTTTCCGCCGGTGCCCTAGATGCAATATTTCCTCCTACAAAACTGGTGATTCCCTGACCCTGACTGCTTTTGGCTGGCAAAGAAACCTGCACAGATACTGCCGGTGGTGCGGAAAATGGTGGCCTTACAGTGACGGAAGGGATGTTGCGTTGCTGACTAGCTTCATTGGCCGAGGGTGCTACAACCTTGAGGGACGTTTGGTAGTTAGTCCAGGCTTGAAAATGCATGGTGGTTAAGTGTCTATGCATGCAACTAGTATTTAGACTTTTCAGATTCTGACCTCTGCTTAAGCTAGTTGAACATTTTTGACAGATGACTTTGCGCTGATCAGTTGGATGTTGTTTAAAAAAATGCCAGACTGCACTCTTCCTAGACTCGGATCCCTTTTCAGGGATTGCAGACTGAGCTTTAACCGGATGGCAACGCTGTGCTCCAACAGGTTTTGGCTTTGACACGCGTTTTGGGCCAGATACGGGCCCGGCAGATGGAACCTGTTGCGATGTTGATGCCTGCTGCGGCCCCTCCTCCACCTCCGCTTCTGAACTACTGCCGCCTGCACCCTGTTCCCCCAATGGCTGCCAATCGGGGTCAATAACTGGGTCATCTATTACCTCCTCTTCGAGCTCGTGTGCAACTTCGTCTGTGTCACTGTGTCGGTCGGTGGTATAGCGTTCGTGGCGGGGCAACATAGTCTCATCAGGGTCTGATTGTGGATCTGTACCCTGAGAGGGCAATGTGGTGGTCTGAGTCAAAGGAGCAGCATAGTACTCTGGCTGTGGCTGTGCATCAGTGCACTCCATGTCAGAATATACTTGTAATGGGCATGGCCTGTTAAATGTTTCACTTTCTAAGCCAGGGACGGTATGTGTAAAGAGCTCCATGGAGTGACCCGTTGTGTCGCCTGCTGCATCCTTCTCTCTTGTTGTAGTTTTTGCTGAGGAGGACAAGGAAGCGACTTGTCCCTGACCGTGAACATCCACAAGCGACGCGCTGCTTTTACATTTACCAGTTTCGGAAGAGGAGGCAAAAGAGCTAGAGGCTGAGTCTGCAATGTAAGCCAAAACTTGCTGTTGCTGCTCCGCCTTTAAAAGCGGTTTTCCTACTCCCAGAAAAGAGAGCGTTCGAGGCCTTGTGTAGCCTGACGACGAAACTGGCTCCACAGCTCCAGACTTAGGTGGAATATTTTTATCCCCACGACCACCTGATGCTCCACTACCACTACCATCATTACCAGCTGACAATGAACGCCCACGACGACCTCTTGCACCAGACTTCCTCATTGTTTTAAAATCTTAACCAAAGTAACTTTATTTGTTGCTGTCAAACAACTTACACGGTGAGCTATAACTTCAGTATGATTTCAATATCCCTTAACAGGTTGGTGAGACCACAAGGAAAATCAGGCACAATGTTACACACTCTGTTTTCTGTGGCACAAAATCACAGAGATGACACACACGCAGGACTGTCACTCAAGCACTAATGTCAATATTAATCTCCCACCTAATTTATTTTTTTTTTTTTCTCAGGGAGACTTTAGAAACCAAATAATATTAAAAAAAAAACAAAAAAAAAAAGGCTTTCTATGGCCCACAATTAGAGAGAGAGAGGTGGCACACCCAGGAGTCAAGACTGGCACACAAGCTGAAAGGGCAATATTACTCTCCCACTGTTTTTTTATGTTTTTTTTTTTTTTTTCAGGGAGACTTTAGAAACCAAATAATAAGAAAATAAATAAATAAATAAATAGGCTTTCTATAGCCCACTGAATGAGAGATAGCACACACAGCAGTGGCACACAAGCCCTGACTGAGGCCAATATTTTTCTCCCACTGATTGATGTAGTGTTTTTGTGTTGAGGTAGATTTTAGAACACAAATCAAGGAAAAAAAAAAAAAAAATGCTTTCTATGGCCCACTGAATGAGAGAGAGGTGGCACACCCAGGAGTCAAGACTGGCACACAAGCTGAAAGGGCAATATTACTCTCCCACTGTTTTTTTTATGTATTTTTTGTTTTTTAAGGGAGACTGTAGAAACCCAATAATATTTAAAAAAAAAAATAAATAGGCTTTCTATGGCCCACTGAATGAGAGGGAGAGAGGTGGCACACCCAGGAGTCAAGCCTGGCACACAAGCTGAAAGGGCAATATTACTCTCCCACTGTTTTTTTATGTATTTTTTGTTTTTTAAGGGAGACTTTAGAAACCCAATAATATTTAAAAAAAAAAATAAATAGGCTTTCTATGGCCCACTGAATGAGAGGGAGAGAGGTGGCACACCCAGGAGTCAAGACTGGCACACAAGCTGAAAGGGCAATATTACTCTCCCACTGTTTTTTTTTTTTAGGTATTTTTTTTTTTTCAGGGAGACTTTAGAAACCAAATAATATTTAAAAAAAAAAAAAAAAAATAGGCTTTCTATAGCCCACTGAATGAGAGATAGCACACACAGCAGTGGCACACAAGCCCTGACTGAGGCCAATATTTTTCTCCCACTGATTGATGTAGTGTTTTTGTGTTGAGGTAGATTTTAGAACACAAATCAAGGAAAAAAAAAAAAATGCTTTCTATGGCCCACTGAATGAGAGAGAGGTGGCACACCCAGGAGTCAAGACTGGCACACAAGCTGAAAGGGCAATATTACTCTCCCACTGTTTTTTTATGTTTTTTTTTTTTTTTAAGGGAGACTTTAGAAACCCAATAATATTTTTTTAAAAAAATAAATAGGCTTTCTATGGCCCACTGAATGAGAGGGAGAGAGGTGGCACACCCAGGAGTCAAGACTGGCACACAAGCTGAAAGGGCAATATTACTCTCCCACTGTTTTTTTATGTATTTTTTGTTTTTTAAGGGAGACTTTAGAAACCCAATAATATTTAAAAAAATAAATAAATAGGCTTTCTATGGCCCACTGAATGAGAGGGAGAGAGGTGGCACACCCAGGAGTCAAGACTGGCACACAAGCTGAAAGGGCAATATTACTCTCCCACTGTTTTTTTAGGTATTTTTTTTTTTTCAGGAAGACTTTAGAAACCAAATAATATTAAAAAAAAAAAAAAAAAAAATAGGCTTGCTATAGCCCACTGAATGAGAGATAGCACACACAGCAGTGGCACACAAGCCCTGACTGAGGCCAATATTTTTCTCCCACTGATTGATGTAGTGTTTTTGTGTTGAGGTAGAATTTAGAACACAAATCACGGAAAAAATAAATAGGCTTTCTATGGCCCACTCAGTGAGATGGCACACACAGGGATGGCACTGTAGCAGAAATGCCAATCTTAATCTCCCACAAAAAAAACAAAAAAAAAACAGGGACTGTCCTACAATTACTATCTCCCTGCAGTAATGTAAGCCAGGTATGGCAGGCAGCAATAGGAGTGGACTGATGCACAAATTAAATAAAAAGTGTGGACAAACAAAAAAGATAGCTGTGCAGAAAGGAAGGAACAAGAGGATATGTGCTTTGAAAAAAGCAGTTGGTTTCCACAGTGGCGTACACACAGCAATACAGCTATCACGGAGCCTTCTAGGGCAGCCCAATGAGCTACAGCGCTGAGGGGGAAAAAAAAAAAAAAATAGCTTCCACAGTCCCTGCACACCGAAGGTGGTGTTGGACAGTGGAAATCGCTGCAGCACAAGCGGTTTGGTGGTTAGTGGACCCTGCCTAACGCTCTCCCTGCTTCTGACGAAGATCAGCAGCAGTAAGATGGCGGTCGGCGGGAACGCCCCTTTATAGCCCCTGTGACGCCGCAGACAGCAAGCCAATCACTGCAATGCCCTTCTCTAAGATGGTGGGGACCAGGATCTATGTCATCACGCTGCCCACACTCTGCGTTCACCTTCATTGGCTGAGAAATGGCGCTTTTCGCGTCATTGAAACGCGACTTTGGCGCGAAAGTCGCGTACCGCATGGCCGACAAGCACAGGGGTCGGATCGGGTTTCATGAGACGCCGACTTAGCCAAAAGTCGGCGACTTTTGAAAATGATCGACCCGTTTCGCTCAACCCTACTGGCCAGCCACGCTGTGGAGTAGTTGGAGGTATGTGATGGAGCATTAACCTGCATGAAAATCATGTTTTTCTTGAACGATACTGACTTCTTCCTGTACCACTGCTTGAAGAAGTTGTCTTCCAGAAACTGGCAGTAGGTCTGAGAGTTGAGCTTCACTCCATCCTCAACCCGAAAAGGCCCCACAAGTTCATCTTTGATGATACCATCCCATACCAGTACCCCACCTCCACCTTGCTGGCGTCTGAGTCGGAGTGGAGCTCTCTGCCCTTTACTGATCCAGCCTCTGGCCCATCAAGAGTCACTCTCATTTCATCAGTCCATAAAACCTTTGAAAAGGCAGTCTTAAGATATTTCTTGGCCCAGTCTTGACGTTTGATCTTATGTTTCTTGTTCAAAGGTGGTCGTTTTTCAGCCTTCCTTACCTTGCCCATGTCCCTGAGTATCGCACACCTTGTGCTTTTTGTTACTCCTGTAACATTGCAGATCTGAAATATGGCAAAACTGGTGGCAAATGGCATCTTGTCGCTTGATTTTCCTCAATTCAAGGGCAGTTATTTTGCACCTTTTTTGCCCAACACGCTTCTTGCGACCCTGTTGGCTATTTGCCATGTAAAGCTTGATTGTTCGGTGATCACGCTTCAAAAGTTTGGCAATTTCAAGACTGCTGCATCCCTCTGCAAGACATCTCACAATTTTATACTTTTCAGAGCCCATCAAATCTCTTCTGACCCATTTTGCCAAAGGAAAGGAAGTTGCCTAATAATTAAGCACACCTTATATAGGGTTTTGATGTTATTAGACAACACCCTTCCTCATTACAGAGATGCACATCACCTGATTTACTTAATTGGTAGTTGGCTCTCAAGCCTGAACAGCTTGGAGTAGTACAACATGTATAAAAAGTATCATGTGATCAAAATACAACTTGCTGAATAATTCTGCACACAGTGTATATATATCAATTATTTATCTATTCTGTGCTCAGTGCAATATGGTATTATGTCACCACCATAGTTAAGTTGGGGGTCAGTAGTGTTCATACGTCCTGGTTCTTTTTCCCTCTCTCAAGCTTTATGTTGTGCTATTGTAATTTTGTGTGATTTTATATTGGGGCTTTTAGGCCCATATTACTTTTTGTGATGTTATTGAATTAATAAAGATCTTTTTCACTTTACCTCTGCATGTAGCCTCAGATTATATAATCTGCTTTGAGGTTTATTATTCCGTTGTTTCATTTCATTTGAAATATATCAGAATCGTGGTTATTTTACAATCCTTAAAAACCCTAACAAGGAAGGAAGCTTACTAATGTACTTATCGGGGAATGAAGGAACATGTGATATTAACACTTTCCCATGATAAAAAGCAAAGAAATCACCAAAAACTGAGAAAACAAATAAATTTAGTAAAAAATGTGTTCAGCTGTATCCAGCCTTCCTCAGGTGTCTAGGAGCTTGACACCTGAGGAAGGTTGGATATAGCTGAAACATGTTGTGGTTTTAATAAATTTTATTTAAAAAAATTTGGGGGTTATTTCTTCACTTTTTATCTATGTGGAAGCGCTTATCACCTCATCTTTCACTCCCAATTATGCTCTGCAAGAATTCTTTTTGGAGAAAATTCCAGGTTAGTTGCACCCATTTGATTAGCTTCTCACAATGCGCATAGGCAGTTGTGCCCTACTTGCACAACCCTACCAAGTGAAAAGTTTATTTTTATCGTTTCATTTATTTAAATCTTTCTACTTTCAGAAAGTGCTACTGTGTCTCTTTTTTCCTTAGGGAAATCCATATATAATGTACTTATCGGGTTTTAGAGTGTTTATACCATGTATGTGTGATCACTCATATCCATAAATTTGCTGCAAGCCTGAGCTTTTTACCTTTTAAAGATTTCTTATTGTCTGGAAAAATATTCTAACCTGATACTCACAAAAATATCAATAAATAGATTTTTTTATCACATAACATTGAACATGAAGTGATTTGACCCAATGTGCTGAACCTTCTAATGAACAGATATAACTTAAAATTATAACATGCATGCATGGCCAAGTTTCGTATATATCTATCTACAATTGTGCTCAAAAGATTACATAGCCCAGCAGAATTTGGCCTTTTTTCAGAGAATATGAATTATAACATCAAAACTTTTTCTCCACTCATGGATAGTGGTTGGGTGAAGCCATTTATTGTCAAACTATCGTTTTCTCTTTTTAAATCATAATGACAACCCAAAACATCCAAATGACCCTGATCAAAAGTTTACATACCCTGGTGATTTTGGCCTGATAACATGCACAGAGTGCAGTGCAGTGTGTGTGCATAACAGCTGAGTGAGTTTCTGGGATCCAGACAGACACACTGATGTTCCTGGATTGTGATAGGAACAAGGTTACACGGCACTCTATAGAGTTATAGAGTTGTGAGTAAAGGTGCTCAAGTAGGGTCTCCAGCTCCAGTTCCTGGATTGTGAGTCATGGGGAAAGCAAAAGATTTATCAACAGATCTAAGGAAAAGGGTAGTTGAACTGTATAAAACAGGAAAGGGATACAAAAAGATATCCAAGGAATTGTCAATGACAGTCAGCAGCATTCAAACTGTGATTAACACATGGAAAATCAGGGGCTCTGTAAGAGCAAAACCACGGTCAGGTAGACCAACAAAAATGTCCACAACTGCCAGAAAAATTGTTCAGGATGCAAAAAAAAAACCACAAGCAATATCAGCTGAAATACAGGACTCTGAAAATTAGCAGTGTGGCTGTTTCAAGATGCACAATAAGGAGGCACTTGAAGAAAAATGGGCTACATGGTCAAGCCATTACTGCACAAATGCCACAAAGTATCTAGCATTCAATATGCAAAACAGCACAGAGACAAGCCTCAAAACTTCTGGAACAAGGTAATTCGGAGTGATGAGAACAAAATTAAACTTTTTGGACACAACCATAAACGTTACATTTGGAGATAGGTCAACAAGGCCTATGATGAAAGGATCACGATTTCTACTGTAAAGCACGGAGGTGTGTCACTTATGTTTTGGGATGTGTGAGCTACAAAGGCACAGGAAACTTGGGCAAAATTGAAGGAAAGATTAAAGCAGCACGTTATCAGCAAATACTGGAAACAAATTTGCACTCATCAGCACGGAAGCTGCGCATGGGAAATACTTGGATGTTGCAACATGATAACGATCCAAAACACAAGGCCAAGTCTTGGCCTACAATTGGCTACAGCAGAACAAAGTTTCTGGAGTAGCCATCTCAGTCCCCTGACCTCACTATCATTGAGCAACTATGGGGAGATCTCAAGTGTGCAAATCATGCTAGACAGCCCAGGAATTTACAGGAACTGGAGGCTTTTTGCCAAGAAGAGTGGGCAGCTTTATCATCTGAGAAAATAATGAACCTCATCCACAGCTACCACAAAAGACTTCAAGCTGTTATTGAAATTAGAAGGGGCAATGCACGGTATTAAAAAATGGGGTATGTGAACTTTTGATCAGGGTCATTTGGATGTTTTTGGTTGTCACTAGGATTTAAAAAGAGAAAGCACAGTAGTTTGACAATAAATGGCTTCACCCAACCACTAACCATGAGTGGAGAAAAAGTTTTGATGTTATTCATATTCTCTGAAAAAAAGCAAGAAAGCAAAAATTCTGCCGGGGTATGTAAACTTTTGAGCACAACTGTATCTACCTATCTCCGAGTTGAAGCAATTGGCTACATTTTGGTCTTCTTGGACCTTATAAAAAGTAAAAACAGGCAAAATGGAAGCTTACCAAAAATAACTATGTAAGTAATAGAGATGAGCAAACTTGTTTGTAAAAAGTTTGCCAATCTCAAATTCGGTACAAACATAGCACTTTTGGATTCGTGTTCGGTTTCAAGAGCATCTTTCCTCAAAGTCAGCAAAATTTGGTCATAGTTCAATAAATGATTGCATTTCCACTAATGCTTTTATTTTGACTTTATCTAGGATAGTGTTCTCTATGATAAGCGGGGGGACATGTTGTATGAGGGGAGGGGGTGTATAGGTAAGAGGAGCTGCGCAGTGTTATTTTTTATAACTTAATATTTGTACATTCTGGCAGCCAATCAGGGCACAGAAACCATGTCATGACATAAGGGCTTCTGTCATTGGCTGCCGTAGTAACATGTCCCTCTCCATATAAAAAACAAACATGTTTTGATGCCACCATTTTCTCAGTTTAACAGCACAGGGAGGCCGATCATGCTGCAAGTTCTCATATAGTTAGCTAGGATCCTGTCCTGTGTGAAATCGACCTTTAAGCATTTAACTAGTTTGGGCAAATTCTGTGCTGCAGTCAGGACTCAGGAGGCCCCATTTGCTAATCTAAACCATTAGGACTAATACTGGGGTGCAGCCAGGAGGCCCCATTTGCTAATCAAAATTGTTAGTTATTAGTGTTGTGCAGGCAGTAGTCCACATTTCCAACTCAAAATCGTTAGGGCTAATATTGCTGTTCAGGAACACTATCTTAGAAAATAAATACTGATTATTCATTTAGTGACAGGTGATTGACAGGTCTGGGTCTAAGGATGTGAAATGACTGGCTAAAAGAGGGGAAGGGTACACACAACATACAGTAAGTTGGAAAAAACGAGGTTGTGGTGGAAGGGGGAATAGGCTTGGTGCTCGATGTGTACATGGGTTAGGTGGTAATGTTAATGAAAGCTCTACTGAACAAACATCATCTCGTTCTATCCAAAGACAGCTGACAACATCTGTTACTGGACAGGTTACTGAATTCCTTTACTTTGGCAGCCGCAAGGCTGTATGCCTTGTAGATGAAGGTGAGAAAGAGCATGTGCTCCAGTGGATGGCAAGCGCTGCATCAAGTGGCCTATCCTCCTCTTCCTCCACCTTAACACACAGTACAATCCTCAGAGGTGTCACCTTAATCACCCTTGTTTCCTCCCACATCACAACTTTCCAACTGCCCAACTGACTGTGGGTAACCACAGATGGGCAAGTCTGCAGAGTTGTTCACACATTCCATTCTATGGGTATCAGAGGTTTTCGCCAAAGACTCATAGAATCCAGATGAGGAACCCATCTGCACCAATGCCCACATTTTTTTCCCCTATTGGCCAGATGAAGTATCCAGTCATCACCAGACGTTAACCCCCGGGAGTGCAGGTGATACTGATGAGACTCAAATACTTGAGACACATGCGGACTGTACTGTACTGTCAGGGCAGGAAGATGAGCAGGATGACTCTCAGAGTGAAGAATGGGAGAACATAGAGGATGACAATGAGGTTGCAGATCCAACTTAGTGTTAAACCAGAAGCATGCAACCGAGTAGCTCAGCAGAGGAGGTTGAGGAGGAAGAAGACGAGGAGGCTACGTTGTGGCTTGCCACACAGACACGGAGTGATGGAACCATGACAAGCATTGCAACCTCAGCCACAACTCTGTCTGTGGCCAGCACTAATAGCAAGTCTGCAGTTCGCAGGGGTGGCAAGGGTTGCCTAACCTGGTCTTTTTTTGAGACTGGAAAGGATTACCCAACCCAATTTGGCTACTACATCTACTACATGCTAGAATCAGAACATGCGCGATCAACATGCCTTAGTCTGGGTGGGGGCAGGCGGTCAAGAGGCAGCTCCAAAAGTCTTGGAATCCCCAAGGATTTCATGGCAAACCTCTACCACTTCCTCTACTGCTTCTGGATCCTCCACATCTGCTCTCAACCCCTACCTTAATGAGACACACGTTTCAACAGTGCAAAGTGAATCCCCCCCCATCTCCATAGTGCAGAGCCAAGGCTCACGGCAATCAAACAGTGTTTGAATTAATATGCCTTGGAGATTGCAGTGACAGCTCAAGATTTGTTGACAGCTATACATGAAAGGTTCGCTCACCTCTAGTAGGCAATTATGGCAATACCACAAATATACATAGTTCAGTGTAACATTCAGAATACTGACCAGTTAAGTGAATACTATTGATTATCTTGTTATTATAGTAACACTTAAGCAAATAATACATTACTGAATATTTCTTATAGATCGGATGCTGATATAATTCAGACCACAAAGATATATACTATATATATATATATATATATATATATATATATATATATATATATATATATATATATATATATATATATATATTTTATGTCAACACAACAGTCTTGTGTAGATGACGTATCAAGAAGTCATGAAATACTTAATACCTGAAAGAAGTTCAAGCTGAAAAAATGAATATGCAGCAGTTGCTTAATGGGTTTGTCCAGGCTTAGCGGTCAAGTCTGCAGTCACTCCTTCTTCTGACTGCAGGCTTGTGAATACTCACAGCGAGCACAGTGCGTGCTGTCAAGATTCTCTGGTGCCGGGAGTTGGCAGTCATGTGACATTCCAACCTCGCTCAATTCACTTGTATTAAGCGAAACTGTGCATGTCTAGTTGGCACGTGACCAATGGCTTTCTATAGGCGTCTTCTTCAGGACCAAATCCAGTTGGCTAAAAAGACTAGATTTATATACAGGGAAGGTAGGGCCATATCTCAGGAACAGGAACAAAAGGAAAACAATGTTGGATTCAGGAGAACAGCATTTACTCCACATAGAAAATTATGTTTATGTATACTGACAGGTCCTTTTTAGAATGGTAGCGTGTACTGGGGAGAACCGCAACACTATGAAATTGCACTATATACAGACACCTTGAACTTTGTTAAATATTATGAAGGTAATGTAAGACATTTATGTAGACATTAACATAAAAGCGCTATTTAGATGTTACTTTCTACGTTTTCTCTATTTCTATATGTTAATAATGCATGCAGTTAATAGCAGAAAATAAAGAACATATAGAATATTGCTATGGCACAAGACATAACTAATCTAATAAAATACTGATCTGGGTTGTAATCCACTTGTATCACTATGGGGAATCTAATTTTGAAAATTGAGATAAATGCATTAGTGATTTGTGAACATAATTTGAACTTTACTGTGAAAGGAATAATGAGACCAGATGTGTGAGCGCAGAGCCCACATGTCGCAGTTACAATAGGACTGCATTGCGTTACCTAGCACAAAATTGGATAAAAACAGCTTAAGTTGAACCCTCCTGTTTGCTTCTACCATTCATGGATCACTGTTGGCCGACAATCCCTGCTATATCTTCACCTCAAAACAGTTCCTCTGCTCTGCACAATATGGGGACCATGTGTATCAGGGTATGTGTACACAATGCGGATTTCCTGCGGATCCACAGCGTTTTTTTCCGCTGCAGATCTGCAAGTGATTTACAGTACAATGTAAATGAATGGGGGAAAAAAATGCTGTGCTAATGGTGCGGAAAAATCCGCACTGAAAACGCAGCAGATTCAAAAAAGGACCATGTCATTTCTTTTTGCGGATCTGCAGCATTTCTGCACCCATTGACTTCCATTAATTCAGTCAAATCTGCAACAGATTGTGTCCATTGGCCGACCGATGATGTGGGTTACTATAGCAGCTGGTCATCTGTTGAAGACCTAAATGCCTGCCATGCCAGCCTGTCTCTGGGCTTCAAAGAAGACCAAGATTTACACTATATACTGTGTTATTACGGTATATATTATAGGCAGATGATCGTAGGTTTGAGTCCCCTAAGGAAAAAATATGAAAACATTTAAAAGCCCAAAAATTTGAATTACACCCCTTCATCCCTCATTAAAAATAGACAAAAAAACCTAATTACCGTAACTGGACTCAAATTCCATAAAGAGAAAAATTCTAAATTTGAAAGGTGAGGTTTTTTTTGTTACCGCAATACTGAAAAAAAAATGCAGTAAAAGGAGATCAGAATGTAAGATCGGTCTCTAAATGGTATATTAAAAAAAAAAATGGCCAGCTCCATAAAAAAAAAAAACAAGCCCGCAAACAGCTCCAGCGGTCCGAAAATGAAAACTTTATGGGTCTCAGAAAACGGACACAATCCCAATTTTTATTATTATTTTTTTTAAATATAAAGTTACGGCTCTTGGAAGATGGGGAGGAAAAGCACAATCATAAAAATGACCATGTTGAAAAGGGATTAAAATCCTTGTAAAGGAGCAGAATGTGTTATGGTTACTACTCCGCTTGTAGTACATGACTTTTCCCAGTTTGACAAAACTTGTGTGAATGCTTTATATTTCCTACTTTTCTCATTAGGACGGACACCTAACGCTCTAGCTTCCTCTTTCTCTGTCTGGACACAATGTACCAAAGCCAAGAAAAATCCTTACAGCAATAGGTTTAAATAATAACGTTTGTGTGTCGCACATGCCCTCACCTGCACTGCTCTGACTCCTTTAGGCCGGTTTCACACGTCAGTGGCTCCGGTACGTGAGGTGACAGTTTCCTCCCGTACCGGAGACACTGACACACGTAGACCCATAAAAATCAATGCATCTGTGCAGATGTCATTGATTTTTTGCGGACCGTGTCTCCGTGTGCCAAACACGAAGACATGTCAGTGTTCGTGGGAGCGCACGGATTACACGGACCCAATAGAGTCAATGGATGCTGTCCGTGTAAAAAACGGACCTCACACGGACATTCTCCGTCTGGGGTCCGTGTGGCGTGCCGGAGACAGCGCTACAGTAAGCCACCAGTGGGGGACTGGTGCTGAAGCCGCGATTCATATGTTCCCTGTAGCAGCGTTTGCTGCAGAGAAAATATGAATAATAGTGTTTAAAATAAAGATCTATCTGTCCGCCGCCCCCCCACCCCCTGTGCTCCCCCCGCTGTCCTGAAAATACTCACCCGCTCCCTCGTTGGCTGTTGCTCCTTCCTGGTCTGGCCGCGGCTTCCACTGTATGCGGTCACGTGGGGCCGATCATTTACAGTCATGGCCCCACGTGACCGCATACACTAGAAGCCGCGGCCAGACCAGGAAGCAGCGAGGGAGGCGGGTAAGTATTTTCAGGACAGCGGGGGGGGGGGGCGCACAGGGGGTGGGGGGGCGGCGCACACATAGATCTTTATTTTAAACACTATTATTCATATTTTCTCTGCAGCAAACGCTGCTGCAGGGAACATATGAATCGCAGCTTCAGCACCAGATGCAGGGGACCAGACGCGTGGGTACCACACGCTCCGTGTGGTACCCACTCGCCATACGGGCGGCACACGTGTGCCGCACGTATGGCCTACGTGAGTTCCCAGGCACACGGACACGGATAACTCCGGTACCGATTTATTCCGGTACCGGAATTATCTGGACGTGTGGGACAGCCCTTAGGGAACAACCAGCCGCCCCTCCGGGGTTTTATAACGAGTTCTGCAAGGGATTGTGGGAGTTTCCATGTGCATAAAAAGCCAGATATCAGTCTTGTGTGGGGAAACAAATGTAACATAATAAAAGTTAAAAAAAAAGCAAAAAAAAAAAACGTAAATTCGCAGCTCAAACCGTAACCCTGGAGGTATTTTCATTTTTGCGTTTTCGTTTTTTTTGCTCCCCTTTTTTCCAGAGCCATAACTTTTTATTTTTCCATCAATATGGCCATGTGAGGGTTTGTTTTTTGCAGAACAAGTTGAAATTTTGAACGACACCATTGGTTTTAACATATCATGTACTGGAAAATGGGAGAAAAATTCCAAGTGCGTTGAAATTGAAAAAAAAGTGCAAACCCACAATTGTTTTCTGTTTGGCTTTTTTATTATGTTCAATAAATGCTAAAACTGACCTGATGTTATAATTCTCCAGGTCATTACGAGTTCATAGACACCAAACATGTCTAGGTTCTTTTTTTATCTAAGTGGAGAAAAAAATCCAAACTTTGTTGAAAACAATAAATACATTTGCTCCATTTTCCTATACCCGTAGCGTCTTCATTTTTTTTCATGATCTGGGGTTGGGTGAGGGCCGAGGTGACGCTTTTAATAAAACCACTTTGGTTCAGGTACGATCTTTTTATTGCTTGTTATTACATTTTAATGCAATGTCGCAGCGACCAATAAAATGTAATTCTGGCGTTTTGACTTTTTTCTCACTATGCCGTTTAGCGATCAGTTTAATCCTTTTTTTATTAATAGATCGGGCGATTCTGAATTTCGGGAACACCAAATATGTGCAGGTTTGATTTTTTTATAATTGATTTAATTTGAATGGGGCAAAAGGGAGGTGATTTGAACTTTTTTTTATATATATATATTTAAAAACATTTGTTTTTACTTTTGGCATGCTTCAATAGACTAGAAGTTGCCATAACCCGATTGGCTTTGCTACATGCAGGCGATGATCAGATTGCCTGTATGTAGCAGAATTACTCACTTGCTATGAGTGCCGATCACTGGGCGGCGCTCATAGCAATCCAACAGTGACAACCATAGAAGTCTGCAGGAGACCTCTGGTTGTCATGCCAAAGCATCGGTGACCCGCGATCACATGATGGGGGTCACCAGTGCATGGATTTACGGCACAATTGCTGGAAGTGCATGTTAAATGCTGCTGTCAGAGTTTGATAGCGGCATCTAACGGGTTAAAAGCTACGGGTGGATACGCCGCAGGGTGCACATATGATGTCACACCAGGATGGCGACTCAAATGCCACTTCGGGCTACCTGGAACCTCAGAACATTCGCACAGTTTGTGTCCACGGCCAGAGAGCACTGACCGGGACCATGGACCTAGGTCATCTCTATATGGGATGGGAGCCATAAATTTCACATTTTCTGCTGACGGAGTTGAGTGCGGACAATTTGTAGTTTTCACTAGATACATACAACATTTTTATCATATATTACTGCATCTATTCTGAGCCAAGATTAATATAAAACAGCAATTCTGTATTTTTTTCTTAGTTTTTATGGTTTGGGCAGTGAAATTAATCCTTTTTTTCCATTTTTCTTTTTGAGCAGCTAAAAAATGATTCACTGGTCGGCTCAGTTTCTGTGTGATGCAAAGGACCGCAGAGATCACACACTGCATATATGTATCAGAGCTGTAACCTCCACCACCTGATCTGAGAAAACAATCTATATATACACCGCGTTCTCTTCACGCAATGCTGTCTGCCCGTTAGCTATAATATTACAAGGAGAACTCACAAGTCGCAAAGAACAGTTCTCACTTATTAGTCTGAAGCTTTCAAAAATCGGATATTTTTTTCTCATACCCCTTATTTTCAGTTCTCTATCATCTGCTTATTTTATATCTCACGCCATTTATCATCTAGGCTATTAGGAAGGTAGAACGACATTCAACATCACGAGCATCCTCTTGCCATTCTACGGCCTTGAAATATGCATACAGGTAATTATTTTGCTAATTAATGATCAAACGTAACTTTTAAACTTTTATAATGTAACCAATGTTACAAGGCAGATTGAGGTTATTACAACAGCATAGCTAGGAAGCAATATCCCAGACCCTAGATGCATAGCAGGGAAGTAAGTCTACCTTTAACCCCTTCACCTACGGGCTATTTTGGAATTTCTGGTTTTCGCTCCCCTTCTTGCCAGAGGCATAACTTTTTACTTTTCCGTCAATATGGCCATGTGAGGGCTTTTTTTTTAGCGGGACGAGTTGTACTTTTGAACGACACCATTGGTTTTACCATATACTGTACCGCAAAGCAGGAACAAAATTCCAAGTGCGGTGAAATTGCAAAAAAAAATTGCAATTCCCCAACTGTTTTTTTCGAATTTTTTTTACCATGTTCACCAAATACTAAAACTGACTTGTCATTATGATTCTCCAGGTCATTACAAGTTTGTAGATACCAAACATGTATATGATCTTTTTAATTTAAGTCAGGGGTAGGGAATCTTTTTTCTGCCAAGGGCCATTTGGATATTTATACCATCCTTCAGGGGCCGTACAAACTCCGCCCACAAAGTACATCCTGACTCTGGCACTGTTGTCAGGATGTAATCTTTCATTGCATGCCCTTCAGTGTTCAGTAGTGAGTACTGTGTGTGTGTGCTAACAGAGCAAGAAGAAATGAATGAGCTGGTTGTAATCAAAAGACACCTCCCTGCCCAAGAATGTGGTCCCTGAGCATCTGCTCGGGGGCCTGATAAAAGGTCATTGAAGGCCTTAAATGGCCCTGAGGTTCCCCACCCCTGATTTAAGTGGTGGAAAAAAATCCAAAGTTTGTTAAAAAAAAAATTGTGTCATTTTCCGAAACCCGTAGTGTCTCCATTATTCCGGATCTGAGGCTGGGTGAGGGCTTATTTTTTTCACACAATATTACAAAAAAATAAAGTGAACTTTAAACAGCCCATATGGCATGGAGACGTTTCGGTTCCAATGAACCTTTCTCAAGCTATATATCTATATATGTAGATATATATCTATATATACAGTATATGTATGTAGATATACAGTACAGACCGAAAGTTTGGACACACCTTCTCATTTAAAGATTTTTCTGTATTTTCATGACTATGAAAATTGTACATTCACACTGAAGGCATCAAAACTATGAATTAACACATGTGGAATTATATACTTAACAAAAAAGAGTGAAACAACTGAAAATGTCTTATATTCTAGGTTCTTCAAAGTAGCCACCTTTTGCTTTGATGACTGCTTTGCACCCTCTTGGCATTCTCTTGATGAGCTTCAAGAGGCAGTCACCGGAAATGGTCTTCCAACAATCTTGAAGGAGTTCCCAGAGATGCTTAGCACTTTTTGGCCCTTTTGCCTTCACTCTGCGGTCCAGCTCACCCCAAACCATCTCGATTGGGTTCAGGTCTGGTGACTGTGGAGGCCAGGTCATCTGGTGTAGCACCCCATCACTCTCCTTCTTGGTCAAATAGCCCTTACACAGCCTGGAGGTGTGTTTGGGGTCATTGTCCTGTTGAAAAATAAATGATGGTCCAACTAAACGCAAACCGGATGGAATAGCATGCCGCTGCAAGATGCTGTGGTAGCCATGCTGGTTCAGTATGCCTTCAATTTTGAATAAATCCTCAACACTGTCACCAGCAAAGCACACCATCACACCTCCTCCTCCATGCTTCACGGTGGGAACCAGGCATGTAGAGTCCATCCGTTCACCTTTTCTGCGTCGCACAAAGACACGGTGGTTGGAACCAAAGATCTCAAATTTGGACTCATCAGACCAAAGCACAGATTTCCACTGGTGTAATGTCCATTCCTTATGTTCTTTAGCCCAAACAAGTCTCTTCTGCTTGTTGCCTGTCCTTAGAAGTGGTTTCCTAGCAGCTATTTTACCATGAAGGCCTGCTGCACAAAGTCTCCTCTTAACAGTTGTTGTAGAGATGTGTCTGCTGCTAGAACTCTGTGTGGCATTGACCTGGTCTCTAATCTGAGCTGCTGTTAACCTGCAATTTCTGAGGCTGGTGACTTGTTTAAACTTATCCTCAGAAGCAGAGGTGACTCTTGGTCTTCGTTTCCTTGAGCGGTCTTCATGTGAGCCAGTTTCTTTGTAGCGCTTGATGGTTTTTGCAACTGCACTTGGGGACACTTTCAAAGTTTTCCCAATTGTTCGGACTGACTGACCTTCATTTCTTAAAGTAATGATGGCTAGGGTTGAGCGACCTTTAGTTTTTTAGGGTCGAGTCGGGTTTTGTGAAACCCGACTGTCTTAAAAGTCGAGTCGAGTGAAATCGGCCGACCACCGTGAAAAGTCGGGTTTATTTTTTTTTTCTCTCTCTCTCTCTCTCTCTCCCCCCTCCGTCCCAGCACTGAAAATTTCCTATTGCACATTCCAAATCCCTACTGCGCACAAACGATAACATGACGATAGGCGTTCACTCCCCTAAGACCTATGTCATCACTCTGCCCACGCTCATTCATTGGCTGAAAAAATGGCGCTAAACGCGTCATACGAAACGCGACTTTAGCGCCAAGATCGCGTACCGCATGGCCGACCCCGCACAGGGATCGGGTCGGGTTTCATGAGACGCCGACTTTGCCAAAAGTCGGCGACTTATGAAAATGCACGACCCGTTTCGCTCAACCCTAATGATGGCCACTTGTTTTTCTTTACTTAGCTGCTTTTTTCTTGCCATAATACAAATTCTAACAGTCTATTCAGTAGGACTATCAGCTGTGTATCCACCAGACTTCTGCTCAACACAACTGATGGTCCCAACCCTATTTATAAGGCAAGAAATCCCACTTATTAAACCTGACAGGGCACACCTGTGAAGTGAAAACCATTTCCGGTGACTACCTCTTGAAGCTCATCAAGAGAAGCCAAGAGTGTGCAAAGCAGTCATCAAAGCAAAAGGTGGCTACTTTGAAGAACATATACATAATAGACATATTTTCAGTTGTTTCACACTTTTTTGTTAAGTATATAATTCCACATGTGTTAATTCATAGTTTTGATGTCTTCAGTGTGAATTTACAATTTTCATAGTCATGAAAATACAGAAAAATATAAAAATGAGAAGGTGTGTCCAAACTTTTGGTCTGTACTGTATACGGTATATATATATATATATATATATATATATATATATATATATATATATATATATATATATATATATATATATATATATATATATTTATTTTTTTTTTAATAATCTTTATTAATTAATGATGAATATACAATCCAAATTTTTTTTTTACAAGACCATAGACAATAATTCATTTTTTTAAATATTCTCTCTATACTTTATGTATGTGTATACTGTATTTATATGTACATATGTGTAGATACACATGGATGTACTGTATATATACAGTATATATACATATATATACATATATATATATATATACTGTATACTGTATATATACAGTACATATATACAGTGATATATAATATACACACACTGCTCAACTTTGAAATTGCAACACATACAAGGAAAAATTGTGAATTTATGCAAAATTTTGAACAGACATGAGTGCAAGCATGCATTTCATATTTTTTAAATATTAAGGCCTTCAAAAACTTACATCCCTATTTTGTCCTATACACCGTGGCGCATTCTTTATGGTCCCAATTATAGCCATTGTTTTCCGACATTCGCCTTTGGTGTCCGGCATGTGACAGATCTGGCGCTGTTGTACTTTTCATGTTTTTGTTCTTATCTCAGGAAATAGAAACAGAAATGTGAGCGCTGCTGTGAACCCAACCTAACCTCTAGTACTAGACATCCACGTTTGATAGGAAAAACAGACATTCCCATTACATCGTGTAGCTGAGAATCACCTCGCCGTAGCCCTACTCTATTTTAACTTTTTTTGTACCGGCTAGACAAAAAAGGAAAAAAGAAAAATTAAAATAATAGAAAAGTAAAAAGTATAGTAATGGATCTATTCTTTTTTATATCTTTTACAACTTGGCCTGTTTGAGGTCACTTGCACTTAATCTACCGACCCAAGTTGTATTTATTGTGCGGCTCCCGCTTTGTGGTCCTCAATTCAGAAGATGACCTTCCTGCTACCTAAACTCATCACATAAAAAATCCAAGACCTTTAAATTGAGAGGAAAATAGGCAGTGAATCTAATGTCTTTTAGGGAATAGGAGAATTGTGAAACCATTAAACGCAACGGCCAAGCTCCGCATAGACTTATATACGTGATAAGAAGCCACACGTTAATTAACTTCACCTAAACGGTTTGGAGCGCGGTGTTAAACATGGCAGGAATAAAATGATTCAAGAAAAGGATATACATTTTCAACATGAGTAGGTATGAATTATTTAAAGAAATTAAGTCTCTGTGGGCAAATAACTAAAAACAGAACAGCTTAAAGCTTTAATTTAAGACAAATATATAGTGAATGTCCACACTGGAACATAATTATTTTTTTGTAATGTTACACAGCTACCGATTATGTGCTACATAATCTCTAAATAAATCTTAATTTGCTTTGGAACTCCATTTTTAAAAAAAATAGAGCTCTGAATAGCAAAGGATTTTTTTTTTGTTAAATGGAATCTGTCACCCCAAAATTCAAGTATGAGCTTCAGCCACCGGCATCAGGGGCTTATCTATAGTATTCTGTAATGCTGTAGATAAGCCCCCGATATACCCTGAAAGATAAGAAAAACATGTTAGATTATACTGACCCAGGGGCGGTCCCGGTTCGGTTCGGGTCTGATGGGTGTCGCGGTCCGGGTACGGCGCCTCCCATCTTCATGCGATGACGTCTTATTCTTTTCTTCCTGCAAAGGCGTACCTTGTCTGCCCTGTTTAGGGCAGAGCAAAGTACTGTAGTACAGGCACCAGGAAAGGTCAGAGAGGCTCAGCGCCTGTGCACTGCAGTACTTTGCTCTGCCCTCAACCGGGCAGACAAAGTACGCCTGCGCAGGAGCCACGACAGGAAGAAAAGAAGAGGATGTCATCGCATGAAGATGGGAGGTGCTGGACCCAGATCGCGACACCCATCGGACCCGAACCGAACCAGGACCGCCCCTGGGTGAGTATAATCTAACGTGTTTTTCTTATCTTTTCAGGGTACATCGGGGGCTTATCTACAGCATTACTGAATACTATAGATAAGTCCCTGATGCCAGAGGCCGCAGCTCATTCTCAAATTTTGGGGTGACAGATTCCCTTTAAACTCTTTCGCTCCAGAGCCTGTTTTCACCTTCCTGACCAGGCCAATTTTTTTCAATTCTGACCAGTCACTTTATGTGGAATGCAAATTGCCTCTTCAGAGAGGTAGGGGATTTGAACTCTATAGCGCCACCTGTTGGAAGCTATAGAGTTCAAGTCCTCTTCCTCTCTGAAATTGCAATTTCCATATTAAATTTCCCAGAGGAGCATTGCATGGTGAATAAGTCTCCTTATCTTGGCATGCCAGAGCTGGTATGTCACTCTCCCTAATGTAAAAAAGACAAAAAACACAAGGCGCCCCCAATGTGTCACACTGTATATAAATAAATACAGACTTTGTAGGGAATGTGCTCACCTATTGCAGTTGTGAAAATAGGTCACAACTCCCATGCAGGTGTAACCGTAGCAGCAGGTCTCCACAGAAATCCGAAAGGATGTTGGGGGTAGTAGTCTTAGGCAAAATGAAGACCGCGCTCACGGAATATATTTTAGATAGTTTATTTGAGCCTACGCGTTTCAAGAGCGTTCTTGCTCTCTTCCTCATGTGGCATGCCCTGAGGAAGAGAGCAAGAACGCTCTTGAAACGCGTAGGCTCAAATAAACTATCTAAAATATATTCCGTGAGCGCGGTCTTCATTTTGCCTAAGACTACTCTCCCTAATGTGAAACGTTACCTTTTAGATTTTATGTGGTAGTAATTCAAGAATGCTTAAACAAGACCTAGTGATTCTGAGAATATTGTACTTCATAACTTAGGTCAATATTTTTTACATTTATTTGTGAAAATATCAGAATTTTGGTGAAAATTTCGCAATTTTCAAAATCTTAATTTTTATGCCCTTAAACCAGATGATTATATCACACAAAATAGTTAATAAATAACATTTCCCATATCTCTATTTTACAGCAGCAATGTTTTTTAAACATAATTTTTGTTTTGTTAGAAAGTTAGAAGGGTTCATTTTTTTCCAACAAATTTTACAAAACAAATTTATTTATGGACCACATCACATATGAAGTGATTTTGAGGGGCCTATGTGACAGAAAATACCAAAAAGTGACACCATTTTAAAAACTGCACCCCTCAAAGTACTCAAAACCACATTCAACAAGATTATTAACCCTTCAGGTGTTACACAGGATTTAAAGCAACATGGGAAGAAAAAGTGAACATTTTACTTTTACCATAAAAATGTTACTTTAGCCCCAAATTTTGCATTTTCACAAGGGTAACAGAGGAGAATGGATTGTACAATTAGTTGTGCAATTTCTCCTGAGTGTCACGCCGCTGCCGCCGCCGCTTACCGCGTCCTCTCATACTTACCTGTCCTCAGCGTCCCGGCGCGACTCCTCTTCTGCAGCATCTCCCCTTCGGCGTCCGCTCCCGCCTCCTGCTGCTCGTCGAGTTCGCGCGCACGACAGGTTCAGCTCTGCGCGCGCGCACTTCTGACCTTTCTCCTGCACCTTCCTGTACTATCCTCTCTACTATCCTGGAGGACCTTCACCCGGAGGTAATGTGCAGCGCCCTCTCAAATATCAGCCTCTTCCCTGTGCCTATGGTCATTTGTACATTCTAGTGCCCTAGACTGCCCTTTGTCTCTGTGCGTGCTCGTGCTCTCTGACTTTTGGTTTCTGTCTCCGTCTCTCCAGTACTCTGCCCGTTCCTGCATCCCTGTGTTGTTCCTGCCAGTCTCTCCGTCTCCGCAGTACCTTGCCGGTTCCTGTGTCTCTACAGTACCCTGCCCGTTCCTGTGTCCCTGCGTTGTTCCTGCCAGCCTCTCCATCTCTCTAGTACCCTGCCTGTTCCTGTGTTCCTGCGTTGTTCCTGCCAGTCCCTGCGTCTCTGCAGTACTCTGCCGGTTCCTGTGTCCCTGCGGTGTTCCTGACAGCTCCTGTGTCTCTGCGGTACTCCTGCCAGTCTCTGTGTCCTTGCATTCCCTGTGTTTCCTGTTGTATCCTTGCCACTTCCCTAGCCTCTGTCGCTCTCGCCAGCCTAGTGTCCCTTCTTTTCCATCTTGGTCCCCCAGCTCCTGTGGCGATAGTCCCTCATGGGCCTGCCCCTAACTCTCCCTGTATAGGGCGTGGTCCATCTGGTTAGCTCGTCCGTGAGGGGTTCGTTGTCGCGGTCCAGAGGGTCCACTTTTTCACCCTAAAGCGTCACACTGAGTAAACAGACACCTCATATGTTGTAGAAAACTACTGTTTGGGTGCACGGCAGGGCTCAGAAGGGAAGCAGCACCATTTGACCTTTGGAACCCCAAATTGGCTGGAATAGATAGCGGACACCATATCATGTTTGGAGAGTCCCTGTTTTGCCTAAACAGTGAAAATCCCCCACAAATGACCCCATTTTGGAAACTGTGGTGAGCTCCTTAAACCCAGAGGTGCTTCACAGAATTTTAAAACGTTGATCAAGAAAATAAGAAAGTCACATTTTTCTTACAAAAAACTTTGAATGCAGAAATAGGCATCAGGACCTGAAATTACATCACGGCTTGCTGTGATTGGTTGCGTCGCGGTCACATGGGCGGCACGCAACCAATCACAAACCGTGACGTCACGGAAGGAAGTAAAAGTGCGCATTTTAAGCAAACAACGCTGCCGGTTCCCTCGGTGAGGTCCAGGCTGCGTCGGAGAGGTGAGTATAGCAATATTTTTTATTTTAATTCTTTATTTTACACATTAATGTTGTTTCGATACCGATACCACAAAAGTATCGGATCTCGGTATCGGAATTCCGATACCCGCAAGTATCGGCCGATACCCGCAAGTATCGGCCGATACCCGATACTTGCGGTATCGGAATGCTCAACACTACTCCTGACATGCCAAAAGAGCATAAACCCCCACAAATGACCACTTTTTGGAAAATACATCTCTTGAGGAATTCATCTAAGGGAGTAGTGAGCATTTTTAATCCTCAGGCAAATTGTATAAGTTTGGGCTGAGTAAATGATATATTACCATGTTTTCTACTGAAATGTTTCTTTGGCCCCAAGTTTGTAAATTTCAAAAGGAGAAAACAAATAGTACAATTTGTTATACAATTTCTCGTGAGTACACATTGGTACACATTGTACTCCTGAGTAAAAATTCCTTTATTGAAGTAAATTAATAAAATTTGACAAGGAGATGAAATATCGCACACCAACCAACACCAACCATTTTGAGGTTCATTCAAACCAAGTCTAAGATCACAGGTAGCATTCGAAATGCGTCTGGTGATGAAACCCCCAAGTCACCCCATCTCACCTTTGATTGTTGGTGTTAGGAGTCGAGTTTCCTCTGCTGCACAGGGGAAATCTCGATCCGTGTCTGCTGCGGTCTCCCATTCTCCATCGGCCTGTTATGGTTCTCAATGGCAAGAGAACATAGCCCAGCAAACATAAGAACTAGCTCTTGGAAGGATGGAAACTAAACTGACCATGAACTAAACCTGCCGCACAACTAACAGTAGCCGGGTAGCGTTGCCTACGTTTTTTATCCCTAGACGCCCAGCGCCAGCCGGAGGACTAACTAATCCTGGCAGAGGAAAATATAGTCCTGGCTCACCTCTAGAGAAATTTCCCCGAAAGGCAGACAGAGGCCCCCACATATATTGGCGGTGATTTTAGATGAAAATGACACACGTAGTATGAAAATAGGTTTAGCAAAATTGAGGTCCGCTTACTAGATAGCAGGAAGACAGAAAGGGCACTTTCATGGTCAGCTGAAAACCCTATCAAAACACCATCCTGAAATTACTTTAAGACTCTAGTATTAACTCATAACATCAGAGTGGCAATTTCAGATCACAAGAGCTTTCCAGACACAGAAACGAAACTACAGCTGTGAACTGGAACAAAATGCAAAAACAAACGAGGACAAAGTCCACTTAGCTGGGAGTTGTCTAGCAGCAGGAACATGCACAGAAAGGTGTTGTGAAGTTGGATTCTGGGCTCCCCCGGTGGCCACTTGTGGAATTGAACTTGTGTGCATCATCCCCTCTGTTCACCTGCTCCTATCAGGATGTGGGAGTCGCTATATAACCTTGCTCCTCTGTCAGTTTCATGCCGGTCAACAATGTAATCAGAAGCCTTCTGTGCTTGTTCCTGCTACTAGACAACCCCCAGCTAAGTTGGACTTTTGTCCCTGTGTGTTTTTGCATTTTGTTCCTGTTCACAGCTGCTGTTTCGTTACTGTGTCTGGAAAGCTCTTGTGATCGGAAATTGCCACTCTGGTGTTATGAGTTAATGCTAGAGTCTTAAAGTAATTTCTGGATGGTGTTTTGATAGGGTTTTCTGCTGACCATGAAAGTGCCCTTTCTGTCTTCCTGCTATCTAGTAAGCGGACCTCGATTTTGCTAAAACTATTTTCATACTACGTTTGTCATTTCATCTAAAATCACTGCCAATATATGTGGGGGCCTCTGTCTGCCGTTTGGGAAAATTTCTCTAGAGGTGAGCCAGGACTGTCTTTTCCTCTGCTAGGATTAGGTAGTTCTCCGGCTGGCGCTGGGCATCTAGGGATAAAAAAACGTAGGCATGCTACCCGGCCACTTCTAGTTGTGCGGCAGGTTTAGTTCATGGTCAGTATAGTTTCCATCTTCCAAGAGCTAGTTCTCATATATGCTGGGCTATGTTCTCTCGCCATTGAGAATCATGACAGTTTGACCGGCCCAAAAAAGGGTTAAATTACTGGCTGAGAAAGGAGAGAAAAAAGAAGTCTGCTACAATTTTTTTTTTTTTTTTTTTTCCTCTAGTTCTGAGTGTGCTCTTAATTGAATCACTTGCTAGTCTGCCTATACTGCAGCCTTCCTCTCTTTCTCTCCTTCTAATCCTTGAATGGCTCTGTGTTCACCTGTTTGAAATGGATCTTCAGAGTGTAGCTACAGGTTTGAGTAATCTCGCCACAAAGGTACAAAATTTGCAAGATTTTGTTGTTCATGCACCTATGTCTGAGCCTAGAATTCCTTTGCCTGAATTCTTCTCGGGGAATAGATCTCACTTTCAAAATTTTAAAAATAATTGCAAATTGTTTTTGTCCCTGAAGTCTCGCTCTGCCGGAGACCCTGCACAGCAGGTCAGGATTGTAATTTCCTTGCTCCGGGGCGACCCTCAAGACTGGGCTTTTGCATTGGCACCAGGGGATCCTGCGTTGCTCAATGTGGATGCGTTTTTTCTGGCCTTGGGGTTGCTTTATGAGGAACCTCATTTAGAGCTTCAGGCGGAAAAGGCCTTGATGTCCTTGTCTCAGGGGCAAGATGAAGCTGAAATATACTGCCAAAAATTCCGCAAATGGTCTGTGCTTACTCAGTGGAATGAGTGCGCCCTGGCGGCGATTTTCAGAGAAGGTCTCTCTGATGCCATTAAGGATGTTATGGTGGGGTTCCCTGTGCCTGCAAGTCTGAATGAGTCCATGACGATGGCTATTCAGATCGATAGGCGTCTGCGGGAGCGCAAACCTGTGCACCATTTGGCGGTGTCTACTGAGAAAACGCCAGAAAATATGCAATGTGATAGAATTCTGTCCAGAAGCGAGCGGCAGAATTTTAGACGAAAAAATGGGTTGTGCTTCTATTGTGGTGATTCAACTCATGTTATATCAGCATGCTTTAAGCGTACTAAGAAGCCTGACAAGTCTGTTTCAATTAGCACTTTACAGTCTAAGTTTATTCTATCTGTGACCCTGATTTGTTCTTTGTCATCTATTACCGCGGACGCCTATGTCGACTCTGGCGCTGCTTTGAGTCTTATGGATTGGTCCTTTGCCAAACGCTGTGGGTATGATTTGGAGCCATTGGAGGCTCCGATACCTCTGAAAGGGATTGACTCCACCCCATTGGCTAGTAATAAACCACAATACTGGACACAAGTGACTATGCGTGTTAATCCGGATCACCAGGAGGTTATTCGCTTTCTGGTGCTGTATAATCTACATGATGTTTTGGTGCTGAGATTGCCATGGCTGCAATCTCATAACCCAGTCCTCGACTGGAGAGCTATGTCTGTGTTAAGCTGGGGATGTAAAGGAACTCATGGGGACGTACCTTTGGTTTCCATTTCATCATCTATTCCCTCTGAGATTCCTGAATTCTTGTCTGACTTTCGTGACGTTTTTGAAGAACCCAAGGTTGGTTCACTACCTCCGCACCGGGAGTGCGATTGTGCCATAGACTTGATTCCGGGTAGTAAATACCCTAAGGGGCGTTTATTTAATCTGTCTGTGCCTGAACACGCTGCTATGCGAGAATATATAAAGGAGTCCTTGGAAAAGGGACATATTCGTCCTTCGTCATCTCCCTTAGGAGCCGGTTTTTTCTTTGTGTCTAAGAAAGACGGCTCTTTGAGGCCGTGTATTGATTATCGACTTTTGAATAAAATCACGGTTAAATATCAATATCCGTTACCACTGCTTACTGATTTGTTTGCTCGTATAAAGGGGGCCAAGTGGTTCTCTAAGATTGATCTCCGTGGGGCGTATAATTTGGTGCGAATCAAGCAGGGGGATGAGTGGAAAACCGCATTTAATACGCCCGAGGGCCATTTTGAGTATTTGGTGATGCCTTTTGGTCTTTCAAATGCCCCTTCAGTCTTCCAGTCCTTTATGCATGACATTTTCCGCGATTATTTGGATAAATTTATGATTGTGTATCTGGATGATATTCTGATTTTTTCGGATGACTGGGACTCTCATGTCCAGCAGGTCAGGAGGGTTTTTCAGGTTTTGCGGTCTAATTCCTTGTGTGTGAAGGGTTCTAAGTGTGTTTTTGGGGTTCAGAAGATTTCCTTCTTGGGATACATTTTTTCCCCCTCTTCCATCGAGATGGATCCTGTCAAGGTTCAGGCTATTGGTGATTGGACGCAACCCTCTTCTCTTAAGAGTCTTCAGAAATTTTTGGGCTTTGCTAACTTTTATCGTCGATTTATTGCTGGTTTTTCTGATGTTGTAAAACCATTGACTGATTTGACTAAGAAGGGTGCTGATGTTGCTGATTGGTCCCCTGATGCTGTGGAGGCCTTTCGGGAGCTCAAGCGCCGCTTTTCTTCCGCCCCAGTGTTGCGTCAGCCTGATGTTGCTCTTCCTTTTCAGGTTGAGGTCGACGCTTCTGAAATCGGAGCTGGGGCGGTGTTGTCGCAGAGAAGTTCCGACTGCTCCGTGATGAGACCTTGTGCTTTTTTTTCCCGTAAATTTTCGCCCGCCGAGCGGAATTATGATATTGGGAATCGGGAGCTTTTGGCCATGAAGTGGGCTTTTGAGGAGTGGCGTCACTGGCTTGAGGGGGCCAGACATCAGGTGGTGGTATTGACTGAAAACAAAAATTTAATTTACCTTGAGTCTGCCAGGCGCCTGGATCCTAGACAGGCGCGCTGGTCGTTGTTTTTCTCTCGGTTTAATTTTGTGGTGTCTTACCTACCGGGTTCTAAGAATGTTAAGGCGGATGCCCTTTCTAGGAGTTTTGAGCCTGACTCCCCTGGTAATTCTGAGCCCACAGGTATCCTTAAAGATGGAGTGATATTGTCTGCCATTTCTCCAGACCTGCGGCGAGCCTTGCAGGAGTTTCAGGCGGATAGACCTGATCGTTGCCCACCTGGTAGACTGTTTGTTCCTGATGATTGGACCAGTAGAGTCATCTCTGAGGTTCATTCTTCTGCGTTGGCAGGTCATCCTGGAATCTTTGGTACCAGGGATTTGGTGGCAAGGTCCTTCTGGTGGCCTTCCCTGTCACGAGATGTGCGAGGCTTTGTGCAGTCTTGTGACGTTTGTGCTCGGGCCAAGCCTTGTTGCTCTCGGGCTAGTGGATTGTTGTTACCCTTGCCTATCCCGAAGAGGCCTTGGACGCACATCTCGATGGATTTTATTTCGGATCTGCCTGTTTCTCAGAAGATGTCTGTCATCTGGGTGGTGTGTGACCGTTTCTCTAAGATGGTCCATCTGGTTCCCTTGCCTAAGTTGCCTTCTTCTTCCGAGTTGGTTCCTCTGTTTTTTCAAAATGTTGTTCGTTTGCATGGTATTCCGGAGAATATCATTTCTGACAGAGGGACCCAATTCGTGTCTAGATTTTGGCGGGCATTCTGTGCTAGGATGGGCATAGATTTGTCTTTTTCGTCTGCTTTCCATCCTCAGACTAATGGCCAGACCGAGCGGACTAATCAGACCTTGGAGACATATTTGAGGTGTTTTGTGGCTGCGGATCAGAATGATTGGGTTGCTTTTTTGCCTTTGGCGGAGTTCGCCCTCAATAATCGGGCCAGCTCTGCCACCTTGGTGTCCCCGTTTTTCTGTAATTCGGGGTTTCATCCTCGATTTTCCTCCGGTCAAGTGGAATCTTCGGATTGTCCTGGAGTGGATGCTGTGGTGGAGAGGTTGCATCAGATTTGGGGGCAGGTGGTGGACAATTTGAAGTTGTCCCAGGAGAAGACTCAGCTTTTTGCCAACCGCCGTCGTCGTGTTGGTCCTCGGCTTTGTGTTGGGGACTTGGTGTGGTTGTCTTCTCGTTTTGTCCCTATGAGGGTTTCTTCTCCTAAATTTAAGCCTCGGTTCATCACCAGTGTTGGTTGAGGGTGAGTTGGAGTACGTTGTGGAAAAGATCTTAGACTCTCTTGTTTCCAGACGGAAACTCCAGTATCTGGTCAAATGGAAGGGATACGGTCAGGAGGATAATTCTTGGGTCACTGCCTCTGATGTTCATGCCTCCGATCTTGTCCGTGCCTTTCATAGGGCTCATCCTGATCGCCCTGGTGGTTCTGGTGAGGGTTCGGTGCCCCCTCCTTGAGGGGGGGGTACTGTTGTGAAGTTGGATTCTGGGCTCCCCCGGTGGCCACTTGTGGAATTGAACTTGTGTGCATCATCCCCTCTGTTCACCTGCTCCTATCAGGATGTGGGAGTCGCTATATAACCTTGCTCCTCTGTCAGTTTCATGCCGGTCAACAATGTAATCAGAAGCCTTCTGTGCTTGTTCCTGCTACTAGACAACCCCCAGCTAAGTTGGACTTTTGTCCTTGTGTGTTTTTGCATTTTGTTCCTGTTCACAGCTGCTGTTTCTTTACTGTGTCTGGAAAGCTCTTGTGATCGGAAATTGCCACTCTGGTGTTATGAGTTAATGCTAGAGTCTTAAAGTAATTTCTGGATGGTGTTTTGATAGGGTTTTCTGCTGACCATGAAAGTGCCCTTTCTGTCTTCCTGCTATCTAGTAAGCGGACCTCGATTTTGCTAAAACTATTTTCATACTACGTTTGTCATTTCATCTAAAATCACTGCCAATATATGTGGGGGCCTCTGTCTGCCGTTTGGGAAAATTTCTCTAGAGGTGAGCCAGGACTGTCTTTTCCTCTGCTAGGATTAGGTAGTTCTCCGGCTGGCGCTGGGCATCTAGGGATAAAAAAACGTAGGCATGCTACCCGGCCACTTCTAGTTGTGCGGCAGGTTTAGTTCATGGTCAGTATAGTTTCCATCTTCCAAGAGCTAGTTCTCATATATGCTGGGCTATGTTCTCTCGCCATTGAGAATCATGACAGAAAGGCTTCTGATTACAATGTTGACCGGCATGGAAGTGACAGAGGAGCAAGGCTAAATAGCGACTCCCACATCCTGATGGGAACAGGTGAACAGAGGGGATGATGCACACAAGTTCAATTCCACCAGTGGCCACCGGGGGAGCCCAAAATCCAATTTCACAACACGGCCGCAGTGGAGCCTGCTCAGCGGAGATGTCGGTCCCAGCGTCTCACTCAGTCTGATTCTGTGCAAAGGGTTACTGCTACGAACCCTCACCAGAACCACCAGGGCGATCAGGATGAGCCCTATGAAAGGCACGGACCAGATCGGAGGCATGAACATCAGAGGCAGTCACCCAAGAATTATCCTCCTGACCGTATCCCTTCCATTTGACCAGATACTGGAGTTTCCATCTGGAAACACGGGAGTCCAAGATTTTTTCCACAACGTACTCCAACTCGCCCTCAACCAACACCGGAGCAGGAGGCTCAACGGAAGGCACAACCGGTACCTCATACCTGCGCAATAATGACCGATGAAAAACATTATGAATAGAAAAAGATGCAGGGAGGTCCAAACGGAAGGACACAGGGTTAAGAATCTCCAATATCTTGTACGGGCCGATGAACCGAGGCTTAAACTTAGGAGAAGAAACCCTCATAGGGACAAAACGAGAAGACAACCACACCAAGTCCCCAACACAAAGCCGAGGACCAACCCGACGCCGGCGGTTGGCAAAAAGCTGAGTCTTCTCCTGGGACAACTTCAAATTGTCCACTACCTGCCCCCAAATCTGATGCAACCTCTCCACCACAGCATCCACTCCAGGACAATCCGAAGATTCCACCTGACCAGAAGAAAATCGAGGATGAAACCCCGAATTACAGAAAAAAGGAGACACCAAGGTGGCAGAGCTGGCCCGATTATTGAGGGCAAACTCCGCTAAAGGCAAAAAAGCAACCCAATCATCCTGATCTGCAGACACAAAACACCTCAAATATGTCTCCAAGGTCTGATTCGTCCGCTCGGTCTGGCCATTAGTCTGGGGATGGAAAGCAGACGAGAAAGACAAATCTATGCCCATCCTAGCACAGAATGCTCGCCAAAATCTAGACACGAATTGGGTTCCTCTGTCAGAAACGATATTCTCCGGAATACCATGCAAACGGACCACATTTTGAAAAAACAGAGGAACCAACTCGGAAGAAGAAGGCAACTTAGGCAGGGGAACCAAATGGACCATCTTAGAGAAACGGTCACACACCACCCAGATGACAGACATCTTCTGAGAAACAGGAAGATCCGAAATAAAATCCATCGAGATGTGCGTCCAGGGCCTCTTCGGGATAGGCAAGGGCAACAACAATCCACTAGCCCGAGAACAACAAGGCTTGGCCCGAGCACAAACGTCACAAGACTGCACAAAGCCTCGCACATCTCGAGACAGGGAAGGCCACCAGAAGGACCTTGCCACCAAATCCCTGGTACCAAAGATTCCAGGATGACCTGCCAACGCAGAAGAATGAACCTCAGAAATGACTTTACTGGTCCAATCATCAGGAACAAACAGTCTACCAGGTGGGCAACGATCAGGTCTATCCGCCTGAAACTCCTGCAAGGCCCGCCGCAGGTCTGGAGAAACGGCAGACAATATCACTCCATCCTTAAGGATACCTGTAGGTTCAGAATTACCAGGGGAGTCAGGCTCAAAACTCCTAGAAAGGGCATCCGCCTTAACATTCTTAGAACCCGGCAGGTAGGACACCACAAAATTAAACCGAGAGAAAAACAACGACCAGCGCGCCTGTCTAGGATTCAGGCGTCTGGCGGACTCAAGATAAATTAGATTTTTGTGGTCAGTCAATACCACCACCTGATGTCTAGCCCCCTCAAGCCAATGACACCACTCCTCAAAAGCCCACTTCATGGCCAAAAGCTCCCGATTCCCAACATCATAATTCTGCTCGGCGGGCGAAAATTTACGCGAGAAAAAAGCACAAGGTCTCATCACGGAGCAATCGGAACTTCTCTGCGACAAAACCGCCCCAGCTCCGATTTCAGAAGCGTCGACCTCAACCTGAAAAGGAAGAGCAACATCAGGCTGACGCAACACAGGGGCGGAAGAAAAGCGGCGCTTAAGCTCCCAAAAGGCCTCCACAGCAGCAGGGGACCAATCAGCAACATCAGCACCCTTCTTAGTCAAATCAGTCAATGGTTTAACAACATCAGAAAAACCAGCAATAAATCGACGATAAAAGTTAGCAAAGCCCAAAAATTTCTGAAGACTCTTAAGAGAAGAGGGTTGCGTCCAATCACAAATAGCCTGAACCTTGACAGGATCCATCTCGATGGAAGATGGGGAAAAAATATATCCCAAAAAGGAAATCTTTTGAACCCCAAAAACGCACTTAGAACCCTTCACACACAAGGAATTAGACCGCAAAACCTGAAAAACCCTCCTGACCTGCTGGACATGAGAGTCCCAGTCATCCGAAAAAATCAAAATATCATCCAGATACACAATCATAAATTTATCCAAATAATCACGGAAAATGTCATGCATAAAGGACTGAAAGACTGAAGGGGCATTTGAAAGACCAAAAGGCATCACCAAATACTCAAAGTGGCCCTCGGGCGTATTAAATGCGGTTTTCCCCTGCTTAATTCGCATAGTTACTTGTGTCCAGTACTGTGGTTTATTACTAGCCAATGGGGTGGAGTCAATCCCCTTCAGGGGTATAGGAGTTTCAAGAGGCTCCAAATCATACCCACAGCGTTTGGCAAAGGACCAATCCATAAGACTCAAAGCGGCGCCAGAGTCGACATAGGCATCCGCGGTAATAGATGATAAAGAACAAATCAGGGTCACAGATAGAATAAACTTAGACTGTAAAGTGCCAATTGAAACAGACTTATCAAGCTTCTTAGTACGCTTAGAGCATGCTGATATAACATGAGTTGAATCACCGCAATAGAAGCACAACCCATTTTTTCGTCTAAAATTCTGCCGTTCACTTCTGGACAGAATTCTATCACATTGCATATTCTCTGGCGTCTTCTCAGTAGACACCGCCAAATGGTGCACAGGTTTGCGCTCCCGCAGACGCCTATCGATCTGGATAGCCATTGTCATGGACTCATTCAGACCCGCAGGCACAGGGAACCCCACCATAACATCCTTAATGGCATCAGAGAGACCCTCTCTGAAATTCGCCGCCAGGGCGCACTCATTCCACTGAGTAAGCACAGCCCATTTACGGAATTTCTGGCAGTATATTTCAGCTTCGTCTTGCCCCTGAGATAGGGACATCAAGGCCTTTTCCGCCTGAAGCTCTAACTGAGGTTCCTCATAAAGCAACCCCAAGGCCAGAAAAAACGCATCCACATTGAGCAACGCAGGATCCCCTGGAGCCAATGCAAAAGCCCAATCCTGAGGGTCGCCCCGGAGCAAGGAAATCACAATCCTGACCTGCTGAGCAGGATCTCCAACAGAGCGAGATTTCAGGGACAAAAACAACTTGCAATTATTTTTGAAATTTTGAAAGCAAGATCTATTCCCCGAGAAAAATTCAGGCAAAGGAATTCTAGGTTCAGATATAGGAACATGAACAACAAAATCTTGTAAATTTTGAACTTTCGTGGTGAGATTATTCAAACCTGCAGCTAAACTCTGAATATCCATTTTAAACAGGTGAACACAGAGCCATTCCAGGATTAGAAGGAGAGAGAGAGAGAGAAAGGCTGCAATATAGGCAGACTTGCAAGAGATTCAATTACAAGCACACTCAGAACTAAAGGAAAAAAAAAATAAAAATCTTCAGCAGACTTCTCTTTTCTCTCCTTTCTCTGTCAATTAACTTAACCCTTTGTGGCCGGTCAAAACTGTTGTGAAATTGGATTTTGGGCTCCCCCGGTGGCCACTGGTGGAATTGAACTTGTGTGCATCATCCCCTCTGTTCACCTGTTCCCATCAGGATGTGGGAGTCGCTATTTAGCCTTGCTCCTCTGTCACTTCCATGGCCGGTCAAACTGTTATGGTTCTCAATGGCAAGAGAACATAGCCCAGCAAACATAAGAACTAGCTCTTGGAAGGATGGAAACTAAACTGACCATGAACTAAACCTGCCGCACAACTAACAGTAGCCGGGTAGCGTTGCCTACGTTTTTTATCCCTAGACGCCCAGCGCCAGCCGGAGGACTAACTAATCCTGGCAGAGGAAAATATAGTCCTGGCTCACCTCTAGAGAAATTTCCCCGAAAGGCAGACAGAGGCCCCCACATATATTGGCGGTGATTTTAGATGAAAATGACACACGTAGTATGAAAATAGGTTTAGCAAAATTGAGGTCCGCTTACTAGATAGCAGGAAGACAGAAAGGGCACTTTCATGGTCAGCTGAAAACCCTATCAAAACACCATCCTGAAATTACTTTAAGACTCTAGTATTAACTCATAACATCAGAGTGGCAATTTCAGATCACAAGAGCTTTCCAGACACAGAAACGAAACTACAGCTGTGAACTGGAACAAAATGCAAAAACAAACGAGGACAAAGTCCACTTAGCTGGGAGTTGTCTAGCAGCAGGAACATGCACAGAAAGGCTTCTGATTACAATGTTGACCGGCATGGAAGTGACAGAGGAGCAAGGCTAAATAGCGACTCCCACATCCTGATGGGAACAGGTGAACAGAGGGGATGATGCACACAAGTTCAATTCCACCAGTGGCCACCGGGGGAGCCCAAAATCCAATTTCACAACACGGCCGCAGTGGAGCCTGCTCAGCGGAGATGTCGGTCCCAGCGTCTCACTCAGTCTGATTCTGTGCAAAGGGTTACTGCTGCCTCTCCAGGCTCTGCTATTGTACCCTGCACTGATCTGCGGTGAGCAGGCTTTTCTGGGACTAAGTCCTGCTTTGCTCACACTGAGCATGCCCAGGGTAAGATCTCAGTGGAGATCAAGGGTCACATGCTCAGGTACTGCAGCCAAATCTATTGGTCCTTCTAGGAAGGTCCTGTAGGTACGCAGGCTCTGTAGCAGTCTCTCATTGGTCCCTTTTAGGAAGGTCCTGTACGTGCTGCAGCTATTTAAGGCTCGCATGGCCGCACGGCCATGTGCTAGTATCTTCCAAAGTTACATGCTTTGCGCCACTGTGGTCATGTGCTTGAATGTGTTCAGGGACCCAGCTGAAATAAGCCCCTAGAATGCTGGCACCTCCGGCGAGGAGATTGTGTATGAGTGTATTCAGGGACCTGGCTGAAATAAGCCCCTAGAATGCTGGCACCTCCGGCGAGGAGTGTTGTGTGCATGCATGACCACTGACTGCTCTCATCTGGGTAGTTAGCCTATGCCTCTGTGAGAGTCTAACAGGGCACATAGCTTTGCTTTCTCAGTCGCTCTGTGAAGTTAACAGAGCTGGTTCTTACCGCCATATTGTGCCGCCATTCACTTAGCAGCAGGATCTTTCCTGCACGGTGGATCCTGGGTTGCGAGCGCACCAATCCCATCAATAAATATATTCAGTGCATTCCGCAAACCCTAACAGTATACTAGCACCAGGATCTGGCTAAGTAATGGCGGGTGAACAGCGGTTGCAGGGGTACATCCAGCTGCTGGAGGGTCGGTTGACGTCTCTTGAGCATGCAACCTCGGCGGTGGATGTTACCGCAATAGCTGTTCAGGCTGCTAGCATGGCTGCAGCAGCTTTACCCACTGCCACCTCTGTTCCGACCGTATCTCACCTCCCATTGCCTGAGAGATACTCTGGTGACAGTAAGTCCTGTAGGGGTTTCGTGAGCCAGTGAGGTATACACCTCGAGCTCCTGGCTGCACGTTTTCCCACAGAGCGGGCAAAGGTGGGATTCATAATCTCTCTCTTGTCGGACAGGGCGTTGGAGTAGGCTACACCGCTGTGGGAGCGCAACGATCATGTGGTGCGGAGTGTTCCTCGGTTTCTGGACACTCTGAAACAGGTCTTTGTAGGACCTCAAGTCACCCATGATGCAGCGCTCCAGCTGCTGGCTTTGACTCAGGGTTCAGACATGGTCAGCCATTTTGCGGTTACCTTCCGGACGTTAGCGTCTGAGTTGGAATGGCCAGATAAAACCCTCATTCCCGTATTTTGGAGGGGGCTGGCTGACCATGTGAAGGACGCTTTGGCTACTAGGGAGATTCCCGCCACACTGGAGGAGCTCATAGCTGTATCAACTCGCATAGACCTTCGTTTTCACGAGCGAGGGTTGGAGCGAGCCCAGTGTAGGCAGAGGTTTCGGCTGGCTCCCACCTTCGCCAGACTTCTGGAATCTCCAGTCCAGGCGTCCGAGTCACATGAGGCCTTAGAGGTGACACGAGCGGGACCCAAGTCCCAGTCCGCTCGTGCACATAAGGTCTGTCATGTTTGCCGGCAGTCAGGACATCTTGCCTCCAAGTGTCCTCAGTGGTCGGGGAAACGTCAGCCTCTAGTGGCAGTAGGAGGAGGTACACTAGACACGGCGAAGTTTGCCTCAAAGTTGTCCTTCAAGGGGACAATTACCTTTGGCCTATCCACTCTTATGGTAGAGCTATGCGTGGACTCTGGGGCGGAGGGTAATTTTATGTCATCTGCTTTCGCCCAGCGTCACGCAATACCCCTGGTTATGCTCGCCAAACCAGTAACCATTCGAGTGGTAAATGGGTCGACACTACCCTCTCAGATTACCCACCAAACCATTCCTATCATGCTTTCTGTGTCTCCATCACATCAGGAGATTATCTCCCTATTAGTCATTCCTGAGGGAATTGATGAGGTCCTGTTGGGGATACCATGGCTACCCTACCATTCTTCTCATATAGAGTGGTCCTCAGGGAGAATTTTGGGATGGAGTAAATCCTGTGAGGGTAGATGTCAGAGGGAGTGCATTCAGGTTGCTACAACTCAGGTACCCGCAGATCTTTCCTCTCTCCCCAAACACTAATGGCCCTATGCAGACGTGTTCTCCAAAAGGGCTGCGGAGACCCTTCCGCCTCACCGCCCCTATGACTATCCTATTGACCTCTTGCCTGGTGCTGAGCCTCCCCGGGGTCGAGTTTATCCGTTATCTCTCCCGGAGACAGAGGCAATGTCTCAGTATATCAAGAGAATCTGGCAAGAGGATTCATTAGGAAGTCAGTGTCACCAGCAGGGGCAGGGTTCTTCTTCGTACAGAAGAAGACAGGAGACTTACGTCCATGCATAGATTACAGGGGTCTTAACGCTATCACCGTTAAGAACAAGTACCCATTACCCCTGATTTCTGAGCTTTTTGATAGGCTACGGGGAGCAAGGGTATTTACAAAATTAGATCTGCGGGGTGCCTATAACCTGATTCGCATCCGTGAGGGGGACGAATGGAAGACGGCTTTTAACACCAGGGATGCGCATTATGAATACCTGGTGATGCCCTTCGGGCTCTGTAATGCGCCAGCCGTTTTCCAAGACTTTGTGAACGACATTTTCCGGGATATGCTCACCACCTCAGTCGTAGTCTATCTGGATGATATTCTCATCTACTCTCCAGATATTGACTCCCATCGGAGAGATGTTCGCAAAGTCTTCGACCTCTTACGGGCAAACTCCCTCTATGCCAAGTTGGAGAAGTGTGTGTTTGAGCAGGAGTCCTTGCCTTTCCTTGGTTATATCATCTCTGCCCAGGGTTTGGCTATGGATCCTGCCAAGCTACAGGCTGTGATGGACTGGCAGGAACCCCATTCTCTTAAAGCGGTGCAGCGCTTTATGGGGTTCATTAATTACTATCGCCAGTTCATTCCACACTTCTCAACTTTGGTAGCTCCCTTGGTTGCCCTCACCAAGAAGGGAGCAAATCCCAAGTTGTGGTCAGAGGAGGTCTCCAAGGCCTTTCTCTCGATTAAGACACACTTTGCTAGCGCTCCCATCCTACATCGCCCCGATGTAGATAAGCCATTTATCATGGAGGTGGATGCCTCATCCGTTGGTGGTGGAGCAGTCCTTTTCCAAAAGGATGCTCAAGGTCGGAAGCATCCTTGCTTCTTTTTCTCCAAGACCTTCACACCAGCGGAGAGGAATTATTCCATCGGGGACAGGGAGTTGCTAGCCATGAAGTTGGCTTCATCTCTCCATTTTCTCTCCGGGGAGAAGAACACTAGTGCCGATGCTCTCTCCCGCTCCGTAGTGTCATCTGAGGAGGAGGAGGAGGAGCCTCGGCTTATTCTCCCTTCTGAGAGCCTGAGAACTGTGGCTCCGGTTTCGCTTGAGTCTGTACCCCCGGGCAAGACTTTCGTACCAGCGAATTTGCGACCGGAGGTTCTCTCTTGGGCTCACTCGTCCAGAGTCGGTGGACATTTTGGGACCAAGAGGACATCTGAGCTTTTGGCGAGGACGCACTGGTGGCCGCATATGGCTCGAGACGTCGGGGACTATATTCGGGCGTGTGTCTCCTGCACCCAGAATTGGTCTCCTCGGCAACGGCCTGCTGGGTTACTTTACCCCATGCCGGAGGCAGACAGGCCCTGGGAAATGGTCGGGATGGACTTCGTGGTGGGCTTACCCAAGTCTCGTAGCTGCACCGTTATCTGAGTAGTCACCGATCATTTTTCCAAGATGGTGCATTTGGTGCCGCTTCCACGGTTACCTTCTGCACGGGCCTTGGCGGCATTGTTCATTAAACATATTTTCCGCCTACATGGAATGCCTGGTAAAATTGTCAGCGACCGGGGTCCCCAGTTTGCGTCTCGGTTTTGGAGAGAGCTCTGCCGTTTACTCAGCATAGAGCTGAATCTCTCCTCTGCATATCATCCTGAGACGAATGGGTTGGTAGAGAGAATCAACCAGACTCTGGTGACATACTTGGGACATTTTGTCTCTGCTAGGCAGGATGACTGGGCATCTTTGCTACCTTGGGTGGAATTTGCCTTGAACAATGCCGTAGCCGATTCCACTGGTCAGACTCCTTTTCTCCTCAATTACGGCCAGCATCCACGTGTCCCTGTGCCCATGCCCGTTTCATCCACCGATTCTAGGGTGGCAGACTGGGTGGTGGAGGCACGTGACATTTGGGATCGCACACAGGATGCCATCGGGGCCTCCAAGGAGAGAATGAGGGTTTCGGCCGATACACACCGGCGCCCCGCTCCGACCTTTGCTCCTGGCGACTTAGTGTGGCTCTCCGCCCGTAACATCAGGCTGCGAGTTGAGTCCACTAAATTTGCACCTCGCTACATTGGCCCGTTCAAGGTTCTGGAACAGGTCAACCCTGTGGTCTACCGTTTGGCTATTCCTCCACGCTTTGGTATCACCGATACTTTTCACGTTTCCCTCTTAAAGCCCGTTCATTTGTCCCGGTTTTCTGAGTCATCTGCTGGGACATCGGTTTCATCCACGGATGAGTTTGAGGTGAAAGCTATCATGGGGTGCAAGGCGGTACATGGCAAGAAATTTTATCTGGTGGATTGGAAGGGTCACGGTCCAGAGGATAGAACCTGGGAGCCTGTGGAGCACATTCGGGCTCCGCTGCTCATTGCAGCTTTTGAGCATAGCGAGGCTCAAGGAGGGGGGGGGCCCTGGGAGGGGGGGTAATGTTAGGAGTCGAGTTTCCTCTGCTGCACAGGGGGAATCTCGATCTATGTCTGCTGCGGTCTCCCATTCTCCATTGGCCGCAGTGGAGCCTGCTCAGCAAAGACGTCGGTCCCAGCGTCTCACTCAGTCTGATTCTGTGCAAAGGGTTACTGCTGCCTCTCCAGGCTCTGCTATTGTACCCTGCACTGATCTGCGGCGAGCAGGCTTTTCTGGGACTAAGTCCTGCTTTGCTCACACTGAGCATGCCCAGGGTAAGATCTCTCAGTGGAGATCAAGGGGCAAATGCTCAGGTACTGCAGCCAAATCTATTGGTCCTTCTAGGAAGGTCCTGTAGGTACGCAGGCTCTGTAGCAGTCTCTCATTGGTCCTTTTTAGAAAGGTCCTGTATGTGCTGCATCTATTTAAGTCTCGCATGGCCGCACGGCCATGCGCTAGTATCTTCCAAAGTTACGTGCTTTGCGCCACTGTGGTCATGTGCTTGAATGTGTTCAGGGACCCAGCTGAAATAAGCCCCTAGAATGCTGGCACCTCCGGCGAGGAGTGTTGTGTGCATGCATGACCACTGACTGCTCTCATCTGGGTAGTTAGCCTGTGCCTCTGTGAGAGTCTAACAGGGCACAGAGCTTTGCTTTCTCGGCCGCTCTGTGAAGTTAACAGAGCTGGTTGTTACCGCCATATTGTGCCGCCATTCACTTAGCAGCAGGATCTTTCCTGCACGGTGGATCCCGGGTTGCGAACGCACCAATCCCATCAATAAATATATTCGGTGCGTTCCGCAAACCCTAACAGTTGGTGTGCAATATTTAATCTTGTCAAATATTTTAAATTTTTTACAATAAAGGAATTTGCTTTATATACACCTTGATCGGAAGATTGATCTTTCCTTCTCCTCCTATAGAATTTTATACCATTAGGGGTGAAGAAAAAATTATTAAATTTTTACCACAAAAATTTTTTTTAACCCCAGATTTTATACTTTCATAAGGGGAAATGGGTAAAAATGGCACCAAAATTTATCACATAATGCCAGCTGAATGTGGCAATACTCCATATGTGGCTATACACTACAGCTTAGCTGCACCGCGAGACTCGGGAGGGATGGAACACTATTTGACTCTTGGAGAAAAAATTTACGTAGAACGGTTTGTGGAGCCCCTAAGTGCCAGAAGATCAGAATCCCCTGCAAATGACCCCATTTTGGAAATTATACCCCTCTGGGAATTTATCTACAAGTGTAGTGACAATTTTGGCTCCATGGGTGATTTCCAAAAACAAGCAGCTATTGATGTTGTTTATCCATTATGTTGCAGAGCCCAGTACATTATAATGCCCATACATTATGCCTAGCTCTTGCTTCTGGACACACACACCACATAAATTAAGCGGGTTTTCACCACTATTGAAATGCCAAACATGTGGCAGCTAAATGTGGTTCAGGTACACTGTGGGGCTCAGAAGGAGGGGGCATTTGGATTTGAGAGAGCAGAATTTGCTGGATTTATTGTGTTTTTGGAAGGGGGAGCTGTAGTGTCTTTATGCTATCAGTAACGTGAAAGCCCTCTATATTTCCATTGATAGATGATGGACTCGAGTGGGAAGTTGTGCATTGAGTTTAAGCTTTTATTGGGAATATTTTACATAACATTTTGAATCACATTAGTCCTGCTGTGGACTTACATCAGGGTTTCCATCTTAGGCCGGGGTCACACTTGCAAGTGCAATGTGAGAATGTCACCTCAATACCTGGCACTGCCGCAGGAACTCGGTACTGGAACGTTCCGCTGCATAGAAATATATGCAGCCGCATGCTCCGGTCCCGAGTGCAGGCGGCAGTGCCGGGTATTGAGGCGAGAGACTCGCGCAAGTTTGTCGCATTGCACTCGCAAGTGTGACCCCGACCATAATCTCTGAATTATGTGATTCTGAAGAAACCCATGAGGGATCCATTCACTATAATGTGGCTGCAGAGTTACTTTAGTCTCAGTCTGGCCTCTGTTCTGCGTTGTCCTTTTTTTTTCAGAGGTACACAAAACTGTTATGGACCGCACTTTTATGCACACTTAAAAAAAAGGACACTGCCAAATCACAGGCCCTATCGCATCCATAGTGCCTCCATCAACCTCATTATAGGGAATCGTCTGATGGTGAACCATCTAAATCACGTATTTACATGGAAACCTCGGTGTAAGCGCTCAGTGTAGAGTGCAGGATAAATGTGGGCTGAGCCTTACTGCGATCTTTGGGGGCAAAATAAACAAATCAACAACAGGTGAAGAATTGGTTTTATTTATTTTTTACGCCATACGTCATGGAGTACATGTGATTAGGCGACTTTATTCTTCTGGTCGGTGCGATTACAGCGATATCAGATTTATACATTTTTTATATTTGGCTACTATCACACAATAAAAGTAAAAAAAAAAAGTTTGTGCACCTCTCTTTTGAGAGCTATAATTTTTTATAGATTTCTGCCCATAGTCATGTAAGGGCTTGTTTTTTGTGGGATGAGTTGCACCCCTATTTACCATGTGATATAACTTTAAAATGGAGGGGCATAGAAAAAAAAAACTGTTGTAGGATCATTGGATCAGGGGCAATTATAGGAACTCTATTTAAAAAATTCAGTCAAAGGTCTTCTTTAAATAATAAAACTTTGGATGCCTGCACTAAGGGCAGGTATGAATTAAAAGGAACTTGTAATCACAATTTAGTATGTTAAAATAATAACTGTATTTTGTTTTAAACTTAAGCTAAGTGCCTCCTCCAATTGCATCTTCTCCACTGATTCTGGAACAGTATTTCTTTTTCTTCTGTCCTCCTCCATTCCAGAGTTATGGAAATAAAGATGCAAATTTTACCGTTAATTAATTGGGTGTATACTACTGAACTTCTCCAGAAGTTTTCCAGAATTTGTGGAACAGCATCAGAACCAATTGGAAGAGGTAACCAGTTTAAAAATTAAATCCAGCAAAATTGGACACATTTCTATGAGCTCCTACGACGGTAAAACTACTAAGCGGCTCGATGCACAACCACCGCATTTCCACAACCTTATCTTGACTCCTGTAGCAATATTGAAGACTTGAGCCAAGTGTGCAACACCAAGAAAACTCACCAACTTCTCCTTCTACGAACAGGACACTTCACAAGATCGCACCACAACATGTTGCTCTTCTTCCTCTAACTCTACGGACTCAAAAACCCATATGTAGCCCCGTTGTTTTTTTTCCAAGATACCACAATAACTTTGTTGAATCAGATCATGCTAATAATGAGGATTAATCATTGTCGTTAGTTATTCTGTCCCTGTTTTTCTTCATGGATCCAACGGGCAACTTCTGAATTGTTGTTTATGACATAAATTGCGAACCCTTAACATTTATTAATATATATTTTCTTAGAAAAGCAATGTAGATGTTTCTTCCAACATTTAAATAGAAAAAAATAACAAAGTAGAGAAAATAAAAACAAAACACACCTTAATTTAATCCTTGGTAGTGACTTTTCAATTATAGATCCTTCTCTTGACTTCTTTGCCCGATCCCCTTGAGTAAATAACTTCCACGATGAATAAAAGAGATTTATATGATGCTTGACGCTATCTTCATGGATCTGAGAGGGATAACGAGGTCTTATCTCAACCTCATTTATCCAAAATGCAAGTTGACAGAGTTTTTTTCCTGGACTGTAGGATGTTACAGGAGGCGATAAGGACCGAGATTGAGAATATACATGTTCTGACCATGCCCCTTTCACTCAACTAAGCCATATATCACACTTCTCCTAGGAGAATTAATGAATAGACGATCTTCTCTAGAATGCAAATGTACATTTCCAACTGAAATAGGATCATTCTTTGATATCAATGATCACGCAGTGATTTTATGGTTTGGAATGTGCGTAAGGTGTTCATGAGGGGTTTGTTTCTAAAAACGGTGTGCTCACACTAAGAGGAAAAGGGAACTATAATTTACCTGTCTGACCTCAGAAATTGACTTGGAGAAATCTCAGAACAAATGTAGTCAATTTGCTCACATAGCAAAACAAATTGAATAAAACAAGAACTGTTCTTCAAAGTTTGCTTTCAGGAAACTTAAGGAAAACTTTTTTGCGCAAGACAATAGGGCATGCATCTTGTTTGCCGAACAACTAGATGTGCATAGATCCAAAGAGAAAATATATTTTTTTCAGATAAGATTCCTATCCCATTCCTTCATTTTTTAGACAGAATTTATCTCCATCATTTGTCCACCGCAGCACAGCCGCTGGGTTTAGAGATTATCTTCAAGACTGTTGTGTGCTATCGGCATGACGTGTCGGCTGCAGCCAACACACTTAGACCCAAGCAGTGGCGGGGAGCTGGCGCTGGACCTAAAGAGGGTGATTACCTGTTCTCTTGGTTATTTTAGGTATTTTTAGTGCATTTGGGCTCCACTTTCCTGAAAGTGGAAAACTCCTTTAACACAATATAATCCTTCAAACATCTCAGATCCACCGCATGGTTGGTCTCTACAGCTGATATAATAAATATCCTGCCACTATGGTGCCTCTTTTAACCTGAGGCACCATGACCTCCTTTGCACGTCAATATTTATGCCAAATTGTTTTAAACAATCCTCTGTGAGTTAATTTACCCAGATTGGGTTGGTATTATTTCACAGAAATTGATTTCTGCTGGCATAAGAAGGTTCTTCATCAGGGGCAGAGGCTGCAATCGCTGCCGGCCCATGTGGAAGGGGGGCTCTCAGACCCAGCTTTTACTTCAACTGGATGTGCGTACAAGAATGCACATTCAGTAGAAGTGTATTGCAGAGTAGGAACCCACTGGCTCCCTGCTCTGCAATACACGCCAAGGCCAATCAGAGGCCGGCAGCTGATGTTGGCGTGCCAGGTATTGACGTCGCATGGCAGTGATGTCATGCGTCCATAGAGCAGGCACACCTATATCAACTGCTACAGAAGAAGACACTGCAAGGTGAGGAAACAAAGGAAGGTGAGTAAAATGTTTTTTGTTTTTTTTTCATATACAAAAACAGTTCATGGAGCATATATACCAGAAAGGGGCCCATGATGGAGGACATATATACCAAAATAGAGGGCATTTATACCAGGACGGGCCCGGGATGGGGGACATGTATACGAGGATGAGGGACATATATTCCAAGATGGTCCCAGGATGAGGGAAATATGTACCAGAATGGGAGACATACATACCAGAATCGGCCAAGGATAAGAGACTTATGACCAGGATGGGGGACATATATAAAAGGATAGGGGACATATATACCAGAATGGGGGACATATATACTAGGATGAATGACATATACAGTGCCTACAAGTAGTATTCAACCCCCTGCAGATTTAGCAGGTTTACACATTTGGAATTAACTTGGCATTGTGACATTTGGACTGTAGATCAGCCTGGAAGTGTGAAATGCACTGCAGCAAAAAAGAATGTTATTTCTTTGTTTATTTTTCTTTTAAATTGGGAAAAGTATTTTCAGAGGGTCATTTATTATTCAACCCCTCAACCCACCAGAATTCTGTTTGGTTCCCCTAAAGTATTAAGAAGTAGTTCAGGCACAAAGAACAATGAGCTTCACATGTTTGGATTAATTATCTCTTTTTCCAGCCTTTTCTGACTATTTAAGACCCTCCCCAAACTTGTGAACAGCACTCATACATGGTCAACATGGGGAAGACAAAGGAGCATTCCAAGGCCATCAGAGACAAGATCGTGGAGGGTCACAAGGCTGGCAAGGGGTACAAAACCCTTTCCAAGGAGTTGGGCCTACCTGTCTTCACTGTTGGGAGCATCATCCGGAAGTGGAAGGCTTATGGAACTACTGTTAGCCTTCCACGGCCTGGACAGCCTTTGAAAGTTTCCTCCCGTGCCGAGGCCAGGCTTGTCCGAAGAGTCAAGGCTAACCCAAGGACAACAAGGAAGGAGCTCCGGGAAGATCTCATGGCAGTGGGGACATTGGTTTCAGTCAATACCATAAGTAACGTACTCCACCGCAATGGTCTCCATTCCAGACGAGCCCGTAAGGTACCTTTACTTTCAAAGCGTCATGTCAAGGCTCGTCTACAGTTTGCTCATGATCACTTGGAGGACTCTGAGACTGACTCTGGTTCAAGGTTCTCTGGTCTGATGAGACCAAGATCGAGATCTTTGGTGCCAACCACACACGTGATGTTTGGAGACTGGATGGCACTGCATACGACCCCAAGAATACCATCCCTACAGTCAAGCATGGTGGTGGCAGCATCATGCTGTGGGGCTGTTTCTCAGCCAAGGGGCCTGGCCATCTGGTCCGCATCCATGGGGAGATGGATAGCACGGCCTACCTGGAGATTTTGGCCAAGAACCTCCGCTCCTCCATCAAGGATCTTAAGATGGGTCGTCATTTCATCTTCCACCAAGACAACGACCCAAAGCACACAGCCAAGAAAACCAAGGCCTGGTTCAAGAGGCACAAAATCAAGGTGTTGCAGTGGCCTAGTCAGTCTCCTGACCTTAACCCAATTGAAAACTTGTGGAAGGAGCTCAAGATTAAAGTCCACATGAGACACCCAAAGAACCTAGATAACTTGGAGAAGATCTGCATGGAGGAGTGGGCCAAGATAACTCCAGAGACCTGTGCCGGCCTGATCAGGTCTTATAAAAGACGATTATTAGCTGTAATTGCAAACAAAGGTTATTCCACAAAATATTAAACCTAGGGGTTGAATAATAATTGACCCACACTTTTATGTTTAAAATTTATAAAAATTTAACTGAGCAACAAAACTTTTTGGTTTGTAAGATTTAAGCATCTGTTAATAAATCCTGCTCTTGTTTGAAGTTTGAAGGCTCTAACTTATTTGCATCTTATTAAACCTGCTAAATCTGCAGGGGGTTGAATACTACTTGTAGGCACTGTATACCTGGAATGGGCCCAGGGTTGGAGACATAAATTCCAAGAATGGGCCCAGGATGGGGAACATACAGTATATACCAAAATGGAAGACATATACACTCACCGGCCACTTTATTAGGTACACCATGCTAGTAACGGGTTGGACCCCCTTTTGCCTTCAGAACTGCCTCAATTCTTCGTGGCATAGATTCAACAAGGTGCTGGAAGCATTCCTCAGAGATTTTGGTCCATATTGACATGATGGCATCACACAGTTGCCGCAGATTTGTCTGCTGCACATCCCAAAGATGCTCCATACAAGGCAGGATGGATCCTGTTGTGAATTTGGTTTCTGGGCTCCCCCGGTGGTCACTGGTGGTACTGAACTTGTGTGCTTCATCTCCTCTGTTCACCTGTTTCCATCAGGATGTGGGAGTTTTCTATTTAGCCTTGCTCCTCAGTCATTTCTATGCCGGCCAACAATGTTACCAGAAGCCTTTCTGTTGCATGTTCCTGCTCCTAGACTACTATCAGCTAAGTTGGACTTGTAGTCCTAAGTTTGTTTTGCATTTTTGTTCCAGTTCTCTGTGATTGAATATTTCTGAGGCTGGAAGCTCTTGTGAGCTGAAATTGCCACTCTGGTGTCATGAGTTGATATTAGAGTCTTAAAGTAATTTCAGGATGGTGTTTTGAAAGGGTTTTCAGCTGACTGTGAAGTTCCCTTTTCTGTCTTCCTACTATCTAGTAAGCGGACCTCAATTTGCTAAACCTATCTTCATACTTCGTATGTCAATTTCCTCTGAAATCACCGACAATATATGTGGGGGCTACTGTCTGCCTTTTGGGGAAAATTTCTCTAGAGGTAAGCCAGGTCTGTATTTTCCTCTGCTAGGGTCAGTCAGTCCTCCGGCTGGCGCTGGGCGTCTAGGGATAAAACGTAGGCACGCTACCCGGCCACTGTTAGTTGTGCGGTAGGTTTAGCTCACGGTCAGCTCGAGTTCCCATCTTCCAAGAGCTAGTCCTTTTGTATGCTTTACTACGTTCTCTTGCCATTGAGAACCATGACAGGATCCATGCTTTCATGTTGTTTACACCAAATTCTGACCCTACCATCTGAATGTCGCAGCAGAAATCGAGACTCATCAGACCAAGCAACGTTTTTCCAATCTTCTACTGTCCAATTTCGATGAGCTTGTACAAATTGTAGCCTCAGTTTCCTGTTCTTAGCTGAAAGGAGTGGTACCCGGTGTGGTCTTCTGCTGCTGTAGCCCATCTGCCTCAAAGTTCGACGCACTGTGCGTTCAGAGATGCTCTTAGGCCTACCTTGGTTGTAACGGGTGGCGATTTGAGTCACTGTTGCCTTTCTATCAGCTCGAACCAGTCTGCCCATTCTCCTCTGACCTCTGGCATCAACAAGGCATTTCCGCCCACAGAACTGCCGCTCACTGGATTTTTTTTCTTTTTCGGACCATTCTCTGTAAACCCTAGAGATGGTTGTGCGTGAAAATCCCAGTAGATCAGCAGTTTCTGAAATACTCAGACCAGCCCTTCTGGCACCAACAACCATGCCACGTTCAAAGGCACTCAAATCACCTTTCTTCCCCATACTGATGCTCGGTTTGAACTGCAGGAGATTGTCTTGACCATGTCTACATGCCTAAATGCACTGAGTTGCCGCCATGTGATTGGCTGATTAGAAATTAAGTGTTAACAAGAAGTTGGACAGGTGTACCTAATAAAGTGGCCGGTGAGTGTATACCAGAAAGGGGCCCGTGATGGGGGACATATATACAACGATTGGGGACATATTGACAAGGATGGGACATATATACCAGGATGGGGCACATACCATATATACAGTACCTATAATACCTAGAAGGGAAACATATATAACATGAGGAGCATACTACTTTATGAAGGAGAGGGGTGAACACTTGTCTTTATAGGATTTAGAATGCAACAAGGGCCCATACATCTGACCAACATGCAGGGAGGGGGCCAGGTCCAAATTTTGCACTGGGGCCCATCAGACTCTAATTACACCACTGTTCTTAAACCTTATTAGACTTGCTTATAATGCGGAGTAAGCATTTGATTGAATTCTTTGAAAATATCTTTAAACCACTTTAACTAAATATGAACTCTCTGCTTCTATTACATCTGATATTTTGTCCTTTACCTAACTCCATCCAATAGATTGTTTACATGTTGTTGCATATCTCAATCTTTTAGGAAACATTTTTAATTAACTGTAAATCAAAATTTTAATTCCTACTTTTACTTTTGTCCAAATTTAATGCTTTTTTTTTTGTAACTTACCTTTATAACGAATTGTATATGTTTAGTATATTTATCCAGATTGTCGTGTTCATCTCTATCCTGCCCTTCCCCTAATTCTTCTTCATTTTTTGGCTATTTTCATTTTCTTTTTACATTTTTAAAGTAAAATTATACTTTGTGTATAATTACGGCTGCAACATTTTTAATAAAAGTTGATTTTGAAAGAAATATATATAGACATTCTGGTTCATATACTCTTTTGCTGTTCAGACTGCAATATTGGAATTTAATAAAATATTTAAGCATAGGACTTAAAGTCATTATCTCTCGGTGACTCAGAAAGAGGTAGATCCTTAGCTGTAGTAAAGGGAATATGCTCTATAGACGAAAACCTCAAATCTCTTGCACAAAACTAATAACAACATAGAGCTATTATTGATTATTGGAAAATCTTGAACAGATGTGTAAGGAGCCATTGCACTGGAAATAAAATACTTTGAAAACAAAACAAAATAACATCAAAGTTTAAGATTAATGCTGCTTTCACACTAGCGTCGTCTGGCGGCCATCACAATGCGTCGGTACGACGTATCGACTGATGCATCAAAAATAGTGAAAAACGGATGCAACGCATACAGTATTTCGACGGATCCATCGTAGATCCGCTAGACGGTTCCGTCGAAACACTGGATCCGTTGCATCCGTTGTGTCCGTTTTTACCATCCGTTTCATCCGTTTTTATGACGGATCCGTTTTCCCTGCCTAAAAATGGGAGTCTCCTAAATGTGATTGGCTGCTGGAAAATAGGGAAAACTATATATTGACTGTTTTTACAGCCCATCTTTGAAAGGATTTAGAGAAAGTGGCAGCGATGGAAGGAGTACTTGTGAGGATTGCAAACGTAGTTACTGATGTGATTTTTGAGACCAATCGGCTGGATATAATAGTTTGGGAGAAGGAGGTGGCAGCAGCAAGACAGAGGATGCTTCTGCAGCGTTGTTGCAGAATATGGATTCATCCCATTAACGCACTGTGGATGACCCGGGGCATCTATTCTACTCTCTACATGGAGTTGCAGCAGAACCCGGAGAAATTTTTAAATTATGTTCGGATGAGGCAGGAGCACTTTGATTTGTTGCTGGAACAAGTTGGGGATGTCATCCAAAGGCAGGACACACGCATGAGGCTTTCCATTACACTGGCGGAGCGGCTGATGGTAACCCTGCGGTAAGCTTATTTTTTTTATTTTTATTTCTTTAATCATTGTTCATATTTAATGCCATGTAAACATGTTTTAACCTATGGAAAACCACATCAGCAGTGAACATGCTGCAGAAAATACTGCGCTGAAACACTGCGTTGCATTTTCTGCAGCATGTTATTTTTTTATTGTTTGGGGCCATTCCACATTTTTTTAACACCTGCTCCATAATAGGAATGCACAGATGTAAAAATGCTGTTTTTAATGTGCACTACAACAGAACAAAAACTTCCGCAGTGCCATGTAATATTTGTGTACATTGCTTAAAAATTTTATGTGGGTCTTTGCAATTTTTACTAATATTTTTATTTGTTTTTCACAGAATCCCTAACTTCCCTACATTACCAGTTCCGCCTTGGAGTATCAACTATTTCCGGAATTGTGAAAGTGACCTGCCTGGCTATATGGGATACCTTGCACACGGAGTACATTCCACATCCGACAAAGGACATCTGGCTTTCAAGTGCAGAACTGTTTGAGAAACTGTGCCATTTCCCAAACTGCTTGGGTGCCGTAGATGGCAAACACATCAGTATTGCAAAACCGGCAGGATCAGGCTCAGAGTACTTCAATTACAAGAAGTACTTTTCAATAGTACTCATGACCATTGCAGATGCCAACTGTAAATTTCTGGCTGTGGACATTGGAGCCTATGGCCGGTCCAACGACTCCCAAGTCTTCAAAACTTCACCGATGGGCCGTTGTTTGTATGGAGACACGTATCATTTCCCACCAGCCAGACTACTCCCGCCATATGTCTGTGTTGGTGATGAGGCATTCTAGTTTTGTGTAATAAACCAAATGTTATACCTTCTAACGTGTGGTGTGTAATTTTTTTTTACATTTAGTTAGCATACTTAAATGAAGGCACTTCACAAAAACTTTGTTTTTAAACCAAACCAAATTTTATTTTAGATATTACAATATAATAAACTTTTGTCATACCTTTTTTTAAAAAAAAAAAAAAAAAATTTTTGGTAAACCTTTTTTTTTTTTTTGGTAAACCTTTTTTTTAGGTAAACTTTTTTTTTTGGGGGTAAACCTTTTTTTTTTTTGGTAAACCTTTTTTTTGTAAACTTTTTTTTGTTAAACTTTATTTTGCTTGGTTACACCCTTTTTTTTAATAAAAATATAACAGCACAAATTTTTTATAAAACATTACAAATCTGTAAAGTGTGGGGTGGAGATACTAGCGGAGGGGCTTGAAGGTTGGACCACGTCGATAGGTGGGGAAAGCCTACTGGGTTGGGGTGTAGTGGAAGGGGGGAACAAACAGGAAGCTGAGCAGGGGGGGTGGTGTTGGGGTAGGTGGAATACTAAATGGGGAAGGTAAGGTGGACAAGGAAGAAAACATTGGGGAAGACATAGGGATTTGGGGCCGGGATGGGAATTGGGACTGGGTTGGGTATTGGGACTGGGCTGGAAATTGGGACTGGGCTGGATATTGGGACTGGGCTGGATATTGGGACTGGGCTGGATATTGGGACTGGGCTGGGAATTGGGACTGGGCTGGGAATTGGGACTGGGTTGGGAATTGGGACTGGGTTGGGAATTGGGACTGGGCTGGGAATTGAGACTGGGCTGGGAATTGGGACTGGGTTGGGAATTGGGACTGGGCTGGGAATTGGGCCTGGGCTGGGAATTGGGCCTGGGCTGGGAATTGGGACTGGGCTGGGAATTGGGACTGGGCTGGGAATTGGGACTGGGCTGGGAATTGGGACTGGGCTGGGAATTGGGACTGGGCTGGGAATTGGGCCTGGGCTGGGAATTGGGACGGGGCTGGGAATTGGGACGGGGCTGGGAATTGGGACGGGGCTGGGAATTGGGACGGGGCTGGGAATTGGGACGGGGCTGGGAATTGGGACTGGGCTGGGAATTGGGACTGGGCTGGGAAAGTTGTAGTGGCTGTGTGGGGAGGTGTGGGAGTTTAGGTTTCGGACATGACCTGCACTAGACCAGCATGGCAGGCTTGCATTACCCGCATCTGCTGGTCAAGAGTGAGCTTTTCCATGCTCCTTCTGAGCATGGATTGAAAAAAAGGTTGCTTGGAGATTGACTTGCATCTGAATGCAGCCTATCCAAGCGACTGCTGTGTTCACTGATGCGTGTTTGCACCATGTTGAACCCAGCAGTCACTTGCTCTCCCAAAATTTTGAAAGAGCTTTGGAAGGCTGCATTCAGATGCAAGAACTCAGGAGCATAGCTCCTTTCCGGACCCCTCTGTCACTGCCGCCACGAACCTAATGGTGGTCTAGAGGTGGCAGGATCAGAGGGGTGTGGTAAAGGGAACGCTAAGTCTTGACCAGCAGCTTCAATTTACGAAGGCTGCGATGATGCTCCAGTGCTTGCGGCGGTGGAAGTGGATGTGGCAGAGGCTCCTGGAAGGGCCAGACGAGGGGTCAGAGGGGTTGGGTCTACTGACGTGGCCCTCGGCGGCAGACTCCTGAGAGATAGCTCCAGAGGGATCCAAGGTAGATGCAGGCTCCCGATGGCTACAGATGGTGCTGTGAAATAAAAATACAATTAATATATTGATAGGAAAAAGCCCTGCCTGAAACCAAAAAAGTTATACAGGTAAACATGGTGATTTATTCAATGGCCTGTTGAATACTTACGTTCGACTCAGCATTGTTTCCCGGAGGAAGGACAGGGTCCGGCCATACTTATACCGAGTCCTTCTACGTCCTCTAGAGCCACTCAGGGCCTGCATCTCCTTGTTAAACTCCCTCTTGAAGCGATTCCCTGAGTGACCGCCACCGCTTCCTAACCCTTTCACCTGTAAAGACAAGAATGAAAATAAAACAAGTGTTAATTACAACACATTCCGTTCAGCTCAAAACATAACTGAAAAGTGAATACTTACATTCTTGAGTCTGCTGCCTTGGCTGAAGGTCCTCCCACCTCGGCAAAACGTTTTGGCCGGCTTCCTCCCAGAGCCGACGGGTCACATGTGTATAAGCATGCCTGCGGTCACCCATGTTCCACAGCGCCCCCCGCTCGCGGACTGCCTCAATGAGGCAGTCCACATCGATGCCGATGTCCTCACCGTCTGAGTCAGGAGCACGCTGTGAATACTTTGAAAAGAAAAAAAAAAATTAATACAATGAAACACAAAACTAACAAGAGAAAGAAAAAAAACTTCACTGCTTGATGACTGCGGCCGCGATTACGCCGCCTCTGGGAGCGGCTGGGAGGATCTTCCTGGCTTTGGCCAGAATGTGCAGCAGACTAAAAAAAAAAAGAATTATGTTTGATGTAGGCATATGTTGAATGCGTACTGTGATGTATGATGAAGTGTTTTGTATGTGTTGGGTGCTCTGTGATGTGTGAAGCGACTGTTTCGGCACAACTTATACTCTGTGCGCCCGCTCCTCCTCCACCCATCTCGTCTTCTTCTGAGAGGCCCTCGGCTGCTTCAGCTTCTTGTGAAAACATAATTAATGCATATAGTAATTAACAGAAATTTTAACTATAGCAACAAAAACTTAAAAAATGTAAAATTACCGCAACACACTGTCGCTGTGGAGGAGGGCTCTCAGAAGAAGACGACATTCTTAATTGCCTTTAGTCCGGGCAGGCGGCTGTGGTCCCTGGTGGCTCTGCAAGTATAAAAACCCTTGTAATCTACTATACACATACATACTTACATCACCAAAGCGGCTGTGGTCCCTGGGGCCTTTTGTCTGGGCAGGCGGCTGTGGTCCCTGGTGGCTGCGGCTGTGGTCCCTAGTGCCTTTTGTCCCTGCAGGCGGCTGTGGTCCCTGGTGGCTCTGCAAGTATGAAGAATTTATCGTTAGAACAACCCCCCAAACTAGCTAATGTCAAAGATTTAATAACCACCCTGCTGAAATGATGTGAGCAATGTTCATGCAGGCCAACAGCAAAAGTTTTGAGAAATAAACCCCCCAAAAAATATACCTAAGGCACACCAGTCTGAGCTGGATTCCCTACTTCAATAGTATGTGTAAGCTGTAAAACCATTTCCCCCAACCCCCCAAAAATAAAAAAAATACCCTCTTGTAAAATTTAAATGCCTGCACACCAGTTGAAAATGTATTGATCACATAAGTGATTTGAAAAGATCCCTTTAAAAATGAATTCAAAAAATTAAATTTACCTTTTACACATTTTTGATTACCTTTTATCTTAAACAATACACCCTAAACCAACTAAGTATTGCATGTGTGGCCATTTGTACATACACCAGGTTAAAATTTACCTTTGTGAAATGATACTACGGACATTTTTAAGAAAATTTTTATTAATTATTTTTTAATTTTCTTTTTTTTTAACATCACAATTAGGAGCTACAATGCTTAAATACTAGTAGTAGTAGGTTTTAAAAAAATAAATAAATAAATTGAAAGAAAAAAACAAAACACACACGCAAGACACATGCTCCCACACTGAAACCACATGCTGCACAGACCACACTAATTGGTAAATACATCACATTAAAAAAAAAAATGCACGTGCACTCACCCAGTCGTATGGACGCATGCATCCGCAATCACCCAGACGCATGCATGAAAGCAAACAGGCGCATGCACAACGAATGCACACGCACAAAAGCACACAGGCGCAGGCATAACGCACGCACACACAGAAAAGCACACAGCCGTACGCAAACACACACAGATGCACACACACAAGCACACAGGCTTATGCAAACACACACAGATGCACAAAAGCACATAGGCGGACAAAACCACAAAGCCACAGACACGCACACACACATATGCATGCATGCACCCACAGACGCACGCAAAAATGGCAGGACACACTCTGTCTGGATGCTGGCAGGCCTGAGGCTGGAGCTGGACGCTCGCTGGATTCACAGTGGCAGGACTCTGGCTGTATTCAGGTTTAGCTCTGGCTGTATTCAGTACGTCATACAGACACAAACACATGCACACGCACACACAGACATGCACACACATGCACACAGACACACACAAAAATGGCAGTACTCACACTGGTTGGAAGGCTGGAGCGTGATGCTGGCTTCTGGCAGCACAGTCAGGCCTCTGGGTAGGTTTTATAGCTGGCTGGCTTTATGCTGGCTGGCTGTATGCTGGCTGGAGTCTTGCTGGCTGGAGTCTTGCTGGCTGGAGTCTTGCTGGCTGGAGTCTTGCTGGCTCATGTCGGGGTGACGCCCCAGGCCAGGTTTATATAGATTTGGGGGTGTCTGGTGAATTTGCTACAAAATCCTGATTCTGAGCATGCTCAGTGCAAAATAACGTATTGCAGCGCTGCATTCCGCCATATGACGTGTCACGACAGATCCTGCGTCCACAGGCTTCCATTCTAGCCAACGACGAATGCCGAAGGATGCGTCGCGACACGTTTTCCCGACGCAGACAAAAAAATGTTATAATCAATGTTTTTCCAGACGACGGGCCGCCAAATTTCGACACATCCGTCGCACGATGTACACGACGCGTGACAATCCAGCGCGATGCGTCACCAATACAAGTCTATGGGAAAAAAACGCATCCTGCGGGAGATTTTGCAGGATGCATTTTTTTCACAAAACGACGCATTGTAACGTCCGCCGAACAACGCTATTGTGAAAGTATGGTTAACAGTAACTGACATGTTGGAAACACATTAGTAGTATTGGTCCTAAACTTGGGACCTAAAGATGAGAGCGCAACCGCAACTCCAAACTGATATATTAAACCTACAAAGAACCAGGAGTGTATACTCTCATGGGTACTAGTTAAGTAAAAAAAAAACAAAATGGTTTAAATATAATATGAAAAAGTCTTTATTACACAAAACTCACTTACAATAAATAGCGGCTGTCTGCCAAAGTACAAAGATACATGACGAAAAGTGAAGGGGGGGAAAAAGATAAAATCACAACAAAATAGCCAATCAAGATGCCTCCATAATGGTTATGGCCAAGAGCAAGTAGAAAAGGTAACATGAGCACCCCTACATACTGGCCAGTTTGTCTATCAATAGGGAACCCACACCGGCTATTGCCGGTCTAATGTAAACAATGTTACATTGCTCATGAACCCAAACCAAGCACGTGCTTACCCATGTGGGAGGGAGAGACCTCGACAGGCTGATTATACAAACCCCGACGTGCGTTTCACGTAGCTGGCTTCCTTGGGGGGCTGTATACTTCACCCAAAAATGCCCAGTATATATACTGTGGGAAATAATGCCCTAATGCAGCTGATCGCCGCGCTCGGTCCGGCGCATGCGCAGTGCGCCTCCCCATGCCCAGGCGTCACATCCGGCCATCCGGGCCACAGCGTGGGTCAAGGAAAATACTCCCTGTGATGTCAAATACCCGCACCGGGTCCTAAGGATGCCTTCGGCAACGCAAGCACAATTGGAGACGCACCGCGCAAGTGCACAACGCGGCGGCCATCTTGGAAACTGGACAAGGTGTGGGCAACAATCCTGAGCATTCCGGTCAGGACAAATTTTGCGGTATGAGACCAATACAACAAATAATAAAGCGCATAAAAACAAAGAGAAAAGAAGACGGAAGAGAGAAGAGGGGAGAGGAAAACACTGAGGGAAAACATAAAGGAGCACAAATAAAGACGATTGTGGAACTGAAGTTGCCTTCATGTAGTCCATTTTGGAGTATGTGGATCCACACACGTCCTCCCATATGCTCCATGAATCATGTCAATGCCAAAAGGAGATGTCATTAAATATCCCTCCATGGTGACTAGCAAGGGTCCCACAGAAGTAGATAGACCTTCAGACCCTCTTATCACTGTACCAATATTAAAAACACCAAACTAGAAAAAAATAATAAATAATTGGAATACATACAACACAACTGAAGGAAACAAAGTGATGTAAATAAACAACAAATAAATATGTAACTAAACAAAAAAACACACAAAACCAAAACCGAACAATATACAGTATATTGTTGTGAATTGCTTTTTGCTCCCTCTAGTGGTTACTAGTTTTTTGACTCTGGTTTTTCTGTCATTCCTTTTATCCGCACCTGGGTCGTTAGTTAGGGGTGTTGCTATTTAAGCTCCCTGGACCTTCAGTTCTATGCCTGGCAACGTAGTTATCAGAGCTAGTCTGCTGTGCTCTTGTCTACTGATCCTGGTTCCAGTTATATCAGCTAAGTCTGCCTTTTGCTTTTGCTATTTGTTTTGGTTTTGTATTTTTGTCCAGCTTGTTCCAAATCTATATCCTGACCTTTGCTGGAAGCTCTAGGGGGCTGGTGTTCTCCCCCCGGACCGTTAGACGGTTCGGGGGTTCTTGAATTTCCAGTGTGGATTTTGATAGGGTTTTTGTTGACCATATAAGTTACCTTTCTTTATTCTGCTATTAGTAAGCGGGCCTCTCTGTGCTAAACCTGGTTCATTTCTGTGTTTGTCATTTCCTCTTACCTCACCGTCATTATTTGTGGGGGGCTTCTATCCAGCTTTGGGGTCCCCTTCTCTGGAGGCAAGAAAGGTCTTTGTTTTCCTCTACTAGGGGTAGCTAGATTCTCCGGCTGGCGCGTGTCATCTAGAATCAACGTAGGAATGATCCCCGGCTACTTCTAGTGTTGGCGTTAGGAGTAGATATATGGTCAACCCAGTTACCACTGCCCTATGAGCTGGATTTTTGTATTCTGCAGACTTCCACGTTCCTCTGAGACCCTCGCCATTGGGGTCATAACAGTTTGCCAGGCCAGTATTAAATGTTTAATGCATTGCAGAAGAGGGATTATAAGAAAGAAGATTCTGAGTTTTTTTTTTATTTTTTCCCCTTCTGCTGTGGAGATGGACCCAGTCTAGGTCCGAGCTATTCTTGATTGGACTCAGCCCTCGTCAGTTAAGAGTCTTCAGAAGTTCTTGGGCTTCGCTAACTTCTACCGTCGTTTTATCGCTAATTTTTCTAGCATTGTGAAACCTTTGACGGATATGACCAAGAAGGGCTCCGATGTAGCTAACTGGGCTCCTGCTGCCGTGGAGGCTTTCCAGGAGTTGAAACGCCGGTTTACTTCGGCGCCTGTTTTGTGCCAGCCTGACGTCTCACTTCCCTTTCAGGTTGAGGTGGATGCTTCGGAGATTGGGGCAGGGGCCGTTTTGTCGCAGAGAGGCCCTGGTTGCTCTGTTATGAAACCTTGTGCCTTTTTCTCTAGGAAGTTTTCGCCTGCCGAGCGAAATTATGATGTGGGCAATCGGGAGTTGTTGGCCATGAAATGGGCATTTGAGGAGTGGCGTCATTGGCTCGAGGGTGCTAAGCATCGTGTGGTGGTCTTGACTGATCACAAAAATCTGATGTATCTCGAGTCTGCTAAACGCCTTAATCCGAGACAGGCCCGCTGGTCATTGTTTTTCTCCCGCTTTGATTTTGTTGTCTCGTATTTACCAGGTTCAAAGAATGTGAAGGCCGATGCTCTTTCTAGGAGCTTTGTGCCTGATGCTCCTGGAGTCGCTGATCCTGTTGGTATTCTTAAAGATGGAGTTATCTTGTCAGCTATTTCTCCGGATCTGCGACGTGTGTTGCAGAGATTTCAGGCTGATAGGCCTGAGTCTTGTCCACCTGACAGACTGTTTGTCCCGGATAAGTGGACCAGCAGAGTCATTTCCGAGGTTCATTCCTCGGTGTTGGCAGGTCACCCGGGAATTTTTGGCACCAGAGATCTGGTGGCCAGGTCCTTTTGGTGGCCTTCCTTGTCAAGGGATGTGCGGTCATTTGTGCAGTCCTGTGGGACTTGTGCTCGAGCTAAGCCTTGCTGTTCTCGTGCCAGCGGTTTGCTCTTGCCCTTGCCTGTCCCGAAGAGACCTTGGACACATCTCCATGGATTTCATTTCTGATCTTCCGCTATCTCAGGGCATGTCCGTTATCTGGGTGATATGTGATCGCTTTTCCAAGATGGTCCATTTGGTTCCTTTGCCTAAGCTGCCTTCCTCTTCCGATCTGGTTCCTGTGTTTTTCCAGAACGTGGTTCGTTTGCACGGCATCCCTGAGAATATTGTGTCAGACAGAGGATCCCAGTTCGTTTCCAGGTTCTGGCGATCCTTTTGTAGTAGGATGGGCATTGATTTGTCGTTTTCGTCTGCTTTCCATCCTCAGACTAATGGACAGACGGAGCGAACTAATCAGACTTTGGAGGCTTATTTGAGGTGTTTTGTCTCTGCTGATCAGGACGATTGGGTGACATTCTTGCCGTTGGCTGAGTTTGCCCTTAATAATCGGGCTAGTTCCGCCACCTTGGTTTCGCCTTTTTTCTGCAACTCTGGTTTCCATCCTCGTTTTTCTTCGGGTCATGTGGAGCCTTCTGACTGTCCTGGGGTGGATTCTGTGGTGGATAGGTTGCAGCAGATCTGGAATCATGTGGTGGACAACTTGAAGTTGTCACAGGAGAAGGCTCAGCGCTTTGCCAACCGCCGCCGCGGTGTGGGTCCCCGACTACGCGTTGGGGATTTGGTATGGCTTTCTTCCCGCTTTGTTCCTATGAAGGTCTCCTCTCCCAAATTTAAACCTCGTTTTATTGGGCCTTACAAGATATTGGAAATCCTTAATCCTGTATCTTTTCGTCTGGATCTTCCTGTGTCGTTTGCTATTCACAATGTATTTCATAGGTCCTTGTTGCGGCGGTACATTGTGCCTGTAGTTCCTTCTGCTGAGCCTCCTGCTCCGGTGTTGGTTGAGGGCGAGTTGGAGTACGTGGTGGAGAAGATCTTGGATTCTCGCCTCTCCAGGCGGAGGCTTCAGTACCTGGTCAAGTGGAAGGGCTATGGTCAGGAGGATAATTCCTGGGTGGTCGCCTCTGATGTTCATGCGGCCGATTTAGTTCGTGCCTTTCATGCCGCTCATCCTGATCGCCCTGGTGGTCGTGGTGAGGGTTCGGTGACCCCTCACTAAGGGGGGGGTACTGTTGTGAATTGCTTTTTGCTCCCTCTAGTGGTTACTAGTTTTTTGACTCTGGTTTTTCTGTCATTCCTTTTATCCGCACCTGGGTCGTTAGTTAGGGGTGTTGCTATTTAAGCTCCCTGGACCTTCAGTTCTATGCCTGGCAACGTAGTTATCAGAGCTAGTCTGCTGTGCTCTTGTCTACTGATCCTGGTTCCAGTTATATCAGCTAAGTCTGCCTTTTGCTTTTGCTATTTGTTTTGGTTTTGTATTTTTGTCCAGCTTGTTCCAAATCTATATCCTGACCTTTGCTGGAAGCTCTAGGGGGCTGGTGTTCTCCCCCCGGACCGTTAGACGGTTCGGGGGTTCTTGAATTTCCAGTGTGGATTTTGATAGGGTTTTTGTTGACCATATAAGTTACCTTTCTTTATTCTGCTATTAGTAAGCGGGCCTCTCTGTGCTAAACCTGGTTCATTTCTGTGTTTGTCATTTCCTCTTACCTCACCGTCATTATTTGTGGGGGGCTTCTATCCAGCTTTGGGGTCCCCTTCTCTGGAGGCAAGAAAGGTCTTTGTTTTCCTCTACTAGGGGTAGCTAGATTCTCCGGCTGGCGCGTGTCATCTAGAATCAACGTAGGAATGATCCCCGGCTACTTCTAGTGTTGGCGTTAGGAGTAGATATATGGTCAACCCAGTTACCACTGCCCTATGAGCTGGATTTTTGTATTCTGCAGACTTCCACGTTCCTCTGAGACCCTCGCCATTGGGGTCATAACAGTATATACTCACAGGGTTAAATAAAGTAGCCATGAAGGAAACTCCACTATCAACAAAAACTAAAGAAACGGGGCAAAGGACAATTTTTCATTGAGCCCGTGCGGAGACATCGAGCCCAAAGTTACGATCCATCGGCACTCCATCTGCGCCAATATAATATATATTTATGATCACCCCCTCTAATGCCACAATGAACTTTGTCTATCCCACAAACTTTAAAAGAGGTGGGATCAGAGCCATGGCGCAGCTTAAAGTGAAGGGGGATCGTTTTTAACTCGGCATTTTCATCCACAAATTTTGCGGCCACGATGTCATGCACGTGCTCTTGTGTCCTTACCCTGAGCTCACGCGATGTGAGTCCAATGTAGATCAGGTTGCAGGCACAGACAACATAGTACACCGCATGGGTAGTATTGCAAGTGATGTAGCTGGTAATACGGTATTCTTTATCCCCACTTGCCGATGACAAGGATGTTGCTCTTACAAAATTGTGACAGACTGCACAAGAGCCGCAAGGAAAAAAGCCCCATTTCTGTTTGCCCATTCCAAAGAGGGTAGGAGGTTTAGCCACATAGTGGCTTCTTGTTAGGATGTCCTTTCAATTTCTACCTCTCCTTGCTGTTAAAAGTGGGCGATCTGGAATCAACCATTTCAGCTTAGGTTCCGTCTTAAAAACTGGCCAGTGTTTCAATAGGATATTACGAATAGACCCCCATTGATCATTAAATGTGGTAATAAAACGAACAGGCTGTTCTTTTTGGGCTCCGATCTTTGTTGTACAGAGGAGTTGTTCTCTCGGTACCCTTTTGGCACGTTGATAACCTTGTTTAATGTTCCTGTTGCTGTACCCCCTCTCCAGGAAACTGCTGGAGAGAGATCACGAGCCTGGGCCTCAAACATTCCATCCAATGAACAACTCCTTTTCATACGCAGAAACTGACCAATCGGGACAGCTCGTATAGTTGAGGAAATATGTGCACTTGATGCATGTAATAATGCATTGACCGACGTCTCTTTACGGAAGACGTCGGTCTGCAGCATACCCAGGTCATCTACTAGAATCCTGATATCCAAAAAAATCTATTGTTTTAGATGCAATCCTGTGCGTCAATTTGATATTATATTGATTCTGATTAAGTTCATGGATGAAATGATGGAGCCCAGACTCGCCCCCCTGCCAAATTATAAGGACATCATCTATGTACCGATACCAGCACTGCGCCTGGGACGCGGCGCATGCGCCATCACCGAAAACCTCCCTCTCCCAGAATCTGAGAAAGAGGTTTGCATAAGATGGCGCACACGTGGCGCCCATCGCAGTGCCACATTGTTGTAAAAAGAAACAATCTTTGAAGGTAAAAAAGTTATGTCAGTACAAATTCAGGCAGTTCAAGGATGAGGGAGCACAGAGCAGGATCCAAATTACTTGATTCCAAATAGAATTTAGTAGCCCTAATACCATCTGCATGGCCAATGCTCGTGTAGAGCGATTCCACATCAATTGTAGCAAGTAACATATCAGGTTCCATCACCAGGCCATTAAGTTTCCTCAGGACGTCCGTTGTGTCCCTGACATAGGAGGGCAGAGTCTCAACTAACGGATGTAAATAGTATTCAATACATTTACAGGCTGGATCACAAAGCCCTCCCATGCCAGAAACAATCGGACGCCCTGGAGGAGTGATGGGGTCCTTATGGACCTTGGGCAAGAGGTACAAAGTTGGTATCACCGGCGTTTTTACACATAATCCATCAAAGACTTTTTTGGGGATGGTACCTTGTTGAAATGCCCTTTCCAATATTTCATAAAGTGCTTTTAAAAATGTTACTACTGGATTCCTAGGCAACAAAGTATATCCCTCCTTATCCCTAAGTTGACGAAAGGCTTCCCTCTCGTACATATCCGCCGGCCAGATGACCACGTTCCCCCCCCTTATTTGCCAGCTTAATAACCACATCTTGCATAGATCTCAATTCTTTCAAAGCACAACATTGGGACCTAGTTAGATTGTCTCTCCCTCTGCTTTGTGAAATAGCCTTAAAATCAGCCAGCACCAATTTGTTAAAAATTTCAATTTGTGGACAAAGGGAAAAGGGGGGGAACGTGGAAGACCTAGGCACGACGGAAGTAGGAAAGGTACCTTGGGTAGGAGTCATACTCTCATTTTCAAGTTCTTCTAAAATGGCCAATGTTTCTCGGTCCATAGTGGTGTCCAGGCCGTCTGCGCCCGCTGACCTGGCGTGGAGTTTACGGAGTGTCACCTTCCGTAAAAAAAAGTTGCAAATCCTTCATGTATACAAAATAATTAAAATTATTAGTTGGAACAAATGTTAAACCTAAATTTAAAACTTCCTCCTGGGATTTTGATAATACATGCCCTGAGAGGTTAATTACCTCCAAATTTGTAGTTGTTTTAGACTTCTTCTCCAACGATTGTGGAGGAGTCAGTTTCCTTTTATTGTAGTTTGATCCTTTCTTATAGGCATGTTTACCAAGTCCCAAGCGTACATTCTGTTGAATAGTAGAGTAACTGCCCGTAGGCACCTCTTCATCCATTGATGAGGCTGAGGAGAAGGAATTACGATGGGGTCTAGACATCATTGTAGGTACCCCTTGCTTCTTCCTCCACCTATATACCCGATTATTAGAGAAGTCTGATACATCACGTTGGTATTTTTTTGTTTTTGAAGATACTATTTCTTTTTCCCATTTGGCAAAATCACCTTCCAATTCCTTATTGAGTTTCGTCAATGCCTCAGCAGACAGTTTGCTCATCAAATCACTCTGTACAGTATTAATGTCTGTTTCTAATTTTCTCAAAGAGATCTAATTTGATTTAATGAGCAGTACCATGAATCCCCTTGAGCAATTTGTAGAAAATTCCTCCCATTCTTTCTTAAAATTTTCATTGTCAATAGAGAAGGATGGGAACACCTGGACTCTTAAGCCTCTAGGTATCAGTCCCTTGGCTATATATCGTTCTAGAAAGGACTTGTTCCACCAAATTCATGTCTTTTTGTTGTATAAATTCTTAAGTTTAGCAATCACATCACCAGTTTCCCTCGTATTAAAAACCACGGGTGGTTCCTCCCCAAACACCTCGTCAAGTTTCGTCAGCCACGTTTTCTCACGTGCTTTATGATCCATAGAGTCAGTAAAAGATGCTGTGAAAATACACAGAATAAATATATGGTTAACAGTAACTGACATGTTGGAAACACATTAGTAGTATTGGTCCTAAACTTGGGACCTAAAGATGAGAGCGCAACCGCTACTCCAAACCAATATATTAAACCTACAAAGAACCAGGAGTGTATACTCTCATGGGTACTAGTTAAGTAAAAAAAAACAAAATGGTTTAAATATAATATGAAAAAGTCTTTATTACACAAAACTCACTTACAATAAATAGCGGCTGTCTGCCAAAGTACAAAGATACATGACGAAAAGTGAAGGGGGGGAAAAAGATAAAATCACAACAAAATAGCCAATCAAGATGCCTCCATAATGGTTATGGCCAAGAGCAAGTAAAAAAGGTAACATGAGCACCCCTACATACTGGCCAGTTTGCCTATCAATAGGGAACCCACACGGGCTATTGCCGGTCTAATGTAAACAATGTAACATTGCTCATGAACGCAAACCAAGCATGTGCTTTGCCATGTGGGAGGGAGAGACCTTGACAGGCTGGATTATACAAACCTGACGTGCGTTTCGCGCAGCTGGCTACCTCGGGGGGCCGTATACTTCACCCAAAAATGCCCAGTATATATACTGTGGGAAATAATGCCCTAATGCAGCTGATCGCCGCGCTCGGTCCGGCGCATGCGCAGTGCGCCTCCCCATACCCGGGCGTCACATCCGGCCATCCATGTGAAAGTAGCCTTATTGTTAGTGTTGAGCATTCCGATACCGCAAGTATCGGGTATCGGAATTCCGATACCGAGATCCGATACTTTTGTGGTATCGGGTATCGGTATCGAAACAACATTAATGTGTAAAAGAGAGAATTAAAATAAAAAATATTGCTATACTCACCTCTCCGACGCAGCCTGGACCTCAGCGAGGGAACCGGCAGCGTTGTTTGCTTAAAATTCGCGCGTTTACTTCCTTACGTGAAGTCCCGGCTTGTGATTGGTCGCGTGCCGCCCATGTGGCCGCGACGCGACCAATCACAGCAAGCCGTGACGTAATTTTAGGTCCTTCAGGATTTTAAAATTACGTTCTGGCTTGTGATTGGTCGCGTCGCGGTCACATGGGCGACGCGACCAATCACAAGCCGTGACGTCACGGGAGGCAGGACACGCGCGCATTTTAAAATGCGCGCGTGTCCTGCCTCCCGTGACGTCCCGGCTTGTGATTGGTCGCGTCGCCCATGTGGCCGCGACGCGACCAATCACAGCAAGCCGTGACGTAATTTTAGGTCCTTCAGGATTTTAAAATTACGTTCTGGCTTGTGATTGGTCGCGTCGCGGTCACATGGGCGACGCGACCAATCACAAGCCGGGACTTCACGTAAGGAAGTAAACGCGCGAATTTTAAGCAAACAACGCTGCCGGTTCCCTCGCTGAGGTCCAGGCTGCGTCGGAGAGGTGAGTATAGCAATATTTTTTATTTTAATTCTTTCTTTTACACATTAATATGGATCCCAGGGCCTGAAGGAGAGTTTCCTCTCCTTCAGACCCTGGGAACCATCAGGGATACCGTCCGATACTTGAGTCCCATTGACTTGTATTGGGATCGGGTATCGGTATCGGATTGGATCCGATACTTTGCCGGTATCAGCCGATACTTTCCGATACCGATACTTTCAAGTATCGGACGGTATCGCTCAACACTACTTATTGTACTTCTCCAACCATAAAAAAAAAAAAATCATCACATGTAAAATCAAAATGGCAATGTAAATTGCTTTGTAAAGTTTGTATTCATTAAAGATTAAAGGGGTTTTCAATTTTTCAATTCATATTGCTAATACTTCAGGGAGAATGAATGAAAAGCTGCATGTACGACTGTCGCCAGGTATTATTTACTCTGAAATATCCCGGCATTTTGCAGTATGTACTGTATATTTTGAAAAGTCGGCTGAGAGCTATGGGGACAATTTATCAAAGCTTTTTTGCTAGGTTTCGCCAAAAAATGCCACTTCTGCCGTTTTCAAGGAATACTTGCCACAGTTCCGACAAATGAAGCTGAGGCAGAACAGAAGCGTGATGACCCCTGCTCATCAAATTCATGATGGTGGCGGCCTTCGCTACTGTGTAGCAGTACATGCCACTAAGAACCTCCCCTGATTCTTTAAGAAGTTTAAGCCTCTTAGTGAATCAGGGGCATCCTCACTCAAACTCCCCAGTCATCAAGACTGATGAGAGAATTGCCTATTTTGATGAATCACAGTGACTCAGCTGACTAGTCCGATTCAGTGGCTTCTCCTCACTTTGACCAATAGATCTCCCCCTATATTCATATGTTGGGAGATACCTGTAAATGAACTGGAGAATTGCGTTGAGAAGCAGAATGGAGACTACATCGAATTAGTCAGCTGAGACACAGTCTCTGATTGGCTTTTTAAAGGATGTTTCCCCCGAAACCCTGAGGCGTTTTATAGCAAATAATACCCAGCGGCAATCACACAGCCAGCCTCAGATTCATGCTGCCCATGGTTCTGGTAGCATGAATCTGATGACAGACTCATCTTCTTTGTTGACAGGCTACAGCAGTGTCATCATGATTACAGCATGCGGGTGTTAGGTGTCGAGTTCCCGCATCTGCACAGGGGGAATCTCGAACCATTTCCGCTGCAGTCTCCCATTCTTCTCCAGCCGCAGTGGAGTCAGCGGAGACGTCGGTCCCAGCGTCTAGCTCAGGCTGATACTGGACAACTGGTTAATACTTCCCTTCCAGGCTCTGTCCTTGTAGCCAGCAATGTTCAGCAGCGAACAGGTCTTTCTGGGACTAAGTCCTGCATTTCATCTTCTGAGCATGCCCAAAGGAAGACCTCTCAGTGGAGGTCTGGGGTCACAAGCTCAGGTACTGCAGTAGCTCCTATTGGTCCTCTAGGAAGGTCCTGAAGTTGCTTAGTTACTGTAGAAGTTCTCATTGGTCCTCTAGGAACGTCCTGAACTTGCTGCAGCTATAAAAGGTTTGCATGGCCGCACGGCCATGCGCTAGTGTATACTTGAAATCGTGTGTGTGTTGATGTGTGAAACTCGCTCATTAATCATCCCCTCCCTTGTGTATGACTGCTCGTACAAGGTGGATGTTTGCTATCTAGCGGCTGACAGAGCCATCAGTACTAAACACACGATACAGCATCAATTGCTGTGACCGTCAGTGCGGCGCTGTGCGCTATTAGAGCGCTTTCCTATCCCAAGTCTGGGTGGTTAGTGGCATCCGCCAAAAAGCGGCACAGCACGCACTCTTGTGCATTTAAATTATATTTTCAGTTACTCTGACACCCCAGTTGCGGTGTCGAGCGCAAGTGGTCTGAACGTACACTAATCCTGTGTCTTGTGATAGAGTCCTGACACTCCTTGCTTGTGCCCTTGGTGCGGGACCGCGGCACTGTGACACAACAGGGTTTGCTTCTTTCACACAGGGTGAAGTTAACCCGTATGTGTATCCACATTGTACCGCCATATAGTCCATCATTACTCAGCAACAGGTTCCATCTCTGCACGGTGGACCCCGGGCTGCGAACGCACCTTATACCATCTCTTATAATTTGGTGCATTCCGCTAGCCCTAACAGTGGGACTACTGCAGCCAATCACCGGACTCCATGGTAATACAGAAATCGCGTCACAAGACCACGGTGCCCAGCTGTAGTTGTGACGTCACCACTGCATCAAAGACTGAAGACAGTAGTGAAGAAGCATTGTGAAGAAGTTGAGGTTGTGCTAAGTTAATTTTCTTATTTCTGAACTCCGCAACCTCAGTTGTCTAGCCATCTCAATTTTGGCCTTGTGAAACTTGTTCAGATTCTTTCAGTTGCCCATTTTTTCTCCACCTTCTAACATATCAATTCAAGAACTGACTTTTTAATTGTTGGCTAAAGTAACCCCACTCTTAGAAAGTGCCATTGTAACATGATAATCAATGCAGTTCATTTCTAATGTCAGAGGTTTTAATATCGTAGCTGATTGATTTATTTCTCTAGTTCGATTGTATAAGGAGCAAAGTAGGATTAAAGGAAAAGAGAGATTAATCCCTTACCATGGAATGGCAGCATGCATTTCCTTTTATAAAAATTTGTAAAAGCTAATTAGTAAATTATGACCCAACACTGTGCCACTGAAAAAAACACTTGTTCCACCAAAAAAAGAATGCCAAACATCTACATCAACAAAAATTAAAGAGTTGACTCTTAGAATAAGCCAATGAAAAAAATCAAAAAAGAAAAGATGCTCAAGGGAGCATCAGGAATAATTTAAGAGCAAAAATATGGCCACTTTTTTATCAGGTGACTGGTCCTCTTTAAGACCCAGTTACCCTGATACTGAGTTAGGGAGGAAGTTTTTTTGCTGTATTTTTTGTGAATGTTTATTGCTTTAAAAAGAAAAAAGTTTGAGAGCCATCTATCCTGGTCAATAGAGATAAGAGAATTTGTTTGAGGTGAATTGAAATCACCATAAATGAAAAAAAAGTTATTCTCCGGAATCTGATTTTTTTGGTCATTCATTTCCTAGATATTTTGTTGAATTGTAAAATGCTGGGAACAGAGTTAAAAAAAAAATAGTACATCTACCGCTACATCAGCTGACCGCCCCGTCCTCTGCTCTGTCCAGTCTTTTCTTTCCTCCATAATCTTCACTTTGTATGAGGGCTTCCCACAGTGACTAGGCTTCTGACAGTCATGATGCATGTTGTTTGAGTTGTTCGGTGTTTGCATTTAGAGAGTTGTTCAGGAGATGTCAGCTTGGAGTTTGTTTGCGTGTTCGTCCTCATCCTCTTCTATTTGATTTCACCTACCTTACCCTCTCCTGTGTTCCACTCTGTTGTTTGGTGAGTGTATTCTGTATGATTGCTGTTTTCATTTATCCCTGTTTGTCTTCCCTTGTCTGCCTGGTTAATACAGTATAATCCTATACACTTCGGCCTCACACCATTCTGGGTGGAAGAGGGAATAGATAAAGGTAAGTCAGGAGCATAGCAAGGCACGTGACCACGGTGTCTCCACCTTCTGGGGTAATTGGGGGACAGGGATAGACTAGGGCACCCTTTAGCGTGAGGGATAGGTAAAGAGCCCCTTTCCCCAAAAATCCTACAACAGTACTGCGACACTTATCAATGTTCCCAGTGGGAAAACATGGAGGACAATCTGTTTTCAAACTATTGCAAGCAATCAAACTATTCTGAAAGTGCAAGCAAATATAGAAATAATACTGAAGGCATAATGATAATAGAGTTCTTACAGCTACTGAAGAACTAAGCCAAGAAAGGACCATGGGCAAGGGCGGACATACCATTGGTGCAACCTATGCAGGGGCACAGGGGCCAAAAAGTTAGGGGCATCTTCTACCTCCAACGTAGGTGGAATTGTGCATTATGATGAGCTATTGGACTGGAAAGAGTGCATAAATTGTTCTTCGATCTGTTTTTGCTTCTGGCCATGGGAATATGCTATTGTTAGCATGCTGGCTTCAATCATGACATATAATGTTTGACACACACTTTGATGATCCTGAATAAACCCTCAGATTACAATGAACTACAAATAAAGTTACTCTGTATGCCTATTACATGATCTAGATTCTGGATGTGATTTTTTTTTCTGAGCTTTGCCTCATCAGAAGCTTGTGCGTTGTGCGTGCAGGAGGTCTTTGTTATAATTCACCACCTGTTACTGTAGTTTTGTAGATGTTAAGCTACAAATTGAATTCTAATTTTCCTAAGGGCAATAAGAAGACCTATCATGGAGATATTTTACGTGAATAAAGCAAACTAGCAAATGCATTGGAACCGCTGTGAGTCCATAAATATTGTAATTAAATGACCCTCAGTGTTTGGTTGGAAACATTTGCCAATAAGTTCAGCTCCTGTGGTGAATGTTAAAAGGTTTCTCTCTAAGATCTGACTGGAACCGACCACTAATGTTTTGTAATAACTTATCGCAGAGTTCACCCAGGAATTAAAATATCTCAATTCTGATTTCTAAAAAGTAACATAGGAGAGGCATAATGCGGACTGAATATTCAACATGATAAATTCGTATAAAGGAAAATAAGTATGAATCACTCTAACTCTCTCACTCAGTGAATAAGCAAATACATACTTCAATAAATTAGCTTTGTTTCCTTAAAATTACATTACATTACAAATTAAATTTCTTCTTTACAGAATCCTTAATTGCCAATCACAAAGTTATGATAATTTTACTACATAGTGGTAGTTTTACCTCCCAATTCCTTAGCCCCGTTTTGTTTTGTACCCATACAATTAATAGTGCACCCCTTGTACCTCCACATAGCTGTATATAGTGTCCCCTCAGTGCTTCCACACAGTAATAGTGGCACTTTTGTGACCTCATGGAAGTTATGTCCCCTTAGTGGCCCCATACAATAATTGTGTTCCATTTTGCAATTACATACCACTTTCTTTATCTCTATACAATAATTATCCTTTCCCTAGTGTTTCCAATAATTAGTCCCCCTCTTTGTTTCTTCATACAATAATTATGACCCCATTATGATAATTAGGTGACCGATATTCTCTCATACCCAATAATTTGGTCCTTCCTTTTCCCAATGCAAAAATTATTTCTTCCTTTGTGCCTCCATACAATAAATAGGTCACCTTTGTGCCACCTTATACTAATGATTACATTCTTTGAGTCCTCCCGTGCTCCGATAGTTAATGAAAAAAAAAGTCAATCTCCCTTCACCCTAAAGGGGCTTGTGATTTGGCTCCCAGCTCAATCATAGTTTTAACTAACTCTTTTTTGAAAATTAACCAAAAGCACAACGGAAATCAGCATGATAAAGACAAATGTCCATTCAGATGTGCCTGAAACTACGTACATATATCATATGCTGATAGAAGAGAAAAGGACTGAATAAGCAGACTAGTCGCTAATAAAGCTATAACAGAACATGGATCACAAGGACCCAGAAAAAACGACCTCTAAGTCCATGTAGAACAATACATCAATAATCTTTATTAACCATTAAAAGTATAAAGGGTACAAAACAGGTAAGGTAGGGTACCACATGGTGTACACAAACACCGCACCGACGTGTAGAATACCAGAGGCACACGGAACCAGGGAAAGAAAATACCTGCATATATCATGCATGCCCCTGAAGAAGGTGTGTGACCGAAATGCGCGTCGGGGTGGGCGCACGGACCCGGGGGAAGCTTATACACTGCACTCTACTAAGAGGTAATGTATACCCTTTATCTTATCTTTGTTGAATGTGAGACTTAGCTTTATTGCCATGTTGTATGCAGGGCTATGGTTGATAATTGTATCTAGCACTGTGCACCTAATACTCCTGTTACAGATGGCATTGCTATATGCATAGATTGTTTGCAATTTGGATATCTGTCCTGGGTAAGCTTTAGTCTTTTTATAAGAAATTGATATATGCGGGTATTTTCATTCCCTGGTTCCGTGTGCCTCTGGTATTCTACACGTCGGTGCGGTGTTTGTGTACACCATGTGGTACCCTACCTTACCTGTTTTGTACCGTTTATACTTTTAATGGTTAATAAAGATTATTGATGTATTGTTCTACATGGACTTAGAGGTCGTTTTTTCTGCATCCTTGTGATCCATGTTCTGTTATATCTTTTTTGAAAATGCAGATAAAGTTAAAAGCAATATCTGCCACGGAATCCTTCGGGAATTTGCCAGTTATAGCTTTGTGCTTCCCTGGTTAAGTATGTGTCTTTCGCTCCTGATTGGTTTTAGTTTTTTCCTGTTTTGATTTCTGCTTATTTTTCTGATACTTATGATTTTGTCCCACCTCTCGGCTTGGCGACCTTTCTTGCCTCTGGATAGCTGCCAGATATAGCTTTGAGCTTCCCTGGTTAAGTATGTGTCTTCTGCTTCTGTTTGCTTTTAGTATTTTCCTGTTTCGATCTCTGTTTATTTTTCTGATTCTTCTGATTTTGTCCTTTACGTGACCTCTCAGTTTGGCAACCTTTCTTGCCTCTGGACAGCAGCCCTTCCATGATTACATTTGTTTTGATTGTGTTTTGAACTTTCATAAAGTCTTATGGAAGCATTCTGACATGAACCTTCAAAGTAAGTACACCGGCTTTATCAAGTCTACAAGATTTTTATATAATGTATCCTGTTGGTGTTATGAAACCTGGTGACAAGCCAAAGCAATAATTAAAAGAAAAACACCAGACTTTACCAGTAGCACGCCGAATGTTATTGTACCTTCAGTGCATCATATGTTTGCATCATAAGAAGGAGGATCGGGCTACAAAATAGAAATGCGTTTGGATTATTAAGGTTGTAAACTTTAATCGCTGCCTCGGAATAACAAGGCGAGTTGACATTTAAGTCGTTTACATGGCTCATAGATCCAGAAGTAACATTTTGTAGCACAAGTGTCTGGACAAATGAAGAAGGATTTAAGGATTTACAAGTCTGTTGGATCAATATAATGAATGCCCTTGTTTGTAGCAGGCTGATCTTTCAAATAAATAACCAAGCACAAATGAAGTTTGTGAACTACAGTGTTTGCATTCTCCAACTCTTTGCCCGATTGACCCAAATAGTTTACTGCACAAAAATCCTTGTGATGAGGGTAAAAAATAAAAAATGTAAAATTGTTGTGGACTGTGGAGGGGTATTTATTATTTTTGTTCCTGAACTTTACGTCTTATAGATTTGTATTTATTTGGTCTGGTCAGTTGCATTGTACATCAATTGGCTGTCGTCGGGGTGACATTCATCGGAGTCAGAAGAGAGTATCTCCTTGCTCTTTTCTCCAGCTTGAATGGAACATCATCACTGCAACCAATCAGCTGTGGCTGATTGACTGCAGTGGTCATGTGACATTCTCTTCTGGAAGAGGAAGTAAGAAGATCAATAGGGGACACAGGCAGTGGTGTGATATTTTTAAATTTATTTATTTTTAATTGTAACACCAGCATGAGGATATTATTAAAGTAAAATGTAACAGGTGAACAACCCTTATAATAAAACTGCTAATTGCCAGCCCTATGATCCAGGTTATAAAAGGGATTCCTAAGTACTGAACTCCTCCAATACTTCTACAATGGGGGCATGTAGGCAGGAGATATCTTCATGAGACAATCCCTTTAAAAAGTATTAATTCTGTTTTCTCATCTGAGAGAATTGGGCCGATTATGGTAATCATACTCTGATTAGAGTTCAATCAGAGTGTAATCATACTGTGATCCGATTTTCTCAGAAGAGGAGAAGATTTTAAAAAACCTTCTGAAAATCAGACGGCACTCAGGTGTGATTTGAGTGCAGTCAGATGTTTTCCATGCACCCATTGACTTTCATGGCCGGATGAAATCTGATAATCACATCCAACTTTTGCATACTGCAATTTTTTCTCGGACCGGTTTGGTCTTGTCGGATTGCATTCGGACTGATAATGCGGTCATGTGCACAAGCCCTTATATAGATACATCTACAGTTATTTTCATGGAAATTATAAGAATGCCTTCCTCTGTTCTTCCACAAAAAGCTGAAGAATACCAAACATAATGTGAGAATAGCACCATGAGCAACTTCTTCTTATGGTATATCACTTGGCACAATTCATTCTGTAACCTTACAAAATGCTCTTTGAAAATATAATTGCTCATTATAGTTAATTCTTTGCTACACTTGATAAACAGCTAATTGTTAATACATGCAAATATATATAAATACACAGATATGTGTATATATATATATATATACAGTGGGTAAGGAAAGTATTCATACCCCTTTAAATTGTTCCCTCTTTGTTTCATTGCAGCCATTTGGTAAATTCAAAAAAGTTCATTTTTTTCACATTACTGTACACTCTGCACCCCATCTTGACTGAAAAAACACAGAAATGTAGAAATTTTTGCATATTTATCAAAAAAGAAAAACTGAAATATCACATGGTCATAAGTAGGGTTGAGCGACCTTTACTTTTATAGGATCGGGTCGGGTTTCACGAAACCCGACTTTTTCAAAAGTCGGGTCGAGTGAAATCGGCCGATCCTATAAAAAAGTCGGGGTCGGCCGAAACACGAAACCCAATGCAGTGCATTGGGTTTCCAATGGTTCCCAGGGTCTGAAGGAGCGGAAACTCTCCTTCAGGCCCTGGGATCAATATTTAAGTGTAAAATAAAGAATTAAAATAAAAAATATCGCTATACTTACCGTCTGACGGGCCCTGGTACTAACCGGGAACCTTCCTTCCTTAGAATCAACCTTCCAGGACCTTGCGGTGACGTCACGGTGACGTCGCGGCTTGTGATTGGTCGCGCGGCCGCCCATGTGACCGCTCGCGCGACCAATCACAAGCCGCAACGTCACCGTGATGTCACCGAAGGTCCTGGAAGGGCTGATTCTTAGGAAGGAAGGCTGCCGGAAAGAAGCAGGGCGTGTCCGAGGGTGAGTATATACCTAATAGGAATATACTCACCCTCGGCTTCGTTCCGGCAGTAGAGAGATGGGAGAAAGTCCCACAAAGTCAACTATCACTGCAGCCCTCCACCAGGCGGGCCTTTATGGCAGAGTGGCCCAACGGAAGACTCTCCTCAGTGCAGGACATATGAAAGTCCACATTTAGTTTCCTAAAAAACACATGAAGGGCTCCCAGACTATGAGAAATAAGATTCTCTGGTCTGATGAGATGAAGATAGACCTTTTTGGTGATAATTCTAAGTGGTATGTGTGGAGAAAACCAGGCACTGCTCATCACCTGCCCAATACAATCCCAACAGTGTAACATGGTGGTGGAAGCATCATGCTATGGGGGTGTTTTACAGCTGCAGGGACAGGACGGCTGGTTGACATTGAAGGAAACATGAATGTGGCCAAGTACAGAGATATCCTGGATGAAAACCTCTTCCAAAGTGCTCTGGACCTCAGACTTGGCTGAAGATTCGCCTTCCAACAAGACAATGGCCCTAAGCACACAGCTAAAATAACAAAGGAGTGGCTTCAGAACAACTCTGTGACCATTCTTGACTGGCCCAGCCAGACCTAAACCCAATTGAGCATCTCTGGAGAGACCTGAAAATGGCTGTCCACCAACAGAGGACGGGGAGACTGCGCATGCGTGCCTGCCAAGTGGTCTTTACCCGAAGTGAATGCCATGCTGATAGATCGATAGTACCAAAACAACCGCATACTTAAGCAAAAAGTGCTCAGGAGAAGGAATATTGTGAATTGATAAATAAATATAATCTATTAATGCTTAAAGTGCATAACTAAAGTCCATTTTATACCTAATATATAAATATAAAAGTAAAATTGAAAATATATGTGATAAAAGCACATAAAGTGCTTAAGTGCAAATCTCAACAAGTATATACTGTATATTGATCAATAGTGATATAAGTGCAGATTTTTAAAATATAAGTGAAAACCTACAATGCTGTGCACAATATGAATGGATATAAATCTAATTATAAAATAGCTAAATGAAGAACATAGTTGTATACCTATTTGTATAAATATAGAAATAACAATATATGTGAACTGAAGCACATAAAGTGCTTGAGTGCAATTCCCAATGAGTATGATATGGATAAATAATAAATCAAGTGCCCATTGTTAATATATACAGTATAAGGTGAATTTGTTCAATACTGTGCACAATACAAATAACAGAATAAGAGACATAAAGTGCCTAAGTGCAAATCTCAATATATTAATTAAATATTGAGAACAGTGCAATTGGTAAATGTATATATATACAGGGTGGAGCGCGGTAATTTGCTTTTTTGCACTGCATGCTGTGGCGGCACTGTCGGTCGAAGAGAGGGGAGAGTGGGTGTGGCTTACAGTGGCTGATGGGAGATTTGTATTCCTCCGCCTTTCAGTTGCCATCATGCAGTGGACACGTGAGGAGAGGTCATTTTGTGTTGAAGCGTATTTTTCAAATGCCCACTCGATCATTGCAGTGCAGCGTGCTTTTCTTTACAATTCGCTGTTCCTCCACGCAGACGTGTTCCTGGACGGCAATCAATTGTAAATTGGGTGAATGCATTCAGAACAGCAGGGAATGTGTCATGTGTACGAAGGGGACCTGAGAGAAGGATTACAACACCACAAAACATCGAGAGAGTTAGAGCAGCAGTACTGCAATCTCCGAAACGCTCTGCTCGGAAGCAATCATTTGCTCTTGGCATTTCAAGACGTTCTCTCCACCGGATTCTTCATGATGAACTGAATTTTCACCCGTATAAAATGTGCGTGGTCCAACAATTGTCAGCACGGGACTATTTGACACGGCGGACCTCTTGTGAAGACATGTTAGCAACGATACCCCGTGACGCAATTGTGTTTTTTTCTGATGAGGCACATTTTCACCTCAGTGGGTGTGTAAACAAACAAAATATGCGTTACTGGAGTGAAACAAACCCCAGAGAAGTTCACGAGAGACCTCTGCATTCGGACCGCGTCACTGTGTGGTGCGCCATATCACGAGTAGGCATCATTGGTCTTTACTTTTTTCAGGATAACGGTCGTGCCATAACTGTGAACTCCGAACGGTACTTGTCTATGATACAGGATTATTTTCAGCCGGCTCTTGAGGCAATGGAACTAGAGGATACATGGTTCCAACAGGATGGTGCCACTGCACACACAGCGAGGGTTACCATGAATTGTTTGAGGCAAATGTTTCCTGGACGGCTTATCTCTTTGAGGGGAGATGTGAACTGGCCAGCACGCTCACCAGATTTAGCCCCATGCGATTTTTTCCTTTGGGGTTACCTGAAGTCTAAGGTGTATATCAACCGTCCCAACACCTTGGAAGACCTAAGGAACAATATTGAAGCTGAAATTGGTAGAATACCAGTGGACATGCTTGTTAGAGTTCATGAAAACTTCAGAAAACGTATGCAGCAGTGTGTGGATAGCGAAGGTCGACATTTGCCAGATACACTATTTAAAACCATGTAATTTAAAAATTCCATTACTGTTCAGTATAATTAAAATATAAAATAAATGTTTCTAATGATCATAATTTTTTTTTCATTCCCAAATCAGCAAATTACCGCGCTCCACCCTGTACAAGTAAAAACCTGCGGTACTATACATAATATAAATAAACATGATTATGAATATAAAATGACAACGAATTAATACCAATAACTACTAAAACCCCCCATTTTGCAATCCTGATAAGGTGAACCTAAAACCACATCTATGAAATAACAGTTGCTCATCTAATAAAATATTTTCAAGATTTTCTGTGGAGTCATCAAAACAGGACCTCAGAGCCAAAAGCTTCAGGGAAGACGTCTCAGGTACATGTAAAGACACGGTTTCATGTTATACCGTAATCCCAAACTGGACAGTCATTTCTAAATACAAAGAAAAAAGTAATTAAAAACAATTAAAAATAGATAGAAGAAATACATAAGCCCCCCTCTAACCCATTAAAAACATGACAATTCCAAAAATGTAGAGAAACCCATGCTTTCATTAAGTCCTGCCGGGCTAAGAGTACCCAGTCGATATATCCAGCGGCACTCCAATGGTGCCAAAGCTCTTCCCATGTCTCCACCTCTCACTCCTGAGTCCCACTGATCAATGGCCTTAACTCGTAGACCCCGAGACTGGCATCCATGATATTTTTTTAAATGCCGTGGTATCGTTTTTAAGAGAACATCATTATCTACCGTAATGGCTTTCTCAATGTCTAAAACGTGTTCTCTTACTCTGACTTTTAATTCCCTGGTAGTGAGACCCACATATATTTTTCCACATGGGCATGTAGCGTGGTAAATTACACCCTTGGAAGTACATGAGAGGTGCGTCCCGATCTCATATGTGCGGGAACCATCCCAATTCACAAATTTTTTTGATTTGTCTAAATTTAGACAGGCCTTACACAGGCCACGAGGAAAAAAGCCTGAGTGTAGTTGTTTGCTTGTAAAGTTTTTTTGGGGGTCATAATGACTGTGCACTAGCAAATCTTTAAAATTAGCTGAGCGATGGGCCACACACTGTGGAAGAGGCGGTAATGTTTGTCTCAACAATGGATCCATTAAAAGAACTTTCCAGTGTTTATTGATAGATTCCTTGAGGTTATTCCATTGCCCATTAAATGTGGAAATAAAACATACCTGTTTATCATCATACTTTGATTGGACCGTTTTGCCATATAACAATTCGTTTCTTGTAACAGAAGTTGCTCGTTTGTATCCCCTTCTGATCATTTTTCGGCTATAGCCTCTGTCCTCAAATCTTCTGGTAAATCATCACATTGCCTCTCAAATTAAACTGAATCAGAACAGATTCTCTTGGCCCGTAAAAATTGCCCTATGGGGATGCCACGGATGGTACTTGTTGGATGAGCCGAGTTGGCATGTAAATAAGAATTTGTAGCTGTCTGTTTTCTAAATACATCCATACAGATCATTCCTTTTTCAGGTACTTCTATCCAGAAGTCCAGGAATTCCAAGCTTCTGCCAGATTTAAATGTTAATTTCACATTAATGTCATTGTTATTGAGCTTCTCCATTAGGATTCCCAATTCTCTATCCGTACCTTCCCAGACAAAAACATTGTCTATATATCTCATCCAACTGTGTACGTTCCCCATTTCTTCAATTCCATCTCCCATAAAGATATCTCTCTCCCACGTTCCCAAAAATAAATTTGCGTACGAGGGGGCACATGAGGCCCCCATCGCCATACCTTGAAGTTGGAGATAAATCTTGATGTTGAAAATAAAGGTATTGTGTCTTAGGATGAATTCCAATAGAACCAGAATGAGGTTTGCCAGTGGACCATCAATATTGCTGGAACGTAGATACCATGCTGCTGCCGCTAGGTAGTCAATATTTTTAAACCAATAATATCCAGTATGTATTTAGGGAAAAAGAGGCATAGGCTATAGATTTCAAATTCATAAAAAAACATATTTTTAATGGATCAACTTTAAAATACAGCAAAGTATGTAAAACAGGAAGAAACTCAAAGTACATATAGCTGGAAACAGTATTCGCACCAGGTAATGTAATAATTGGTAATCTTATATATCAGCAGCATGCAAGCAACAAAATGATGTTCTATATAACCTCATCAAAACACAGTAAAATATATTGCACAATATCAATTGTCATGGAACCTTAGTTCCTAAGGTGCTAAATCCAATTAAGCCTCAGTTATAACATCCTCTGTAGCCTGCTAAATAATATAAAGTGCATAGTGCATGTCCATAAGCTGACATCTAGAGTATAAACTGCAATTTTGATAAAATTAGGTAGTCAATATGTTTGATAGACGTGTACAAGGCTTCTATATCTGCTGTAACTAATACCTGATGGTCTTCCAGTTGAAGTTGATCAATATGTTGTAAAGCTTGATTTGTGTCCCTAATAAAAGAAGGAAGAGTGGAGACAATGGGCTTCAAAAAATAATCCACAAACCCCTGAGATGATTTCACACAATCCTCCATTACCGTCCACAATGGGTCGGCCGGGAGGTTCTAAAGCATTTTTATGAACTTTAGGAATGAGGTATAATATAAGGCAGTCATCATATTATGCAACCTTGTGTCCCTACAATTGCTCATTTTGCCTTTCTATCCAGCAAATTCTTCTCTTTTCTCTGCTCTGTTTAGAAACAGGAAGTCTCTTATCACTGCATGAGTCATCACTCTCTTCAACTCCTGACCCAGCTGCCCCCTCCTATCCCCCCCTACTGACTGATGACAGGGAAAATTGACCTCCTGTTTCTACATAGAGCTTAGAAGAATTCAGCTAGTTGATTTAAAATCACGTAATGTCATAGACCTAATGGAAAAGAGAAGAATTAGCTGGGTAGAAATGGAAATGAGCAATTGTAAGTGCACAGTGCTATATAATATGATGATTGCAATCTATTAAGAAGATAAAAATGGGAGGAGCAAAGCTGATTTAAGTTCACTGCAAAAAAATAATTCTGTCTCTGAAAGTTAAAACAAATGATAAAAATGATAATTACAATAACTGAAAATATAAACAACACTATGGAGAAACATGAACACCTATATGTATGAAAAATGCCCTGTAGTAATATTTTTTGGTCTGGTCATCTGGACAGCTCTTAATGATACAAATTTAGAAAAACACAATTTTCATGTTGCAGCCATTTATTGAATTTGCTGGAACAGATCGCGACGTAGGTTCAGATTAGTGATGTTCCGCTACTCTGACAAGCACCTCGGTGATAAGGTGGCTGAAAGTTGAAGCCTGAAGGGAAATTTGTTTACATTTTCCTCTATTATAACTCTATTGATTTAATGTGTTTCTTAGAAAACATAACACGAAAAATAAGAACAAAAGTTGGCGGCATTTTTAACAAATAATAGTTGCCTTTAGGTGATATCTGCTTTGGCATGAAGGGCAATTTGTAATAATAGGTGACATTGACAAGAAGCTTATCATGGGTGAAACATTAGATTAATGGTTCCACCCTCAGGTATCTTCAGCAAGAAGAGAATGTGGCTGTAAATTAGCCACCCTTAGCATTTGTGGATTTCAAAGGAAATCCGTTTTTATGTTCCTCAAATCCAAATCCGTTTAGCTCCAGGTCTTATAAGTTTACACCGTGAAGATATGTCTCGGTGACATTAAACAGGTATTACACATTCGGAGGTCAAGCCAGTCAATAAATCCACATTTTCAGGCTCATGACAGTCACATATGACATTTGCAGAACAAATGCCATGAACCTCAAGAACAATAACTGTGAATCTGTCATCATCATATCGTTTTAAAAGGAAGGTGTTATCTGAAAATGACCTATTGTTTAAATCAGGTTTTTATGTTAAATATATATTTTTAAGTTTTTATATATTTTGTACATTGTGAGCCCTCTCGGATAAATGCCTGTGAGGTGCAAGAAGTAGCCACACCACAGGAGTTTATAAGCAACTAGATCCTCAAAGACCAATGTCTGAGTAGGCACCCGGGCCATAGGAATCGGTGCAGTAGGCAGCTGGGACACATGGGAAACAGGTAGCAGAGATATGGAAATCTGCAAACAGACAGGAGTCCTGAAACAGGTAGCAAAGGTCTGTAAGACTGGTAAAACATAGCAGAGTCCGGGAAATCTCAGGCGGACAGGAGACATCGTGAAAGCTGCAGGCAAACAGGAGACATCCTGGAAGCTGCAGGCAAACAGGAGTCGTTCAGGAAGCCGCAGGAGTACAGGAGACTGGGAAAAGGTAGCAATGTCCTGGAAGACCGAGAACAGGTAGCAGAGGTCCTGGAAAACCGATGACATGTAGCAGACGTCCAGGAAGCCGCAAGCCGACAGGAGAAATCCTGAAAGCCGCAGTTGTATACTTAGCAGAGATCTTAAAAGAACAGGAACAGGTAGCAGAGGTCCTGAAAGATGGGGAACAGGTAGAAGAGGTCCTGTAAGATAGGGAACAGGTAGCAAAGGTCCTTGAAGACCAGAGACAGGTAACAGACAGAACTCCAGAGCAACTAGAAAATCTTACTAGAAAGATTTAATATCAAGACCCAGGTGTATGTCTTGGTAAGCCTTATATAAACCCAGGCAGATGATCACATGGGATCACGCTGGGTCAAATGCAAAGCCTGACATGTAACATAATAGAGTACAGCGGACCGGGGTAAGCAGAACTTGGATGTGGGGCAGGTGCGTAACACTCATAAAGTATAAATTAAAAAATAATTGTAACCTGTTCAACGAGTAAATATTAAGCTGCCATTTCCTATCAATAGCTAAACACCATCCAGGGTTTTTAGCAGCTAGTTCCAGTAGTTGTAATTTTTGCACATTTCTGTTGTCAGTGTATTGTTTTATTTTTTTTCTTTTTGCCTAAAGCTGAATCCGGTTCTGTGGCTGAGACTGTAAATTTAATGAACAGACTTTGAAGGATTATGTAAGCTGAAAGTGCCAAAATACATTATCCTTTTAGAATTAAACTATACTCTACTTGTATTTTCACTTAATGTTACACTAAAGGTTTAGAGATGTATGGTGACAGTGATAATACAGCAAATGGAGAGGATTACTCTGCATATTTAAAGCCCTAATGTGACTATGAACAGTAGATTTACATTTTTTCCCATTTCTTCTTATCAATGCACAAGAATTTTACTATTCAAATTTTGGATTCGATTTGCCTGAAAGATTATGTAATTAGACAGAGAACATAAATCTAGAATTTAGCATCTTCTCATTATAAAGTTTTTATTCCACTACAGTTTTACGTTCAGAGTTTCAGTTCTCTCTAAATTCACTCAAAATCTTTAAGAACATACAGATGATTCAGGAGATCAGAAAGTGGCCGTTGCTGTTTCTTTCATTTTCTGCTAGCAATGACTTTCTGCCTATTCAAAACAAAAAGTATTTACTTGCATTAACCCCTTAACGATTGCCGATATGCCTTTTAATGGCCGCAGTTAAGGGTACTTAAACCGCAGCGCCGTTAATTAATGGCGCTGTGGAAAAAGTAAATAGCGCCCCCAAGAGTCGGATTTTCTCTGGGGTCTCAGTTGCCGGGGGTTTGCGGAGACACCCTAGAGAACATGATTCGGGGTTTTTTCACCAACCCCCAGGTTGCGATCGCCGGTAATTAACCGTTTACCGGCGGTCGCAAAAAAAATGTGATTTCCCATTTAATTTCTCTGTCCTCCAATGTGATCGCACATCAGAGGACAGAGAAATGGGGTCCCCGATCACCCCCCGACACTCACCTGTCTCCCTCGGTGCTCCTCGTGGCTCCCGATGGGCGCCACCATCTTGTTCCGGCCAAAAAATGGAGGGCGCATGCGCAGTGCGCCCGCCGGCCGGCACCCAGAAGATCTTTGGGGTCTCGGCTGCCGGGGGTAGCTGAGACCCCAAAGAACATGATCGGAGTCTGTTTTTACCAACCCCTGTTTTGCGATCGCCAGTAATTAACTGCTTACCGGCAGCCGCAAAAAAAAAGCGATGTGTCATTCTCTGTCATCTGATGTGATCGCACATCAGAGGACAGAGAAATAGGGGGATTCGGGGACCCTGTTATACTTACCGGTGTCCCTGGGTCCTCCTGCATCCCCTTCTGGCCGCCAGCTTCTTCATCTGGTAAGAAAATGGCGGGCGCATGCACAGGGTCCCCGCCATGATCTGCCGGCCGGCAGCTAGAGAAGTTGGGCTAAAGCTAGGGTTAGGGTTAGGGCTAGGATTAGGGTTGGAGCTAAAGTTAGGGTTAGGGTTAGGGCTAGGGTTAGGGTTGGGGCTAAAGTTAGGGTTAGGGCTAGGGTTAGGGTTAGGGCTAGGGTTAGGGTTGGGGCTAAAGTTAGGGCTAGGGTTAGGGTTAGGGCTAGGGTTAGGGCTAAAGTTAGGGCTAGGGTTAGGGTTAGGGTTGGGGCTAAAGTTAGGGCTAGGGTTGCGGCTAAAGTTAGGGTTAGAGTTGGGATTAGGGTTAGGGTTTTGATTAGGATTGGTATTAGGGTTAGGGTTGGCATTAGGGTTACGTTTGGGATTAGGGTTAGGTTTGAGATTAGGGTTAAAGTTAGGGTTGGGATTAGAGTTAGGAGTGTATTGGGATTAGGGTTAGGTTTGAGGTTAGGGTTGAGATTAGGATTAGGGGTGTGTTGGATTTAGGGTTTTGATTAGGGTTATGGTTTGGGTTGGGATTAGGGTTGTTTTGGGGTTAGGGTTGTGATTGTTAGGGTTGTGATTAGGATTATGAATCGGGTTGGGATTAGGGTTAGGGGTGTGTTGGGGTTAGGGTTGGAGTTAGAATTGGGGGGTTTCCACTGTTTAGGTACATCAGGGGTCTCCAAACGCGACAGCCAATTTTGCGCTCAAAAAGTCAAATGGTGCTCCCTCCCTTCTGAGCTCTGCCGTGCGCCCAAACAGTGGTTTACCCCCACATATGAGGCATCAGCATACTCGGGATAAATTGGACAACAACTTTTGGGGTCCAATTCCAACTGTTACCCTTGTGAAAATAAAAACTTGGGGGCTAAAAAATCTTTTTTGTGGAAACATTTTTTTTTAATTTTCACTCTATATTATAAACTTCTGTTTAGCACTTGGGCATTGAAAGTTCTCACCACACATCTAGAAAAGTTCCTTGGGGGTCTAGTTTCCCAAATGGGGTCACTTGTGGGGGGTTTCTACTGTTTAGGTACATCAGTGGCTCTGCAAATGCAACATAACGCCCGCAGACCATTCTATCAAAGTCTGCATTCCAAAATGGCGCTCCTTCCCTTCTAAGCTCTGCCGTGCGCCCAAACAGTGGTCCCCCCACACATGGGGTATCCGTGTACTCAGGACAAATTGGACAACAACTTTTGGGGTCCAATTTCTCTTGTTACCCTTGTGAAAATAAAAACTTGGGGGCTAAAAAATCTTTTTTGTGGAAAAAAAAATATTTTTTATTTTCACGACTCTGCATTATAAACTTCTGTGAAGCACTTGGGCATTCAAAGTTCTCACCACATATCTAGATAAGTTCCTTGGGGGGTCTAGTTTCCAAAATGGGGTCACTTGTGGGGGGTTACTACTGTTTAGGTACATCAGGGGCTCTGCAAATGCAACATAATGCCTGCAGACCATTCTATCAAAGTCTGCATTCCAAAACGGCGCTCCTTCCCTTCTGAGCTCTGCCGTGCGCCCAAACAGTGGCCCCCCCACACATGGGGTATCAGTGTACTCAGGACAAATTGGACAACAACTTTTGGGGTACAATTTCTCTTGTTACCCTTGTGAAAATAAAAATTTGGGGGCTAAAAAAATCATTTTTGAGGGAAAAAAGGATTTTTTATTTTCACGGCTCTACTTTATACATTTCTGTGAAGCACTTGGGGGTTCAAAGTGCTCACCACACATCTAGATAAGTTCCTTAATGGGTCTAGTTTTCAAAGTGGTGTCACTTGTGGGGGGTTTCCACTGTTTAGGCACATCAGGGGCTCTCCAAAAGTGACATGGCGTCCGATCTCAATTCCAGCCAATTCTGCATTGAAAAAGTCAAACGGCACTCCTTCTCTTCCAATCTCTGCGGTGCGCCCAAACAGTGGTTTACCCCCACATATGGGGTGTCGACGTACTTAGGAGAAATTGCACAACAACTTTTGTGGTCTAATTTCTCCTGTTACCCTTGTGAAAATAAGAATTTGTGGGCAAAAAGATCATTTTTGTGTAAAAAAAATGCGATTTTTTATTTTCACGGCTCTACGTTATAAACTTCTGTGAAGCACCTGGGGGTTTAAAGTGCTCACCACACATCTAGATAAGTTCCTTAAGGGGTCTAGTTTCCAAAATGGTGTCACTTGTGGAGCGTTTCCACTGTTTAGGCACATCAGGGGCTCTCTAAACGTGACATGGCGTCCAATCTCAATTCCAGCCAATTCTGCATTGAAAAAGTCAAACGGCACTCCTTCTCTTCCAAGCTCTGCGGTGTGCCCAAACAGTGGTTTACCCCCACATATGGGGTATCAGCGTATTCAGGAGAAATTGCACAACAACATTTATGGTTAAAATTCTGTTTTTACACTTGTGAAAATAAAAAAAAAATGGTTCTGAAGTAAAATGTTTGCAAAAAAAAGTTAATTGTTCATTTTTTCCTTCCACATTGTTTCAGTTCCTGTAAAGCACGTAAAGGGTTAATAAACTTCTTGAATGTGGTTTTGAGCACCATGAAGGGTGCAGTTTTTAGAATGGTGTCACACTTGGTTATTTTCTATCATATAGACCCCTCAAAATGACTTCAAATGTGATGTGGTCCCTAAAAAAAAAATGATGTTGTAAAAATGAGAAATTGTATAAATATATAAGGTGAGGGGGCACCACGGTCAGTGGGATACACACCAAGACCTATATAGTAGCCAATAGCAGAAAAGAGACAGAATAGGTCATAGACACGGGGATCACCACACAGTATGATATAGCAAAACAGTATAAGCAGCTTTATTGGTATGAAAATTTACAAACAGAAGGCAAAACACAAACATTTAAAAACATTTAAAAAGGGAACATTAAGATACCTTGTACATACAGCCCTTAATGAGGCTTAAACCTGCACTCTACTCAAAGGTACAATAGATAGATCCCCTAAAATAAGGTGCCTATATAGACAGCATGGCCCCCCCAAAAAAATTGTGAATATATAAAGGCAGCCAACACACCTATACATGAATTGGATATATGGTAACTAATAGATACCCTGGCTGAAAAACTAAAGAGGTACGCCGATAATTCCACCTGGTATGATAACAAGATAGAAAAGTAGTGTGATGGATTAACAGTATACAACCATAATACCACTCATAATGAGAGACAAAAACTGCTTGTTGATCAATGAACAGCAGTTAGTAAAAAATCCACCACAAGCCTCAATAAAACCGAGGACTAGAGAAGATAATGAGGCACCATATCCACCTCAAACAAACAACCCTCCATAGTAATTACCCCTGACGAAGCCACCAGATGGTGACGATACGCGTTGGGTAGCCGCTTCTCCTGCATTAGGCTCTGCAAGTCTCTATATATTTCATGGCATCCTATGTGGCTCATTACTATGGAGGGTTGTTTGTTTGAGGTGGAATACTCCTTTAGTTTTTTTTAGTCTTATGTGTACTTTTTTAGTGGGACAAGTAGTATTTTTTTAATTATACCATTTTGGGGTACATAAACTATAATGGGTTAGAAAATGTTTGTTATGGGAAAAAAGAAATTCTCCATTTGTTTAGTTCAATTTTGGGGGTTTCTTTTTCTGGCTTCTACTGTGTGGTATACATAAGGTTAGGTTTTTTCTTTGAGTGATCAGAATTGTAAAATTTATTCTTCTCTTTTGTATAGCCTCAGCCAAATTTCAACAATTGCCATTAATTCCTCTTTAAATTGTGTTATCAGGATCAGACAACTGAACAACTGGGGGGCTGGAGAATCTCCCTTGGGCCTCCAAACTAAGACTGGTCTCTCTGCTTCTCATTCCCAGAACTCTCTTTATTTAGGTGCTGCTAGGTGCATTGGGTCCTGGTGCAATAAATTGTTATGATATAATGTGTGGTGGTACATACACTATCCAGATGCCGACTGACAACCAGACTCATCGTGTGCCGGCCAGCATCTGGAGCAGTCGGATCCTGCCAACAGTCTTTTCCAATCTTTTATGATTTTAATTATGAATCCATGTAAATTGTCACTTGAGGCAGTGCTGATGGAGACTACCGACAAGATGATCTAATTTGATGCTTTATTTAACAGGTTTTTAAAGTCAACGCATTTCGAGGTTACGCAGGAACTCATCCTCAGGACAAAATCCTAATCACAACTGTCCAAACTGTTTGACTTTTACGCAGTCTTTTTTTCAATTTACGCTCTTTTGTTCCCCAGTTTCTTCATCATGATTTTAATTATGTTGCTGCCATTATGGAAATCAATATCTTGGACATATCAACCCTTGAAAGCGCTGATCATAAGTTCTTCCTGCACTAATAAAATGTGTATGAGTGATGTTTTGGGAACATTCACTGAGTTGGCTGAGTGGCTAGGGGCAGTTTTCCTGTCTGTGTAGGTAGCTCAAAGTAGTAGTAATGCCCAAAGTAGTAGTACACCTTTTGTGCTTTTCGGTAGTGGGTAGTGAGCTGATGCAACACGTGATTAATACAGACAAAACAGTGCATGTGGGGAAGAATAAGAATTCTCCCAGCATGTAGGAAGTCATAAAGGTCAATGTTTGCCTCCATGTGGGATCAGTCACAGATGGTATGAACAGTAGATCGGAGCTCTGTATCCTGAATAGCAAACTGACTGTAAGTAGAGTACATTAGTAAATATGCTGTGCCACCCCAGGGTGCAACATAGAGAAGAGATGGCCTATCTGACTGACCCATCAAGGAAGACCTGCTGTCCATGAGTAGAAAGTGACTTTTATACTTTAACAGAGATGTTAGTCTAAGTAAGTCCCACAGAGAACGTTAATTACCTGTGGAAAAGTGGCAAAACCCCTCTATAAGGGGTATAACTCACCTGTCCAGGTTGTGCCTCCTTCCTCTATGGATGACTTCCTCTGTGCTAGTCTGTACCGGGTTAATATGGTATCCTGGCGTCTGGCAAGCACTTGTCGTCACAAACTGGCTTTTAAGGACAGCTCAGGCACCTATGTCTGCCTGAGTATTTAGGAAACAATGTTCTGAGCTATCACGTTTGTTATTATCTCACTTCACTTGGCTCATCTCCAGACAGGTTAATTATCTCTTCAACTACTCCTGACATCAAATTTACTACCAGTGTTACTTCCAAACACATTTCAGCTTATCTTGGTGCAATCCACAACTATTATTCTGCAATAAAAATTTCAGATTACCAATTTCTCACAACTGTTCTAGGTGCTATTCACACATTAGTCTCTGCTACCAAGGTAATACATGCAGTGCCCCAGAGTCCTGGTCGTTGCAGTACTGATGCTCCGCCGCTAAGGGGGCTATGGTACGTCTGATGGCACTGAAGGAGTTCACCTGACCAGGTATCACAGACACCAATACACTTCACAGTCTGGCCTCCAGGGGGAGCTAAGTGTGCTATGTATTAGGCCACTCCTCACAATCTGGTAAAACTGGGGGTTAGGTAGGAAGTTAGGGAGAAGCTGACTGGGTTGGAACCAGGCAACAGGGACCTAGATGCTGCTAGGTGCATTGGGTCCTGGTGCAATAAATTGTTATGATATAATGTGTGGTGGTACATACACTATCCAGATGCCGACTGACAACCAGACTCATCGTGTGCCGGCCAGCATCTGGAGCAGTCGGATCCTGCCAACAGTCTTTTCCAATCTTTTATGATTTTAATTATGAATCCATGTAAATTGTCACTTGAGGCAGTGCTGATGGAGACTACCGACAAGATGATCTAATTTGATGCTTTATTTAACAGGTTTTTAAAGTCAACGCATTTCGAGGTTACGCAGGAACTCATCCTCAGGACAAAATCCTAATCACAACTGTCCAAACTGTTTGACTTTTACGCAGTCTTTTTTTCAATTTGCGCTCTTTTGTTCCCCAGTTTCTTCATCATGATTTTAATTATGTTGCTGCCATTTTGGAAATCAATATCTTGGACATATCAACCCTTGAAAGCGCTGATCATAAGTTCTTCCTGCACTAATAAAATGTGTATGAGTGATGTTTTGGGAACATTCACTGAGTTGGCTGAGTGGCTAGGGGCAGTTTTCCTGTCTGTGTAGGTAGCTCAAAGTAGTAGTAATGCCCAAAGTAGTAGTACACCTTTTGTGCTTTTCGGTAGTGGGTAGTGAGCTGATGCAACACGTGATTAATACAGACAAAACAGTGCATGTGGGGAAGAATAAGAATTCTCCCAGCATGTAGGAAGTCATAAAGGTCAATGTTTGCCTCCATGTGGGATCAGTCACAGATGGTATGAACAGTAGATCGGAGCTCTGTATCCTGAATAGCAAACTTACTGTAAGTAGAGTACATTAGTAAATATGCTGTGCCACCCCAGGGTGCAACATAGAGAAGAGATGGCCTATCTGACTGACCCATCAAGGAAGACCTGCTGTCCATGAGTAGAAAGTGACTTTTATACTTTAACAGAGATGTTAGGCTAAGTAAGTCCCACAGAGAACGTTAATTACCTGTGGAAAAGTGGCAAAACCCCTCTATAAGGGGTATAACTCACCTGTCCAGGTTGTGCCTCCTTCCTCTATGGATGACTTCCTCTGTGCTAGTCTGTACCGGGTTAATATGGTATCCTGGCATCTGGCAAGCACTTGTCGTCACAAACTGGCTTTTAAGGACAGCTCAGGCACCTATGTCTGCCTGAGTATTTAGGAAACAATGTTCTGAGCTATCACGTTTGTTATTATCTCACTTCACTTGGCTCATCTCCAGACAGGTTAATTATCTCTTCAACTACTCCTGACATCAAATTTACTACCAGTGTTACTTCCAAACACATTTCAGCTTATCTTGGTGCAATCCACAACTATTATTCTGCAATAAAAATTTCAGATTACCAATTTCTCACAACTGTTCTAGGTGCTATTCACACATTAGTCTCTGCTACCAAGGTAATACATGCAGTGCCCCAGAGTCCTGGTCGTTGCAGTACTGATGCTCCGCCGCTAAGGGGGCTATGGTACGTCTGATGGCACTGAAGGAGTTCACCTGACCAGGTATCACAGACACCAATACACTTCACAGTCTGGCCTCCAGGGGGAGCTAAGTGTGCTATGTATTAGGCCACTCCTCACAATCTGGTAAAACTGGGGGTTAGGTAGGAAGTTAGGGAGAAGCTGACTGGGTTGGAACCAGGCAACATCCTGTGGCAGAGGGTGTTGCAGGGGAAGATTCAGGGGGTCCCTGTCAGGGGTGGGATCCTGACAGAGGCCTAGCGAACAGGAAAGAACGTTACGGGACCGCGCCTGCACTTCATCGCGGCGGTACCCCAAGAAAGGAGAAGAAGAGAGGTTTATTGTGCTGAGTGAGAAACGAGATCAACGCAACAAGGAGAAACACCAGTAGGAGTCGTGCTGTAAGACGAGGCAACATCCTACTGAGGCGCGTAGCCGGAGGCCGGAAATGCCGAGGAAGTATTGAGCTCCAGGCCTTACTTCAAACCTATGGCAGGACAGTCAGTTATAGGCGGGCTGTCTCACTCAAATCACCTAAGAAGACATAGGGGGCAACAGTTGGAGAGGGGCGACACTAGGGTCCCAGAAGAGCTCCGAGCCTACCCATCATACGGGTGCGTCCTAGCCATATCATCTGGGGGGACGAAGAAGAACATCAAAATCGAGTTGTGAGGGAACTTCAGAAACAGACACAACAGTTGTGGGGACTATCCCGTAAGCACAGCAGGGGAGGACCACAATACACAAGCGCTAGAAGGTAGGCACAGATTTCCACCTGCAAAGGGAACTCTGGAGGTGCCATCGGACCGGCCGGACTCACGCAGCCCGGTTAACCGTATTCCGGACTGAGGATCCTGAAGCCTTCAGTAAAGAGATAAAGAGACTGCAACTTGGTGTCCTCGTTATTTACTGCGACCGGCACCGCACCACAACCTCATCACATTCTCAACTTTCACTGGACGCCCCTCAGCAGGGTCACGGACCGGGCCCAGCCACCGTGACAACCCCAGAACTGATGTAAAGTAAGCTGCGGAGACACCATCACGTGTTTCTCAACGCAAGCAATGAATAGCCAGGCCTTTCTCCGGGAAGGAACAACCACGGGAAGGGCAGCATCCAATAAAGGAGAATATCCAATAAAGGAAGACCACCTATGCCAAGCATGGTATCCATCCACAAATGGATGGATACCATGCTTGGCATAGGTGGTCTTCCTTTATTGGATATTCTCCTTTATTGGATGCTGCCCTTCCCGTGGTTGTTCCTTCCCGGAGAAAGGCCTGGCTATTCATTGCTTGCGTTGAGAAACACGTGATGGTGTCTCCGCAGCTTACTTTACATGCGTTTGCATATTTCCCATAAGGGATGGGGGCAGTGTTCTGGATCACTGCGTTGATTAACACGTGATGGTGTCTCCGCAGTGTTGGATGTTTTGGTCTCCCCGAGGTCATTCATCTGTTCCTTCATAGCCTTTCACCAGGCACTGCTCCTAATAGCCAGTTTCCTACTCCACACTGATGAGGGGCAAAAACCCCGAAACAGCTGTTTGTGGATGGATACCATGCTTGGCATAGGTGGTCTTCCTTTATTGGATATTCTCCTTTATTGGATGCTGCCCTTCCCGTGGTTGTTCCTTCCCGGAGAAAGGCCTGGCTATTCATTGCTTGCGTTGAGAAACACGTGATGGTGTCTCCGCAGCTTACTTTACATGCGTTTGCATATTTCCCATAAGGGATGGGGGCAGTGTTCTGGATCACTGCGTTGAGAAACACGTGATGGTGTCTCCGCAGTGTTGGATGTTTTGGTCTCCCCGAGGTCATTCATCTGTTCCTTCATAACCCCAGAACTGAGACAGAGAGGGCCGGTACCGGGTACCCCTCGGCCCTGCGGCAGTGGGGGCGCTCCAATACATACCTCTTCTACCAAGTTACAAGTTGGCCAATACATTTTGCTAGAGTTTCCTTTTTTTTTTCTCACATCCCATTTTATTAGCCACAACAGTAGTCTGTAGCCGCTGGTTAAGAAAGAGAGTATCACCTCTTACCTTGTGGCGTCTGTTATGACCCCAATGGCGAGGGTCTCAGAGGAACGTGGAAGTCTGCAGAATACAAAAATCCAGCTCATAGGGCAGTGGTAACTGGGTTGACCATATATCTACTCCTAACGCCAACACTAGAAGTAGCCGGGGATCATTCCTACGTTGATTCTAGATGACACGCGCCAGCCGGAGAATCTAGCTACCCCTAGTAGAGGAAAACAAAGACCTTTCTTGCCTCCAGAGAAGGGGACCCCAAAGCTGGATAGAAGCCCCCCACAAATAATGACGGTGAGGTAAGAGGAAATGACAAACACAGAAATGAACCAGGTTTAGCACAGAGAGGCCCGCTTACTGATAGCAGAATAAAGAAAGGTAACTTATATGGTCAACAAAAACCCTATCAAAATCCACACTGGAAATTCAAGAACCCCCGAACCGTCTAACGGTCCGGGGGGAGAACACCAGCCCCCTAGAGCTTCCAGCAAAGGTCAGGATATAGATTTGGAACAAGCTGGACAAAAATACAAAACCAAAACAAATAGCAAAAAGCAAAAGGCAGACTTAGCTGATATAACTGGAACCAGGATCAGTAGACAAGAGCACAGCAGACTAGCTCTGATAACTACGTTGCCAGGCATTGAACTGAAGGTCCAGGGAGCTTATATAGCAACACCCCTAACTAACGACCCAGGTGCGGATAAAAGGAATGACAGAAAAACCAGAGTCAAAAAACTAGTAACCACTAGAGGGAGCAAAAAGCAAATTCACAACAGTACCCCCCCCTTAGTGAGGGGTCACCGAACCCTCACCACGACCACCAGGGCGATCAGGATGAGCGGCATGAAAGGCACGAACTAAATCGGCCGCATGAACATCAGAGGCGACCACCCAGGAATTATCCTCCTGACCATAGCCCTTCCACTTGACCAGGTACTGAAGCCTCCGCCTGGAGAGGCGAGAATCCAAGATCTTCTCCACCACGTACTCCAACTCGCCCTCAACCAACACCGGAGCAGGAGGCTCAGCAGAAGGAACTACAGGCACAATGTACCGCCGCAACAAGGACCTATGAAATACATTGTGAATAGCAAACGACACAGGAAGATCCAGACGAAAAGATACAGGATTAAGGATTTCCAATATCTTGTAAGGCCCAATAAAATGAGGTTTAAATTTGGGAGAGGAGACCTTCATAGGAACAAAGCGGGAAGAAAGCCACACCAAATCCCCAACGCGTAGTCGGGGACCCACACCGCGGCGGCGGTTGGCAAAGCGCTGAGCCTTCTCCTGTGACAACTTCAAGTTGTCCACCACATGATTCCAGATCTGCTGCAACCTATCCACCACAGAATCCACCCCAGGACAGTCAGAAGGCTCCACATGACCCGAAGAAAAGCGAGGATGGAAACCAGAGTTGCAGAAAAAAGGCGAAACCAAGGTGGCGGAACTAGCCCGATTATTAAGGGCAAACTCAGCCAACGGCAAGAATGTCACCCAATCGTCCTGATCAGCAGAGACAAAACACCTCAAATAAGCCTCCAAAGTCTGATTGGTTCGCTCCGTCTGTCCATTAGTCTGAGGATGGAAAGCAGACGAAAACGACAAATCAATGCCCATCCTACTACAAAAGGATCGCCAGAACCTGGAAACGAACTGGGATCCTCTGTCTGACACAATATTCTCAGGGATGCCGTGCAAACGAACCACGTTCTGGAAAAACACAGGAACCAGATCGGAAGAGGAAGGCAGCTTAGGCAAAGGAACCAAATGGACCATCTTGGAGAAGCGATCACATATCACCCAGATAACGGACATGCCCTGAGATAGCGGAAGATCAGAAATGAAATCCATGGAGATATGTGTCCAAGGTCTTTTCGGGACAGGCAAGGGCAAGAGCAAACCGCTGGCACGAGAACAGCAAGGCTTAGCTCGAGCACAAGTCCCACAGGACTGCACAAATGACCGCACATCCCTTGACAAGGAAGGCCACCAAAAGGACCTGGCCACCAGATCTCTGGTGCCAAAAATTCCCGGGTGACCTGCCAACACCGAGGAATGAACCTCGGAAATGACTCTGCTGGTCCACTTATCCGGGACAAACAGTCTGTCAGGTGGACAAGACTCAGGCCTATCAGCCTGAAATCTCTGCAACACACGTCGCAGATCCGGAGAAATAGCTGACAAGATAACTCCATCTTTAAGAATACCAACAGGATCAGCGACTCCAGGAGCATCAGGCACAAAGCTCCTAGAAAGAGCATCGGCCTTCACATTCTTTGAACCTGGTAAATACGAGACAACAAAATCAAAGCGGGAGAAAAACAATGACCAGCGGGCCTGTCTCGGATTAAGGCGTTTAGCAGACTCGAGATACATCAGATTCTTGTGATCAGTCAAGACCACCACACGATGCTTAGCACCCTCGAGCCAATGACGCCACTCCTCAAATGCCCATTTCATGGCCAACAACTCCCGATTGCCCACATCATAATTTCGCTCGGCAGGCGAAAACTTCCTAGAGAAAAAGGCACAAGGTTTCATAACAGAGCAACCAGGGCCTCTCTGCGACAAAACGGCCCCTGCCCCAATCTCCGAAGCATCCACCTCAACCTGAAAGGGAAGTGAGACGTCAGGCTGGCACAAAACAGGCGCCGAAGTAAACCGGCGTTTCAACTCCTGGAAAGCCTTCACGGCAGCAGGAGCCCAGTTAGCTACATCGGAGCCCTTCTTGGTCGTATCCGTCAAAGGTTTCACAATGCTAGAAAAATTAGCGATAAAACGACGGTAGAAGTTAGCGAAGCCCAAGAACTTCTGAAGACTCTTAACTGACGAGGGCTGAGTCCAATCAAGAATAGCTCGGACCTTGACTGGGTCCATCTCCACAGCAGAAGGGGAAAAAATGAACCCCAAAAAGGGAACCTTCTGTACACCAAAGAGACACTTTGAGCCCTTGACAAACAAAGAATTTTCACGCAAAATTTTAAAGACCAACCTGACCTGCTCCACATGCGAATCCCAATTATCAGAAAAAACCAAAATATCATCCAGATAAACAATCAAAAATTTATCCAGATACTTCCGGAAAATGTCATGCATAAAGGACTGAAAAACTGAAGGCGCATTGGAGAGCCCAAAAGGCATCACCAAGTACTCAAAATGACCTTCGGGCGTATTGAATGCGGTTTTCCATTCATCACCTTGCTTAATGCGCACAAGGTTGTACGCACCACGAAGGTCTATCTTGGTGAACCACTTGGCACCCTTAATCCGGGCAAACAAGTCAGACAACAGCGGTAAAGGATACTGAAATTTGACAGTGATCTTATTTAAAAGCCGATAATCAATACAAGGTCTCAAAGATCCGTCCTTTTTTGCCACAAAAAAGAATCCCGCACCAAGAGGGGAAGAAGACGGACGAATATGTCCTTTTTCCAGAGACTCCTTGATATATGAACGCATAGCGGTATGTTCAGGTACCGACAGATTAAACAGTCTTCCCTTAGGAAATTTACTGCCTGGGATCAAATCTATAGCACAGTCACAGTCCCTATGAGGAGGCAGTGCACTGGACTCAGACTCACTGAAGACATCCTGATAATCAGACAAATACTCCGGAACTTCCGAAGGCGTAGAAGAAGCAATAGACACAGGCAGGGAATCCTCATGAATACCACGACAGCCCCAACTTGAGACTGACATAGCCTTCCAGTCCAGGACTGGATTATGGGTCTGTAACCATGGCAGCCCTAAAACGACCAAATCATGCATTTTATGTAAAACCAGGAAACGTATCACCTCGCGGTGTTCAGGAGTCATGCACATGGTAACCTGAGTCCAATACTGCGGTTTATTTGCTGCCAATGGTGTAGCATCAATACCCCTAAGAGTAGGATTTTCTAATGGTTCAAGAGTAAATCCACAGCGCTTAGCAAATGAGAGATCCATGAGACTCAGGGCAGCACCTGAATCTACAAACGCCATGACAGGATAAGATGACAGTGAGCAAATCAAAGTTACAGACAGAATAAATTTAGGTTGCAAATTACCAACGGTGACAGGACTAACAACCTTAGCTATACGTTTAGAGCATGCTGAGATAACATGTGTAGAATCACCACAGTAGTAGCACAAGCCATTCCGGCGTCTATGAATTTTCCGCTCATTTCTAGTCAGGATTCTATCACATTGCATTAAATCAGGTGTCTGTTCAGACAACACCATGAGGGAATTTGCGGTTTTGCGCTCCCGCAACCGCCGGTCAATTTGAATAGCCAGTGCCATAGTATCATTCAGACCTGTGGGAATGGGAAAACCCACCATAACATTCTTAATGGCTTCAGAAAGGCCATTTCTAAAATTAGCGGCCAGTGCACACTCGTTCCAATGTGTCAGCACGGACCATTTCCGAAATTTTTGGCAATACACTTCAGCCTCGTCCTGCCCCTGAGACATAGCCAGCAAGGCCTTTTCTGCCTGAATCTCAAGATTGGGTTCCTCATAAAGTAAACCGAGCGCCAGAAAAAACGCATCAAGATCAGCCAATGCCGGATCTCCTGGCGCCAGCGAAAAAGCCCAATCCTGAGGGTCGCCCCGTAAGAACGAAATAACAATTTTTACTTGCTGAGCAGAATCTCCAGATGAACAGGGTCTCAGGGACAAAAACAATTTACAATTATTCACGAAATTCCTAAACTTAAACCTGTCTCCGGAAAACAGTTCAGGAATCGGTATTTTAGGTTCTGACTTAGGATTTCTGATAACATAGTCTTGTATGCCCTGCACACGAGTAGCCAGCTGGTCCACACTTGTAATCAAGGTCTGGACATTCATGTCTGCAGCAAGCATAGCCACTCTGAGGTAAAGGGGAAGGAGAGAAAAAAAAAAAAAACTCAGAATCTTCTTTCTTATAATCCCTCTTCTGCAATGCATTAAACATTTAATACTGGCCTGGCAAACTGTTATGACCCCAATGGCGAGGGTCTCAGAGGAACGTGGAAGTCTGCAGAATACAAAAATCCAGCTCATAGGGCAGTGGTAACTGGGTTGACCATATATCTACTCCTAACGCCAACACTAGAAGTAGCCGGGGATCATTCCTACGTTGATTCTAGATGACACGCGCCAGCCGGAGAATCTAGCTACCCCTAGTAGAGGAAAACAAAGACCTTTCTTGCCTCCAGAGAAGGGGACCCCAAAGCTGGATAGAAGCCCCCCACAAATAATGACGGTGAGGTAAGAGGAAATGACAAACACAGAAATGAACCAGGTTTAGCACAGAGAGGCCCGCTTACTGATAGCAGAATAAAGAAAGGTAACTTATATGGTCAACAAAAACCCTATCAAAATCCACACTGGAAATTCAAGAACCCCCGAACCGTCTAACGGTCCGGGGGGAGAACACCAGCCCCCTAGAGCTTCCAGCAAAGGTCAGGATATAGATTTGGAACAAGCTGGACAAAAATACAAAACCAAAACAAATAGCAAAAAGCAAAAGGCAGACTTAGCTGATATAACTGGAACCAGGATCAGTAGACAAGAGCACAGCAGACTAGCTCTGATAACTACGTTGCCAGGCATTGAACTGAAGGTCCAGGGAGCTTATATAGCAACACCCCTAACTAACGACCCAGGTGCGGATAAAAGGAATGACAGAAAAACCAGAGTCAAAAAACTAGTAACCACTAGAGGGAGCAAAAAGCAAATTCACAACAGGCGTCCACAGCTCTCTTTTTGATTAGCCTACCTGGCTTGATTTCACCTATGCATTAAGCCGCAATTACAACATCGCACCAGGCCAGGTACTCAAAAAAGAAGCCGAAGATGCCACCAGGTAAGAGGTGGTAGTCTGTTATGATCATAGTGGCAAGGATCGCAAGTTTGACTAGCTAAGTAACTAAACCGACGACCAGCTCTGGGGAAGTGGTATCTGGATTGACCGCAACCTGATCCTATCCGCAAACAACTATAGGCAGCCGTGGAACATTACCTGGAAATCCTAGACGTCTCTTCACGGCCTGAGAAACTACCTATTCCTAGAGGGAAAGTAAAGTCCTTACTTGCCTCAGAGAAATGACCCCAAAGATATAGAAAAGTCCCCCACAAATATTAACGGTGAGTTAAGGGGAAAGCACAAATGCAGAGATGAAATAGATTTAGCAAATGAGGCCCGCTAACACTAGATAGCAGAAAATAGGAAGGGAGCTGTGCGGTCAATAGAAAACCCTAAGCAAAATATCCACGCAGAGATTGCTCGAGCCCCCGCACCAACTAACGGTGCGGGGGAAGCAACTCCGTACCCCAGAGCTTACCAGCAGCAAGAACTCACATATTAGCAAGCTGGACTAAACTCATCATACACTGAAATCATATTGCAGACTGGTGAGCAAAAAATAATCAAACAGAAACTTAGCTTCTCCAGAAGAGACTGAAAACGAAGATAATCAGGGGAGATCAGAATAGCACTGAATACATCGACAGCCAGCAACAAGTGGAGGTGAAGCAGAGCTAAATAGGAAACTCCCTAGTGCATAACGAGGCAGCTGATCCAGCCACAGATCCGCAGGATAACAAACAAAGCCACCAGGGGGAGCCCAAAAACAAAACTCACACAATACCACCTGTGACCACAGGAGGGAGCCCGAAAACAGAGTTCACAACAGTACCCCCCCCTTGAGGAGGGGTCACCGAACCCTCATCAAAAACCCCCAGGGCGATCAGGGTGAGCCACATGGAAGGCACGAGCCAAATCAGCCGCATGAACATCAGAGGCGACAACCCAGAAATTATCCTCCTGACCATAGCCCTTCCACTTAACCAAATACTGAAGCCTCCATCTAGAAATACGAGAATCCAAGATCTTCTCCACCACGTATTCCAATTCTCCCTCAACCAGCACAGGGGCAGGAGGCTCAACCGAAGGAACCACAGGCACCACATACCTCCGCAACAACGACCGATGGAACACATTATGAATAGCAAACGATGCTGGGAGGTCCAAACGAAATGACACAGGGTTAAGGACTTCCAAAATCTTATAAGGACCGATAAACCGAGGCTTGAACTTGGGAGAGGAGACCTTCATAGGAACAAAGCGAGAAGACAACCACACCAAGTCCCCAACGCGAAGTCGGGGACCCACACAGCGACGGCGGTTGGCAAAGCGCTGAGCCTTCTCTTGAGACAGCTTCAAATTGTCCACCACATGATCCCAAATCTGATGCAACCTATCCACCACAAGATCCACTCCAGGACAGTCAGAAGGCTCCACCTGACCCGAGGAAAAACGAGGATGAAACCCCGAATTACAAAAAAAAGGCGAAACCAAAGTAGCAGAACTAGCCCGATTATTAAGGGCAAATTCGGCCAATGGCAAAAAAGCCACCCAGTCGTCCTGATCAGCAGAAACAAAACATCTTAAATAGGTTTCCAAGGTCTGATTAGTTCGCTCGGTCTGGCCATTCGTCTGAGGATGGAAGGCCGACGAAAAAGACAAATCAATGCCCATCTTAGCACAAAAGGTCCGCCAAAATCTAGACACAAACTGAGATCCTCTGTCGGAAACAATATTCTCAGGGATCCCGTGCAAACGAACCACATTTTGAAAAAACAGCGGAACCAACTCGGAGGAGGAAGGCAACTTAGGCAAGGGCACCAAATGGACCATCTTAGAAAAACGATCACACACACCACCCAGATGACAGACATTCTCTGACAGACAGGGAGATCTGAAATAAAATCCATGGAAATGTGCGTCCAAGGCCTCTTCGGGACAGGCAAAGGTAGCAGCAGCAAACCACTGGCACGAGAACAGCAAGGCTTAGCCCGAGCACAAATTCCACAAGACTGCACAAAGGAACGCACATCCCGCGACAAGGAAGGCCACCTGTCATGATCTCCATGGCCAGAGAACTAGCATAAGCCTCAATAGGAACAAGCTCTTGGAAGATGTAACTATACTGACCATGAACTAAACCTACCGCATCATCTAGAAGTAGCCAGGTAGCATGTCCTACTTTTTATCCCTATATGCCCAGCGCCGGCCGGAGAACTAAATAATGCTAGCAGAGGGAAATATAAGACCTGACTCACCTCTAGAGAAATGCCCAAAAAGGAGACAGAGGCCCCCCACATATATTGGCGGTGATATGAGATGAAACAACAAACGCAGCAGGAAAATAGTTTTAGCAAATTTGAGGTCCGCTTTCTAGATAGCAGAAGACAGAAAGCATACTTTCATGGTCAGTAGAAAACCCTAACAAAACACATCCAGAAATTACTTTAGGACTCTGGCATTAACTCATAATACCAGAGTGGCAATTCCTGATCAACAAGAGCTTTCCAGACACAGTAACGAAACTGCAGCTGTGAACTGGAACCAAAATACAAAAACAAAACATGGACGAATGTCCAACTTATCTAGTAGATGTCTGGGAGCAGGAACAAGCACAGAGAGGCTTCTGATAACATTGTTGACCGGCAAGCATCTAACAGAGAAGCCAGGTTATATAGCGACACCCAGATCTAATCAGAACAGGTGAACAGGGAAGATGATGTCACAAGTTCAATTCCACCAGTAGCCACCGGGGGAGCCCAGAATCCAAATTCACAACAGTACCCCCCCCTCAAGGAGGGGGCACCGAACCCTCACCAGAACCACCAGGGCGATCAGGATGGGCCCTATGAAAGGCACGAACCAGATCAGAGGCATGAACATCAGATGCAGTGACCCAAGAATTATCCTCCTGGCCGTATCCCTTCCACTTGACCAGATACTGGAGTCTCCGTCTGGAAACACGGGAGTCTAGGATTTTTTCCACAACGTACTCCAACTCACCCTCAACCAACACCGGAGCAGGAGGCTCAACGGAAGGCACAACCGGTGCCTCATACCTGCGCAATAACGACCGATGAAAAACGTTATGAATAGAAAAGGATGCAGGGAGGTCCAAACGGAAGGAAACAGGGTTAAGAATCTCCAATATTTTATACGGACCGATGAACCGAGGCTTAAACTTAGGAGATGAGACCCTCATAGGGACAAAACGAGAAGACAACCACACCAAATCTCCAACACAAAGCCGAGGACCAACACGACGGTGACGGTTGGCAAAAAGCTGAGTCTTCTCCTGGGACAACTTTAAATTGTCCATCACCTGCCCCCAGATATGATGCAATCTCTCCACCACCGCATCCACTCCAGGACAATCCGAGGATTCCATCTGACCGGAGGAAAATCGAGGGTGGAACCCCGAATTACAGAAAAACGGGGACACCAAAGTGGCAGAGCTGGCCCGATTATTGAGGGCGAACTCCGCCAATGGCAAAAAAGCAACCCAATCATCCTGGTCAGCAGACACAAAACACCTCAGATATGTCTCCAGGGTCTGATTAGTCCGCTCGGTCTGGCCATTAGTCTGAGGGTGAAAAGCAGACGAAAAAGACAAATCTATGCCCATCCTAGCACAGAATGCCCGCCAAAATCTAGACACAAATTGGGTTCCTCTGTCAGAAACGATATTCTCAGGAATACCATGCAAACGAACAACATTTTGAAAAAACAGGGGCACCAACTCGGAAGAAGAAGGCAATTTGGGCAGGGGAACCAAATGGACCATCTTAGAAAAACGGTCACACACCACCCAGATGACAGACATCTTCTGAGAAACAGGCAGATCTGAAATAAAATCCATCGAGATGTGTGTCCAAGGCCTCTTAGGAATAGGCAAGGGCAACAATAATCCACTAGCCCGAGAACAACAAGGCTTGGCCCGAGCACAAACGTCACAAGACTGCACAAAGCCTCGCACATCTCGTGACAGGGAAGGCCACCAGAAGGATCTTGCCACCAAATCCCTGGTACCAAAAATTCCAGGATGACCTGCCAATGCAGAAGAATGTACCTCAGAGATGACTCTACTGGTCCAATCATCAGGAACAAACAACCTATCAGGCGGACAACGATCCGGTCTATCCGCCTGAAACTCCTGCAAGGCCCGCCGCAGGTCTGGAGAAACGGCTGACAAGATAACTCCCTCCTTAAGAATACCTGTGGGGTCAGAGTTGCCGGGTGAATCAGGCTCAAAACTCCTAGAAAGGGCATCCGCCTTAACATTCTTAGAACCCGGTAGGTACGATACCACAAAATTAAACCGAGAGAAAAATAATGACCAGCGCGCCTGTCTAGGATTCAGGCGCCTGGCGGTCTCAAGATAGATCAAATTTTTGTGGTCAGTCAATACCACCACCTGATGTCTGGCCCCCTCGAGCCAATGGCGCCACTCCTCAAACGCCCACTTCATGGCCAAAAGCTCCCGATTCCCAACATCATAATTCCGCTCAGCGGGCGAAAATTTACGGGAAAAGAAGGCACAAGGCCTCATCACGGCGCAGTCAGAACTTTTCTGCGACAACACTGCCCCAGCCCCGATCTCAGAAGCGTCGATCTCAACCTGAAAAGGAAGAGTCACATCAGGCTGACGCAACACAGGGGCAGAAGAAAAACGGCGCTTAAGCTCCTGAAAGGCCTCCACAGCATCAGGGGACCAATTAGCAACATCAGCACCCTGTCTAGTCAAATCGGTCAATGGCTTAACGACATCCGAAAAACCAGAAATAAATCGACGATAAAAGTTGGCAAAGCCCAAAAATTTCTGAAGACTTTTAAGAGAAGAGGGCTGCGTCCAATCACAAATAGCTTGAACCTTGACAGGATCCATCTCAATGGAAGAGGGAGAAAAAATATATCCCAAAAAGGAAATTCTCTGAACCCCAAAAACGCACTTAGAACCCTTGACACACAGAGAATTAGACCGCAAAACCTGAAAAACCCTCTTAACTTGCCGGACATGAGAGTCCCAATCATCCGAAAAAATCAGAATATCATCCAGATACACTATCATAAATTTATCCAAAAAATCGCGGAAAATATCATGCATAAAGGACTGGAAGACTGAAGGGGCATTAGAAAGACCAAAAGGCATCACCAAATACTCAAAGTGGCCCTCGGGCGTATTAAATGCGGTTTTCCACTCATCCCCCTGCCTGATCCGCACCAAATTATACGCCCCACGGAGATCAATCTTAGAGAACCACTTGGCCCCCTTTATGCGAGCAAACAAATCAGTCAGCAACGGCAATGGGTATTGATATTTAACCGTGATTTTATTCAAAAGCCGATAATCAATACATGGTCTCAAAGAGCCGTCTTTTTTTGACACAAAGAAAAAACCGGCTCCTAAGGGAGATGACGATGGACGAATATGTCCCTTTTCCAAGGACTCCTTTATATATTCTCGCATAGCAGTATGTTCAGGCACAGACAGATTAAATAAACGACCCTTTGGGTATTTACTACCCGGAATTAAATCTATAGCACAATCGCACTCACGGTGCGGAGGTAGTGAACCCAGCTTGGGTTCTTCAAAGACGTCACGATAATCAGACAGGAACTCAGGGATTTCAGAGGGAATAGATGATGAAATGGACACCAAAGGTACGTCCCCATGAGTCCCCTTACATCCCCAGCTCAACACAGACATAGCTCTCCAGTCAAGGACTGGGTTGTGAGACTGCAGCCATGGCAATCCCAGCACCAAATCATCATGTAGATTATACAGCACCAGAAAACGAATAGTCTCCTGGTGATCCGGATTAATACACATAGTCACTTGTGTCCAGTATTGTGGTTTATTATTAGCCAATGGGGTGGAGTCAATCCCCTTCAGAGGAATAAGAGTCTCCAAAGGCTCTAAATCATACCCACAACGATTGGCAAAGGACCAATCCATAAGACTCAAAGCGGCGCCAGAGTCGATATAGGCGTCCGTAGTAATAGATGACAAAGAGCAAATCAGGGTCACAGACAAAATAAATTTAGACTGTAAAGTGCCAATGGGAACGGATTTATCAAGCTTTTTAGTACGCTTAAAGCATGCTGATATAACATGAGTAGAATCCCCACAATAGAAACACAACCCATTTTTCCGTCTAAAATTCTGCCGCTCGCTTCTGGACAGAATTCTATCACACTGCATGTTTTCTGGCGTCTTCTCAGTGGACACCGCCAGATGGTGCACTGGTTTGCGCTCCCGCAGACGCCTATCGATCTGAATGGCCATTGTCATGGACTCATTCAGACTTGCAGGCACAGGGAACCCCACCATAACATCCTTAATGGCATCAGAAAGACCCTCTCTGAAAGTAGCCGCCAAGGCACACTCATTCCACTGAGTAAGCACAGACCATTTACGGAATTTTTGGCAGTAAATTTCAGCTTCATCTTGCCCCTGCGATAGGGACATCAAAGTTTTTTCTGCCTGAAGTTCCAAATGAGGTTCCTCATACAGCAAGCCCAAGGCCAGAAAAAACGCATCCACATTGCGCAACGCAGGATCCCCTGGTGCCAATGCAAAAGCCCAATCTTGAGGGTCGCCGCGGAGCAAGGAAATCACAATCCCAACCTGCTGTGCAGGGTCTCCAGCAGAACGAGATTTCAGGGACAAAAATAACTTACAATTATTTCTAAAATTCTGAAAGCTAGATCTATTCCCTGAGAAGAATTCCGGCAAAGGAATTCTCGGCTCTGATACCGGAGCATGAACAACAAAATCTTGCAAACTTTGTACTTTCGTGGCGAGATTATTCAAACCTGCAGTTACACTCTGTAGATCCATTATAGACAGGTGAACATAGAGCCATTCAAAGATTAGAAGGAGAGAGAAAAAAAAGAAAGACTGCAGCATAGACAGACTGGCAAGTGATCCAATTAAGAGCACACTAACTACTAGAGGAAAAAAAAAAAAAAAAAAAAAAAATTTTCAGCAGACTTCTTATTTCTCTCCTTTCTCAGCCAAGGATTTTAACCCTTTAGTGGGCCGGTCAAACTGTCATGATCTCCATGGCCAGAGAACTAGCATAAGCCTCAATAGGAACAAGCTCTTGGAAGATGTAACTATACTGACCATGAACTAAACCTACCGCATCATCTAGAAGTAGCCAGGTAGCATGTCCTACTTTTTATCCCTATATGCCCAGCGCCGGCCGGAGAACTAAATAATGCTAGCAGAGGGAAATATAAGACCTGACTCACCTCTAGAGAAATGCCCAAAAAGGAGACAGAGGCCCCCCACATATATTGGCGGTGATATGAGATGAAACAACAAACGCAGCAGGAAAATAGTTTTAGCAAATTTGAGGTCCGCTTTCTAGATAGCAGAAGACAGAAAGCATACTTTCATGGTCAGTAGAAAACCCTAACAAAACACATCCAGAAATTACTTTAGGACTCTGGCATTAACTCATAATACCAGAGTGGCAATTCCTGATCAACAAGAGCTTTCCAGACACAGTAACGAAACTGCAGCTGTGAACTGGAACCAAAATACAAAAACAAAACATGGACGAATGTCCAACTTATCTAGTAGATGTCTGGGAGCAGGAACAAGCACAGAGAGGCTTCTGATAACATTGTTGACCGGCAAGCATCTAACAGAGAAGCCAGGTTATATAGCGACACCCAGATCTAATCAGAACAGGTGAACAGGGAAGATGATGTCACAAGTTCAATTCCACCAGTAGCCACCGGGGGAGCCCAGAATCCAAATTCACAACAGCCACCAAAAGGACCTGGCCACCAAATCTCTAGTACCAAATATTCCAGGATGGCCTGCCAACACCGAAGAATGAACCTCGGAAATAACTCTGTTGGTCCATCTATCTGGGACAAACAGTCTCTCCGGTGGACAACGGTCAGGTCTATCCGCCTGAAACTCCTGCAGCACTCGCCGCAAATCTGGGGAGATGGCAGACAAAATCACCCCTTCTCTGAGGATACCAGCCGGCTCAGAATCTCCAGGAGAGTCAGGCACAAAACTCCTAGAAAGAGCATCAGCCTTCACATTCTTCGAACCAGGCAGGTACGAAACCACGAAATCAAAACGAGAGAAAAACAACGACCAACGAGCCTGTCTAGGATTCAGCCGCTTGGCCGACTCGAGATAAATCAGATTTTTGTGATCAGTCAAGACCACCACACGATGCTTAGCTCCCTCGAGCCAATGTCGCCACTCCTCAAATGCCCACTTTATAGCCAACAACTCCCGATTACCGACATCATAATTCCACTCGGCAGGCGAAAACTTTCTTGAAAAGAAAGCACATGGCTTCATCACAGAGCCATCAGAGCTTCTCTGCGACAAAACAGCCCCCGCTCCAATCTCAGAAGCATCAACCTCGACCTGGAAAGGAAGAGAGACATCTGGCTGACATAAGACCGGAGCTGAGGAAAACCGGCGCTTCAGCTCCCGAAAGGCCTCCACAGCCGCAGGAGACCAATTAGTAACATCAGAACCCTTCATGGTCAAATCCGTCAAAGGCTTAACAACACCAGAAAAATTAGCGATGAAGCGACGGTAAAAATTAGCAAAACCCAAGAACTTCTGAAGACTCTTAACAGATGTAGGCTGAGTCCAGTCATGAATAGCCTGAACCTTGACTGGGTCCATCTCAATAGTAGAAGGGGAAAAAATGAAACCCAAAAAAGAAACCTTCTGGACTCCAAAAAGACATTTTGAGCCCTTCACAAATAAAGCATTGGCACGCAGGACCTGAAACACCATCCTGACCTGCTTAACATGGGACTCCCAATCATCAGAAAAAAACAGAATATCATCCAGATACACAATCATAAATTTATCCAGATACTCGCGGAAGATGTCGTGCATGAAGGACTGAAAGACAGAAGGAGCGTTAGAAAGTCCAAAAGGCATCACCAAGTACTCGAAATGGCCTTCGGGCGTATTAAATGCAGTTTTCCATTCATCACCCTGCTTAATATGCACAAGGTTATACGCACCACGAAGATCTATCTTGGTGAACCAACTAGACCCCCTAATGCGAGCAAACAGATCAGATAACAATGGCAAAGGATACTGAAATTTGACCGTGATTTTATTTAGAAGGCGATAATCAATACAAGGTCTCAGGGAACCATCCTTCTTAGCCACAAAAAAGAATCCCGCACCCAGAGGGGAGGAGGAGGGGCGAATAAGTCCTTTCTCCAAAGACTCCTTTATATAACTCCGCATAGCAGCATGCTCCGGCACTGACAAATTGAAAAGTCGTCCCTTAGGAAACTTACTACCAGGAATCAAATTTATAGCACAATCACAATCCCTATGAGGAGGTAGAGAACTGAGTTTGGGCTCATCAAATACATCCTGGTAGTCCGACAAAAACGCAGGGACTTCAGAAGGAGTGGATGAAGCAATTGACACCACAGGAGCGTCGCCATGAATTCCCTGGCAACCCCAACTTGACACAGACATTGCTTTCCAATCCAGGACTGGATTATGAGTCTGCAACCATGGCAGACCCAACACGACGACATCATGCAAATTATGCAGAACAAGAAAGCGAATCACCTCCTGATGAACAGGAGTCATGCACATGGTCACTTGCGTCCAGTACTGAGGTTTATTCATAGCCAATGGTGTAGCATCAATACCCCTTAGTGGAATAGGGAATTTTAAAGGCTCCAGAACAAAACCACAGCGCCGGGCAAATGACAAATCCATCAGGCTCAGGGCAGCACCTGAATCTACAAAAGCCATAACCGGGTAAGATGACAGGGAACAAATCAGGGTAACAGACAAAATGAACTTAGGCTGTAAAGTACCAATGGTGACAGATTTATCAACCTTTTTTTTGCACTTAGAGCATGCTGAGATAACATGAGCTGAGTCACCACAGTAAAAGCACAACCCATTTTGCCGTCTATAATTTTGCCGTTCACTTCTGGTCAGAATTCTATCACATTGCATAGACTCAGGTGTCTGTTCAGAAGACACCGCCAAATGGTGCGCAGGTTTGCGCTCCCGCAAACGCCGATCAATCTGAATGGCCAGAGTCATTGACTCATTCAGACCTGCAGGCGTAGGGAACCCCACCATGACATTCTTAATGGCTTCAGAAAGACCCTTTCTGAAATTTGCAGCCAGGGCACACTCATTCCATTGAGTAAGCACCGACCATTTCCGAAATTTCTGGCAATACACCTCTGCTTCATCTTGCCCCTGAGAGAGGGCCAACAAAGCTTTTTCAGCCTGGTTCTCAAGATTAGGTTCCTCATAGAGCAATCCAAGGGCCAGAAAAAACGCATCCACACTGAGCAGTGCAGGATCCCCTGGTGCCAATGCGAAGGCCCAATCTTGAGGGTCGCCGCGCAAGAAAGAAATAATAATCTTAACTTGCTGAACGGAATCACCAGAGGAACGAGGTTTCAAAGAAAGAAACAATTTGCAATTGTTCTTAAAATTCAGGAACCTAGATCTATCTCCAGAAAACAACTCCGGAATAGGTATTCTAGGCTCTGACATAGGACTGTGAACAACAAAATCCTGAATACTTTGTACCCTTGCAGCAAGATGATCTACACTGGAGGCCAAACTCTGGATATCCATGTCAGCAGCTGAACTCAGAGCCACACCAAGATTAAGAGGAGGAGAGAAACTAGACACACAGCAGCTAGACACACGGCAGCAAAAAAAAAAAAAAAAAAATTCCTCAAGGCTTCTCTTCTCCTGCTTCTGCCATGCAATTAACACTTTATGGGCCGGCTGTACTGTTATGATCCTAGTGGCAAGGATCGCAAGTTTGACTAGCTAAGTAACTAAACCGATGACCAGCTCTGGGGAAGTGGTATCTGGATTGACCGCAACCTGATCCTATCCGCAAACAACTATAGGCAGCCGTGGAACATTACCTGGAAATCCTAGACGTCTCTTCACGGCCTGAGAAACTACCTATTCCTAGAGGGAAAGTAAAGTCCTTACTTGCCTCAGAGAAATGACCCCAAAGATATAGAAAAGCCCCCCACAAATATTAACGGTGAGTTAAGGGGAAAGCACAAACGCAGAGATGAAATAGATTTAGCAAATGAGGCCCGCTAACACTAGATAGCAGAAAATAGGAAGGGAGCTGTGCGGTCAATAGAAAACCCTAAGCAAAATATCCACGCAGAGATTGCTCGAGCCCCCGCACCAACTAACGGTGCGGGGGAAGCAACTCCATACCCCAGAGCTTACCAGCAGCAAGAACTCACATATTAGCAAGCTGGACTAAACTCATCATACACTGAAATCATATTGCAGACTGATGAGCAAAAAATAATCAAACAGAAACTTAGCTTCTCCAGAAGAGACTGAAAACGAAGATAATCAGGGGAGATCAGAATAGCACTGAATACATCGACAGCCGGCAACAAGTGGAGGTGAAGCAGAGCTAAATAGGAAACTCCCTAGTGCATAACGAGGCAGCTGATCCAGCCACAGATCCGCAGGATAACAAACAAAGCCACCAGGGGGAGCCCAAAAACAAAACTCACACAATACCACCTGTGACCACAAGAGGGAGCCCGAAAACAGAGTTCACAACAGTAGTCCCTCTCCCATCCAGTGGCCCCAATGACTGTCTTGGCCAATTGAATGGGACAAGCAAATCAATTCACACCAACTGTAATTTCTTCTATTTTACAAGCAAATTCCTACTTTTCCAATACATCACTGCTATCCTGCGGTTATTGTAGTTCTGGACTGCATGTACTTCTATACTGTTTTTCTATACTGTTTCTGTGTTTGACTGCCCTCCAGCATTATCTGTTACTTCTAGGTTTGCTCTCCCATCTGTAGTCATGAACTTTAGTGATCCACTTGCTGTCCTTTTCTGTCGCATCATACCTTCTGATATGTGGGAACAACTGTCAAATTATAAAAAAAAATACATATCTCTGCATGTTATACTTTACCTTGCTCTTGGGCACTACTGCACACTACTTAACTCAAATGAAAAGTAAAACATTGTTGTCAGGTACAATTCACCTACTAACTCATGCCTAGGTCTCAAGTAAAGAAAGGTGGTAGTTACTTGCTCTGCAGACTGCAATCTGAAGCATTACACAGTGTTTTATGTCTGACTCTTGATTGAACATGTTCAAATTGTTTCACCCATTTCAGGTTTTGCTGGTATACAAATCAAACACAAGTTGTTAACAATATGCGGGCCACTAAGATGAGCTTGTGATTGTATTAAATTTGCCTTACTAAATGTAAACATTATCAGAACATTTTTATTTAAATACTTTTTTATGTTTGTTACAATGATCAAACTCATGGTTATTTACTTTAGAAAAAAAAAAGAAAATCTGGTCAGTAGTCAGTACAGAGATGCATACAAAGATCTTGTTATACCTAGATCCATGAATGTATCATTATCCACAGCACTTGGAGATGGAGAACTCTACATAACCATGAATGGGGATTCTTTACTGTAAAAGTAGTAAAGCTAAGGAACTGTCTGCCACAGTGGTAAATTGATTGAACGGGTTTTGAAAGGGTCTGGAAGTCTTTTTTAAAGCAAGTCTGGCACATTCAAAGCTCAATTTAAACCATTCATATTGCCATATAGGGGACTAGTTCCTATAGAAAACATGCCTGTAGTATAATTTTAACTGTCTTTTTTGTGCAGAAAACAAGATTTATTATTAAACAAATGTTTGTGCTATGTGCACCCTTGTAGTGTCACATACCGCCCCTCGGCACCTCCCCATATGAAGATTGAGAGCGCTCGCTTGCCCAGGGTGAGATTTGCCTAAGTTGAAATCTTGAAAATGTGTGCGCACAGGCAGTGTCATTCCGGAAAACAATCAGACACAGTAGATATTCCTCTCTCCTGTCTGCTGCTGGCCTAAACCGACAACTTGGCCCATTGTGTGTGCACAATGACAAGGCAGGACCCGAGTGCACACAGTGTAAGTCTAGAATCCGAGCGGCAGCATAAGACGTTCCTCTCTCTTGTCTGCTGCACCAGCTCAACTTTCGGACTGACCCTATGTGTGCAAACAGATGACCACATTCTTAGGTCAGGGAGCACTCACTCTAGGCTGCTGATTAAATTAATATAATTTGGGGGTAAATAGGATGATTGTTTTTTGTTGCATTTTTTGAAGGAGGTGTAATGACAAAAAAACTGAATTCTGGCATTTTAATTTTTTCTTCTTTATAATATAGGTTAATTAATTTTATATTTTGATAGAGCACATTGTAACCCATGCATGCACAGGCAATTTCTTAATTTATTTGACGCTGTCAGAAATTGACAGTAACATTTAAATGGTTAACAACCGCATCTCCGCCTCTGCTGTTGGACACAGATGCTTGCTATGTAAAATAACCAGCACCAATCTTGCATGGTGGAAGCTAGTTACCTCTCATTAGTAAAATGCATATTTCAGTCTACAATCTTAAATCCTTCATTAATTTTCAGACCCACTGATATGCAGTTTGCTGCCGGATCCAATTTCAGATTTTTCTCTTGTGGGAGTATCTCTTCCTGTAATAAAGACTGAATTGGAGGTCCGTGTAAAACCAGGGTCTGATGGCTTCACTTGCTTTAATGAAACATCACAGTTCCAGAACTGCTATTACATTATCTCAATGTTCTTTCATCAATGCCTATAGTCCATATTCTCTGCTCTCCATAACTGTGTACAACCCTCTTCTCCTTACTGCTATTTTTGCAGCCTCATTTTCACCTACACAAAAATTTGACCAATTTTTATCAGTGTTTTGGATCTGATTTTCATCAGTGCTTGGACAGTTTTTCCCATCAATGTGTCATCAGTTTTTCATATATGTTTCTACTAGCTGATGGTGCCTTCTGAAGCTTTGCCTTAGACCATGTTCCCATGTTCAGTTTTTGGTCACTATTTTACATCAGTATTTGTAAGCCAAAACCAGGAGTGGGTGATAAATACAGAAGTGGTGACGAGTTTCTATTATACTTTTCCTCTGATTGCTCCACTTCTGATTTTGTCTTACAAATACTGATGTAAAACAATGACCAAAAGCTGAACATGTGAACATGGCCTTACAAATTGGGACGGGAAAACCTGTGGTCCATACCGAACACTTAGTGTCCATGCACATACTCTGAATACGAACTTCTCCAGGAAGTCTGTTCTTCTCTTCGGGTTCGGCAGACTGAGCAAAGTTTGTTGAAAGGTTGCAGATTGCCTCTCCGGAATAGAAATTTGGTTCTCCTTTACAAATGCAACCCCACCTATGGGTGGTTTGAGATTGGATGGCTGAGAGTGCCTTCAGGTTCTTCACTTTGTGTTCCACTTGGACCCCTCTTAATCATGGCCCCAGTTCGAACAAACAAAAAACTAGAGACAGAGTACAATTCCATTACCCCTAGCTGAAGTATTCATGCGTGGTTGCCTGCTTTGAACAATAATTTTTTTCAAAGGAAATACTTTGGGCCCCAAAGACCCTAAGGCAACAGCATTGGAAGGGTATCCCAAGGCAAAGTGGGCATCATACTGTGTGAAGGGGCTGTGAGGGAGCATTCATACTATGTTGGGGCCCATCATACTGTGTGGGTTGCTGTAGTGAGTTATGGTGGCCATATGCTAGTGTGTCTTATGGAGGCTTCATACTGTATTGAGGCCATCATTCTGTGTGAGGGGCTGTGGAGACATCATCTTGTGTAGGGGGGACTGTGGGCCATCATACTGTGTGGATGGATGTGAGGGGCCATCATACTGTGTTTATAGATGTGAGGGGCCATCATACTGTGTTTATAGATGTGAGGGGCTATCATACTGTGTGGATAGATGTGAGGGGCCATCATACTGACACTGTGGGGCCATGGAGGAGGATAAATATATGAGCACACTAAGTGTCTTCAATAGGGGCAAAATTATTGTGTACATGTTGCAATATATGTCCCTCTCCATGTCTTTAGAAGTTGGGAGGTATGCCCTTCTATTACTTGGTTCCATCAATTTCTATGTATGCTCCTTGGTTTTGCCTTTATGTTGAAATATGCAGGGTATAAGGAGCTCAGATACCAAATAAATTACATGACCAGCTTCATCATTTTGCTGTTCAGTTTTTTAAAAATCATCTACATTTCTATGTAAGTAAGGGTTAAAAATCTGTTTTTCTACATTACCAAGAATATACCCCACAACTCTCGTTTCCTTTTACTAATCTCTGTGTGTAAAACACATCTAAATGTTTCAATTCTTGGGGTCAGGGACAAATCAAGGTCTTGTTTTTCATAGAAGAAGATAGCAATGTGTGAAAAGCCCTCCTCCTGACGCAGCCCACTGCTTTTAATGAAAACTATTACAAAAGTAAAGGCTGTTTACATGTTTGTGAAAAAGAGAAGCAATAAACCGGCAATGATATACCCTTCATTGAAGAAAGGCCACGTATTTATTGCTTTCAATTTAGGAATTGTGGAGCTTAAAGGTATGTTTGACCTACTCTATCTATTAAACAATTCATAGATTAGAATTTATAAATATAATGTTAGACATAAATTACAATAGATTTCATAAATCCATCTAATGAAAGCATCAATTACAACCAGTGGTGTAACGAGCTAGAACGAGCTAAGTGGACAGGATGCCCGTGTCCCACTCATATGGGTGGTCAACCAGCAAATCGGCAAGCTGGTGAATCCAATGCTCTGCTTCTTCATTTATGTAATGTCACATCTCTGAGCCCCTCCTCCTCAATCCCACAGCCCAGGGTCCTGCCTCCTCAATGTCAAAACTTCCCATCTTCTCAATGTCTCAGCCCATGACACCACCTCCTCAATGTTACACGTCAGAACAGCCTGTTATCTTTTAGCTCCTTACTGCCTGACAGTTCAAGCATCACATACCCACTGCCAAAGACACACAGCCAGAGGGTCACACAGATCCACTCACTGTTACCTTTTTGTCAGGGAACGCAACTCCGCTGTCTCCAATCATCAGGACTATTACCCAATTGTCTGACGATTGATGGATAAGACCACAGCTGCTTCCACTAATAGGCCGGTTATTGGGGAAATTGCAGTGAGTGTATGGTATGTACACCTCCGATTCCATTGCATGGAATATATATATATTCTCTGGTAGGTCACTGCCAACCCCACAATAACCAAATAAACTACTTGATGCCTACACCAATCATTTATAATCATTGGACACCCATTAAAGGTAGCATATAGCTTCGGGGTGTCATGCTTCTGAATTCGAAGCCTTGATCCTGTTCTGTGGTGTCTTTCTGCTGAGCCACAACAGATACACCTTTTCTTTGGGTGTTTTAGTTCTGTTATCTTTGTTTCTGTTGGTTTTGGGTAACAGGTGTTTTTCATTTACTCTGTCTGTCCAATCACCTTTTGGGTGCAGCTTTAAATACTTCCCTTACTGGTGTTTGCTGCTGGTGATAGACTTTGTTGGATTAGTTCACTATGCTGTAGTTTGTGTTGGTTGCAATTGTTTTGTGTGTGATTCCCTTAATCCTCAGGGAACTGTTACTCAAGTGATCCTAGGAGCCGCTAATGACATGCCATTTTGAAATATCACCTGAAATGACAGGTACACTTTAATCATCATTTTCACCTAATTTAAGTTGACATTTTGGGAGATTTGGGAACAGTTTCTAGCTTTTTTTAGTGTTAGTTTGTCAAGTATTCACCAGCTACAATTGTTGTCTTTAGTAGAAATTAACATTGCAACTTGAGGGAGAACTGATGTTACGGAAGTAGCTGCACCGACATTGTGGAGGTTGCTTATAGCTGCGGGAAACCAAGCAGCAGAGCACTTGAATTGTTTTTTCAAGGGGAAGGAAGAAATGTCCATTTACATGGTGGAAAATAAAAGACGAGTAGTAGAGAGGATCTAGAGACAAGAAAAGACCTAGATGAGTCAGGAAGTCACATTCAAACATTTAAAACTTTTTTTTTATTTGTCCAGGGAAATATATAGTATTTAGAAGCTATATTTTCTTTACTATAGTATTTCTGAAGGGAGATAGCAATATTTTCACTAAGTGTCAAGAATAAAAAAAAAAAGCTACCAATTCAATGTTCAAAAAAAAAATTAAATGGAAGGTTCATGCAATTTCTGGAGCTCTATGTGTAGTAGTACCTGGCAGAAGAGGACTCTGATGCATAAACAGTATTTGGGAACCTCTCTAATGTTTTTATATTTTGATCTCATCATGAAATACAACATATTTACCAATCCTGGACGAAAAACAAAAGACTCCTAATAAAACACCAAAATATTAAAAAGAAATAAAAAATAGAAAATGTCTATAAATTTCTCAAAAAATGTTGCACACAATAACTATATGCAAATAGATAAATTATATGAAATAGCAAAAAACAAAACAAACAAAAAAAATCAATGGTAAGTCCTTCAATAGCATAGCTGAATGAAACAGTAAGGGTACAATAGGTAGGGACAATTTTAACAAACATGATACAGAGGTTTAGATTATAATCGATTTTGATTATAAACGTTAGAAATGCATGATTAATGTAAATATGTCTTATATTGACAATATCACAAAAAAAACTTTTTAGGCTTTGTTCTATTGTGATGATGTCATAGTTGTGTTTGTGTTTACTTCTTTGTGTTGTGCTGTGTTCTGTATTGCTTTTAGGAAAATGGTTTATTTGGAAACGTGTATTATTATATTGTTGCTTATTATATATATTTTGATGTCACAATGATATTTCAGATTATCCTATCCTGGGAAAACTACAGAAAGTGCTAGATGTTATCAGAAGCACATCACAATGATCTATTTTATTAGTTAATAGCAAAACTTGTTGGGTGAAGAATTAAGCTCCAGATGATCTGAATCTACAGGCTCATAAATAGTAATTCCATTGCTTGATGTCTTAAGAGGTGTTTCTTTATTCCTCTGTTATGTTCTATGTTTATAATATCACAATGGACTGTGCATTAATTTATATAATGTGCTGCAATGTGATAATGTCAGAATTTTCCATTTATGAGTCATCTCGATGATGACACAAAGCACAATGTACTGCGTTATACTCTGACACATTAATGGCTTTGTTTAGTCCTAAGCTGTGCTCTTTTGTACTAATGTAATTCTCTGTTTTTATGCTGTATTTTATCTTGTTGTGACTGATTATGTCACAGTAATATTTACTATTAGATATTTATAGAGCAAATAAGAATAGATCACCTAATAAAACGAGCCAATATATATTATAGTATCATGGTAAAATGGCAATACACTTTCCTTAAAGGGGTTGTCCAGGCTTGGGGTTCAAGTTTGCAGTCACTTTATGTTACTGCAGACTTGTTAATCCTCACAGTGTGCAGTGCGCACACTATCAGGATTCTCCAGCCCCTGGAGGGGGGAGATTTGCATGCATGTTGTTACGTGTCAACTAGTCGTGAGCGGCCTTGCTCAATACAAGTGAGTTAAGCAATACCAGACACTTCTAGTTGTAATGTGGCAGGAAGTATGCAAATCACATGCTTGTGCTCACATGACCGCCTGTTCCCAGCGATGGCACCAAGGAAGCCTTACAACCAGCACTGTGCACGCTCGGAGGATTCACAAGTCTGCAGTTATTTAGAGTGACAGCAGACTTGAGCCCCATGCCTGGACAACCCCTTTAACCCCTTCACCCCGGGAGCTTTTTTCGTTTTTGTTTTTCGCTCCCCTCCTTCCCAGAGCCATAACTTTTTTATTTTTTCGTCCATATGGCCATGTGAGGGCTTATTTTTTGCGGAACGAGATGTACTTTTGAACAATACCATTGGTTTTACCATGACGTGTAACAGAAAACAGGAAAAAAATTCCAAGTGTGATGAAATTGCAAAAAAAGTGCAGTCCCACACTTGTTTTTTGTTTGGCTTTTTTGCTAGGTTCACCAAATGCTAAAACTGACCTGCCATTATGATTCTCCAGGTCATTACGAGTTCTTAGACACCTAACATGTCTAGATTATTTTTTATCTTAAGTGGTGAAAAAAAATTCCAAATTTTGCTAAAAAAAAAAAAAAAAATTGCGCAATTTTCCGATACCCGTAGCGTCTCCAATTTTCATGATCTGGGGTCAGGTGAGGGCTTATTTTTTGCGTGCCAAGCTGGCGTTTTTAATGATACCATTTTGGTGTAGATACGTTCTTTTGATCGCCCGTTATTGCATTTTAATGCAGTGTTGCGGCGACCAAAAAAACGTAATTTTGGCGTTTTGATTTTTTTTCTCGCTACGCCATTTAGCGGTCAGGTTAATCCTTTGTTTTTATTGATAGATCGGGCGATTCTGAACGCGGCGATACCAAATATGTGTAGGTTTGATTTTTTTTTAATAGTTTTATTTTGATTGGGGCGAAAGGGGTTTGAACTTTTATATATTTTTTATTTTTTTTATATTTTTAACCACTTTTTTTTTTTTATTTTTGGCATGCTTCATGCACAACTCGATCGGCTCTGCTACATAGAGGTGACATACAGATCACCTCTATGTAGCAGAAAGGCAGGTGTACTTTGAGCGCCGACCACTGGGTGGCGCTCAAAGCAATCGGCCATCAACAACCATAGAGGTCTCAAGGAGACCTCTGGTTGTTATGACGATGCACTGCTGACCCCCGATCATGTGACGGGGTCAGCAGTGCGAGCACTTCCGGCCGCGCGGCTGGGAGCGCTAGTTAAATGCCGCTGTCAGCGCTTGACGGCGGAATTTAACTAGTTAATGGGCGCGGGCGGATCGCGATTCCGCTCGCGCTCATTGCGCGCACATGTCAGCTGTACAAAACAGCTGACATGTCGCGGCTTTAAGCTGGGCTCGCCGCTGGAGCCCACCTTAAAGCAGGGGATCTGCCAGCTGACGTACTATTCCGTCAGCTGGCAGAAAGGGGTTAAATGGTAAATTTCATTTCAACAAACTTTTGCTTAAATGAATAGTAAAGTCAAATAAAAGAAACATTGTAATATATATTACAAGGACATTAGCTTCATTTTCCATCTATGAGCTATTACTTCTCTTCTTCATGGGTGTTTGAGCTCATTTTCCACTCCCAATAAAACAGTTCATATTTGTCTTTGTCAAAGCAAGTCAGACTACCAGTGATATGTCAGGTTACAGAGCATATTGAAGTATATGGAGAGGAGATGAGGGGAGAAGAAATAGTAAGTGCTCATCGCCTTACAGAGAGACAGGCAGATCAAGCAGCAGTTTGTAACTAATTAATTTTATTTCCCTGCTGGATTCACAGCTACAAAGCTCAGTATTACTGCGTCTGTCTGTATGCTACAGAGAAATAGAAGCAGGAATCCCCTCATGTCTGCGTGTGGTCTGTGTAAGACTTTATAGCAGCTCTCTACCCACTAGCTCAGAGAGAATTGAAAATTAGAGCCCACAGAGGACTGATGAAAAATGCAGGATACAAAGTCACACAATGACCGAAAAAAGTGATATTTCTTACTTAGACACATGACACACGTATACTTTAAAGGAGTTGTTCACATTTTTTTCAGTCTACACCCCTGTCAAATCCTACCTGTGATGCTAGTCACTACACAAGGACAAGTCGTGTTTTTGGGTAGTCAAGAGGTTTGAGGTCAAAAGCCAGGAGGGTATGTCATAGACAGAGGGATAAGACAAAGGCATAGTCAAGGCACAATCTGGGGTCAGAATTCCAAGAAGGTAGCAGATCACAACAAAAGGGCTAGGCAAACTGATGGTCAAGGCAAATCCAAGGTCAAGCAACAAAGAGCAAAATACCAGACTAGGAGCACAGAGAACACACTCATCTCTTGAGCAAATCTACAATAATTAGCAATCAGAAAGCTGGTTAACTAGTCAGGTAATTACTCTGAACAGGAGACACATGGATGAAGCTTCAGCACACCCTAGTCCTGAATGGATGGCTAAACCGTCACTCAAGGCACTGACAGCTCAGCATGCCCCAGCATTAGATTGGTGGCTGAGCTGTCCATCGCCATACTGACAGCTCAGCACGCCTCTGTCAAGACTGGACAGCAGAGCTGTCATTCCTTGTGTCCAGACACATTGAATGAAAGACACTACCAAGGTCTAAGTCTGGTTAGAGTTTGTATTTCTTCCCACGTTTGTAGCGGATTTCTCCCATACTCCAAAGACATACTGGTAAGAAATTTAGATTGTGAGCCCCAATGGGGACAATGATGGCAATGTAGCATAAGTGCTGCCAATTATATTGGCCTTATGTAATCAAGCATAACTATTTAGTTATTTTTTTCAGGTGAAAAACATTTAGCATACCCGATTCTTCTACAACATGGAATTACCTGTCACAACAAGAACTTGAAGTTTATCTTTTATGTTAGAAACTATTATTCTCTCACTTTGTATTTCTGACATTTTGCACGTTAATGACCGGGCCAATTTTTACAATTCTGACCACTGTCCCTTTATGAGGTTATAACTCTGGAACGCTTCAACGGATCCTAATGATTCTGACATTGTTTTCTCATGACATATTGTACTTCATGATAGTGGTAAAATTTCTTCGATAAGACTTGCATATATTTGTGAAAAAAACGGAAATTTGGCGAATATTTTGAAAATTTCGCAATTTTCCAACTTTGAATTTTTATGCCCTTAAATCACGGAGATATGTCACACAAAATACTTAATAAGTAACGTTTCCCACATGTTTATTTTACATCAGCACAATTTTGGAACCAAAATTTTTATTGTTAGGGAGTTATAAGGGTTAAAAGTTGACCACCAATTTCTCATTTTAACAACACCATTGTTTTTAGGGACCACATCTCATTTGAAGTCATTTTAAGGGGTCTATATGATAGAAAATAACCAAGTGTGACACCATTCTAAAAACTGCACCCCTCAAGGTGCTCAAAACCACATTCAAAAAATTTATTAAGGTGTTTCACAGGAATTTTTTGAATGTTTAAATAAAAATGAACATTTAACTTTTTTTCACCTAAAATTTACTTCAGCTCCAATTTGTTTTATTTTACCAAGGGTAACAGGAGAAAATGGACCCCAAAAGTTGTTGTACAATTTGTCCTGAGTACGCCGCTACCCCATATGTGGGGGTAAACCACTGTTTGAGCGCATGGCAGAGCTCGGAAGGGAAGGAGCGCTATTTGACTTTTCAATGCAAAATTGACAGGAATTGAGATGGAACGCCATGTTGCGTTTGGAGAGCCACTGATGTGCCTAAACATTGAAACCCCCCACAAGTGACACCATTTTGGAAAGTAGAAACCCCAGGGAACTTATCTAGATGTGTTGTAAGAACTTTGAACCCCCAAGTATTTCACTACAGTTTATAACGCAGAGCCGTGAAAATAAAAAATCATTTTTTTCCCAAAAAATGTTTTTTTAGCCCCCAAATTTTTATTTTCCCAAGGGTAACAAGAGAAATTGGACCCCAACTCTAGCCCTAACCCTAGCCCTAACCCTAGCCTTAACCTTACCCCTAACCCTAACCCTAGCCCTAGCCCTAACCCTAGCCCTAACCCTAGCCCTAACCCTAGCCCTAACCCTAACCTTAGCCCTAACCCTAATGGGAAAATGGAAATAAATACATTTTTTTAATTTTATTATTTTTCCCTAACTAAGGGGGTGTTGAAGAGGGGTTTGATTTACTATTTATAGTGGTTTTATTAGCGGATTTTTATGATTGACAGCCGTCACACACTAAAAGATGCTTTTTATTGCAAAAAACAGTTTTTGCGTCTCCACATTTTGAGAGCTATAATTTTTCCATATTTTGGTCCACAGAGTCATGTGAGGTCTTGTTTTTGTGGGACGAGTTGGTTTTTTTATTGGTAACATTTTCAGGCATGTGACATTTTTTGATCGGTTTTTATTCCGATTTTTGTGAGGCAGAATGACCAAAAACCAGCTATTCATGAATTTCTTTTAGGGGGGCGTTTATATCGTTCCACGTTTGGTAAAATTGATAAAGCAGTTTTATTCTTCAGGTCAGTACGATTACAGCGATACCTCATTTATATCATTTTTTTATGTTTTGGCGCTTTTATACGATAAAAACTATTTTATAGAAAAAATAATTCTTTTTGCAACGCTTTATTCTGAGGACTATAACTTTTTAATTTTTTTTACTGATAATTAGTGTTGAGCGATACTTGAAAGTATCGGTATCGGAAAGTATCGGCCGATACCGGCAAAGTATCGGATCTAATCCGATACCGATACCCGATACCAATACAAGTCAATGGGACTCATGTATCGGACGGTATCCCTGATGGTTCCCAGGGTCTGAAGGAGAGGAAACTCTCCTTCAGGCCCTGGGAACCATATTAATGTGTAAAATAAAGAATTAAAATAAAAAATATTGCTATACTCACCTCTCCGACGCAGCCTGGACCTCACCGAGGGAACCGGCAGCGTTCTTTGCTTAAAATGCGCGCTTTTCCTTCCTTCCGTGACGTCACGGCTTCTGATTGGTCGCGTGCCGCCCATGTGGCCGCGACGCGACCAATCACAGCAAGCCGTGACGTAATTTTCAGGTCCTTCTAGGCATTCAGTATTTTAAAATTACGTTCCGGCTTTGTGATTGGTCGCGTCGCGGTCACATGGGCGACGCGACCAATCACAAGCCGTGACGTCACGGGAGGCAGGAAACGCGCGCATTTTTAAAATTACGTCACGGCTTGTGATTGGTTGCGTGCCGCCCATGTGACCGCGACGCGACCAATCACAGCAAGCCGTGACGTAATTTCAGGTCCTGATGCCTATTTCTGCATTGAGGACCTGAAATTACGTCACGGCTTGCTGTGATTGGTCGCGTCGCGGTCACATGGGCGGCACGCAACCAATCACAAGCCGCGACGTAATTTTAAAAATGCGCGCGTTTCCTGCCTCCCGTGACGTCACGGCTTGTGATTGGTCGCGTCGCCCATGTGACCGCGACGCGACCAATCACAAAGCCGGAACGTAATTTTAAAATACTGAATGCCTAGAAGGACCTGAAAATTACGTCACGGCTTGCTGTGATTGGTCGCGTCGCGGCCACATGGGCGGCACGCGACCAATCAGAAGCCGTGACGTCACGGAAGGAAGGAAAAGCGCGCATTTTAAGCAAAGAACGCTGCCGGTTCCCTCGGTGAGGTCCAGGCTGCGTCGGAGAGGTGAGTATAGCAATATTTTTTATTTTAATTCTTTATTTTACACATTAATGTTGTATTTTACACATTAATGTTGTTTCGATACCGATACCCGATACCACAAAAGTATCGGATCTCGGTATCGGAATTCCGATACAGCAAATATCGGCCGATACCCGATACTTGCGGTATCGGAATGCTCAACACTACTGATAATGCTGTATTGCAGCTCATTTTTTGCGGGACAAGATGACGTTTTCAGCAGTACCATGGTTATTTATATCCGTCTTTATGATCGCATGTTATTCCACTTTTTGTTCGGCGGTATGATAATAAAGCATTGCTTTTTACCTCGGTTTTTGTTTTTTTTTAACCGCGTCCACTGAAGGGGTTAACTAGCGGGCAAGTTTTATAGGTGGGGTCGTTACGGACGCGGCGATACTAAATATGTGTACTTTTATTTTTTTTTATTATTTAGATAAAGAAATGTATTTATGGGAACAATACTTTTTTTTTCTTTATTTAGGACTTATTTTTTATTTTTTTACACATGTGAATTTTTTTTTTTTACTTTATAACATTGCCCTGGGGGGGGCATCATTTTATAGGGTCAGATCGCTGATCTGACACTTTGCACAGCACTGGGTCAGATCAGCGATCTGACATGCAGGGCTGCAGGCTTACCAGTGCTTGCTCTGAGCAGGCGCTGGTAAGCCACTTCCCTGCAGGACCCGGATGTAGCCCCACGGCCATTTTGGATCCGGGGCCTGCAGGGAGGAGACGCTCGGTACAAGGTAAGCAAATCGACTTGTACCGAGGGTCTCAGGGAAGCCCGCAGGGAGCCCCCTCCCTGGGCGATGCTTCCTTGTACCGCCGTAACGCTGCGATCATGTTTGATCGCAGTGTTCCGGGGGTTAATGTGTCAGGAGCGGTCCGTGACTGCTCCTGGTACATAGTGCCAGATGTCAGCTGTGATAGTCAGCTGACACCCGGCCACGCTACCCCCGTGAGCACGGCCGATCGCCTATGACGTACTATCCTGTCCCTGGGAATTAAGTCCCAGGTCACCTCGACGGGATAGTATGTCATATGGGATTACGGGGTTAAACTTTTGATGCCTATGGGCATTTGTTTCTGCACAGCTCATTTGAGATGCTAATGGAGAATCCCCTTGAGGTTGAGATCTGGACTTTGACTTAGCCATCCAAAATCTTGTTTTTAACTACTGTAAGATTGTAGTAGCATTGTACGCAGTGAAGAGGCAGTGACCCACAAAGTTCCAACACAAAAGTCTCTTTAATGTGTTTCTTCACAGCATTAAAGTCCAATTCACACAAATGCATATAACTTCAGTGTATATTATCAGTGTTCAGTTCACACCAGTTCATAGCAATACATATCACATGGCTTTAGATTTGCGGTCCCTAAACAGGCCAGACTTCCCTTGTCCAGTTTCCCTGGGCTACCGCATGCCATATTACAGTCTCCATATACACAGCCTCATATGTTGCAGACACTAACCAACCAGCCCCCTCTAACTAGTTCCCACGGGTGTCCTGCATCACTGTATCACAGTCTCTTATAGTCTCTTTACTCACACAGCCTCACACAACCCAGAATATCTACTGAATAGTAGCCTGGCACCATATCCACCTATTTGCAATCGTTACACATGCTGGTCCTCTTTCGGGCACAGGACATCTGCCTCCGGGCACAGGAATGTCCACATCAGACTCCTTCGGGCACAGGACATCCACCTCCGGTCACGGGACTGTTCACATCTGACTCCTTCGGGCACAGGACATCCACCTCCGGGCACAGGACTGTCCACATCCGAAACCAGTACCATGGACGACTTGCATCGCTGTGTACGCTGTGGGTGCCAGGCTATTCAGCTGCCCTCAGTGCTGGCTCCGCTGGCTTGTGCCTCCATGCACTCAGCCAGTGCTCTGCAGGCCTCTGCTCTGCACACCAGCACACTGACATACACCTGACACCAGATGTGCACCTGACACACCCATACTGCTTACTGCAGGGCTTTTAAACACACACAAACCTGTGGCCTTCAGCCACATGGAAAACCCAGACTGGAAATCCATGACTCTCATGCACACCTATGGACTTCATCCGTCTGCCTGCACAACCTGGGAAGAACACACAGCAACCCCTACCTGTGACATGAGTCACTGCCTCACATTGCAATCACAGCTACACCTGCGACTGCCATGCACACCTATGGCCTTCATACGCCTCTGTGCTCATTCTAGGGACCACATACAGCGCCCCTAGCTGTAACAGGGGTCACAGCCTCACACTACTAAAATGTTGGTTTGCTGGAGTGCTTCACCCACTGCCCAAGGGGCTCCATGGTCAGTATACTAGGTCTTCTCATCTCATTTGGGTGAGATCTAAACATTTATTACTGGCACTGTTACTATATTGCACTTTATCACTTGGTAACCATGTGATATCTGTTGTATACCTACAGTGACATGTAAAAGTTTGGGCACCCCTTGTCAAAATTACTGTTATTGTGAACAGTTAAGCAAACATGCATGCTCAGGGTCAGTTCCTGCATCAAAGAGGGGGAGTCAACCTATGAAGTACATATACTTCACGGGTTGTAAAGGGGTTAATGGTTGACGAGATGTTCTTTTCCTGAATTGCATCACTAAAAACACAGTGGGTACAGTTTAGATGCTAAAAATGACATGACAGGTTCCCTTTAATGGTTAGCAAGAATTTTTTTCCTTGAAATTCTGTTCAAAGATTTCCTGCGCTTCAACGGTTCCTAATGACTATTGGTGTCTCTGAATTATAGGGATTTCAAAGCTTCAGCTAAATTTCTGTAGTCACTCCATATGATTGTAGATTACAGAATCCTAATCTTCTACAGGGTTGGATAAAGTCCCAGGAGGTACTTGCAATAGATGAGTCCTGTGCACCACTCTGTTGTCCATGTACACTTAGTGCAACCGTCCACAAGGTTGTTGCAATACAGATAAATCCAGAAACCAGGACACCTTATGACCTCCTTTTGTTAGTACAGAAAAATCACAGTGTTTCAGCCACGCAGGACCTTTATCAAGCCATATCTCTCTTTGCTAAAGCATGATAAAGGCCCTGTATGGCCGAACCGTTGTGATTTTTCTGTACTAATAAAGTTAGCAAAAGGAGAACCCTGGCACCCTGCTTTCTGGATATCTCAATCCTAGGAGATCTCACAATGTCATCCATGTTTTTTTCAGGGCAGTTAGTCTTCAAATCATTTTTTTATTGTGCTAAATCAATTGGGTCGAAATCGAATGCTTTGTCTTGTTCGAAATAATTGAAACCAAAATGAGTTTCAGGAAATTCCTCTCTAATCAGAAGTTATCGCTGTATATGTAATTTTTTTCTTGACCAATTGTGAATTGTTTGGTCTTTCTTGACAAACACATTTGTTCTTTTCTTTATATTTCTTTTTGATTCTAACATTTTCTAAAATAGCAAATCAGCAAAGCTAGCGCTTCATAAATTAAAGAAGACTTAGCATCCGACCTGCATTATTACTTTTCTTTTATAGCGGAAATATGGAAATTTTATTTAATAAGGAGCTGCTTCATCTGTATTATAGCATCAATCTTGGATCTCATAACACATCTCATTCAGGTAAACCCATATAACACATAAACAGCCAATACTAACACTTTCAAACTATTTATTTTATAGAGATATTGAAAAGGCCAAGATTTTTCTCACTTAATTAAAATGGAAATATACCCTAAAGACAAAGATTTAGCATTTAATTTATAAACAGGACTCATGAGCACAGCCAGAATTTTAATGAATCATGACATTTTCCCCAGAACACTATTTTTGTCAAATGCTCAGTGGTGACTGGAACAAGTCAATAATCCAAGCAGAAATTGATAGAAATTAGGCAAAAATTTAAGCTGAAGTCTGGATCTGTCGACTAAATTTTACTTGGCAACTTTATAAAGTGTTACTTCAAAAAGTCCTGTTTTGTTCTTGGCCTTAGATTTCTCATTAATTTGTGATTTCCACTATTGTATTTATCCACTTAATTGATGATGGCTACATTTTATTTTTTGTTCTTTCATCGTCACATTCCAAGAGTCGTAATATTTTAATTTTTTCGTTGCTGTAGCTGTATGAGTTTGATTCTTGTAGGATGAGTTGTATTTCTCAGTGGCAAAATTTTGAGACACATATAACGTGTTGTCTAACTTTTATTAACTTCTTATGGGGAGAAATAGATAAGAACATCAATTCTGCTGTTTTTTAAATCAGGAGAGCAGACTGTCAGTCATTACATGTCTCACACTGGTAACGCTCCACTGTCATTTAACCCCTTCACCCCCAAGGGTGGTTTGCACGTTAATGACCGGGCCAATTTTTACAATTCTGACCACTGTCCCTTTATGAGGTTATAACTCTGGAACGCTTCAACTGATCTTGGCGATTCTGACATTGTTTTCTCGTGACATATTGTACTTCATGATAGTGGTAAAATTTCTTTGATATAACTTGCGTTTATTTGTGAAAAAAACGAATATTTGGCGAAAATTTTGAAAATTTCGCAATTTTCCAACTTTGAATTTTTATGCCCTTAAATCACAGACATATGTCACGTAAAATACTTAATAAGTAACATTTCCCACATGTCTACTTTACATCAGCACAATTTTGGAACCAAAATTTTTTTTTTGTGATGGAGTTATAAGGGTTAAAAGTTGACCAGCAATTTCTCATTTTTACAACACCATTTTTTTTTTTAGGGACCACATCTCATTTGAAGTCATTTTGAGGGGTCTATATGATAGAAAATACCCAAGTGTGACACCATTCTAAAAACTGCACCCCTCAAGGTACTCAAAACCACTTTCAAAAAATTTATTAACCCTTCAGGTGTTTCACAGGAATTTTTGGAATATTTAAATAAAAATAAACATTTAACTTTTTTCACACAAAATTTATTTCAGCTCCAATTTGTTTTATTTTACCAAGGGTAACAGGAGAAAATAGACCCCAAAAGTTGTTGTACAATTTGTCCTGAGTACGCTGATACCCCATATGTGGGGGTAAACCACTGTTTGGGCGCATGGCAGAGCTCGGAAGGAAAGGAGCGCCATTTGACTTTTCAATGCAAAATTGACTGGAATTGAGATGGGACGCCATGTTGCATTTGGAGAGCCCCTGATGTGCCTAAACATTGAAACCCCCCACAAGTGACACCATTTTGGAAAGTAGACCCCCTAAGGATCTTATCTAGATGTGTGGTGAGCACTTTGACCCAACAAGTGCTTCACAGAAGTTTATAATGCAGAGTCGTAAAAATAAAAAATCATATTTTTTCACAAAAATGATCTTTTCGCCCCCAATTTTTTATTTTCCCAAGGGTAAGAGAAGAAATTGGACCCGAAAAATTGTTGTGCAATTTGTCCTGAGTACGCTGATACCCCATATGTGGGTGTAAACCATTGTTTGGGCGCAGGGCAGAGCTCGGAAGGGAAGGAGCGCCATTTGACTTTTCAATGCAAAATTGACTGGAATTGAGATGGGACGCCATGTTGCGTTTGGAGAGCCCCTGTGTTGTGAATTGCTTTTTGCTCCCTCTAGTGGTTGCTAGTTTTTTGACTCTGGTTTTTCTGTCATTCCTTTTATCCGCACCTGGGTCGTTAGTTAGGGGTGTTGCTATATAAGCTCCCTGGACCTTCAGTTCAATGCCTGGCAACGTAGTTATCAGAGCTAGTCTGCTGTGCTCTTGTCTACTGATCCTGGTTCCAGTTATATCAGCTAAGTCTGCCTTTTGCTTTTTGCTATTTGTTTTGGTTTTGTATTTTTGTCCAGCTTGTTCCAAATCTATATCCTGACCTTTGCTGGAAGCTCTAGGGGGGCTGGTGTTCTCCCCCCGGACCGTTAGACGGTTCGGGGGTTCTTGAATTTCCAGTGTGGATTTTGATAGGGTTTTTGTTGACCATATAAGTTACCTTTCTTTATTCTGCTATCAGTAAGCGGGCCTCTCTGTGCTAAACCTGGTTCATTTCTGTGTTTGTCATTTCCTCTTACCTAACCGTCATTATTTGTGGGGGGCTTCTATCCAGCTTTGGGGTCCCCTTCTCTGGAGGCAAGAAAGGTCTTTGTTTTCCTCTACTAGGGGTAGCTAGATTCTCCGGCTGGCGCGTGTCATCTAGAATCAACGTAGGAATGATCCCCGGCTACTTCTAGTGTTGGCGTTAGGAGTAGATATATGGTCAACCCAGTTACCACTGCCCTATGAGCTGGATTTTTGTACTCTGCAGACTACCACGTTCCTCTGAGACCCTCGCCATTGGGGTCATAACAGTCTTAATGGCTTCTTCTACGCCTTCGGAAGTTCCGGAGTATTTGTCTGATTATCAGGATGTCTTCAGTGAGTCTGAGTCCAGTGCACTGCCTCCTCATAGGGACTGTGACTGTGCTATAGATTTGATCCCAGGCAGTAAATTTCCTAAGGGAAGACTGTTTAATCTGTCGGTACCTGAACATACCGCTATGCGTTCATATATCAAGGAGTCTCTGGAGAAAGGACATATTCGTCCGTCTTCTTCCCCTCTTGGTGCGGGATTCTTTTTTGTGGCAAAAAAGGACGGATCTTTGAGACCTTGTATTGATTATCGGCTTTTAAATAAGATCACTGTCAAATTTCAGTATCCTTTACCGCTGTTGTCTGACTTGTTTGCCCGGATTAAGGGTGCCAAGTGGTTCACCAAGATAGACCTTCGTGGTGCGTACAACCTTGTGCGCATTAAGCAAGGTGATGAATGGAAAACCGCATTCAATACGCCCGAAGGTCATTTTGAGTACTTGGTGATGCCTTTTGGGCTCTCCAATGCGCCTTCAGTTTTTCAGTCCTTTATGCATGACATTTTCCGGAAGTATCTGGATAAATTTTTGATTGTTTATCTGGATGATATTTTGGTTTTTTCTGATAATTGGGATTCGCATGTGGAGCAGGTCAGGTTGGTCTTTAAAATTTTGCGTGAAAATTCTTTGTTTGTCAAGGGCTCAAAGTGTCTCTTTGGTGTACAGAAGGTTCCCTTTTTGGGGTTTATTTTTTCCCCTTCTGCTGTGGAGATGGACCCAGTCAAGGTCCGAGCTATTCTTGATTGGACTCAGCCCTCGTCAGTTAAGAGTCTTCAGAAGTTCTTGGGCTTCGCTAACTTCTACCGTCGTTTTATCGCTAATTTTTCTAGCATTGTGAAACCTTTGACGGATATGACCAAGAAGGGCTCCGATGTAGCTAACTGGGCTCCTGCTGCCGTGGAGGCTTTCCAGGAGTTGAAACGCCGGTTTACTTCGGCGCCTGTTTTGTGCCAGCCTGACGTCTCACTTCCCTTTCAGGTTGAGGTGGATGCTTCGGAGATTGGGGCAGGGGCCGTTTTGTCGCAGAGAGGCCCTGGTTGCTCTGTTATGAAACCTTGTGCCTTTTTCTCTAGGAAGTTTTCGCCTGCCGAGCGAAATTATTATGTGGGCAATCGGGAGTTGTTGGCCATGAAATGGGCATTTGAGGAGTGGCGTCATTGGCTCGAGGGTGCTAAGCATCGTGTGGTGGTCTTGACTGATCACAAAAATCTGATGTATCTCGAGTCTGCTAAACGCCTTAATCCGAGACAGGCCCGCTGGTCATTGTTTTTCTCCCGCTTTGATTTTGTTGTCTCGTATTTACCAGGTTCAAAGAATGTGAAGGCCGATGCTCTTTCTAGGAGCTTTGTGCCTGATGCTCCTGGAGTCGCTGATCCTGTTGGTATTCTTAAAGATGGAGTTATCTTGTCAGCTATTTCTCCGGATCTGCGACGTGTGTTGCAGAGATTTCAGGCTGATAGGCCTGAGTCTTGTCCACCTGACAGACTGTTTGTCCCGGATAAGTGGACCAGCAGAGTCATTTCCGAGGTTCATTCCTCGGTGTTGGCAGGTCACCCGGGAATTTTTGGCACCAGAGATCTGGTGGCCAGGTCCTTTTGGTGGCCTTCCTTGTCAAGGGATGTGCGGTCATTTGTGCAGTCCTGTGGGACTTGTGCTCGAGCTAAGCCTTGCTGTTCTCGTGCCAGCGGTTTGCTCTTGCCCTTGCCTGTCCCGAAGAGACCTTGGACACATATCTCCATGGATTTCATTTCTGATCTTCCGCTATCTCAGGGCATGTCCGTTATCTGGGTGATATGTGATCGCTTCTCCAAGATGGTCCATTTGGTTCCTTTGCCTAAGCTGCCTTCCTCTTCCGATCTGGTTCCTGTGTTTTTCCAGAACGTGGTTCGTTTGCACGGCATCCCTGAGAATATTGTGTCAGACAGAGGATCCCAGTTCGTTTCCAGGTTCTGGCGATCCTTTTGTAGTAAGATGGGCATTGATTTGTCGTTTTCGTCTGCTTTCCATCCTCAGACTAATGGACAGACGGAGCGAACCAATCAGACTTTGGAGGCTTATTTGAGGTGTTTTGTCTCTGCTGATCAGGACGATTGGGTGACATTCTTGCCGTTGGCTGAGTTTGCCCTTAATAATCGGGCTAGTTCCGCCACCTTGGTTTCGCCTTTTTTCTGCAACTCTGGTTTCCATCCTCGCTTTTCTTCGGGTCATGTGGAGCCTTCTGACTGTCCTGGGGTGGATTCTGTGGTGGATAGGTTGCAGCAGATCTGGAATCATGTGGTGGACAACTTGAAGTTGTCACAGGAGAAGGCTCAGCGCTTTGCCAACCGCCGCCGCGGTGTGGGTCCCCGACTACGCGTTGGGGATTTGGTATGGCTTTCTTCCCGCTTTGTTCCTATGAAGGTCTCCTCTCCCAAATTTAAACCTCGTTTTATTGGGCCTTACAAGATATTGGAAATCCTTAATCCTGTATCTTTTCATCTGGATCTTCCTGTGTCGTTTGCTATTCACAATGTATTTCATAGGTCCTTGTTGCGGCGGTACATTGTGCCTGTAGTTCCTTCTGTTGAGCCTCCTGCTCCGGTGTTGGTTGAGGGCGAGTTGGAGTACGTGGTGGAGAAGATCTTGGATTCTCGCCTCTCCAGGCGGAGGCTTCAGTACCTGGTCAAGTGGAAGGGCTATGGTCAGGAGGATAATTCCTGGGTGGTCGCCTCTGATGTTCATGCGGCCGATTTAGTTCGTGCCTTTCATGCCGCTCATCCTGATCGCCCTGGTGGTCGTGGTGAGGGTTCGGTGACCCCTCACTAAGGGGGGGGTACTGTTGTGAATTGCTTTTTGCTCCCTCTAGTGGTTGCTAGTTTTTTGACTCTGGTTTTTCTGTCATTCCTTTTATCCGCACCTGGGTCGTTAGTTAGGGGTGTTGCTATATAAGCTCCCTGGACCTTCAGTTCAATGCCTGGCAACGTAGTTATCAGAGCTAGTCTGCTGTGCTCTTGTCTACTGATCCTGGTTCCAGTTATATCAGCTAAGTCTGCCTTTTGCTTTTTGCTATTTGTTTTGGTTTTGTATTTTTGTCCAGCTTGTTCCAAATCTATATCCTGACCTTTGCTGGAAGCTCTAGGGGGGCTGGTGTTCTCCCCCCGGACCGTTAGACGGTTCGGGGGTTCTTGAATTTCCAGTGTGGATTTTGATAGGGTTTTTGTTGACCATATAAGTTACCTTTCTTTATTCTGCTATCAGTAAGCGGGCCTCTCTGTGCTAAACCTGGTTCATTTCTGTGTTTGTCATTTCCTCTTACCTAACCGTCATTATTTGTGGGGGGCTTCTATCCAGCTTTGGGGTCCCCTTCTCTGGAGGCAAGAAAGGTCTTTGTTTTCCTCTACTAGGGGTAGCTAGATTCTCCGGCTGGCGCGTGTCATCTAGAATCAACGTAGGAATGATCCCCGGCTACTTCTAGTGTTGGCGTTAGGAGTAGATATATGGTCAACCCAGTTACCACTGCCCTATGAGCTGGATTTTTGTACTCTGCAGACTACCACGTTCCTCTGAGACCCTCGCCATTGGGGTCATAACACCCCTGATGTGCCTAAACATTGAAACCCTTTACAAGTGACACCATTTTGGAAAGTAGACCCCTTAAGGAACTTATCTAGATGTGTGTTGAGCACTTTGACCCAACAAGTGCTTCACAGAAGTTTATAATGCAGAGCCGTAAAAATAAAAAATCATATTTTTTCACAAAAATGATCTTTTCGCCCCCATTTTTTTATTTCCCCAAGGGTAAGAGAAGAAATTAGACCACAAATGTTGTTGTGCAATTTGTCCTGAGTACGACGATACCCCATATGTGGGGGTAAACCACTGTTTGGGCGCATAGCAGAGCTCGGAAGGGAAGGAGCGCTATTTTACTTTTCAATGCAAAATTGACTGGAATTAAGATGGGATGCCATGTTGCGTTTGGAGAGCCCCTGATGTGCCTAAACATTAAAAACCCCCACAAGTGACACCATTTTGGAAAGTAGACCCCCTAACGAACTTATCTAGATGTGTTTTGATAGCTTTGAACCCCCAAGTGTTTCACTACAGTTTATAACGCAGAGCCGTGAAAATAAAAATTCTTTTTTTTTTCACAAAAATGATTTTTAGCCCCCAGTTTTGTATTTTCACAAGGGTATCAGGATAAATTGGACCCCAAAAGTTGTTGTCCAATTTGTCCTGAGTACGCTGATACCCCATATGTGGGGGGGAACCACTGTTTGGGCGCATGACAGAGCTTGGAAGGGAAGGAGCGCCATTTGGAATGCAGACTTAAATGAATTGGTCTGCAGGCGTCACGTTGCATTTGCAGAGCCCCTGATGTACCCAAACAGTACAAACCCCCCACAAGTGACCCCATATTGGAAACTAGACCCCCCAAGGAACTTATCTAGATGTGTTGTGAGAACTTTGAACCCCCAAGTGTTTCACTACAGTTTATAACGCAGAGCCGTGAAAATAAAAATTCTTTTTTTTTTCACAAAAATGATTTTTAGCCCCCAGTTTTGTATTTTCACAAGGGTATCAGGATAAATTGGACCCCAAAAGTTGTTGTCCAATTGGTCCTGAGTACGCTGATACCCCATATGTGGGGGGGGAACCACTGTTTGGGCGCATGACAGAGCTCGGAAGGGAAGGAGCGCCATTTGGAATGCAGACTTAAATGGATTGGTCTGCAGGCGTCACGTTGCATTTGCGGAGCCCCTGATGTACCCAAACAGTACAAACCCCCCACAAGTGACCCCATATCGGAAACTAGACCCCCCAAGGAACTTATCTAGATGTGTTGTGAGAACTTTGAACCCCCAAGTGTTTCACTACAGTTTACAACGCAGAGCCGTGAAAATAAAAAATCCTTTTTTTCCCACAAAACTTATTTTTTGGCCCCCAGTTTTGTATTTTCCCAAGGGTAGCAGGAGAACTTGGACCCCAAAAGATGATGTCCAATTTGTCCTGAGTATGCTGATACCCCATATGTTGGGGTAAACCCCTGTTTGGGCACACGGGAGAGCTCTGAAGGGAAGGAGCACTGTTTTCCTTTTTCAACGCAGAATTGGCTGGAATTCAGATCGGATGCCATGTCCCGTTTGGAGAGCCCCTGATGTGCCTAAACAGTGGAAACCCCCAATTATAACTGAAACCCTAATCCAAACACACCCCTTACCCTAATCCCAACAGTAACCCTAACCACTCCTCTAACCCAGACACACCCAACCCTATTCCCAACCGTAAATGTAATCCCAAACCCTAACCCTATCTTTAGCCCCAACCCTAACTGTAGCCCTAACCCTAGCCCCAACCCTAGCCCTAACCCTAGCCCTAACCCTAGCAATAACCCTAGCCCTAACACTAGCCATAACCCTAGCCCTAACCCTAGCCCCAACCCTAGCCCTAACCCTAGCCCCAACCCTAGCCCCAACCCTAGCCCCAACCCTAACCCTAGCCCTAACCCTAGCCCTAACCCTAGCCCTAACCCTAGCCCTAACCCTAGCCCTAACCCTAGCCCTAACTCTAGCCCTAACTCTAGCCCTAACTCTAGCCCTAACTCTAGTCCTAACTCTAGTCCTAACTCTAGTCCTAACTCTAGCCCTAATGGGAAAATGGAAATAAATACATTTTTTAATTTTTCCCTAACTAAGGGGGTGATGAAGGGGGGTTTGATTTACTTTTATAGCGTTTTTTTTTAGCGGATTTTTATGATTGGCAGCCGTCACACACTGAAAGACGCTTTTCATTGCAAAAAATATTTTTTGTGTTACCACATTTTGAGAGCTGTAATTTTTCCATATTTGAGTCCACAGAGTCATGTGAGATCTTGTTTTTTGTGGGACGAGTTGACGTTTTTATTCGTAACATTTTCGGACACGTGACATTTTTTGATCACTTTTTATTCCGATTTTTGTGAGGCAGAGTGATCAAAAACCAGCTATTCATGAATTTCTTTTGGGGGAGGCGTTTATACCGTTCCGCGTTTGGTAAAATTGATAAAGCAGTTTTATTCGTCGGGTCAGTACGATTACAGCGATATCTCATTTATATCATTTTTTTAATGTTTTGGCGCTTTTATACGATAAAAACTATTTTATAGAAAAAATAATTATTTTGGTATCGCTTTATTCTCAGGACTATAACTTTTTTATTTTTTTGCTGATGATGCTGTATGGTGGCTCGTTTTTTGCGGGACAAGATGACGTTTTCAGCGGTATCATGGTTATTTATATCAGTCTTTTTGATCGCGTGTTATTCCACTTTTTGTTCGGCGGTATGATAATAAAGCGTTGTTTTTTGCCTCGTTTTTTTTTTATTTTTCTTACGGTGTTTACTGAAGGGGTTAACTAGTGGGGCAGTTTTATAGGTTGGGTCGTTACGGACGCGGCGATACTAAATATGTGTACTTTTATTGTTTTTTTGGTTTTATTTAGCAAAAGAAATGTATTTATGGGAATAATATATATATTTTTTTTCTTTATTTAGGATATTTTTTTTATTTATTTTTTTACACATGTGGGGAATTTTTTTTTTACTTTTTTACTTTGTCCCAGGGGGGGACATCACAGATCATTGATCTGGCAGTGTGCACAGCACTCTGCCAGATCTGCGATCTGCTGTGCAGGGCTGCAGGCTTACCAAGTGTCTGCTCTAAGCAGGCACTCGGTAAGCCACCTCCCTCCCTGCAGGACCCGGATGCCGCGGCCATCTTGGATCCGGGACCTGCGGCGAGGAGGGAGGTAGGAGACCCTCGGAGCAACGCGATCACATCGCGTTGCTCCGGGGGTCTCAGGGAAGCCCGCAGGGAGCCCACTCCCTGCGCGATGCTTCCCTATACCGCCGGTACACCGCGATCATGTTTGATCGCGGTGTGCCGGGGGTTAATGTGCCGAGGGCGGTCCGTGACCGCTCCTGGCACATAGTGCCGGATGTCAGCTGCGATATGCAGCTGACACCCGGCCGCGATCGGCCGCGCTCCCCCCGTGAGCGCGGCCGATCGCGTATGACGTACTATCCCGTCGGTGGTCATACGGGCCCACCCCACCTCGACGGGATAGTACGTCAGATGTCAGGAAGGGGTTAAAATAAGCTCTGGAGGCAGATTCTCAAGGAGATCTATGTTCGGCTCTTAGATCTTATCAGTTAATTTATAATTTAAAGGGGTCATGCAGGACTTTAACATTGATGGCCTATTTTTAGGATAGGTCGTCAATTTTGTGATTATCGTGAGGGTGCGACACCCAGTACCCCCACCAATAAGCTGCTCCAAGTCTCGGCAGCTCAGTCAGCTCCGTCAATGGAATAGTGGCTGCAGCCAGGCACTGCACATCCATCCTCTATTGCTTTGAATAGTTGGCGGATGTGCAGTACCTGGCCGCGGCCACTATCCAGTAATGGAGCTGTGCACCTTCATAACTGAGCAGCTTTAGCTGCCGATACCAGGAACAGCTGATAGGTAGGTGGTATCGGGTGTCGCGAATCCACCAATTAGACATTGATGGCGTATCCTAAGGATAGGCCATCAATGTTAAAGTCCCGAACAACTCCGTTAAGAAAAACATGGTTTCTCTGGAAGACAATAGATGGCAGATATCAAAGTATAATTTTATTCAACTTTCTATGACCTGCATGTCCATATAGATGGCTTCGGAGGGTTGATCCTACTGACAGATTTCCTTTCAGTGAGCTGGCAATAATTGTTCCTTTGACCAATGTTGATTTTAGCTTTTTTTTAGACTAAATGATGAATTCAGGAGTAAAAAAGTAGCTCATAAATGGAGAAAAAAGAGCAGAACTTTTAGTTATATCAAAGTTTAATATATTTGCTAGTACTATTGATTTATGAAAAATGTGTTGAAACAATAGTGATTAGTGCAGGTTCACACAATGTAGTTTGGTGCAATTTTTCATGCATAATTTTTAGCGGAAAAAGAAAAATGACTACATGAAGGCTGATAAATTCCCATTAGTTCCCTTTCTTATTTTGGGAAAAAGATAAATATCAATATTTTTCTACAAGTTCTTTTAACGAATTGAAGCTAAGTTTCCAATTACCGAGTCTAATGGTTCCAGGACATACACTTCAGGGATTCATTTATCTCCATCTCTACCTGCCACATAATGTGGCTCTAAATACACCTAGGTGAAATTTTCAAGTACTGGGCAGCAATAAATAAACATTATTAAAATAAAAAATGTCGGTGGTACAATGGAATTCATATCCAGGAGAAAAGAACAGAAAAGTATCCTTTAAGTTTTGTATTTGCTTTTACTGTCTAATGTGTTTGCTCGCTGATGCGTTTTATAAGAGTTTAATGCATGTCTGCTCCCTAATCCATTTTTTATTTGCTGTGACAGGGTAATGCGTGTTTGTTTATTGTACGATGTGTTCTTGCCTGATATTAATACCACTTATTGACATTTTTAGCCAGGCGTGCCATGGAGGTAGTCAAAGCAATCACCAAATATAATGAGAACACTTATAAAATATTATAGTTTAAAGATAAATCTGGAGGTTCGTTGTCAAACCCAATTGCTTTATGTTTTCTTCCGAGATGGCACAGTAAATAACAATAATAATATAATCTCCTGTGTGCTCCTTCATGGCCCCTTCATGATGTGAAAGATCAGCAGTAACCGGAAGGTTCAACACATTCTAATCCTGCAGCTAAAATGTTATCTTTACAGCTTGCTCTACATTGTGTTTATTCTCATAGAAATTAGTGCCATTTATCCAGCATTTTTTTAATTTGTACCCATTAGGCTCTTACATAAACTCTAGTCAGCCAGTAACACATGGAGTAAATATTCTATTTTCTTTTGTATGTGATAAAGCGAATCTGTCAGCAGGTTTTTGTCACCTTATCTGAGATCATCATGATGTGAAGACAGAGACCCTGGTTCCAGGGATGTGTCACTTAAGGTACCATCACATTAAGCGACGCTGCAGCGATATAGACAATGATGCCGATCGCTGCAGCGTCACTGTGTGGTCGCTGGAGAGCTGTCACACAGACAGCTCTCCAGCGACCCATGATGCCGAAGTCCCCGGGTAACCAGGGTAAACATCGGGTTACTAAGCGCAGGGCCGCGCTTAGTAACCCGATGTTTACCCTGGTTACCAGTGTAAATGTAAAAAAAACCAAACACTACATACTTACATTCCGGTGTCTGTCGGGTCCCCCGGCATCCGCTTCCCTGCACTGTGTCAGCGCCGGCCCTAAAGCAGAGCGGTGACGTCACCGCTGTGCTATGCTTTACAGCTGGCCGGCGCTGACACAGTGCAGGGAAGCGGACGCCGGGGAACGCGACAGACACCGGAATGTAAGTATGTAGTGTTTGTTTTTTTTTACATTTACACTGGTAACCAGGGTAAACATCGGGTTACTAAGCGCGGCCCTGCGCTTAGTAACCCGATGTTTACCCTGGTTACCAGTGAAGACATCGCGGAATCCGCATCACACGCGCCGATTCTGCGATGTCAGCGGGTGATCCAGCGACGAAATAAGGTGCTGGCCTTCGAGCTCCAACCAGCGATGTCACAGCAGGATCCTGATCGCTGCTGCGTGTCAAACAAAACGATATCGCTATCCAGGACGCTGCAACGTCACGGATCGCTATCGTTATCGTTGTTAAGTTGTTCAGTGTGAAGGTACCTTTACTGGGATGCTTACTGTACTTTTGATGAAACCCCTTTTTATCTGTCTTATCTGCTGAAGATCTATTGCTTCCAACCTAATATAAACTATGGTAATCTCTCCTACGTAAAACCTTTGCACTTGACGGCCATGCACTTGTTCCCCCTATCTGGAACGCGAGCTCCATCTGCAATAAACTCCATGTGATCTGTGACCTCCTTACCTATTCTAATCTTACCTTTCTGGGCCTCATCGAAACATGGTTGACACCCTCCAACACGGCCTCCCTTGCTGCACTGTGTTATGGTGGCCTCTTCTTCACTCACGCTCCTCGCCCTGGCAACAGACATGGTAGAGTGGGTCTTCTTTCTATTAACTGCACCTTCAACCCAATTTCAACTCTACTCTCCCTTATTCTCCATTCTTTTGAAGTCCACTCTGTCCATATCTACTCTCCCTCCAACCTCCAAGTGGCCGTCATATACCGACCTCCAGGCCCAGACACTGCATTTATAGACCAATTATCCACCTGGCTTCTTCACTTTCTCTCTGCTGACATTCCCACCATCATCATGAGTGACTTCAACATCCCCACTGACACCCCTCAGTCAGTAGCCTCCAAACTCCTGTCCCTTATTTCACCATTTGGACTTACTCAGAGATTCTCCTCAACCACCCACACAGATGGACATACACTAGACCTTATCTTCATCCAGCTCTACTCCCTTCCTAACCTCACAACCTCCCCTCTCCCCCTATCTGACCACCAACTACTCACTTTCTCATCAGTGTCCTCCTCACCTGTCACCCATCTCCAACAACCAGCACACCCCTGCAGAAATCTCACACATCTAGACACTCACGCACTCTCTGACTTCAAACATGCCACAAACATGCCTATCCTCAAAAAGCCATCCCTTGACCTGACCTCTATATCTAGCTATCGCCCATTATCTCTTCTCCCATTAGTTTACAAACTCCTTGAGCAGTACGTTCATGCTGAACTTTCCTCCCACCTCTCACCTAACTCACAATTCGACAACCTACAATCTGGCTTCCACCCCCACCATTCCACTCAGTCATACTGAAGATTCAGACAGAACTACCAACATAATATTATAGAGCATGAACAGCTGTGCAGAGTGATATATCATTTTGTGGGAAAGGTTCAAAATATCTTGTAATTTATCAATACATAGGAGTGGTCCTAGTCAGTGATTGCAGGCATGCTGAGACAGGGATAGCTGCCAATCATTGAGTGAGACTACCCAATGGATTCCAAGCCTATAAGGAGAAGGAATTTCAGTCAATTAGTTGCACTAAATTTTTTCCGCAAAATTATATAACAATATATTCAACTCCTCCAGCTTTTTAACATAATACGGGTAGATATGACAGTCTTTTATAGTGACATTTTCAATAGACATAGACATTACATTAAAGTCAGCTGAACTCACAATTTTTACAACAACGGTCACCCATCTAAAGTTTATGGAGGCCTCCAACTCTCTTCTTGTAAATGATGTTGGGGCAGAGTACAATTGGGCAGTTGAAATTCCAGTGCCCAATATTTTTCATTTTCAGTGGGTACAAGCTGCTGCCAGATACCTTGATCTCTTCCGGTAGAAAATACATGAATCGAATCTCATGTGTATAGAAGAGTCAGTAGAGTTAGCCGCGTCACCAATGAACATTGGGCCAACAGTTATTTCATGTGTAGCGCATACATCCTTTAAGAGCTCCAGCAAATCCAGTGTAATAGTATGTACTTTATCTGATAGACATAATCTTTTTATGCCCTTATATAAAATTGGAGGTATGAGGAGGTACAATAGATGCCTCAATAGATCTCTATAGCATCCTTTTTTTTTTTTTTTTTAAAGAAAACAGTTATACAGCTTTGTGTATAAGTAGGGGTTGAGGGGTTGAGAAGTTGGTTTACAAAAAACTTCCCAGTTATCAGAATTTTTCTTGATCTATAAAAAGGATTTCTAAAAGTGTATTACAGCTGGTTTTGTCTGGTTCTGTTGGAATAATAAATAGAGGCCCTTAAAGTGGAATTCGCAAGTTGCCTCTTGAGCAGCTCACAGCTCTGCAGTCTCCTTACTTATTTGTTGCTTGGGGGGCTGGTACTCCTATTTGAGTGACAGTTCTGGGGAGTAACTTTGTTTTGCTACAACACATTAACGGTTTGTTAGTGTTCTATATTACATATAGAGATAACACTGCATTTGAGCAAGCATACAGCATAGTAAAGTGAGTGCCATGATTAGGAGAACTGCTCTAGAAGCTGCCGATAGTGAAGGCTAGTGATTTTGCAAGAGTTAAAACAGCAGTTTGTCAGTAGTGAGTGGTAAGGAGGTGAGCAGCAAACTGCTATATAGAAATCAATTAGCTCGAGAGATCTGGCTGGGATCTTAGGAGTTAACTCTTCTCTTAAAATGTAAGGCCAGATTCTGCTGGCTAATTTTCTTGGAAACAAGCTGTACTGTCACGATCCATTTTTGGATTTGTGGCAGATCTGGTTTCCCTCAGTTTAAAACCTTTTTCCTTTCAGGTGATCAGGGGTTAATGCAGTTTCCCCGGTGACCTGCTGGTGTATTGCATTGCTGCTGGGTCAGCTGATGTGGGTGATGACCACTCCCACCATCCTTTAAGAGGTCACCTGGTGCATCAGCTGACTGTCGGTGTTAGTTCATTCTGCAGCGACCAAGCTGGGAGAGGGAGCTTGCTGGGAACTGTTGCTCTTCTGCTGAGTCTGGTGTATCTGGTGTTTTCTTTCCTGCTGTGCTGTGCTTTGCAGCAATAAGCTAAGTGTTGTTTTCCTATACCTTGTCTGTCATACCTTCCTTTTTGTTGTTTTAGTGCAGCGGTGGGACCAGTGTTCTCGCTTGCCAATTACCTACCCATGGATAGGTGCAGGGCAAGCAGGGGCTTAGGTATCCTGCTCGGCGACAGGTTGAAAAAACCTGTAGAGGGAAGTCAGGGAGATCAGGGCACATCCTTAGGAGAGTGCCGGAGGTGTCCATCTCCCTGTTCCCTATCTCAGGGCCCACCGTTGTAATTGTGTCCCAGGTGTTCCCTTGTTTGTTGTACTGCTGGTGACTTACCTACGGTTAGGTCGTGTCACACCGCTTCGGTCACATCGTGACATGTACACTATGTAATATTCTCACAGTAGTAGAATGAAAACAGATAGAAGAAAGCTTGTCAATTGCAAACTTGCATATTTTCATGATGTCTAACTAAGCAAGCAATCTAAAAATATGAGAATATTCCTTTAGTGAACAACAGTTCTTATCCCAGAGTGCATGTGGACAGTTGACTGACTTTTGACACCCATGACACTGAAAATATAGTGAACCAAGTTGACAATATTGTTAATGCCTAGAGCCAGTCTATGAAAGTGAAGTTCATTGAATCTTACAAACTGCTGTGGCAAATGTGTCCAGCAAATGGAACACTAAAAAGGTAAATAAATGTTACCGTCTGAGTGATCCCTCTGTGCAAGGATAGCAGTAATGTTGGAGGTGCGGAAGGAGATGTGATGTGTGCAGCAAAAAAGAACAATCTGATGTACTGCAAAGGAAATGGAGAATGATGCCGCGCAAAATGAGGCGAGACGTGTGCTGCAAAGTGTGGGACAGAAGTAGTAATAAAATAGGGAAGTTGTGTTGCAACACAGATAAATCTAAACTCAAGAAGAAAGTATCATTGCAGAGAGATTACATTTGATCTGTGTAGATTTTTATCTGTTTTGTAGATGGACTCACTATTGCATCTGCACATTTTTCAGATATTTATGCAGATTTATCCAATCATCCGAAGAATGAGCGCTTTGCTCGGCTTGGAGAGATCATCTCATAGTACCAATTTCTTAAAGGGCTCTATATGGTGACGGATTCAATTCCTCGCCTTCTTCTTGTGTCATGCATTAACATTCCTTCAGATATTCTCATATCTACAATCACATTACACTTTTCTCTATCTTATCTAGATTTTAACTGGTTATGAACATTAACAGGAAACAAAACAAGAAATAAAAGGAAATTCATTGTGGCTCGGATCTTCCACACGCACTTTGAAGAATGAAAGTTATTCTTTTCTTCTTCTCTATTTCCATATGGACTGAAAAGCTTAAATACAATGATTGCTTTCTTTTTTGATATTCTCTAACTCAGATCATTGTTTACTTCTTCAGATTTTGGTTTGATTTTCTTGGCAAAAAGTAATTATAATAAATAAAATATCCCTAATGCCCTACTGTATTAAATGTGCAACTTCATTTATTTATTAATTTTTCGTCTTACAGTACAGACCAAAGGTTTGGACACACCTTCTCATTTAAAGACTTTTCTGTATTTCATGACTATGAAATTTGTAAATTCACACTGAAGGCATGAAAACTATGAATTAACACATGTGGAATAATATACTTAACAAAAAAGTGTCAAACAACTGAAAATATGTCTTATATGTCTTATTCTAGGTTCTTCAAAGTAGCCACCCTTTGCTTTGATGACTGCTTTGCACACTCTTGGCATCCTCTTGATGAGCTTCAAGAGGTAGTCACCGGAAATGGTTTTCACTTCACAGGTGTGCCCTGTCAGGTCTAATAAGTGGGATTTCTTGCCTTATAAATGGGGACCATCAGTTGTGTTGAGCAGAAGTCTGGTGGATACACAGCTGATAGTCCTACTGAATGGACTGTTAGAATTTGTATTATGGTAAGAAAAAAGCAGCTAAGTAAAGAAAAACAAGTGGCCATCATTACTTTAAGAAATGAAGGTCAGTCCGAAAAATTGGGAAAACTTTGAAAGTGTCCCCAAGTGCAGTTGCAAAAACCATCAAGTGCTACAAAGAAACTGGCTCACATGAGGACCGCCCCAGGAAAGGAAGACCAAGAGTCACCTCTGCTTCTGAGGATAAGTTTATCCAAGTCACCAGCCTCAGAAATCACAGGTTAACAGCAGCTCAGATTAGAGACCAGGTCAATGCCACAAAGAGTTCTAGCAGCATACACATCTCTACAGCAACTGTTAAGAGGAGACTTTGTGCAGCCGGCCTTCATGATAAAATAGCTGCTAGGAAACCACTGCTAAAGACAGGCAACAAGCAGAAGAGACTTGTTTGGGCTAAAGAACACAAGGAATGGACATTAGACCAGTGGAAATCTGTGCTTTGGTCTGATGAGTCCAAATTTGAGATCTTTGGTTCCAACCACCGTGTCTTTGTGCGAAGAAGAAAAGGTGAAAAGATGGACTCTATATGCCTGGTTCCCACCGTGAAGCATGGAGGAGGAGGTGTGATGGTGTGGGGGTGCTTTGCTGGTGACACTGTTGGGGATTTATTCAAAACTGAAGGCATACTGAACCAGCATGGCTACCACAGCATCTTGCAGCGGCATGCTATTCCATCCGGTTTGCGTTTAATTGGACCGTAATTTATTTTTCAACAGGACAATGACTCGAAACACACCTCCAGGCTGTGTAAGGGCTATTTGACCAAGAGGGAGAGTGATGGGGTGCTACGCCAGATGACCTGGCCTCCACAGTCACCAGACCTGAACCCAATCGAGATGGTTTGGGGTGAGCTGGACCGCAGAGTGAAGGCAAAAGGGCCAACAAGTGCTAAGCATCTCTGGGAACTCCTTCAAGATAGTTGGAAGACCATTTCCAGTGACTACCTCTTGAAGCTCATCAAGAGGATGCCAAGAGTGTGCAAAGTAGTCATCAAAGCAAAAGGTGGCTACTTTGAAGAACCTAGAATATAAGACATATTTTCAGTTGTTTCACACTTTTTTGTTAAGTCTATAATTCCACATGTGTTAATTCATAGTTTTGATGCCTTCAGTGTGAATTTATAATTTTCATAGTCATGAAAGTACAGAAAAATCATTAAATGAGAAGGTGTGTCCAAACTTTTGGTCTGTACTGTATATCATTAAAGTTTTGTTCATTGTAATTCAAAAAGTTATTCAACTTTATTATATTGTCGGGGTCGTAAACGACAATATACCCTCATTCACCAGTCATTCCAAATTAAACTATAAGCATGTGGTACCGGGTAAGAATGAGTCAGACAGGTAGCTGGTTCAATCTCAGTGCATGCTCGTGAATCCACACACATGTGTGTAACGGTCACAGCAACTGGCTTTATTCTAAAAATACACAATACTATATTGAGTGTTAGGGGAAGGCGTGCATTAGGCGGGGTTTAAGCCAGCATTCAGTCTTTCTGATTTGTTCTGACATCTTCTGGTGAATCCTCCTTTTCTTCACATTCCTGAGTTTCGATTCTGAAGAAATGAAAGTTAACTCTTCGAATGCTAACCTGAAACGAAACTGAACACTGACAACCATCTTTAAATACAGTTACATTTGCATTAGCAGGGGAAAACTTATTGTTTCACAGTATAAAAGTATAAAAGTACAAAAAGAGTATAAAGATATATATTTTCACCTTGACAATCCCCCCTAAACACTAAGTTTTTCCCTTAAAGAAAGATCCTTCGAGACTGTCCATGAGATGGGAAAAGGGGAGGTGGATTTCTTCATCCAGACACCTCAGAAACTCTCCCCTAGCGAGAGGCCTCCAGGCATCTGAACCCTTCACTAACCTCACATGGAGTTCTCCCACTGTCCCTAAACTAAATCTCTTAGCATCATCTAAGAATGGGGGGTTTTCTCTACTCTCTTGAGAGGAATATACTTCGGGATCTCCCCTGGATCAGTACCATCGTACTCTGGTAAGTCTACTTCTTGATTGAGGAAGGTGCCAGTCGGAGTTGCTTTGGCAATAACCTTTTTATACAAGGAATAACACAACAGAAAATTATCGATCCAATTATAAGGAGGGCAATTAGTACTAAACAAACTTGTTGAAGGAATCCCTTGATCCCACCTAACCAACTGGAGAAGAAAGATGTGTCTACTCCAGCATACATGACACGTCGTCTTATTGTCCTAATTTGTTCAACTTCTTTAGAAACCTTCAGGTCTTTCGGATCTACATTTCGCCATTCAGGTCTGGCTGTCTATATTTCGTCTCGTATATCTTTGGTCATACCGTCAATGAATGTATTTACCAATACTCTAACATCAAGTGGGTTTATGGGACTGTTTTCCCATTTCAACTGTAACCGTCCAAAGTATAGCTCTACACTCTCTCCTTTGTCACATCTGTAAAAAGTCTAAATTTGCGTCCTAGCACGTCACCTGTTTTTGTGCTCACTAACTACCTAGGCCTGCCTAGGTGCACTTATACATCTATCATATTATCATTATTTGTTTGTAAAATGAGAAAGGTTGGTTCTCAGGGTCAGCCAATTGTTTTTGTGTAGCTAGCTAGTCAGAGGGCCTCCAGGGATAATACTCCTGTATCTGTCTTACCCTACCTGATGTGGTTGGTTCTCTGGTGGTGGGGGCGACATGACATGCTGGTCTACAGCTCCTTCCCAAAAGGATTACTGTCAGCCTACTCCTAAAAGTTAATGTCCCCACTATCCGCCAACCACAATCCTGTGTCAGCTTCTTATATCACTGCATGTGATCTTGTCTGGACAGGATTCAGTGTAATTCTCTTAGGTCGGGTTGCAGCACGGGTCATACAAGTGTTAGGGCCCAAGCCCTCAACTATATCCTGGAAGGCATCACAGCTATAATTGACAAATCTTTGTTCACTGTAATATATATATATTTGATCCATTCAACATTTTTATTAATCTGCACCTGTGGGATTATAGAAGCAATGCCGGCATAGATCTGGTTCTGGGCTTTAAACTGGTCAGGCACCCCCCTTGGCACTCCAATGGTATCAATATATACTAGTGGATCTTCTTCATAACTCATGTGGAGCTGATCAAAACTTCTCCTCTTTCTGGTAGGTTCATCAGGTATCTTTGGTGTACATATATTGTGTATGTTTAATTAGCAAATCAGTATCTAAAGAACTGTTCTCCTTGCAGAAACCTGTCTCGAAGATCCCTACTGGTGTACCTGTGGTGTCGTGGGAATTGTAGCAGGTGTAATTGTCAGCTAATACGGTTACTTCTCCTGGGACCTTTAGTCTGGGTTCCTTATGAATTAATGGGACATGATCTGGGCAATCAGTGGACTTCAAACCTTTCAACAAATTCATGACACAGGCGGTGGTGTTGTCATCAGGAAAAAGCAATGCATGTGTGTAGAGGTGTGTATTCGCAGCAGCACAAGCAATACATCCTACAGAGATATTCTGGACTCTTACATTGTATCTCACCCATTCTAACCATAGGTTTTTCCTTGGGGCTGTTTGTGTTTCTATGGAGAAAACCTCTCGCCAACTGAGACCTGGAATGGGGATCACTTCATTAACTACATTTTGCAAACGCTCACCTGGGCCTGTTTTAGGTGTACTGGTAACAGGGGCCTTGGTTGGTCTGAAACTAATATCCTGGAGCTGTATATGGCCTAAATTCCCATAGTATCCACTACTAAATACATAATTATAATGCCTTCCCAGTACGAACGTCTGCAGATCAGCAGACTAGGGGTTTTCAAGATTCAGGAGGAGGGGGTGACAACTTTTACCCCATTTACAGCCTCTAGGTGGTTGCAGAAGGGCTGTTAGATGCATTTTCACACGGAAACTCCTACCCGTCCCATCCTTAGGGAACATGGCTTCGCTAGGGTTATATCCCCAATCATCTCCCGTATTCCAGGCAGCATCTGTCCAATAATAACAATTATTGTTGTCATTTCTGGTAACACATATATAAAACTGGATGATCCCCTTTACCACCCGTTCAGTCTTGAGGCACTTGACTACATCACAGAAATCAAATCACCAGATATTCACCGGGGCTGTCAGGTTTACCCAGAGAATAGTGGGACCAGAATTCTTATTTTTACAATAGGGACCAAAGAGGTAGTGGCGAGGATAGCCCTCAGTTCCAGGATCAAAAACAACAGCAACATTTCCCTTCAGTCACTACTGTGACTAAACCCTGGTTCGGTCTCTTTTACAGTGTGAAGCGTGAATCCAGGTGCTCTTTCCTTCAAGTTTTACTGCAGTGGGGGGTGACCAGGATCACCGTGTGGAGTCCTTCAAATCTCGTCTGGAGACAATCTCTGCACACAAACTTTTTCACATACACCAGGTCTCCTGGCACAAAGGGATGGTGTCCAGGAACCTTGTCTGGGTCTGGAAGAGAACTGAAGACAGTTAAATGCACTTTGGCAAGGTGTCCATGTAAGGCCTGCACATAGCTAGTCAAGTCCTGGTACTTGAGCTGCAACTGTTGTGGAAAGAAACATTCAAGATTGGGGCCCCTGCCAAACAGAATCTCATACGGTGACAGTCCTGTCTTCCTGTTTGGGGTATATCTTTCTGAAAACAAAGCTAGAGGAAGGCATTCTGCCCATGGTTTACCAGTCTCTGCCATTGCCTTCTGGATTTTAAGCTTAAAAATTCCATTTAGTCTCTCCACTCTTCCACTACTCTGCGGATGGTATGGAGTATGCAATGCTTGACTTACCCCCAGTGCTGCCATTACCTCTGACATGATCTCTCCAGTAAAATGGGAACTCCGATCGCTTTCAATGACTTCAGGAACTCCATACCTGCATATGATCTCAGCCATCAGTTTCTTCGCCGTTGTCCTAGCCGTAGCTTTGGCAACTGGGTAGGCTTTTGGCCAACCTGAAAATAAATCAATGCAGACCAACACATACTCATACGTCCCTACCCTGGGTAACTGAATATAATCAATCTGCAGTCTCTGGAATTGGTTAAAGGGCCGGGGAGTGTGCTTGGATGGGGTTTTCACTGTCCTACCCTGATTATGTGTGGCACATATCATGCAGCTCTGTACCTGCCTTTCTGCGCAGGTGGAAAACCCGGGGGGCAATCCATTGTCTCTGTAGGGTGTCACACATGGCCGTCTTCGAGTGGTGCACATTCCCGTGCAGAACCTGTGCCATCATTGGGTACAGTACCTGTGGTAGGCAGACCTTTTCACCCCTCCCCCATAGTCCGGTAACGGTATCAGAGCAAGCCCCTATCTTTTGCCACCTATCTTTCTCCTCCTTACTTGCCTGTTTTTGTAACCGGGCTAAGATGTCTTTCAACACAAGTGGAGATGGTGGGGTGTCTAGGTGATGTACTTGAGAGGCTACAGGAGTGCTTGCTGCTTTCTTGGCAGCCTGGTCTGCCAGTGCGTTACCCTTTTGTCCATCCATCAGTGCCTTTGCTATGTGCCTTTACCTTTATGATGCCTGCTTAGGTGGGAAACTGTAGTGCATTCATAAGTTGCTGGACTGCCTCAGCATGTTTAAAGGGGTGGCCATTTGCTGTCAGGAGAGCCCTGGCTCTCCAGATAGGCCCATAACCGTGTGCAATGCCAAAAGCATACCTGGAATCAGTGTAGATATTTACAGTCTTACCTTCTGCTAGTTTGCACGCTTCTGTAAGCGCCTTGAGCTTCTGCTTCTTGTGCAGACATATGAGCTGGCATTGACTCTGCCTTGATTACCTCATGTTCTGAGACCACAGCATATCTGGTACAGTAGCGTCCTCAGTCATCTTGGTGACGGGATCCATCTACAAAAAGCTCAAAATCAGCATTAGAATAGGCACACTAGAGACCAGCCGTTTCCTGAGACATCAAGTCTAGATAATCATGTGGTTTGGAAACCTAATCTTGTTCCTCTGGATCCATTCTTAAAAGAAAAAGTGTCCTTGCTCATGTCACCTACTCCTCCCCCCTTTGGATCCAGGGGAACTAGGAGAAAAGTAGCGGGGTTCAGGACAGTGCACCTTTTCAAAGTCACATTAGTAGGCATGAGAATAGCACACTGAAATCGCAGCTGTCTAGCCATGGACATGTGGCTAGGTTGTACTTGATTAAGGATACTATATACATCGTGTGGGGTGTGGACCATCAGTGGATAATCCAAAACAATCTCTGAAGATTTGTGTAGCAACAGCTGGACAGACAACACAGCCCAAACACATAAGGGACTTCCCTCTTGCCACCGTATCCAAGCGGCCACTATAATAAGCAACAGGTCTCTGTTTGTCTCCATGAAGCTGAGTCAGCACACCTGTAGCATGTCCTGCAGGTGAGCTCTGTCTGCAATACTGTGCAGCAGTGCTCGGGTGTCTTGGAATCATATACGGGGCCTGCAGTGTGTAACACTATATCACAGGGTAGATTCCCTCTTTGGGTGGACATAGCGTCTCCTGGATGCAAGGGGCCATGAGCGGCAAGGTAGGCCTGACACTCTTGGGCTATAACTGGGCTTCCTCTTTCTAGCTATCTGTTGAGCCAAACAACCTCTATGTGACAGGGTAGAGTTAGCTGGGTTCACTATGGCTCCTACCTGGTGGGTAATCATGTCCCCATACCCTACTGAGAAAAGAACCTGGGAGCCCTGAGGTGTGATGTAGTAACGTGAATGACAGGGAAACCAAACTTCAGATTCCTAGAAAGTCTGGCCTTGTAGGTGTGTAGGTTTCACGGGAAGAGGAGATGTAGGAGCCTTTCCGGGCTGGGGGGGTCTGGCATTTACACCGATTAAAGCAAGCTCTTGGTCTGAAAATTGACATGACGAAGCTGAGAGGGAGTTAGATTCCTATACAGGGTTAAAGGCGTATTGCAGTGTGAAGCTGGACTTGCATGTACGATAGGAGGGGGCAGAAACTGGAATCTGTTACATGGAGATAAGAAACACTGATCTCGCAGCTGCAGCGATGGGGGCCAGTGAGCGAGCAAAAATTACTACGGCTAGTGATTTAACCCTTATCTTCCCTGCTGGGCTAAATTCTTTTTTTTTTTTTTTTTTTAAAAACTCTTTACTATTTTCAATATATCATCCGGAGTGGAAATCTCAATATCGGATCTACTACAAAAAGGTATGAATGGGCTTTTTATTACAATGGGAATCCCAGATCTTTAAATACTACCATAAGACACCCATAGAACTTCTCGGCAGTCCAGGATATATTGGTGCCTTTTACCAATCTTTCAATTACTTACAAGTTTTCCTCTAAGACTAGACACAGATCTATTTCACTTCCAATTTCATACAGTACTTATTGCTTTAAACACAAATCTCTCAGCGTGTACTGTACCAAGGACAGCGAAAACTTAGAATGCAATACATGCCCCCCCTCCCCCGTAGCCCACAGCACCGAGGGGAGAGATTTCAAGCAGGTCGCGCAGGGGCTCACTCAGCCCCTCCCATCTAGTAACACGGTGATAAGAAAAATCACTGCATTCCACAGCGCACAAGGGAGAATACAAAAGCCCAGATGTATGCCCCCCTTACTCCAGCACGTAGCGCAGATAAGGAGAAAAGAGAAGCTCGCAGCGGTCTGCTCCGCCCCTCCCCTACACTACATAGCACTGATACAAAGCTCCGTATCCTCTACAAAGTAACAAATTACAGCAGTTTTCAGACTTAATTTCTACAAAACGTTCCTATGATCCTCCGTGGTCTGGGCGGAGCCCCAAGGACGGTCCGTACACACACACACGCGGCAGGTCTCCACCCAGGTTGGATTCTGCACAACACAAACAGGACACACCTACACTTCTGGAGATCTCTTTCCGCCGCCATTACAGGGCGCTGGCTGAGACTGCATTTTCATCATCAGTGGCACGGCGGCCATTTTACAATCTGTAAGATCACAGTTCACAGGCATTTTATAACCAAACACGGGCTCTATATTGTCTGATCCTTCCTCTCCATCAACCTATTTTCATCCTTTGTTCTTTAAGCCTCGCGCAACTCGCAGATAAGCTTCTTGACTGTCTCTTGCCCTCCCGTGACTATTGTCTTGACTTCCACAGCATCCTCATCTAACTTGTGGGGCACAGACTTCTTCTGTTTTAAGATACGCAGCTTGGCTCACAGAATACTATGATTTTCTGCAGTAAAACCACTGGCAGCGATCTTCAACACTGTGTTCCACAGTACGGAGCCTCACGTTCGACGTACTAGGAAAAGAGCCTCACGCTCAATGTTTCCTGTCCCTAAACCAGAACACAGTGATTAACAGACTATCCTGCCACGATATTCCAAACCGTTGGGAGGCAGCCTCCTAATGAGACCCCTCCACAAAAATATAGGTGGTCCCCTCACGGAACGTCTTAAGTTACCTATCAGCACAGGTGGTCCCCTCACGGAATGCCTTATTTACCTGTCAGCACAGGTGGTCCCCTCACGGAACGCCTTAGTTACCTGTCAGCACAATATCACAGAGGCTGCGTCTCCTATCCCTTTCTCTAAGCCGCCCCACAATCTACAACTAGCTCAATCTTTCACTCCACTTCACTACTGGACAATAGTCACGGGTAGGGTGGTTGAATGGAGTACAATGACCGGTGGAGGAGGTGTGGTGTACAGAGGACGCACAAAATGCGACGTCTCTCAGTTGCTGGTTCAGAGTGTGGCACAGGATCACATTCGATCTCACCACTCGATCGGTCACCTCCCGGACCCAAAGAGACCACAGACAAACCAATAACGGCTGAGACACTAGCAAGTGTGACATATACAATGTACATGATCGCCACTTACCGTGTACGGAGGGTGATCAGTCCTCGAGGTCAGCCACTACGGGTATCATCCACAGACATCCAGGCATGGGTCCAGAGGGTCTCGGATCGCTGGCCACGCCCCACGTTGGGCGCCAAATTGTCGGGGTCGTAAACGACAATATACCCTCATTCACCAGTCATTCCAAATTAAACTATAAGCATGTGGTACCGGGTAAGAATGAGTCAGACAGGTAGCTGGTTCAATCTCAGTGCATGCTCGTGAATCCACACACATGTGTGTAACGGTCACAGCAACTGGCTTTATTCTAAAAATACACAATACTATATTGAGTGTTAGGGGAAGGCGTGCATTAGGCGGGGTTTAAGCCAGCATTCAGTCTTTCTGATTTGTTCTGACATCTTCTGGTGAATCCTCCTTTTCTTCACATTCCTGAGTTTCGATTCTGAAGAAATGAAAGTTAACTCTTCGAATACTAACCTGAAACGAAACTGAACACTGACAACCATCTTTAAATACAGTTACATTTGCATTAGCAGGGGAAAACTTATTGTTTCACAGTATAAAAGTATAAAAGTACAAAAAGAGTATAAAGATATATATTTTCACCTTGACAATATATTTTGTGTTTCGATTTCTTCGATTTTCCAGATCTGTGAAGTTGGGCTCAAATGTTGAAAGCTAGGGGGTTTGTAGGGGTCTCATGGACTCGGTGTGTTCTGGGGCGACCCTAGAAATGAGTGAAATGGGTCCCTTTCTGTGTGTTTGTGGCAAAGTCTCTTATAAATATTTTTTATTATGCCCTCATTTATTTACTATTGATTGCGCTTGGTAATATAGTGCCATTATATCATATTCCGCAACACTTTACAGACATCATCCCTGTCTCCATTGAACTTACAATTTAAATTCCCTTTTGATATGTCTTTAGGAGTGTGGGAGAAAATTGGAGAACCAGAAGAAAACTGGAGAACCAGGAGGAAACCCACCCAAACTGTAAGATGACAAAACAATCTGGGACCCATAATTGTAGTGCAAAAGAACTTACACCAGGACCATGATACCATCATGACCAACTGAGTGGGGTTTTTTTTTAACAAAAGGGTACAGAGGGTCCGGCAGACAGGCATAAATCCAAAAGCTGGTGGGATTTGTGGGGCCCCATTGCTCAGACTCCAAGCGATCAGTAAGTTACTTACCGTCTATCTTATAGATAGGTGGTAGGTTGCAAACTTGGTGCAAACTTTTCAAGGAATTAAAGCCAGGGGCATAACAATCACAGTTGCAGAAGGTGCCACCGTGACCTGGCCCGTGTGAGAGGGGGGCTCGCTGAGGCAACTGCCAATTTCACCTGGATGAGCATCCTCAAACACACATTCAGTTGGAATGTATTGTGGTGCAGATATCTGCCAGCTCCCTGCACTGCAATACACGCTGCCAACCAATCAGATTGGTAGCAGATATCGGCTTGCCCATAACAGGTGGCCCATGGCAATGACTTCATGCACTGCCTGTGCCATCACGTTGAAGTCAACTGCCAACTTTTGGACCAGCTGTAGATGAAGATTTCACATGTCATGGGAGTGGGGTTAGATAAGAATAATTGTTTGTTTATTTTTAAATGTGTGGAAGAAAAAGGGTCATAGGATGGGGGGTATTGTACCAGGATGAGGAACATTATACTAGGAAGGGGGACATTATACCAGGATGGGGCAAAGCATGGGGACATTGTTATAGGATGGGGCCCAGGATGGGGGGGAAGTTATTACTGGAAGTGCTCAGGATGGGGGATATTATTACAGGAAGTTGCCCAGGATGGAGGACATTATTAAATGAAAGGCCTAGGATGAGGGACATAACATGATGGGGAACATTATACCAGGAAGGGGCCCAGGCTGCGGAACATGGCTATAGCATGGAGCCCAAGATGAGACCCATTATTACTTGAATGGTCCGTGATGGGGACATTATTGCTGTAAGGGGCCCAGGATTGGGAAGATTGTTACAGAAGGGAGCTAGGACAGGGTACTTATTACATGGGGCAAAAACGCATGTATTTATAGGATCTAGAACACTACAAAGGTTCACAGCCCTGACTAATATGTAGGTGGGGGCCCAGGTTAAAATTCTGCACCGAGGGCCATTGGACTCTAGTTACGCCGCTGAATAAAACTTAGACATAGCAGTGGCAGAAGATTGGTAAACCTCGTATAAGGAATCTAGCATCATGTATATCCTACAATTTTAAGAAGAGAAGAGACGTTTCTAATATTAAAATTAACAATTGTTTCTAGTTTCGTAGACTGTTTGAATGTGCACAGTGTTGCAATGGGACTGTATATGGCATGCCATTTTTAGTCTGACGTGCGGTAATTATATTCCTAGAATCCCATCTTCTTGAGATTCTACTTCACATAGTTTTCATCGAGTGTGTAACTTCCAGCTGGCTTTCCAGAATGTGTCACTTCTATTTGGTCACACGGGGAGATTTCCCCTCGGGGGAGCAACTGCTGGTTGTAATCACTGTTTCTCGTCTCCTTTTCTTAAGAGCATTTGTCACAATTACACTTGTGGTCTCTGTTGGCATTTTCTAGGGGGGATCGATAGTGTAGCAATTTCTAATGCTGTCTGTATCCCTTTCCTTCTAAAGCTCCTTACTTTCATGATTCTAATGTTTCAGAAGTCTCGGAATATTAAATTTTAGCTATGGAAAATGCTTAGTGACATTTAAAGTTTTTTTTTTTTTTTTTTAAAGAGTAATGATTAGCCGGGTAGATACAAATGTATGTAATTAAGTGACATTCAAATATATATGCCCGAGAGTGGCCATTTATCATCCTTTTTTTGTAGCGCGGAAAGAAATTACACTTTTTCTTTTTAAGCTTAAGGTTCTAAATGCTAACATTTATTTGACTGCAATGAGGATGATCACGTATCCATTAAATGATAAAATTGAGCATACAGAAGATATGCTTGACAGCGCTACCTGCCTGCACACTCGGATTTCCATTTATTACTTCTTATAAGTAATGACACCTTCAAGGGCAAAATAGAAGTCGGACCAGAGACACTCAACTCCTACATGGTCTCCCCCATAATTATATGATTGATCTATTTAATATAGCATAGTTACAGGATCATCATATCCTGTCGTAGACGGACACATCTAGAATGCCGCACAAATGTCAATCCAACCATTGATCTTTATTTGTTGGGTCGTTAATGTCAAATAGGCATTTAAGTGTGATTTTTGTAATATTAGATCTCTATAGGTTAATTCCATCATGACTTGGCGATTTTCAGTTTTTGTTTTTTTTTTCGTTTTCATTTTTCCTCCCTTTTTTCCAAGACATAACTTTTTTAATTTTCCCCAACAATATAGCCTTATGATGGCATTTTTTAGTGAGACGAGTTGTACTTTTGAATGACACATTCATTCTGCCACATAGTGTACTGGAAAATGGGAAAAAGAATTCCAAGTGCGTTGAAATTGCAAAAAAATTGCAATTTCACCATAGTTTTTTTTTATTATTACTTACCATGTTCGCTATATGGTAAACCTGACTTAGCAGTTTGATTTTCCACGACACTATGAGTACGCAGATACCAAACATGCTGAAAAAAACATTTTTGTCGCTATTTTCTGAGACCTATAACATTTTAATTTTTCCGGATAAGAGTTTGGGTGAGGTCTTATTTTTTTGTGCCTTTAGCAGGCGACTTTACTGATATCATTTAGGGGTAGATACAATGTTTTGATCGCGTCTTATTGAATTTTATTACATTATGGAGTAACCAAAAAATAAAAAATTAATAGTGCTGTCAAATGTTTTCAAGGACTCATAGACTTGCATTGTAAATTTGATCGATCGTAGCATCATACATTTTATTTTAATCACCATAGTCAATAAAAAAAATGGCCCATTTTGGAATAAGTACAATGTATTATAAAACTTTTCCTCATTTTATATTCTGAGAATTGGAAAATAACAGCAATTCTATAGTTTGGGGGGATTTTGTATTAGGGTTTAGTTTTCTGACTTGCAAAGTGCACTTCAACTGTACGTACGATTATGTCATTCTTTTTAATTCTTCCATACACCACGATGTGTAAAGGCCTCACCTTTCAGTTAACTAACATAACAATTTTATAATCTTAGACTTGTTAAATATGCGGCAATACCAAATATGATGAGTTTTTTTTTCTTTTTTTTTACATAATAATTTTTTTGCTTTGTATTTTATAGGAGTAACATTTGTACTGGAAGCTTTATACTGTTAATGCATTTGAAAGTCCTTGGAATTGAGATTCAGTTTACTTTTCTCTCCAATTTTCTCCTAATTTTGTACTTTAGCTAGTCTAATTGCCTTCTCGCAGCTTTAACTGCAAAGCTTATCGTTTACAAATGCAGATTTTGTACCTGTAGAGTATTATTTTTAAATGCATTCTTTTTTTGCATTTATTTGTCTTTTATCCTTTAGTGGAAGCCATATACACTACCTTTTTTGTTTTTGTATTTTACTCCCAATAGATATAAGCTTGCCTGGATATTATAATGGGGTGGGGGGTGGGGCAGTGGTCACAGTCACCAGGCAGCTCTAAAACTGGCTAACATGGAGGAGCTTTGTGCTAGCCACTCTATTTACCAGATTCCAGGGTCTTTAACCCCTTAACAAGAATCTGGATTTCCACAGGGACCCCTGAGCTGAAGCCACGGAGTCAGATGCTGTTCGGTGGTACAGCAGGTCACCAGGTCAAAACCCAGAGGGTAGACAGGGCACAAATATGTCAGGCAAGAGAATGTTCAGTAAATGAGGGTAGGTCAGAAACAGGGACATTCACTATAAATCAAGAGCCAAAAATCAGAGTGTGTGTGTGTGTGTACAGAGCAAGTAGAACTATATCTGGCAGCTACCAGAAGTAAGGAGTGTTGAGATTAGTAGGGAGTGGTGCTGTCCAGTTGGCCAAGGCAGGGAGCTGATTAGTCCAGCTGACAGCACGGACACCCATACCCTAGTCAGTGGCTGGACAGAGCCTGCACTGCTCAGAGCTTCTTATCTGGATGTCTCCCGCCCATCACCAGCATCATCCACAGATTGAATATGGTGGTGCCAAGGATGGGCTTTAAGGAGGGGGAAGAGGTGGAGCCCATTTCCTATGAGAGATGTATATAAAGCACTATGATACTACCTGTGCACTATATCTGTAATTTCTAGGTTTGATAAAGGCCCAATATGGCCAAAATGTTGCATTGTCTTCCTACTGTTGTTATATTTTTTTAAAATACTATGGAATAAAAGTCAAGTTTTTGTACAAGGATTAATCTTTGGTGCCTCAAAATTCTTTAAGTTATATTGTCTTTGACCTAGTGGGAGGCTAAACCAAGAAAGCCCAAAAACCTATCAATGGTGCATGAGATTTGTCCACTGAACATGGTGGATCCTGGTGAAGATGTCACAGGAGCAGGTCCCAGAGCAGATGTGCCATACTGTATATCAGCTTTCTGATCCCTTTAAAAGGGTTTGCCTAACCCTTGCATTTTTAAGATTGCTTCCAATTTTGTAAAATAACAAAAAGAGTAATTCTTACCGTACCCATACTGCCCACTTACTGATGCTTCCCGGTTCCCTGGCATTCTTTGTTCACTCAGCTCCGACGATAACATATTACCTTAAGATGTGACAGCTCCATCACTGGCTGTAGCTACACTAACTTCACACACACAAGATTTTAACATACATTTTTCAGCAGTTTTTTTTTTTTTGCTCTTACAAAACATTCTGTGTGAAAATAGGTGTAAGAAGAAAAACGATCCAGCTTCCAATCCAATAAACGTTAAAAAACATATCCTTCAAAGTAGACCAATGCAGAACACCAAACTCATTTCGAACGCATACTTAAACTTGATCTTGGAGTAAAAAGACAAAGTTTAAGAACGTAGTGTTTGTTCAAAAAATGTTTGGTGCTCTTAGATGTTCTCCTCATACCCCCATACACACTTATGCACAAATGATGTTTGGCGTCTTATGTATTTCTACCGATCTACTTTAAAGTTCTATATTTTCTTTTACCGATTATTAGATTGGAAGCTGAATCATTTTTCTTCTTGTACCTCATCGCTTGGATTTATCGGGACACATTCTCAATTTTTTAGCAATTTCTCCCATTTTTAGTGTGTTGTTTGGGTCCTTCGGATTTTATCTAAACACAGGATTCTTTCGGTGTGACATATTTTTACGGGTTTTAAATGCATGATTGCATTAAACAAAAAAAATGAAAATGATGGAAAGTATTAAAATATTAGAAATCTATTATCTTTCTGTAACAATATTTATTCAGTTAATTTATTTTCCTCCGTAAATATCATAGAAAAGGAATTTCAAACCTTACCTTTTCCGCCATCACCTTTTTTTGCCGTTCGAGGGCAGCCAACAGTGTTTATTTCTGAAAACATTTTTGGATTTGTTTTACTTTTCTTAGTTACTTTCCCCATTTCTAGCTTTTCTGTTTATGCTTGATTTCTACACAATGTATTCCTTTTCTTTGTAGCTTTTTTTTTATAGCGCCTCTTTGCTCCCTTCTTGTTTAAGTAATTTAAAGACTTTCTTTTTTTTCTTATTGATTGCTTCTTTTTCTTATTTATTTAATCACGCTGGTTTTATTTTACAGCTCACGCAGCTCATTTGAGGTGAAGTTGCTGCATATTTACTTTTTTCTCTTTTAACTAGAGAAAAAAATATAGTTTGTGAGAATAAAAGAAAAGTTATCAAATGTTTTTTTCTGCAGATTACAGTCCTCGTTTGGGTAAAATAAAAATGGGTCAACCATGCTCAAAATACATTTTTTGAAAATTACTTGAATGAGTTCTGTAAATCATTTTTAGTAACAGCATGTTTTGTGATTTCACATATTTTGCATCCCTATGTCAAACAGAGGTATAATGAATGCATAGTTGTTTTTGAAGTACGGTAGGTTATTTGTCCGTTCCATATTAAAACGGCAGGGGTTAGTGACAGGGGAGAAATGACAAGAAACTTAAAAATATATAATTTTCTAATTTTTTTCTCAATTATTAGCATCATAGAACCATAGAATGTTAGAGTTGGAAGGGACCTCCAGCGTCATCGTGTCCAAGCCCCTGCTCAATGCAGGATTCACTAAACCATCTCAGACAGATGTCTGTCTATCCTCTGTTTGAAGACTTCCATTGAAGGAGAACTCACCACCTCTCACCATATCTATGGAATTCAATCTAAGAAAAAGTAGACAAGATGTTAGATGGGTATATTAGTCACCCCACTATTTCTTGATTCACCAGAAATAGAAAACATGAGCCGGACTATAAGCTGGTACACATGCAACACGTAACAGCACGTTCACTCTCTGGCCATTTTACAGACAAAACAAATTGGGACATGTTTCGGACATAGGTCTTACTCATGGATAGATTACACAACCATGAGTAAGACGTATGTCTTAGTTTGAAACGCATAGGAAAATCTCATATTCTTTCAATACCAGGAATTACCTTTTTATTCGAATCAACAATAAAATGTTTGCCATTTTTTATATGAAATAAGGCTGAATTCTCTCTGTTTCCCATGTTATTGTTATCACCAAGCAGGAGTGTTTTGGTTTTTTTGCCCCAGCCAATGATCACTGGCAACTGCAATTTTCGTTAGCGGGATCACAATTTTTGCCTGTGTGCATTACCCCTAAAATGTGAAATCAAGTTTGTATAGTTTGCATTATGACATCACTGTGGGCATTATTTCAGCACTGTAACTACTGTGTTCATTATCTCACTATTGTGACATCACTATGTGCACTATACTTCTACTATGACATCACTGTGCGCATGCATTATTCTTATTCCTGGACGTCACTTTTTGTAAAGTCCCTGTGCTTTGACATCAGTGTGGACGTTGCACATTATCTCACTATTGTGACATCACAGTGTAGCTTATGCTTCTACTGTCACATCACTTGACATTATACTACTGCTGTGACATCACTGTGAGCATTATCCTTATACTGTGACATTATGGCTGTGCATTAGGTAGAGAAAACAATGACTGAGCTTTTGTAGAAAATGCTTCTAAATATGTGACTTTGGAGTAGGACCCTATACCAAAATTTGCCATGGAGCCCCATGGTTACATATTAGCCCCCTGTGTGTTTATTAGGGTTAGTGATGGTTCACATGTATCCAAACACTGATATGTAATTGCAAACATGTCTGGATATACAGTAAGACCCTTTGGGTATGGGAGATAAGAAGAAAGGTATCCAAAAATGCTAAATGATTCTCAACTCATTATCTATACATCTGTTATGTGCCTTACCGTTTCCTTGTTCCTTAGTCCATTAATTTTAGCAGTTGGTGGAAAGTCTCTAAATATGTTTATTCATAGCCAAAGAATGCATTAATTTAACTTTTTACATGTCCAGTGGTATATTATATGAACCAGGCTTACCAGAGTTGAGAAGTGTCAATACATCCTATGCTCTTCTGATGTTCCGTCCTTTCAGCAATTCCAAGCTTGGTAACGAAATTACATTGCAATGTCAATTTCTATGTAAACCAGCTTGTTACAAAAGATAATTAAGTTTCTTTGAATGTTTGTGTGCCTCCCTAGTAAGTAATTTTAACAGAATGAAAAAGGCTATTAGCATAATAAATATGTAGGAGAACAAAGAGTAAGCCTCCTAACAAACTTGCAAATTTACAAGAATTGCCTGGAAAACTCATGGTAAGCACCTTAACATGTCTCATTTAATTTGAATAACTTGTGAAAGTGAGATAATTTCCATTTCCTTTAATCTCGATTGGAAAAAAGTAATAACTATTTAGGCACCAGAATTCTTTTAATTGCTGATTACAAATCTTAATGACGAGACTGTTGGACACTACACATCTATTATTTGACATTCGGGTAGAAAACTGTACCCTTCACTATTATCACTGCTCATGAAGTACAGAAGTATTCATTATTAGAATAATTATTACTATGGTATGATATAGTTGCCAACAGTCCAAAATTTGCATCGACTATTCCGAATTTTTGGAAACAATTTCAGCAAATATATGCGTTGGCCCAAAGTATGTAAAACCAACCCAAAAGTGGCCATTCATGCCCAGTTTTCAGCATTCACAGGACAGGGCTGGTTGTGGTGCTTAAATGGTACCTATGATTTTTAGTGTTTTTTTTCTTTTGCATGTTATGCCCCATAAACAAGTTATAAATATGTGTTAGTCTGGGTCTTGAGACCTCACAAAAACAGTGTGAGAAGTGCTCAACTCAGTGGCAGAAATATTGAGCTACTGCATGAGCGAACGCACAATGGTGTACAGACATTTTGGCCCCTATTCATCAAGGTCGGCGATGTTAATAGTGGTGTTGATTAGGGGGCGTACTGGAGTCAGAGGTGCCTGATTCATTAAGAAGCACACAAGTCTTGCTCAATTCCACCCCATCCAACCACAGCTCTGCTCATTTTGGTGGAGATAGGCAAAACTGGCACGAAAACTCAGCACTGTGCATAAAAAATTTTGAATTTTCAAATTGGTTTGCCCCAGAATTCTTCCATAATCGCTTTGATGAAGCAGGAGCTCAGTGCTTATGCCTCCAGAGCTAAGTGTTTCCCCATTAGGTTTTGAAAGATAAGTGGGTATCTCAGTACCTGGACTTCCACTGATTTACAGCAGGATTAAGAGGGTAGTATAACATATTTTTTTTAAAAAATAGTACATTGATGGCATTGATTATGCTATTTTACCAACGAACATGTTGGTAAGTATCACTGACATCTCTGACAAACTGTTGAGTAGACCAGATTCCACTGTTAAGATCTCTGAACACTGATTTTGGCCTGTATTTTACTAAATTTTATTTTCATTAGTCAATTGATTGAGATCATTAACCAAGAGGATAACTAGATTGAACATACAGTATTTTTGTTACACAGTTAATAAAGTTGATCATGCCAAAGCTATAATCTTAGATTGTTGAACCAGAGGATAAACTGTTTAATATTAGTAAGGAAAATTCCTACAATTCCAACACAAGAGTGACAAGACTAAACTTTCTGAGAATTGAACAGTTAAAGTAAATTGAAGATCACCATATCATAGAAAAATATTTTTCTTGGAAATGATGAGCACTGCCAGATCAGAAATTTAAAGGGCACATCAGGTGAGGTGGATTCTGTAAGCCATATATTCGGTTATGATCAGCACAGACCAGAGGTAATAATCCAGCAGAAGTAGGCAGCATGTGGATCAGCGAGGACCAGGAAAGCAGGGCATGCAGGATGGCTAATGAAAAAACAAAGCTTGTAATAGTAGATGCAACTGGTGGGCAGTAATGTACAAGAGCAGTTGAAAAGTATATACCATCAGCAACTTGCAGCAGAAATGTGGTTAACCACAGGATAAACTAATAGGAACTTGCAGCAGGAATGTGGTTAACCACAGGATAACAGAGACATATATGCAATCAGGATCTGCAGTGGATGAACAGCTTCGGTGTTAGCAAAGATTAGTTTGTTATCAAGTATCTTGTTGCAACAGAGTTGAAGGTGGGAACAACATTGTTATTTAGTAAAAATGAGTTTATTGTTATGCACCTTGTTATGCATCAGATTTGAATGTGTGAACACAAAAATTAAACAGACTAAGCTAGGAAGTTGAATGTTGGTAAGCAGACAGGAGTTGCAGGGAAGAAAATAAACCAGCTGGTTGGAGGAAAGTCTGGAGGAAGATGAGGCTATTTCCTTCAAAAGCATGTAATAGCAAGGTTCTACACTTCCTTGAATACTCAGGCAGCTGTAGGCTCTCTGAGTCAGCCTTAAAAGTTCTTGCTTGATGATGTCAGATGGGTTTTCCTGGTTACCAAAGTAGTTGTGGACTAGTGCAGAGGGAGACGAGCCAGCCATAGGAGTAGGGAGCACATGGGTGGGATAAACCCTTATTGCAAAGCATCTGTGTATGTTTGAGTCTCTCTCACTCACTCTGAGAAAATATAATCTAGTCCCTCATTCCATCTTTAGAAGGATTAGTTTTTGCTTTATTTTGGATTAAATGATTAGCTTAACTCAGTGGGACAACAAGTGATTACTCATAAGTGGAGAAACTGTCATATTTTTCTCATATTATTCATTACAGACTTTCTTATATTTCCTTGCAACATTAATTTATGCAAAGTTTCTTGAATCATCACTGACTATTTATTTTAGAGGAAGCTTTATATAGATTGCAGTCTCACTTATAACATCATATTCCCCAACAGGGTACATACCAAGTTTTATTAAATTGTCAAAAATTCCCCCCTCCTACAATTCTAGTTAGACTAAGCGCCATTTTTCAGAAAAAGGAAAAAAAAGTTTTGGCGCACAGAAGACAGAAATCCATGCTTTTACCGTAAAGCAATTATGCCAGGAGATTGGCAGATTTGCATTAATTAGTTTTCCCCTTTTTTGTCTGGACCACTATTTATGCATAATAGTCACTACAGCTTCTGATCTACATGTGAAAACACACATTGAGGCATTACATTAATTTCCATATTTTCGCTACATGCGATAAATGCAAATTTGCTGCTTTATGACTGATCTTAATTTTAAAGCATATGATGCATAAAATACTATAAATAGCTTATTACTATCAATTTTATATCAATCTCCTGAAGATCTGAACTAGGTTATACTGAATTAACGATAACGTTGTACATTTTAATGCCGAGTATATATATATAATTCAGATTTAAGCTGCACATAATAAAATTGTGTTCTGCACTTTAAAATTACGAGGAACCATCTAATATAATAATTGTGTCCCGGAGTCACCAACGTAAAGCATATCAAGTGAAGGGTGTGCAGGATGCAGTTATTAATTGCATGCATCAAGTTGTTTCTGCTTGTTTTACTCCCCCAACTGTATTAATCATGTCTATCACACCCCGATGAGCCAGGAACCGAAGCTTATGTGCCAGGAATATCTAAAGCTCAGATGATAAAGTTAACTCATAGTCATCTGCTAGGTGGTTACTCATAAGAAATTGAAGTCAGATCTGTAAATATTTACCTACCGAAATCCAAATATTACTTTTTCTTCCCCTTTTATCTTTTTTGTGAGTCATGTCATTGGCTTTGCCAAGCCTATAGATACGAGGTGGAATATTTACCTCTAATAATGTGCTGCTGTGCACTTTGCCAAGAAAATTGGCTATTAAAAACAAGTAAAATACTATGAAAAATGCATTTTCATAAATATGCTTAATGTTAAATTAGCTTTTTGCTGGATTTTTAATGATATTTTAACCCCTTCATCCCCAGAGCTTTGTTCAGTTTTGTATTTTCTTTTTTCGCTCCCCTCCTTCCCAGTGCCATAACTTTTTTATTTTTCCGTCAATATGGCCATGTGAGAGGCTTATTTTTTGCGGGATGAGTTGTACTTTTGAACGACACCATTGGTTTTACCATGCCGTGTAACAGAAAATGGGAAAAAAATTCCAAGTGCGGTGAAATTGCAAAAAAAGTGCAATCCCACACTTGTTTTTTGCATGGAGTTTTTGCTAGGTTCACTAAATGCTAAAACTGACCTGCCATTATGATTCTCTAGGTCATTACGATTTCATAGCCACCAAAAATGTCTAGGTTATTTTTTATCTAGGTGGTGAAAAAAAATTCCAAACTTTGCTTAAAAAAAAAAAACAATTACGCAATATTCCGATACCAGTAGCGTCTCCATTTTTCATGATCTCGGGTCGGGTGAGGGCTTATTTTTTGCGTGCCGAGCTGACGTTTTTAATGATACCATTTTGGTGCAGATATGATCTTTTGATCCACGTTATTGCATTTTAATGCAATGTCGTGGTGACCAAAAAAACGTAATTCTGGCATTTTCAATTTTTTTCTCTCTACGCTGTTTAGCAAACAGGTTAATCCTTTTTATTGATAGATTGGACAATTCTGAAAGCGGCAATACCAAATATGTGTAGTTTTTTTTATTATTTTATTTTAAACAGGGCGAAAGGGGGTGATTTGAACTTTTATATATTTTTTTATTTTTTTCATATTTTTAAAAACCTTTTTTTTTTACTTTTGCCATGCTTCAATAGCTTCTATGGGAGGCATGAAGCTGGCACAACTTAATTGCCTCAGCTACATAGAGGCAATGCTCTATGCTCTATGCTTTATGCTCTATGCTCAGACGGGGATCAACGATGCGCGCATTTCCGGCCAGATGGCCGGAAACACTTGATAAATGGGCATGGGCGGATTGCAGTGGTCCAATAACTCCTCATAATGCACAATTCCACTTCCTATGAAGGTGAAAGTGGGTCCCCTTATTTTTGGGTCCCTTTGCCGTGGCAGAGGTTTCACCAATGATATGCCCGTCCCTGCATTTGGTCTCCACCAGAAATTTTTACAGCTGATCGATGGCTGTGCTGGATGCTAGATCCTCTCGAATGTGATATTGGTCATTTCTCCTATAGCCAAAAATAGAGAAGCATTCACAGCACTGTCTTCCTAGAGGGAAGGTCAAAACCATACCGAGGAATCCACTCGGCATAAGCATTTAAAAATAGAGAAATGACAGTGCTGTCATTTCTGCATTTGTAATTATCCTAAGTATACGTCATCAATATATTCTGATTGTACAATCCCTTTAAGTCTATGGAAAATAGAGAAAATGGCACATTCATTATTTTTTAAAATGGCACTGACGTCAAGGACATCACTAAAACATCACAAACCAAAATGATGTCAATAGTGTAGGCATTTACACAATTAGCTGCAGACTCCCAACAACACTCGCAATGCAAAAGAAGGAAAAAAAAGCAACTAAAAGCCAGCAAAAGTAAACCAAAAACCACATATATTAGGAAGTTTGGCACAGATTATGACCATCTTTTTGCCACACCACTATTGGGCGCACTAAGCATGTGGAACTGCAGGAAAAGATGGACTCAAACCATCCGAGGAGGGAAGTGATGGCATATGGGTGCACTGCTAGTGATGGAGAAGAATTCCTAGTGCTAGAAGAGTTAGCAAGAGCGATCCTCTACCCCTACTGAGAACCATGGCTGAAGTTGAGTTCAGTACCTGTGGGAATGACTGTAACCCAGTGGGCTTTATCATATACGTTTGATTGTAATGAACAAGAGATGCCAAAGAAAAATTTGACTGTTTTAATGAATTCACCGTCCCCTGAATTGTTTGTTGTGAAAGTTCTGGAAGATGAAAGCCTGAAGCCAGTGGAGGCCTACGAGCCACAAGTAAATGTGATGCACCCCACACACAGCAGCACTCCGGGACTGGGACATGTTTTGTCTATAGGGTGCAAGAGCAAGCAGATGCAGCGGCTTTACCCCGACTACTTCACTTGGGCTCTTTACACAGTCACACAGAGTGACTGCAGACTTATTCGTTTTGACCAGACAACCCCTTTAACTAACTTTTCCTGCAGATCTGTGGGGGTGAGGTTTTGAGATCTACACCGATCACTCAAAAATCCAATGCTGCTCAGCAGGTGCATGTGCTCGCACAAAGAGCAAAGTACGAGCTCATTAGCATGTCTGAGTTACACACCACTGAGTCCACTGGCTCATGGGCTTTCTGATTAGTCTATGTAGGATGCTAGCAGGTGCATAGGATGCAGTGACACACAGGAGGCAGAGCAAGGGTTAACAGGTTATTTTATGTAGAAACAGTAATGGTACAAGCAGGGGGGTAAAGGATGTGATTAGAGGATGGGGAAAGTCAACTGCAATAGAATATAACAGGTTAACTTATCACAGTCTCTGTGCGCTGGAGCAAGGTGGCTGGAAGATCCCTCGGCGGCACCACAGGCGGCGCAAGATGTCTCAGATCTGGTCCCGCAGATGAGAGATGCACTTTCTCCTTGCGATGACAAATCCTTCTGGTTCTTCAGCACGTGATCTCCTTATCCATGCACACGGTGGGGTAGAGGTGATGGTTGGTGGCACAGAAGAAGAAGCAGAAAGTTCAGTGGGCAAGGCCGCAGTAGAAGCACACAGTTCAGCGGACACAGCCACAGGCACGGGCTGGTCCTTAGCAGGCATTGCAAGGATGGGACTAAGTGGTCCCTCCACAGTGGTGAGCAGAGCCAAGGTAAGTACTCTATCCTGGTCACTACCCAGTGCGGAAGTCTCTCTGGGCTGAGGGTAAGATGTGTCGGCAGTCTGGCCAGCTGGGGGTGTAGGCACAGCTAGCGGGTGTGGGTCCATGGAGAGGGAGCTAACCGTCTCACTACTCACAAGCTCGTTCCCCGCCAAGTGTGTCATCTTCCGGCTCAAACTGCTATTTAACTCGGACCCGTCCTTATCAGTCAGATGCCCTGCACTGCACCGGTGAACAATCTCTTCCCCCTGAAACACGTGACAGCCCCGACGGTTCCGGCCCAGACATGCAGGAGAAACCATTAGCTTGGCTCTCCTCCCTACATCTATACTTCAATGAGTGTGCACTCTCATGCAGGATCTCAGGGCTTCTGCCCACTGAGTATATCAGTACTGGGCTGATTTTAGAGCAATTGATGCTTGAGCGTTTAGAATCTGTAGACATGACGCCATAGGCCCATTCACCTCCTGATACAGAAGTAAGCAGACATGGCCAACCCCAACATGGCAGCAAAACCATTGAAAGTCTGGGTGGCTACACATATAGCATAGATATCTGTTGATAGAATATCATGAAATTATGTTTTTCTTCAAAGCTGATGATCTGACGCCACAGTCCAGCCAAGAACAGAGGTGAAGAAAAGCACATTATATGCCCAATAATATTCTACATTAAAATGCCACTGATAATCGAATATTTCTCAAGTATTTTTCCCACTGTGTAAAATGTTGAATTATATGGTCAGTGTGATTCTGTATGCCAACAGAAAAGTGAGCAATTAAACAACCAGGTAGAAGGAGTACCCTTCTGAAAATGCAGATTGCTAATTAACGCAGCCAGGGCACAAAACTAGAACCAGTGATTAGGGGCAGTCAGTAAAATAAAAGTCAAAGCCAAATTTAGCAGATCAGACGTAGACCAGACTGCATTAATTAGCAAGACGTATTCACAGAAAACTCCAGTAGAAACAGTAATGGAAATCTTCAACTTGTGTAAAATAGTTAGTTATTTTATGCAAACTGTACAATGAAAATGTAAAAAAATATATACTATATAATTATTATTATTATTATTTATTGTTATAGCGCCATTTATTCCATGGCGCTTTACATGTGTGGAGGGGTATACATAATAAAGACAAGTACAATAATCTTAAACAATACAAGTCATAACTGGTACAGGAGGAGAGAGGACCCTGCCCGCGAAGGCTCACAATCTACAAGGGATGGGTGAGGATACAGTAGGTGAGGGTAGAGCTGGTCGTGCAGCGGTTTGGTTGATCGGTGGTTACTGCAGGTTGTAGGCTTGTCGGGAGAGGTGGGTCTTCAGGCTCTTTTTGAAGGTTTCGATGGTAGGCGAGAGTTTGATGTGTTGTGGTAGAGGGTTCCAGAGTAGGGGTGATACGCGAGAGAAATCTTGTATACGATTGTGGGAAGAGGAGATAAGAGGGGAGTAGAGAAGGAGATCTTGTGAGGATCGGAGGTTGCGTGTACGTAAGTACCGGGAGACGAGGTCACAGATGTATGGAGGAGACAGGTTGTGGATGGCTTTGTATGTCATGGTTAGGGTTTTGTACTGGAGTCTCTGGGCAATGGGGAGCCAGTGAAGGGATTGACAGAGGGGAGAGGCCGGGGAATAGCGGGAGGACAGGTGGATTAGTCGGGCAGCAGAGTTTAGAATAGATTGGAGGGGTGCGAGAGTGTTAGAGGGGAGGCCACAGAGCAGGAGGTTGCAGTAGTCAAGGCGAGAGATGATGAGGGCATGGACTAGGGTTTTTGCAGATTCTTGGTTGAGGAATGTACGGATTCGTGAAATATTTTTGAGTTGAAGTCGGCAGGAAGTGGAAAGGGCTTGGATATGTGGTTTGAAGGAGAGATCAGCGTCAAGGATTACCCCGAGGCAGCTAGCTTGTGGGACTGGGGAGAGTGGGCAGCCATGCACTGTAATGGATAGGTTTGTTGGGGGGGTCGCGTGAGATGGGGGAAAGATGATGAATTCTGTTTTGTCCATGTTGAGTTTCAGAAATCTAGCGGAGAAGGATGAAATAGTGGACAGACATTGAGGGATTCTGGTTAGTAGGGAGGTGATATCTGGTTCAGAGATGTAGATCTGTGTGTCATCAGCATAGAGGTGATACTGGAAGCCATGAGATTCTATGAGCTGTCCCAGGCCAAAGGTGTAAATGGAGAAGAGCAGGGGCCCAAGGACTGAACCTTGTGGGACTCCGACAGATAGGGGCGAGGTGAGGAGGTGGTGTGTGAGTGGGAGACGCTGAATGTCCGGTCTGTTAGGTATGATGAGATCCAGGATAGGGCCAAGTCTGTGATGCCAAGGGATGAGAGGGTCTGTAATAATAGGGAATATATAATATATATAATAAAACAGTATGTATTTTGCTTTCACTTTACATTCCCCCTGCCAGACTGCCTGTGAAACGTTTGGGGTGAAGAGGTAAAGGAGACAAATTCTTTTTTGTTTTCTTACTATGGGCTGAAGAACTAACAGGCAGGTACAATTAAAACCAGAAGCTTCCATACTGTAAAAACACACAACTCTGCATGTTTTTCTCAATATCTAACATGAAATCAGAATAAACCTTTCCCGTTTTAGGTCAATTAGGATTACCATAATTATTAATATTTGCCAAATGCCAGAATAATGAGAGAGGGAGAATGTTTTAAGGCATTGTTATTACTTACTGCAAAGTCAAAAGTTTACATACACTAAGAATACTATGCCTTTTCAGTTTCAGTAAAATGTCCAGGCTGGTTTATTAAGACTCAATAAACTGCTCAGGAAACCAAACAAAAGACAGCCTTTTCCAGAACGAAGTGAAAACACAAAGTAAATAGTCCATATAGTTTTGCAGATTCACCCGCTTGGATTAGTGTCCAGATCTTGGATATTACCAAAGACCAACACACTGGAGATCTACACACCTCGAGTCACAGACACTAAATGAAACAACTAGTCTCCATTTTATTTGCAATACAACACCACTGGGATGGGATATGTGAGCAGCCAGTCTCACTCATTTCTTTTATTGCTCTGATACGCGACCCTGATATGCCCTATTAACTCTCTCAGCACTATATGTGCTGAAGCTTGCTTTCCCGGGCTTACAACACTGAAGCTACCAACCTCAATGATACATATCTCCCTTCAAGGACCTGTCCGGTGGCATCTTACAATATGTACATTCTCCTGTAATTACACTTCAATATTTTGTTTTGGGCTCTTTTGCAATCCATCATCTATGACTGAAAACGAGCAAACCACTTTAAGTGCTTTGGATTTGTCTCAAATTTTGCTAATATTATTGTTGTTATTCTTTTTCCATGACTCTAGCAAAATGGCGGCAGGTTGCTCTATAAGGGCCAGGAAAGGTGTATATATATATATATATATATATATATATATATATATATATATTAAACTCTGTTTATTAAATGTATAGTAGTACATACAGGCAATGATATCCAACAAATACCATCATGAACTTAACACTTAAGCCAAAAAAATAAAAAACCCTCCATCCCATCCCCATCGTGTAAAGGTTTACATTTAAAAAAAATATTAATAGCATCCAGCCTTCACCTGTCTTCTTCAGGTTGGCCACCAGTGCCATCAGCACTGAGCAGTGCTCTGTATCTTGTAGCTTATAGTATATTTGGCGTCTTTCGCTACCTATGTCATTTCATAATGTTGCAGCCTAGTCAGCATAGGAAAAAGTAAAAATTTCCAGGGCCAGAAAAAGCCAGAGTTGCTGCCGGTCAGAAGACACCAGATATGGCCCAGTGGAGACTACACCAGTGACCAGACTGAAGCTGGGCTGCATGTCATGTTCGAAGAGACATCTGAGTAGAATAATGTACATTTGATTTGCATCGAATAAGGTTTGTAGCTAATTTGAAGCAAACTACCAAATTCTTATCTCAGATAATCTATTCCTCACTTATATTAAAGGAGTTGTCTAGGTTTGGGTCTCAAGTGTACAGTCACTTTATGTGACTGCTAACTTGTGAACCCTCACAGTGTGTAGTGTGTGCACTGTCAGGATTCTGCTATGCCGACCCTGTGAACGGCAGTCATGTGACTTAAAGTATGCGATTTGCACACTTCTGGTCACATTCCAACTAGAAACTTGTATTGAGTGAGGTCACACATGTCTAGTTGGCATGTGACTGCGTGTATGCAAATCATGGTCATGCGCCCCCGCACTCAAGAATCCTGTCAGCATGCACACTGTACACTTTGAGGGTTCATAAATTTTCCCTTACATAGAGTGACTGTAGCCTTGAACCCTAATATACAAAGAAACCCCAATATATGATATATGTTATGATCTGGTGGCCTAGGAGCAGCATGGATGAGCTCTGGAGTAGGTGGCCTCTATACTGACCGCAGACCCTGAACTTAACACCGCAACTATATGTAGCCGTGGGATGTTCCTGTCACTCCCTCGACACCTCGTCACAGCCGGAGGACTAATTACCCCTAAAGAAAGAAACAGGAAAACTATCTTGCCTCAGAGAAAATCCCCAAAGGAAAGACAGCCCCCCACAAATATTGACTGTGAGAGGAGAGGGAAATTACAAACGCAGACTGAAAACAGAATTTAGCAAAGGAGGCCACGCTACCTAGAAAGAAAAGACAGGACAGAGTACTGTGTGGTCAGTATTAAAATACTACAAAAATCCACCACAGAGAATACAAAAATCTCCACACCTAACTAAAGGCATGGAGGGTAACTCTGCGACTCCAGAGCTTCCAGCTCGGCTGAATAAATCCTTACACAGACAAAGCTGGACAAGAAAAAACATAGCAATTCACTGAACTATAAAGTCCACCGCATGTGGACTGCAAAAACAAAGCCAGGACTTATCTTTGATGATTTGGACAATCCAGCAGGAGAAACCAAGCAGAGATGTGAATCCTCCAGAAAAACAATGGACAACTGGCACTCACTAAAGGGTGAAGCCAGAATAAATAGCCCCGTCCAAAGTGGAAGCACCTGATGACTGCTGTGAAGGACAAACAGCAGCACTACCACTTATAACCACCGGAGGGAGCCCAAGAGCAGAACCCACAACAGAATTCACAACAGTACCCCCCCCCCCTTGAGGAGGGGTCACCGAACCCTCACCAGAGCCCCCAGGCCGATCCGGACGAGCCAAATGGAAGGCACGAACCAAATCGTCAGCATGAACATCGGAGGCAACAACCCAAGAATTATCCTCCTGGCCATAACAGTTCCACTTGACAAGATACTGAAGCCTCCATCTTGAAAAATGAGAATCCAAAATCTTCTCCACAACATACTCCAACTCCCCATCAATCAACACCGGGGCAGGAGGATCAACAGAGGGAACCACGGGCACCACATATTTCCGCAACAAAGATCTATGAAAAACATTATGGATGGAAAAAGAGGCTGGAAGGGCCAAACGAAAAGACTGGATTGATAATCTCAGAAATCCTATGAGGACCAATAAACCGAGGCTTGAACTTCGGGGAAGAAACCTTCATAGGAACATGACGAGAAGACAACCAGACCAAATCCCCAACCCGAAGCCGGGAACCCACACGCCGACGACGGTTGGCAAAACGCTGAGCCTCCTCCTGTGACAACACCAAATTGTCCACAACATGAGCCCAAATCTGCTGCAACCTGTCAACCACAGAGTCCACCCCAAGACAATCAGAAGACTCAACCTGCCCTGAAGAAAAACGAGGATGAAACCCAGAATTACAAAAGAATGGTGAAACCAAGGTAGCAGAACTAGCCCGATTATTAAGGACAAACTCGGCCAATGGCAAGAAAGCCACCCAATCATCCTGATCGGCAGACACAAAGCATCTCAAATAAGTTTCCAAAGTCTGGTTAGTTCGCTCGGTTTGGCCGTTTGTCTGAGGATGAAATGCGGAAGAAAAAGACAAATCAATGCCCAGCTTAGCACAAAAGGACTGCCAAAACCTAGAAACAAACTGGGAACCTCTATCGGACACAATATTCTCCGGAATGCCATGCAAACGAACCACATGCTGAAAAAACAACGGAACCAACTCAGAAGAGGAAGGCAATTTAGGCAAAGGTACCAAATGAACCATCTTAGAAAACCGGTCACAGACCACCCAGATAACAGACATCCTCTGGGAAACAGGAAGATCCGAAATAAAATCCATAGAAATATGCGTCCAAGGCCTCTCAGGGACCGGCAAAGGCAAAAGCAACCCACTGGCGCGGGAGCAGCAAGGTTTGGCCCGCGCACAAGTCCCACAGGACTGCACAAAAGAATGCACATCCCGTGACAAAGAAGGCCACCAAAAGGTCCTACTAACCAAATCTCTGGTACCAAAAATCCCAGGATGGCCAGCCAACACAGAACAGTGAACCTCAGAAATCACTTTACTAGTCCATCTGTCAGGAACAAACAGTTTCCCCGCTGGACAGCGATCAGGTTTATCAGCCTGAAACTCCTGAAGAACCCATCGCAAATCAGGGGAGATGGCAGAAAGAATCACCCCCTCCTTCAGAATACCAACCGGCTCAAGAATCCCAGGGGAATTAGGCAAAAAACTCCCAGAAAGAGCATCAGCCTTAACATTCTTAGAACCCGGAAGATACGAGACAACAAAATCAAAACGGGAGAAAAACAGGGACCATCGGGCCTGTCTAGGATTCAGCCGTTTGGCAGACTCGAGGTAAATCAGATTCTTATGATCGGTCGAGACCACAATACGGTGCTTGGCCCCCTCAAGCCAATGTCGCCACTCCTCAAATGCCCACTTCATAGCCAACAACTCACGATTGCCGACATCATAATTGCGTTCCGCAGGCGAAAACTTTCGAGAAAAGAAGGCACACGGTTTCATCAAGGAACCATCAGAATTCCTCTGAGACAAAATGGCCCCTGCCCCAATCTCAGAAGCGTCAACCTCAACCTGAAAAGGAAGAGAAACATCCGGGTGACGCAACACAGGGGCAGAAGTAAATCGGCGCTTAAGCTCCTGAAAGGCAGAAACAGCCTCAGAGGACCAATGCGCTACATCAGCGCCCTTCCTCGTCAAATCGGTCAGGGGTTTAACCACACTGGAGAAGTTGGCAATGAAACGGCGATAAAAATTAGCAAAGCCCAAAAATTTCTGAAGGCTCTTCACGGATGTGGGCTGGATCCAATCATGAATGGCCTGAACCTTAACCAGATCCATTTCTATAGATGATGGAGAAAAAATGAAGCCCAAAAAAGAAACCTTCTGTACTCCAAAGAGGCACTTAGACCCCTTCACAAACAAGGCATTATCACGAAGGACCTGAAATACCATCCTGACTTGTTTCACATGAGACTCCCAATCATCTGAAAAAATCAAAATATCATCCAAATATACAATCATGAATTTATCAAGATAATTCCAAAAAATATCATGCATGAAGGACTGAAACACAGATGGGGCATTAGAGAGTCCGAATGGCATCACAAGATATTCAAAATGGCCCTCGGGCGTATTAAACGCAGTTTTCCATTCGTCACCCTGCTTAATACGAACAAGATTATATGCCCCTCGAAGGTCAATCTTAGTAAACCAACTAGCCCCCTTAATCCTGGCAAACAAATCAGAAAGCAAAGGCAAAGGGTATTGGAATTTGACCGTGATCTTATTCAAGAGGCGATAATCAATACAGGGTCTCAAGGAGCCATCCTTCTTGGCAACAAAAAAAAAACCTGCTCCCAATGGAGAAGAAGATGGCCGAATATTCCCCTTCTCCAAAGACTCCTTTACATAGCTCCGCATGGCGGCATGTTCTGGCACAGACAGGTTGAAAAGTCGGCCCTTAGGAAACTTACAGCCTGGAATCAAGTCAATAGCACAATCACAGTCCCTATGCGGTGGAAGGGAACTGGACTTGGGCTCATCGAAAACATCCTGGAAATCTGACAGAAACTCAGGAATTTCAGAAGAGGGGGAGGAGGAAATTGACATCAGAGTATCGTCATCATGAACCCACTGACAACCCCAACTAGTCACAGACATAGATTTCCAATCCAACACCGGATTATGTACCTGTAACCATGGAAACCCCAGCACAATAGCATCATGCAAATTATGCAACACCAGGAAAAGACAATCTTCCTGATGGGCTGGCGCCATGCACATGGTTAACTGTGTCCAAAACTGAGGTTTATTTTTAGCCAATGGTCTAGCATCAATCCCCCTCAAAGGGATAGGACTCCGCAAAGGCTGTAAGGAAAAACCACAACGTCTGGCAAATTCTAAGTCCATTAAATTTAAAGCGGCGCCTGAATCCACAAATGCCATGACAGAGAATGACGATAATGAGCAGATCAGGGTCACAGATAACAGAAATTTAGGTTGTACAGTACTGATGGTAACGGAATTAGCGATTCTCTTGGCACGCTTAGGGCAATCAGAAATAACATGAGCAGAATCGCCGCAGTAAAAGCGCAACCTATTCTGACGTCTGAATCCTTGGTGTTCAGCTCTACAAAAAACAAAAATAGGCTGACAGCACTCACTGTTAGGTAGAGCACTCGTTCCACATCCAGGGAACCGTCCTGGATACAGCAGACCAAAAATTGTATTGAACAGCGCTCAATCCAGGTGTAGAAAGTCTTTAAAAGCGAACTTTATTCAAGCCATGGTTCAATGCGACGTTTCGACCATAACATGGTCTTTATCAAGCATACAATAAAACATAGAGGGCAGTCTTAAGTAGTGTGGAAGCTGCACAATGCTCCAATCACCACTCAGTACCGCCCCTCCTATACAATTAGTGAATATCATAAAAATAACAAACAATAGTAATGTATACACATCAAAAATGACAAGAAATACCCATCCAATATATAAAATCAGACATGCCTCCTCAGTATCGCAAATAGATCCCACCGTAACCATATCCGATCGGGCAGTTGTTGTTTATTGTTTAGTGTTTTATTTTGTTTTGTCCTGGTTAGTGGCGCCAAGAAAATCCGCAACCAATCCAAGTGGAGTGCAGGTATGGAGTATATTAGAATCTCTTCTATTGGAGCCGATTGGGGTTTGGGATATTGGGCACATGGATTGGTTGCGGATTTTCTTGGCGCCACTAACCAGGATTGGATGGTGGGTTGCATCACGAGGTCTGCTGAGGGGTGGTTTGTCCCCATGGTGATGTAGTAAACAATAAACAACAACTGCCCGATCGGATATGGTTACGGTGGGATCTATTTGCGATACTGAGGAGGCATGTCTGATTTTATATATTGGATGGGTATTTCTTGTCATTTTTGATGTGTATACACCACTATTGTTTGTTATTTTTATGATATTCACTAATTGTATAGGAGGGGCGGTACTGAGTGGTGATTGGAGCATTGTGCAGCTTCCACACTACTTAAGACTGCCCTCTATGTTTTATTGTATGCTTGATAAAGACCATGTTATGGTCGAAACGTCGCATTGAACCATGGCTTGAATAAAGTTCGCTTTTAAAGACTTTCTACACCTGGATTGAGCGCTGTTCAATACAATTTTTGGTCTGCTGTATCCAGGACGGTTCCCTGGATGTGGAACGAGTGCTCTACCTAACAGTGAGTGCTGTCAGCCTATTTTTGTTTTTTGTGGACTGTTGGAACCTGGACTGACGTGCACCCTGAATATGGAAACTACTGTAAATCTAGAGGTGGGTGATCTAGAGAACGCCATGTTTTTCTCATACACTGATGATGACGCTGCACGCATTTTATCGGGCACAAATATGGACTCAACCTTCTTGAGTACACCAACCTCTGATATGCTACGGAGAAAATGGGAAAATGAGAGAAGGAGACTGGTCTCTTTGGAACTCCATGTTATGACTTTAACGGAATATTATAAAGCAAGGAGGATTCCGAGAGGACTACGGCCTCACTTGAGACCGACTCTGCTACCGGATAATGTGCAGTTTTGCACAAGATTTGAATCAATTTCCAACAAATATGCATTTGACATAATGCTGTTAAATATTGAGTTCCTGAAAAAGGAGATGGAATTGATTAAAAAGAATATATTTGATCTGGAGGAACAGATTAAAAGACAATTGACATTACAGGTCTGGAGCCCTCTGAAAACTAAGGTTGAGGAGAATCTTGTGAAATATAGGGTGGACATTGAGACCACCAAAAGAAACAAGTGGTTCAGAGATGCTGAGGACTATCGTGTGGGCCGGGTCTTCTCTTGGCAGATGAGATCTAACCAGTACTCCGGGGGTGGACGGGGTAGACCGATGGCCCCCCGAAGGTTTAAGAGACAACAAACGAGGAAACAGTCCAATTTTGGCTTTACAACAGCAGAGTCTGACTCTACGGACGAATCCGCGGCAGGGAGCAGTACTGGAGTACCCCATTTTTTGGAGAAAGGAAGAATAGACAAAACCACCCCAGGAGGCGAGGCCGCCGGGGGGGTCGGAAACACAGGAAACGACGGATCATCGAGAGGACAACGCCAGATGCGGAACACCATGATGAAAATGAGGAACAGGAGGGACAACCACTGATGGACAATCAACTGGTGGTAAATATTTCATCTGTTACACTATCAGAGAGTGAGGTTAAAGTGTTGTCGAAGGGTTTATCCTTTTGCCCCACCAACAATCCAGACTGGTTTGGTATTGAAGTTGATTTACAGGCTTTTTTTAGGAGATTGAGACTTTCATCATTTTTCTCCGATAAAGAGACTGTAGGTAATGTGGGGATTGAGGACTCTACTGGTGGTTTCTCTTTACAGAAGGTAGGACTGTATAATAGAAGTAGATTCCAGCCACCCAACAGGAACCACTTTGTGGAGTCCTATATTGAGCTTGTCCAGAGGGACATTGACAAGATGAAGACTAATTTTAGACCCAGACCTAGACACAATATGACTGTATTGGAGAAATCAACCATGGAGACATTGGCTAAGAATACTGCCTTAACTATCAAGCCGGCGGACAAAGGTGGGGCGGTGGTTGTAATGGATACCCTCAAATATAAAGCTGAGATACAACGACAGCTAGGAGATTATTTGGTGTATGAGAAGCTGTCCTGTAACCCTACTGGTCGGTTCCAGAGGGAATTACAACTTATGGTCAGTGACTCCCTTTCTTTGGGACTCATTGACCTTAAGTTGTCAGAATATTTAGTGGTGGATTCTCCGGTGGTGCCTGTGATATATACATTACCAAAGATCCACAAGGACCTATTTAACCCGCCGGGCAGGCCTATCGTGTCCGGCAGAGGTTCATTGTTTAATAAGACTGCGATCTTCTTGGATAAGGTGCTTTGTCCTTTTGCTACCAATGCAAGGTCATACATTAAGGACACAAATGACTTTCTTGAGAAAATTGGTGGGTTGGTGGTCTCTGAGTCTACTATTTTGGCCTCATTTGACGTGGTATCGCTTTATACCTCGATTGAACATGAAAAAGGTTTGGAAGCGGTATCCTCTGTGCTATCGGGCTCTGACATGGCCCCAGAGTGTGCACAACTTGTCCTCTCGCTGTTGGAGTTCATCCTCAGGAGGAATTACTTCCTCTTTGGGGATGATTACTTCCTGCAGTTGAGGGGTACCGCCATGGGGTCCAATGTGGCCCCCACTTATGCTAACATCTATATGGCGGTACTCGAGGACAGGTTTGTGTACAATTCCAACCTCTGGTGCCATGTCAGAGCCTGGTGGCGCTACATAGATGATATCTTTGTTATATGGGATGGCGATCTTAAGGGACTGGAGGCGTTTTGGGGTGAAATTAATGGGGTATACCCTGAATTGAAGTTCACTCTTACCCACTCCACCTCTCAGGTTCAGTTCTTGGATACACTAGTATACAAGGAGGGGTCTGAATTGAGGACGGACATTTATGTCAAGGAGACTGACAGAAACAGCCTTTTGCTATTTAATAGTGATCACCCCAGGAGGATGGTCAGTTCCCTGCCGTGGAGTCAGTTGCTACGGGTTAGGCGCATTGTATCAGATGAGGAAAGGGTGGATCTGCGGTTGGAGGAAATGTGTTCTAAATTTCTGAGGAGGGGGTATCCAAGAATTGAGGTTGACAGGTATAAGGTTAGGGCCCGTGATCTAACTCATGGGAGTATTCAGAATATGTCGGCGAATAGGCAATCTTGTGAGCGCATTCCCTTTGTGTCCACCTATAGTTCTGCTAGTAAACGGATTGGTCAAGTCCTGAAGAAGCACTGGACATTTCTACAATGGGGGCTTCCCACGGTTGTGGGTTTTGGTGCCTTTCCAATGATGTCGTTTAGGAGAGGCCGCAATTTGAGAGACAGATTGGTGAGGTCTGATGTTGGCCCTGAGAAAACTACGGTTCAAAGTTTGTTGAGCGCAGCCAAACATGGAAATTTTCCGTGTTTGGGTTGCGCCTGCTGTAACAATATGCTGAAGGGTGAGTTCTTTTATCACCCCCACACCGGAAAAAAGATTTTTTTGAAACAGAGGTACACCTGTTTGTCAAGCTATGTGGTGTACACGCTAGTGTGCCCATGTGGCTTGACTTACGTGGGTGAGACCACGATGGAGGTGAAGAATCGCATTAGTAAGCATAAGAGCACTATAAGGACGAGCCTGACAGATCTACCAGTCCCTAAGCACTTTATTGAAAAGAGACATTCTGTGAATCAGCTGCGATTTAGGGTCATTGACAGTGTCCCTGTATTAAGGAGAGGGGGTGATAGGGTGCAAATGTTGAAAACGAAAGAGATGAGGTGGATTTATACGCTAGGGTCCCTACATCCTAAGGGTTTAAACCTGGACTTTAACTTACATTCTTGTACCTGATGTGTTTTGGACTGTGCAGTGCAGTTGTTTTGTCAGTGTATGTTGGTTTTAAGTGGAGGTGGGTTTATGTACACTATGCTTATTTTAATCTATTTTTTATCTTTTAGGTTACTCTGGGACAGTCGGTGGCAGGATGGATTGGGTTGAGCTTAAGTTTGGATTTCTTACAATACCTATATTCCATTGTGACATTGAGTGGTATTTATATTTTTGATTTTTCTTTAATGCCGACCGACTGTCTCATGGTACTATGGATAAATAAGTGTGTTCCCCTGTTTTTAGTTTTTTATTTTTTATGCCTCATCTTTTGCCTGCATTTTGCCCCCGTTCTAAAGGGATAGATGAATAGACTCCATATTATGCCAGGTCTTGTCAGGTTATGCCTGTATCATCTGGTCCCAGTGTTCATCTTGGAGATTTGGTGCGCATGCGCTATAGAGCTATGGCCCCTTCTGCGTTGCATTAGGACGGATGGAGGTAGGCGCCTGCGCTGGTGGTGGGGGCGGGCCGGCACTACGGTCATGTGGTGTGGCTCGGGCCGTGCGCTGTGCGCTTGCGCTTCCCTCCGGCACCCTTCATGGAGGCCGGGTGGTTGGCGCGTGCGCGCAGTGACTTGGGAACGGGCGTCGCCTGTGGTCATGTGATGTGGGCTCGTCCACCTCCCCCTGCGTCGGCACTGCTTGATGACGCTGTTGGAGAACTCCGGTTGATCCGGAAGTGGAGTGCAGGTATGGAGTATATTAGAATCTCTTCTATTGGAGCCGATTGGGGTTTGGGATATTGGGCACATGGATTGGTTGCGGATTTTCTTGGCGCCACTAACCAGGATTGGATGGTGGGTTGCATCACGAGGTCTGCTGAGGGGTGGTTTGTCCCCATGGTGATGTAGTAAACAATAAACAACAACTGCCCGATCGGATATGGTTACGGTGGGATCTATTTGCGATACTGAGGAGGCATGTCTGATTTTATATATTGGATGGGTATTTCTTGTCATTTTTGATGTGTATACACCACTATTGTTTGTTATTTTTATGATATTCACTAATTGTATAGGAGGGGCGGTACTGAGTGGTGATTGGAGCATTGTGCAGCTTCCACACTACTTAAGACTACCCTCTATGTTTTATTGTATGCTTGATAAAGACCATGTTTTGGTCGAAACGTCGCATTGAACCATGGCTTGAATAAAGTTCGCTTTTAAAGACTTTCTACACCTGGATTGAGCGCTGTTCAATACAATTTTTGGTGTTCAGCTCTAGACACAATCCTATCACACTGCATTGGCTCAGGACTCCGCTCGGAAGACAATGCCATAGTGTGCACAACTCTGCGCTCACGCAAGCGCCGATCAATTTGAATGGCCAGAGACATAGAATCACTCAGACCTGCAGGCGTGGGGAAGCCCACCATAACATCTTTAACAGATTCAGAAAGACCCTTTCTGAAAATTGCCGCCAAAGCATCCTCATTCCACTTAGTAAGCACGGACCATTTTCTAAATTTCTGACAATATGATTCTGCCGCTTCTTGACCCTGACACAGGGCCAACAAGGTTTTCTCAGCATGATCCACAGAATTAGGTTCATCATACAATAACCCAAGCGCCTGAAAAAAGGTGTCTACATTAAGCAAGGCCGGATTCCCAGATTCCAGGGAAAATGCCCAATCCTGCAGGTCGCCACGCAACAGAGAAATGACAATTTTTACCTGCTGGATGGGATCTCCAGAGGAACGGGGCTTCAGAGCAAAAAACAGTTTACAGTTATTTTTAAAGCTCAAAAAATTGGACCTGTCCCCAAAAAACAGATCGGGGGTAGGAATTCTAGGCTCTAAAACAGAAGTCTGCACGATATAATCAGAAATACCCTGTACTCTAGCAGCAAGTTGATCCACCCGAGAAGCAAGTCCCTGAACATCCATGTCAGCGCCTAACTCCTGAGCCACCCAGAGGTGAAGAGGGGAAAAAAAAACACAACAGAGTACAGAAAAAAAAATGGCTCAGCACTTTCTTTCCCTTCTTTTGAGATGCGGTTAACTCATTGTTGGCCAGTTGTACTGTTATGATCTGGTGGCCTAGGAGCAGCATGGACGAGCTCTGGAGTAGGTGGCCTCTATACTGACCGCAGACCCTGAACTTAACACCGCAACTATAAGTAGCCGTGGGATGTTCCTGTCACTCCCTCGACACCTCATCACAGCCGGAGGACTAATTACCCCTAAAGAAAGAAACAGGAAAACTATCTTGCCTCAGAGAAAATCCCCAAAGGAAAGACAGCCCCCCACAAATATTGACTGTGAGAGGAGACGGAAATTACAAACGCAGACTGAAAACAGAATTTAGCAAAGGAGGCCACGCTACCTAGAAAGAAAAGACAGGACACGGTCAGTATTAAAATACTACAAAAATCCACCACAGAGAATACAAAAATCTCCACACCTAACTAAAGGCATGGAGGGTAACTCTGCGACTCCAGAGCTTCCAGCTCGCCTGAATAAATCCTTACACAGACAAAGCTGGACAAGAAAAAACATAGCAATTCACTGAGCTATAAAGTCCACCGCATGTGGACTGCAAAAACAAAGCCAGGACTTATCTTTGATGATTTGGACAATCCAGCAGGAGAAACCAAGCAGAGATGTGAATCCTCCAGAAAAACAATGGACAACTGGCACTCACTAAAGGGTGAAGCCAGACTAAATATCCCCGTCCAAAGTGGAAGCACCTGATGACTGCTGTGAAGGACAAACAGCAGCACTGCCACTTATAACCACCGGAGGGAGCCCAAGAGCAGAACCCACAACAGAATTCACAACAGATATAGAAAGAACTATTAGAACTATGACATTATTATTAAATTAAATATTTTATTAAATGAAAAATAATAATATGCTGTAGAAATAAATATTACAAATATAAAAAACATTACAATATTCTTATTACAATCAAATATATAATAAAATAAATAATAATATTGAAACATAACAAACATTACAATAATTACAATTTAGGAAAATTAAATATAATATAAAGTTAAGGCTAAAAATAAGAATTAAATATGAAAAAATATTACACATTTTACAATATTATTATTCAAATAAAATATATTAAACAATGAAAAATAATAACAGACATTTTACAAATATTACATTATTTGTATTATAATTATGAAATATTCTTAGTATTAAATATTACAAATATTTAAAAAAAAATAATACAGAAATAAAAAATACAATTTATAGGTCCACTTAGTATTTGCATATATTCGTACATAAAGTTTTCTCCTGAAATACTAAGTGTAAGCGTCCAAGCGGTAATTAATATCAGCCTTTTCCGTGCACTCCTGTAAGTGGATGGAACAATTATATAAAAAGAAGTATTTGTGAGCTGTCTAACTTTTCATTTTGGCAGCTTCGCTGTAAACACCCTATAAACAGGAAACCTCATAGTTCCGTTACAATGTTTGTTGCTTCTGGTTCTATGGGATTTCATTTTCAATCTTCTTGTCGTAAGAGAAAAATTGGCTCTTCAAGCTCCAGTGAGCAATAATTGCTGGGATCATAGTAATATACAGCAGACATCCACTTTAGAATGTTTTCATTGACCTAAATTTAGCTGATATTTAGAGTGTGAGCTGCTAAGTCAAGAGGTGACGTGATTTAAAATAATATTAATTAAAAAAAACACTTGTCGTAATTGATGGTTAGAGTAACCTATAGACATAGAGGTGATAAATAAATTAGTGCTGCAATTATATATAAAGGTTGAAAGGTCACATCTAGAAGGAACAGTTACCTCCTGAAAGTTATTATGGCGCGCTCATCTAATGTCTCCCTGTATTTAAGCTGCAAAGTAAAATCTATATTTTTTTAAGAGTTTCATTATATGTTTCGATGCCGGCGATACTGTTTGCTTCTGTATCTATTGACATATTACGAGCAATCACTTATACAACATCTAGTAAAAGATCTATAAAATCGACACTACAAATATAATGAAACCATAGATCAATGTCCAGACGTAACAAATGCTCTAATGTAAAGCATTGTTATAAAAAAGACCTTTCTATTTATTCTTGTTTTTTTTTTTATTTTAAATCATCTTTAATCCAGTAATATAAATGTAGTCAACTTTATCTTTTAAGTGTTAAAGATGAGTTTGTAGTTTGTACAATTCACCATAAATCTGTGTTATTACGAGCCATTAGATAAGCTAGGGGATTATACTACTACACTAACTTCAGGTATTAAAACGGTCCACATGTGCTATACCCCTATCTATTAGCCAGAGTGGAGATCCACTAAAAAAGAGATTCCGGTATAACACACAATCAAGTACAAATGAGTGAATTGATTAATGACGGATTTCACATTTTTTACGTAGTGTCCCTAAATTTGATATTCTAGTGCAGGGGTCCCCAGCCTGTAGCTCGCGAGCCACGTGTGGCTCGCCTGTTCCTAAAATGTGGCTCTCTGACGGTCACCGGAAAGAAGACTGTATTAAGTCCCCAGGGAGCCGCCCCACCACCTGTAATACCCGCCCCGCCGATGGTAATATGACGCCACTCCTGTGTCAATCACTGACTGCATTCACTTCTGCGCAGTAGTCACTGTGCTCTATTGAAGCCGCACAAAGTCTCGCAAGACTTCACAAATCTCGCAAAACTTTGGTTACTGCGGCTTCAATACACACAGTTACCCACACCACCAGGGCTGCCATCAAGGCATTACTGCCCTGACTTGCAAAGGGGGCCTGATCAGCAGAGGAGGCCCACATCGGGCCCCGTCTCTTCTGCTGATCGAGCCCCAGCGGCAGGCTTCTGCTCCGTGCAGTAACTGAACCTGCGTCCGAGACGCAGGTTCAGTTACGCTATTGCAGTGTGGGCCCAGGCCCGCACGGCAATAGTTAAAGCCGCCAGCCAATCAGAGGCTGGCAGCTGACGTCAGCGCGCACTTCACCGGCGTATGACGTTATTGTTATTCTCCGGCAAGTATGCGCTTGAGACGTCTGCAGGGATCATCATCGCCACAGGAGCGCGCCAAGGTACGAAGAAAGTTGTTTTTTTTAAAGCAAAATGTTTCACTGGCAGGATGGAGACACATGGACCATGTGTCTCCATCCATGTGTCTCCATCCTGTCCGGGGCAGAATAGAGACACGGGTGCAGGATGGGAGACAAGGGGGCAGAATGGAGACAAGGGGGCAGGATGGGAGACACAGGGGCAGGATGGGAGACAAGGGGGCAGAATGAAGACAAGTGGCAGGATGGAGACACGGGGTTAGAATAGAGACATGGGGAAGAATGGAGACAAGGGGCAGGATTGGAGACACGAGTGAGAACAGAGACACAGAGGCAGGATGGGAGACACAGGGCAGGATGGGAGATACGGGGCAGGATTGTAGACATGGGGCAGAATGGAGAAAAGGGGCAGAATGGAGACAAGGGGCAGAATGGAGATAAGGGGACAGAATGGAGACAAGAGGCAGAATGGAGACAAGGGGCAGAATGGAGATAAGGGGACAGAATGGAGACAAGAGGCAGAATGAAGACAAGTGTAATAATTATAGGGGATAACTCAGGAGACTCTTTGTGTGGAACAAGACAACTACAGGACACAGTTTTATAAGTGGTAAAGTCTATATTATCACACGGTGATTCAAACAGGTGCAGAGAGAAACTCAAGTCCACAACACTTGGTGCATATATCAAATGCAGCTCAGCAGTCTATAGGAAACTTCAGAGGAAAATGCAATCACGCAGAAAGTCTATGAAGCACAATTATTCTTGAGGATACTTGACACGAATAAGTCCTTGCTTAGTTCAAACCACAGATAGATATGCTTATAAGGCAGTTCAAATAATATCTTAGCTCAACCAGGGAGGTCTGGGTAATAGTCTCAGGTTCTTGCAGAGCAGCAAACAGCTTACATGTCCAGCAAATGCAGATGGAAGTAAACACGAGCAGCAGATGAATGAGGATTACTGGAACTGGTGTATGCAGCAGGAACTCAGAGCAGAGTAGCAGGATAACCACCCAGGTTCACAGGAGCAGGTATATAGCCAGGGAGTCACCTGAGGTCAGGAGCTGGATGCAAGGCAGAATACTCTAGCACAGACGGAAGGCTGGGGTGGAGTTTTATAGCAGGAAGACACAGTGCACATGAGACCAAAGACACCATCTTGGAAAAGGGCAGTAATGCACAAAAAGGTAATAAAAAATGTTCAGAGTCCTGACAACAAGGGTCCGAATGGAGACACGGTGGCAGGATGGGAGAAACGGGTGGAATAGAGATGGGGCAGAATGGACACAGGGGGCAGGATTGGAGACACAGGGCAGGATGGAGACATGGTGCAGGATGAAGACAGATGGGGCAGGATAGAGACAGATGGTGCAGGAACATGGGACAGGATGGAGACAGATGGTTCAGGATCATGGGGCAGGATGGAGACAGATGGGGCATCATCATGGGGCAGGATGGAGACACAAGGTGCAGGATCATGGGGCAGGATGGAGACAGATGGTGCAGAATCATGGGGCAGGATGGATACGATGGAGATAGATGGGGCAGGATCATGGGGCGGGATGGAGACACATGGTGCAGGAATATGGGGCAGGATGGAGACAGATGGTGCAGGATCATGGGGCAGGAAGGAGACATGGGGCAGGATGGAGACAGATGGGGCAGGATCATGGGGCAGGATCATGGGACAGATGGGGCAGGATCATGGGGCAGATGGGGCAGGATCATGGGACAGATGGGGCAGGATCATGGGACAGGTGGGGCAAGGTCATGGGACAGATGGGGCAGGATGGGATATCACATGGAGGCAGGATGGGAGAACATGTGGCTGGAGCAAGGGATTAGACACATGGGGGCCAGGATGGGGGATATTATTACTGCAGTGAGGTATTTATTTTATTTTTTGAGGATAGTGTTTTAAATGGGGGAGGCGGTCCTGTTACTGTGCAGAGCAACACTGTGGCCTTTTTTTCTTCATCTGGTGTAGTTTAGAATTTGGAGGAAAAAAAAGTAATGTGTTCTGCAAGCGGAGCTCTAGATAACTGTGTTATTTCCTGCAGAGACGAGCCCTGGCTGGAAGAAGTAACGGTTGTCTGTGCTGGATGAAGATGAAAAGCAAAGATGTAGGACTTCACGTACAGACGTCACTGGTGACTCAGTACACTGACACTACTGCACTATAATGTGGCTCTCGACCAACTTTCATAGCAGAATGTGGCTCTCAAGGTAAGAAAGGTTGGGGACCCCTGTTCTAGTGAATCCGAAATTTGGGCCATTAGATTTGTAAAAATCCAGCAAAATGTCAGCCAGTAATTATTTTAAGAGCTGGGAATAGGTTAAAATAAAAATAAAAAATCTATCCTTGTGTCCTAGGCCTGCCCCTCAAATGGCCTGCATCTCCTCGCTCAGTACTCTGCTTCTTGCGCCAAATGTCACTGTGTGAAGTCTAGTCAGCGCTAGAAGATTTGAAGACCAGAGAAGGTGAACGAAAGACTGGGTTTTAGGACAGTATTGTCTTTCATTATTTTTTAACCCCTTCAATTCCCCAACCCGTGTTAAATATGATATGGGGTTTCAAGAGACCTTAGAATGATAAACAGATGATAAAAAGAATGATTGGACCCGCTCTGACCCTCGGTGGCTTTTGAGCCCGCGCCTGAGGATGCCCTGAATCAGATGCTGAGTCCAAGCAGTAATTCCCACCCTACACTGACAAGCTGTCAGGAAAGCGCACTGATTGCGCATGGTGCCGTATAAGCGGGTACTCCAAGGGCACTGTAACGTGTGCTTAGTGTGCAGATGGCACTGTCGGGTGCTAGATAGCAAACATCCACCATACGCGAGAAAAAAAACAAAACTAGGAAGGGGATGATTAAAGAGCGACTTTCACACATCTACACACAAACGTTTTCAAGTATACACTAGCGCATGGCCAAGCGGCCATGCAAACCTTTTATAGCAGTAGTGTTACGGGACCTTCCAGATGGTCCAATAGGAGGTGCAACAGGACCTGAGCATGTGACCCCTGACCTCCAATGGGAGGTCGTCCCATGGGCATGCTCAGTATGGGAAAAGCAAGATTTAGTCCCAGAAAGACCTGCTCGCTGCTGATCAGTGATGGCTACAAAGGCAGAGCCTGGAAAGGAAGCAGTAACCAGTCACATAGTATCAGCTTGAGCCAGACACTGGGACCGACGTCTCCGCTGAGCAGGCTCCACTGCGGCTGGAGAAGAATGGGAGACTGCAGCGACGTAGTTCGAGATTCTCCCTGTGTGGAGGCGGAAACTTGACACCTCACAGAGAACATCTTAAGATGAGGATGATAATTAGAGAGTAGTGTTGAGCGATACCTTCCGATATCGGAAAGTATCGGTATCGGAAAGTATCAGCCGATACCGTCAAAGTATCGGATCTAATCCGATACCCGATCCCAATGCAAGTCAATGGGACGAAAATATCGGAATTAAAATAAACCCTTTCTTTCCTTGTAGGTTAATTCTACATGAAGGAAAACAACTAAGAATAATGTAGGATGTATTGGGGGAGGTGGCGGAGACATTAAAGGCACAGAGGTTTAGCCCAATCAAATAGAATAGCAGGATTTTTATTTTTTTTTATGACGTTCGGCGTTAGAAAGATTTTGACTGTTATTTTTTTTTTTTTTTTGTCAGATATTGATGTTTCACTACTTCCACGCCCTTCACCTTCTTTTTTACTTCTCCCACACTTTCTTCTTCATTATCCTCATCATCAGCTTCTTTGACATCAACTTCTTCACCTTATTCATCTTCTTCTTCATCTTCTACCTATTATTTTTTTTGTTACATTGTTCATATTCTTTTTATTTTACTATTATCTTCTTCATATTCTACTTCTTCATCATATCCTTATTTGTGACAGGCATTCCCGTAGTTGTTATCTATAAAATTTTGAAGATTACACCTTCCGTTCTGCCTGTCACAAAACAGTTACATTTGTCCGCGTTCAGTTTGGCCTGCAGCATCAGGCTTTATCCAGGGGCACCACGAGGAGGAACGGACTCACCCCCATACACTGCTTAGTCTTCTTCTGCTTATAATTTAGATAATATCTTTTGCTCTGATATTTAGTGTTATGCCTAATGTTCTTCTGCTCTTTGTTCTGCAGCCTCTTGTTCTTCTGCTTCTCGGTCTTCCAGGTCGTCGTCGTCTCCAGGGTCGTCGTCTCCGGGGTCGTCGTCATCGGGGTGGTCTTCAGGGTCATCGTCTCCAGGGTCGTCGTCATCACGGTGGTTGTCGTCTCTGGTGTCGTCGTCATCTTAGGGGTGGTCTTCCGGGTCATTGTGTTTAGTCTCTTGAACTTGGAAATGTAGCAGAAGGTACAAGAAGGCTGAGAAAATGCGGAGAAACAGCTGATGGAACTGGAACTTCGGATGGCTACCCGAAGGTCCAAGAGCCAATGGAACTACCGAGGACCAGCTGACGTTACTGGAACCCGGTTACTAAGCAGGAGGTACCCGTGCCTGAAAGCACTACCAAGGACCACCTGACGTTGGTGGAACTCGGATACCCAGAGGGAGGCACCTAACCCAAAGGCTCTGCCCGGAACCAGCTGACGGTACTGGAACCAGGATGGGGAGCAGAAGGTACAAGAGCAAAAGACACTGCCGAGAACCAGCTGATGGAACTGGAACTCGGATGGCGGAACCCGGATGGGTAGCCGAAGGTCCAAGAGCCAATGGAACTACCGAGGACCAGCTGACGTTACTGGAACCCGGTTACTAAGCAGGAGGTACCCGTGCCTGAAAGCACTACCAAGGACCACCTGACGTTGGTGGAACTCGGATACCCAGAGGGAGGCACCTAAGCCAAAGGCTCTGCCCGGAACCAGCTGACGGTACTGGAACCAGGATGGGGAGCAGAAGGTACAAGAGCAAAAGACACTGCCGAGAACCAGCTGACGGTGCTGGAACCCGGATGGGTAGCCGAAGGTCCAAGAGCCAATGGAACTACCGAGGACCAGCTGACGTTACTGGAACCCGGTTACTAAGCAGGAGGTACCCGTGCCTGAAAGCACTACCAAGGACCACCTGACGTTGGTGGAACTCGGATACCCAGAGGGAGGCACCTAAGCCAAAGGCTCTGCCCGGAACCAGCTGACGGTGCTGGAACCAGGATGGGGACCTATTCAAGCTTGTCTTCCTAGAGCCCCAACTAGCAGTGTTGGAGCAAAGGGTCAGCAGGAGGAGGAGAGGGAGCAGAGTGTAGGCCAAAGCCTGCACTGGCGGCAGCTTTGGGTCTGTTGTGTCTGCGTGGCAGTTGCAGGACACGTTGCCGGCTGCACAGCAGGGGAACAGCTGGCGGTGCTGAACCCCACTGACATATTGGCTGGTGTTTTTCTTTGTGCAGCTAGCAGTACCGGGCCCCAACTGGCGGTGTTAGAGCCCAGGCTCTGCAGGGGGAGCAGAGTGTAGGCCGAAGCCTAATTGAACCAATTTCAAAGGTAACCTTTAACACCCCCTCAGGTGTTACAAAGTAGAAGAGCCACAGCTTATGCAGCAGTAGTGCTGCACAAGTCAAAGGTTGCTCTTTTAATTTTTCTCCTTGCACACGCTGAATGAAACACGTATAACATTTAGCCCTTTATACAGTCAAACTGTGTTGGAGGCGCGAGTTCCCTTTGTAATGAGACGCAGCACAGATGTCAAGAATCCCACCTTGGCCCTGGGTGCAGCCTCCTGAGCGTTGTTATTTGCTGTACAGGAGTCTGCGCTGTCGTGTTATCCCTTGGCCTAGCGCTGTTAGCGCTGCCCATCTTCTGACATCATTTAATGTCGGCCGGTGCGGTTCGCGATGACCATGAATCCCAGCCCCGCAGTGTCTTAACATTGTTAAAACACTGCGGGGCTGGGATTCATGGCCTGGCGCAGCACATATGTTCGCCTCTCACACTCGGGTCCTTACACCCGCTTCAGACTGTGCGGCGTCAGCTGATCCCTTATCGCATGCCACGGCCATGAAGCCGCACAGTCTGAAGAAGGCGGAAGGAGATGAGGGACAGGCGAACTGATGCACTGCTCATGCCCATCAATCACACCCTCGCAGTCCCAATAAATAAGACCCCGAGGGGCGTTGTGTGGGTCAGGGCGGCCGCAGAGGCGCAGGCAGCCAAACAATGATGCCAGAAGACGGGCAGCGCTACCAAGGGGGTTGCAGCGTGTCATTACAAAGGAAAGTCACACCTCCGGGACGGTTAAATGGTCACACAGAGGACACATTTTAGACGTGTTTTCAGTTCCACATGTGCGAGGAGAATACGTTTATGAGCCACCTTGCACACATGCAGCATTACTGCTGTACAAGGTGGCTGTAAAACATACAAACGCCTGGGGGAGGGGGGACAGGTTCCCTTCAATTTCAGTTCTTGTGTCTGCGTGGCATTTGCAGGACACGTTGCCGGCTACACAGCAGGGGAAAAGCTGGCGGTGCTGAACCCCACTGAAACATTGGCGAGGTGTTTTTCTCTGTGCAGCTAGCAGTACCGGGCCCCAACTGGCGGTGTTAGAGCCCAGGGTCAGCAGGAGGAGAGGGAGCAGAGTGTAGGCCGAAGCCTGCACTGGCGGCAGCTTTGTGTCTGCGTGGCAGTTGCAGGACACGTTGCCGGCTGCACAGCAGGGGAACAGCTGGCGATGCTGAACCCCACTGACACATTGGCTGGTGTTTTTCTCTGTGCAGCTAGCAGTACCGGGCCCCAACTGGCGGTGTTAGAGCCCAGGCTCTGCAGGGGGAGCAGAGTGTAGGCCGAAGCCTAATTGAACCAATTTCAAAGGTAACCTTTAACCCCCCCTCAGGTGTTACAAAGTAGAAGAGCCACAGCTTATGCAGCAGTAGTGCTCCACAAGTCAAAGGTTGCTCTTTTAATTTTTCTCCTTGCACACGCTGAATGAAACACGTATAACATTTAGCCCTTTATACAGTCAAACTGTGTTGGAGGCACGAGTTCCCTTCGTAATGAGACGCAGCACAGCTGGCAAAAATACCACCTTGGTGCTTGGCGCGGCCTCCTGAGCATCGCATTTTGATGTACAGGAGTCTGCGTTGTTGCGTTATCCCTTGGCCATGCGCTGCCCATCTTCTGACATCATTTCATGTTGGCTGGTGCAGTTCGCGATGCCCATGAATCCCAGCCCCGCAGTGTCTTTACAGTGTTTCACACTGCGGGGCTGGGATTGATGGCCTGGCGCAGTACATAGGTTCGCCTCTCGCTCGTGTCCTTACACCTGCTACAGACTGTGCGGCGTCAGCTGATCCCTTATCGCATGCCGCGGCCATGAAGCTGCACAGTCTGAAGAAGGCGGAAGGAGATGAGTGACAGCCTGGCGAAGATATGCACTGCTCATGCCCGTCAATCACACCCTCGCAGTCAAAATAAATAAGACACCGAGGGGCGTTGTGTCGGGCAGGGCGGCCGCTGTTATGATCCCAATGGCAGGGGACCTCAAAGATTACAGCAAGGTCTGCAAAACATAAATACCAGCTCATAGGGAAGTGGTAACTAGGCTGACCATATACCTGATCCTAGCGCAAACACTAACAGCAGCCGGGGAACGTGCCTACGTTGATCCTAGACGTCACGCGCCAGCCGGAGAACTAACTACCCCTATCAGGGAAAATAAGACCTCTCTTGCCTCCAGAGAAAAGACCCCAAAGTAATACAAGCCCCCAACAAATAATAACGGTGAGGTAAGAAGAAAAGACAAACGTAAGAATGAACTAGATTTAGCAAAGAGAGGCCCACTGACTAATAGCAGAATATAGTAAGAAGACTTATATGGTCAGCAAAAAACCCTGCAAAATATTCACGCTGAATATCCAAGAACCCCCAAACCGACTGACGGTGTGGGGGGAGAATATCAGCCCCCCTATAGCTTCCAGCAATAACAGGAATCACATATTGTACAAGCTGAACAAAAAATATGAACAATGCAAATGATCAAGAGTACGAAAGCAGGACTTAGCTTATCTTGCAAAGAACCAGGGCCTGAAGACAGGAGCAAACAGAAGTGAACTGATTACAACGATGCCAGGCACTGGACTGAGAATCCAGGAAGTTTAAATAGCAACATCCCAGGCCTAACGAAGCAGGTGAGCACCAACCTGGTAAAAGACAATCCAAGTGCCAAATCACTAGTGACCACAAGAGGGAGCCAAAAAGTATAGTTCACAACAGTACCCCCCCTTTAAGGAGGGGTCACCGAACCCTCACCAAGACCACCAGGGCGACCAGGATGAGCAGCGTGGAAGGCACGAACCAAATCGGCCGCATGAACATCAGAGGCGGCCACCCAGGAATTATCCTCCTGACCATAGCCCTTCCATTTGACCAAATACTGGAGCCTCCGTCTAGAGAGATGAGAATCCAAGATCTTCTCCACCACGTACTCCAACTCGCCCTCAACCAACACCGGAGCAGGAGGCTCAACAGCAGGAACCACAGGCACAACGTACCGCCGCAACAAAGACCTATGGAACACGTTGTGAATGGCAAACGACACCGGAAGATCCAAACGAAAAGAAACCGGGTTAAGAACTTCCAAAATTCTATAAGGACCAATAAAGCGAGGTTTAAACTTAGGAGAGGAAACCTTCAGAGGGACATACCGAGAAGACAACCAAACCAAATCCCCAACACGAAGTCGGGGGCCCACACCGCGGCGGCGGTTGGCAAAACGCTGAGCCTTCTCCTGTGACAACTTCAAGTTGTCCACCACATGATTCCAAATCCGCTGCAACCTATCCACCACGGAATCCACCCCAGGACAGTCAGAAGACTCAACATGACCCGATGAGAAACGAGGATGAAAACCAGAGTTGCAGAAGAATGGCGAAACCAAAGTAGCGGAACTAGCCCGATTATTAAGGGCAAACTCTGCCAATGGCAAGAAGGTCACCCAATCATCCTGGTCCGCAGAAACAAAACATCTCAAATAAGCCTCCAGTGTCTTATTAGTTCGCTCCGTTTGACCATTAGTCTGAGGATGGAAGGCTGATGAAAACGACAAATCAATGCCCATCTTAGCACAAAAAGATCGCCAGAATCTGGACACAAACTGGGATCCTCTGTCGGACACGATATTCTCTGGAATGCCGTGTAAACGAACCACATTCTGAAAAAACAAAGGAACCAGATCGGAAGAGGAAGGCAACTTAGGCAAGGGTACCAAATGGACCATCTTGGAAAAACGATCACACACCACCCAGATGACAGACATTCCCCGAGACACCGGAAGATCAGAAATGAAATCCATGGAAATGTGCATCCAAGGCCTCTTCGGGACGGGCAAGGGCAAAAGCAACCCGCTAGCACGAGAACAACAAGGCTTAGCCCAAGCACAAGTCCCACAGGACTGCACAAATGACCGCACATCCCGTGACAAGGAAGGCCACCAAAAGGACCTAGCCACCAAATCTCGGGTACAAAAAATTCCCGGATGCCCTGCCAACACCGAGGAATGAACCTCGGAAATGACTCTGGTGGTCCATTTATCAGGAACAAACAGTCTGTCGGGTGGACACGAGTCAGGTCTACCAGCCTGAAATCTCTGCAACACACGTCGCAAATCCGGAGATATGGCCGACACGATCACTCCCTCTTTAAGAATACCAGCTGGCTCCGAGACTCCAGGAGAGTCAGGCACAAAGCTCCTAGAGAGAGCATCAGCCTTAACATTCTTCGAACCAGGCAGGTATGAGACCACAAAGTCAAAACGAGAGAAAAACAATGACCAACGAGCCTGTCTAGGATTCAGGCGCTTAGCAGACTCGAGATACATCAGATTTTTGTGATCAGTTAAGACCACCACACGATGCTTAGCACCTTCGAGCCAATGACGCCACTCCTCAAATGCCCACTTCATGGCCAACAACTCCCGATTACCAACATCATAGTTCCGCTCAGCAGGCGAAAACTTCCTAGAGAAAAAGGCACATGGTCTCATCACAGAACAACCAGAGCCTCTCTGCGACAAAACAGCCCCAGCACCGATCTCAGAAGCATCCACTTCAACCTGAAAGGGAAGTGAGACATCAGGCTGGCACAAAACAGGCGCCGAAGTAAACCGGCGCTTCAGCTCCTGGAAGGCCTCCACGGCTGCAGGAGCCCAATTAGCCACATCAGAACCTTTCTTGGTCATATCCGTCAAAGGTTTAACAACGCTAGAAAAATTAGCGATAAAGCGACGGTAGAAATTAGCGAACCCCAAGAACTTCTGAAGACTCTTAACAGACGTGGGCTGAGTCCAATCATGAATAGCTCGGACCTTGACTGGGTCCATCTCCACGCCAGAAGGGGAGAAAATAAAACCCAAAAAGGAAACCTTCTGCACTCCAAAGAGACACTTTGAGCCCTTCACAAACAAAGCGTTATCACGCAAAACCTGAAACACCATCCTGACCTGCTTTACATGAGAATCCCAATCATCCGAGAAAACTAGAATATCATCAAGATACACAATCAAAAATTTATCCAGATACTTCCGGAAGATATCATGCATAAAGGACTGAAACACTGAAGGGGCATTAGAGAGCCCAAAGGGCATCACCAAGTATTCAAAATGACCTTCGGGCGTATTGAATGCAGTTTTCCATTCATCTCCCTGCCTAATGCGCACAAGGTTGTACGCACCACGAAGATCTATCTTGGTGAACCACTTGGCGCCCTTAATCCGAGCAAACAAGTCTGACAATAGCGGCAACGGATACTGAAACTTAACAGTGATTTTATTCAGAAGCCGATAGTCTATACAAGGTCTCAAAGACCCGTCTTTCTTGGCCACAAAAAAGAATCCCACACCGAGAGGGGAAGAGGATGGACGAATATGCCCCTTCTCCAAAGACTCCTTGACATAAGAACGCATCGCGGCATGCTCGGGTACAGACAAATTAAATAATCGTCCCTTAGGAAATTTACTGCCAGGAATCAAATCTATAGCGCAGTCACAGTCCCTATGAGGAGGAAGAGCACTGGACCTGGACTCACTGAATACATCCTGATAGTCACACAAATACTCAGGAACTTCTGAAGGAGTAGAAGTAGCAATAGACACCGGCGGAGAATCGCAATGAATTCCCTGACAACCCCAACTTGAGACAGACATAGCCTTCCAATCCAAAACAGGATTATGGGTCTGTAACCATGGCAGACCTAAAACGACCAAATCATTCATTTTATGCAGAACAAGAAAACGAATCACCTCCCGATGTTCAGGAGTCATGCACATGGTCACTTGTGTCCAATACTGTGGTTTATTTTCCGCCAGTGGCGTAGCATCAATTCCTCTGAGAGGAATCGGAACCTTTAATGGCTCCAGGACAAAACCGCAGCGCTTGGCAAACGACAAGTCCATAAGACTCAGGGCAGCACCTGAATCCACAAATGCCATAACAGGGTAGGAAGACAATGAACAAATTAAAGTCACAGACAAAATAAATTTAGGCTGCAAATTACCAATGGTGACAGGACTGACAACCTTGGTTAGGCGTTTAGAGCATGCTGATATAACATGTGTAGAATCACCACAGTAAAAACACAGCCCATTCTGACGTCTATGATTTTGTCGTTCGGTTCTAGTCAGGATTCTATCGCATTGCATTGAGACAGGTGTCTGTTCAGACAACACCGCCAGAGGTTTAGCGGATTTGCGCTCCCGCAAACGCCGATCAATCTGAATAGCCAGCGCCATAGAATCATTCAGACTTGTAGGAATTGTAAAACCCACCATCACATTCTTAATGGCTTCAGAAAAGCCATTTCTGAAATTTGCGGCCAGAGCACATTCATTCCATCGAGTAAGCACGGACCATTTCCGAAATTTTTGGCAGTACACCTCAGCTTCATCCTGGCCCTGAGAGATGGCCAGTAGAGCTTTTTCTGCCTGAATTTCAAAATTAGGCTCCTCATAAAGCAATCCGAGCGCCAGAAAAAACGCATCAACATCCGCCAATGCAGGATCTCCTGGCGCTAACGAGAAAGCCCAATCCTGAGGGTCGCCACGCAAGAAGGAGATAATAATTTTAACTTGCTGAGCTGAATCTCCAGACGAACGAGGTTTCAAAGATGGAAACAATTTACAATTATTCCTAAAATTCCTAAATTTAAATCAATCTCCAGAGAACAGCTCAGGAATAGGTATCTTAGGCTCTGACATAGGACTGCTAACAACAAAATCCTGAATGCCCTGCACACGTGCAGCAAGCTGATCCACACTAGTAATCAAGGTCTGAACATTCATGTCTGCAGCAAAGCTTCAAGCCACTCAGAGATAAAGGGGAGGAAGAAAAAAAAAAAAACTCAGAACTTCTTTTCTTTTAATCCCACTTCAGCAATGCATTAACTATTTATAGGCCTGGCATACTGTTATGATCCCAATGGCAGGGGACCTCAAAGATTACAGCAAGGTCTGCAAAACATAAATACCAGCTCATAGGGAAGTGGTAACTAGGCTGACCATATACCTGATCCTAGCGCAAACACTAACAGCAGCCGGGGAACGTGCCTACGTTGATCCTAGACGTCACGCGCCAGCCGGAGAACTAACTACCCCTATCAGGGAAAATAAGACCTCTCTTGCCTCCAGAGAAAAGACCCCAAAGTAATACAAGCCCCCAACAAATAATAACGGTGAGGTAAGAAGAAAAGACAAACGTAAGAATGAACTAGATTTAGCAAAGAGAGGCCCACTGACTAATAGCAGAATATAGTAAGAAGACTTATATGGTCAGCAAAAAACCCTGCAAAATATTCACGCTGAATATCCAAGAACCCCCAAACCGACTGACGGTGTGGGGGGAGAATATCAGCCCCCCTAGAGCTTCCAGCAATAACAGGAATCACATATTGTACAAGCTGAACAAAAAATATGAACAATGCAAATGATCAAGAGTACGAAAGCAGGACTTAGCTTATCTTGCAAAGAACCAGGGCCTGAAGACAGGAGCAAACAGAAGTGAACTGATTACAATGATGCCAGGCACTGGACTGAGAATCCAGGAAGTTTAAATAGCAACATCCCAGGCCTAACGAAGCAGGTGAGCACCAACCTGGTAAAAGACAATCCAAGTGCCAAATCACTAGTGACCACAAGAGGGAGCCAAAAAGTATAGTTCACAACAGTACCCCCCCTTTAAGGAGGGGTCACCGAACCCTCACCAAGACCACCAGGGCGACCAGGATGAGCAGCGTGGAAGGCACGAACCAAATCGGCCGCATGAACATCAGAGGCGGCCACCCAGGAATTATCCTCCTGACCATAGCCCTTCCATTTGACCAAATACTGGAGCCTCCGTCTAGAGAGACGAGAATCCAAGATCTTCTCCACCACGTACTCCAACTCGCCCTCAACCAACACCGGAGCAGGAGGCTCAACAGCAGGAACCACAGGCACAACGTACCGCCGCAACAAAGACCTATGGAACACGTTGTGAATGGCAAACGACACCGGAAGATCCAAACGAAAAGAAACCGGGTTAAGAACTTCCAAAATTCTATAAGGACCAATAAAGCGAGGCTTAAACTTAGGAGAGGAAACCTTCAGAGGGACATACCGAGAAGACAACCAAACCAAATCCCCAACACGAAGTCGGGGGCCCACACCGCGGCGGCGGTTGGCAAAACGCTGAGCCTTCTCCTGTGACAACTTCAAGTTGTCCACCACATGATTCCAAATCCGCTGCAACCTATCCACCACGGAATCCACCCCAGGACAGTCAGAAGACTCAACATGACCCGATGAGAAACGAGGATGAAAACCAGAGTTGCAGAAGAATGGCGAAACCAAAGTAGCGGAACTAGCCCGATTATTAAGGGCAAACTCTGCCAATGGCAAGAAGGTCACCCAATCATCCTGGTCCGCAGAAACAAAACATCTCAAATAAGCCTCCAGTGTCTGATTAGTTCGCTCCGTTTGACCATTAGTCTGAGGATGGAAGGCTGATGAAAACGACAAATCAATGTCCATCTTAGCACAAAAAGATCGCCAGAATCTGGACACAAACTGGGATCCTCTGTCGGACACGATATTCTCCGGAATGCCGTGTAAACGAACCACATTCTGAAAAAACAAAGGAACCAGATCGGAAGAGGAAGGCAACTTAGGCAAGGGTACCAAATGGACCATCTTGGAAAAACGATCACACACCACCCAGATGACAGACATTCCCCGAGACACCGGAAGATCAGAAATGAAATCCATGGAAATGTGCGTCCAAGGCCTCTTCGGGATGGGCAAGGGCAAAAGCAACCCGCTAGCACGAGAACAACAAGGCTTAGCCCGAGCACAAGTCCCACAGGACTGCACAAATGACCGCACATCCCGTGACAAGGAAGGCCACCAAAAGGACCTAGCCACCAAATCTCGGGTACCAAAAATTCCCGGATGCCCTGCCAACACCGAGGAATGAACCTCGGAAATGACTCTGGTGGTCCATTTATCAGGAACAAACAGTCTGTCGGGTGGACACGAGTCAGGTCTACCAGCCTGAAATCTCTGCAACACACGTCGCAAATCCGGAGATATGGCCGACACGATCACTCCCTCTTTAAGAATACCAGCTGGCTCCGAGACTCCAGGAGAGTCAGGCACAAAGCTCCTAGAGAGAGCATCAGCCTTAACATTCTTCGAACCAGGCAGGTATGAGACCACAAAGTCAAAACGAGAGAAAAACAATGACCAACGAGCCTGTCTAGGATTCAGGCGCTTAGCAGACTCGAGATACATCACATTTTTGTGATCAGTTAAGACCACCACACGATGCTTAGCACCTTCGAGCCAATGACGCCACTCCTCAAATGCCCACTTCATGGCCAACAACTCCCGATTACCAACATCATAGTTCCGCTCAGCAGGCGAAAACTTCCTAGAGAAAAAGGCACATGGTCTCATCACAGAACAACCAGAGCCTCTCTGCGACAAAACAGCCCCAGCACCGATCTCAGAAGCATCCACTTCAACCTGAAAGGGAAGTGAGACATCAGGCTGGCACAAAACAGGCGCCGAAGTAAACCGGCGCTTCAGCTCCTGGAAGGCCTCCACGGCTGCAGGAGCCCAATTAGCCACATCAGAACCTTTCTTGGTCATATCCGTCAAAGGTTTAACAACGCTAGAAAAATTAGCGATAAAGCGACGGTAGAAATTAGCGAACCCCAAGAACTTCTGAAGACTCTTAACAGACGTGGGCTGAGTCCAATCATGAATAGCTCGGACCTTGACTGGGTCCATCTCCACGGCAGAAGGGGAGAAAATAAACCCCAAAAAGGAAACCTTCTGCACTCCAAAGAGACACTTTGAGCCCTTCACAAACAAAGCGTTATCACGCAAAACCTGAAACACCATCCTGACCTGCTTTACATGAGAATCCCAATCATCCGAGAAAACTAGAATATCATCAAGATACACAATCAAAAATTTATCCAGATACTTCCGGAAGATATCATGCATAAAGGACTGAAACACTGAAGGGGCATTAGAGAGCCCAAAGGGCATCACCAAGTATTCAAAATGACCTTCGGGCGTATTGAATGCAGTTTTCCATTCATCTCCCTGCCTAATGCGCACAAGGTTGTACGCACCACGAAGATCTATCTTGGTGAACCACTTGGCGCCCTTAATCCGAGCAAACAAGTCTGACAATAGCGGCAACGGATACTGAAACTTAACAGTGATTTTATTCAGAAGCCGATAGTCTATACAAGGTCTCAAAGACCCGTCTTTCTTGGCCACAAAAAAGAATCCCACACCGAGAGGGGAAGAGGATGGACGAATATGCCCCTTCTCCAAAGACTCCTTGACATAAGAACGCATCGCGGCATGCTCGGGTACAGACAAATTAAATAATCGTCCCTTAGGAAATTTACTGCCAGGAATCAAATCTATAGCGCAGTCACAGTCCCTATGAGGAGGAAGAGCACTGGACCTGGACTCACTGAATACATCCTGATAGTCACACAAATACTCAGGAACTTCTGAAGGAGTAGAAGTAGCAATAGACACCAGCGGAGAATCGCAATGAATTCCCTGACAACCCCAACTTGAGACAGACATAGCCTTCCAATCCAAAACAGGATTATGGGTCTGTAACCATGGCAGACCTAAAACGACCAAATCATTCATTTTATGCAGAACAAGAAAACGAATCACCTCCCGATGTTCAGGAGTCATGCACATGGTCACTTGTGTCCAATACTGTGGTTTATTTTCCGCCAGTGGCGTAGCATCAATTCCTCTGAGAGGAATCGGAACCTTTAATGGCTCCAGGACAAAACCGCAGCGCTTGGCAAACGACAAGTCCATAAGACTCAGGGCAGCACCTGAATCCACAAATGCCATAACAGGGTAGGAAGACAATGAACAAATTAAAGTCACAGACAAAATAAATTTAGGCTGCAAATTACCAATGGTGACAGGACTGACAACCTTGGTTAGGCGTTTAGAGCATGCTGATATAACATGTGTAGAATCACCACAGTAAAAACACAGCCCATTCTGACGTCTATGATTTTGTCGTTCGGTTCTAGTCAGGATTCTATCGCATTGCATTGAGACAGGTGTCTGTTCAGACAACACCGCCAGAGGTTTAGCGGATTTGCGCTCCCGCAAACGCCGATCAATCTGAATAGCCAGCGCCATAGAATCATTCAGACTTGTAGGAATTGTAAAACCCACCATCACATTCTTAATGGCTTCAGAAAAGCCATTTCTGAAATTTGCGGCCAGAGCACATTCATTCCATCGAGTAAGCACGGACCATTTCCGAAATTTTTGGCAGTACACCTCAGCTTCATCCTGGCCCTGAGAGATGGCCAGTAGAGCTTTTTCTGCCTGAATTTCAAAATTAGGCTCCTCATAAAGCAATCCGAGCGCCAGAAAAAACGCATCAACATCCGCCAATGCAGGATCTCCTGGCGCTAACGAGAAAGCCCAATCCTGAGGGTCGCCACGCAAGAAGGAGATAATAATTTTAACTTGCTGAGCTGAATCTCCAGACGAACGAGGTTTCAAAGATGGAAACAATTTACAATTATTCCTAAAATTCCTAAATTTAAATCAATCTCCAGAGAACAGCTCAGGAATAGGTATCTTAGGCTCTGACATAGGACTGCTAACAACAAAATCCTGAATGCCCTGCACACGTGCAGCAAGCTGATCCACACTAGTAATCAAGGTCTGAACATTCATGTCTGCAGCAAAGCTTCAAGCCACTCAGAGATAAAGGGGAGGAAGAAAAAAAAAAAAACTCAGAACTTCTTTTCTTTTAATCCCACTTCAGCAATGCATTAACTATTTATAGGCCTGGCATACTGTTATGATCCCAATGGCAGGGGACCTCAAAGATTACAGCAAGGTCTGCAAAACATAAATACCAGCTCATAGGGAAGTGGTAACTAGGCTGACCATATACCTGATCCTAGCGCAAACACTAACAGCAGCCGGGGAACGTGCCTATGTTGATCCTAGACGTCACGCGCCAGCCGGAGAACTAACTACCCCTATCAGGGAAAATAAGACCTCTCTTGCCTCCAGAGAAAAGACCCCAAAGTAATACAAGCCCCCAACAAATAATAACGGTGAGGTAAGAAGAAAAGACAAACGTAAGAATGAACTAGATTTAGCAAAGAGAGGCCCACTGACTAATAGCAGAATATAGTAAGAAGACTTATATGGTCAGCAAAAAACCCTGCAAAATATCCACGCTGAATATCCAAGAACCCCCAAACCGACTGACGGTGTGGGGGGAGAATATCAGCCCCCCTAGAGCTTCCAGCAATAACAGGAATCACATATTGTACAAGCTGAACAAAAAATATGAACAATGCAAATGATCAAGAGTACGAAAGCAGGACTTAGCTTATCTTGCAAAGAACCAGGGCCTGAAGACAGGAGCAAACAGAAGTGAACTGATTACAACGATGCCAGGCACTGGACTGAGAATCCAGGAAGTTTAAATAGCAACATCCCAGGCCTAACGAAGCAGGTGAGCACCAACCTGGTAAAAGACAATCCAAGTGCCAAATCACTAGTGACCACAAGAGGGAGCCAAAAAGTATAGTTCACAACAGTACCCCCCCTTTAAGGAGGGGTCACCGAACCCTCACCAAGACCACCAGGGCGACCAGGATGAGCAGCGTGGAAGGCACGAACCAAATCGGCCGCATGAACATCAGAGGCGGCCACCCAGGAATTATCCTCCTGACCATAGCCCTTCCATTTGACCAAATACTGGAGCCTCCGTCTAGAGAGATGAGAATCCAAGATCTTCTCCACCACGTACTCCAACTCGCCCTCAACCAACACCGGAGCAGGAGGCTCAACAGCAGGAACCACAGGCACAACGTACCGCCGCAACAAAGACCTATGGAACACGTTGTGAATGGCAAACGACACCGGAAGATCCAAACGAAAAGAAACCGGGTTAAGAACTTCCAAAATTCTATAAGGACCAATAAAGCGAGGCTTAAACTTAGGAGAGGAAACCTTCAGAGGGACATACCGAGAAGACAACCAAACCAAATCCCCAACACGAAGTCGGGGGCCCACACCGCGGCGGCGGTTGGCAAAACGCTGAGCCTTCTCCTGTGACAACTTCAAGTTGTCCACCACATGATTCCAAATCCGCTGCAACCTATCCACCACGGAATCCACCCCAGGACAGTCAGAAGACTCAACATGACCCAATGAGAAACGAGGATGAAAACCAGAGTTGCAGAAGAATGGCGAAACCAAAGTAGCGGAACTAGCCCGATTATTAAGGGCAAACTCTGCCAATGGCAAGAAGGTCACCCAATCATCCTGGTCCGCAGAAACAAAACATCTCAAATAAGCCTCCAGTGTCTGATTAGTTCGCTCCGTTTGACCATTAGTCTGAGGATGGAAGGCTGATGAAAACGACAAATCAATGCCCATCTTAGCACAAAAAGATCGCCAGAATCTGGACACAAACTGGGATCCTCTGTTGGATATTCTCCGGAATGCCGTGTAAACGAACCATATTCTGAAAAAACAAAGGAACCAGATCGGAAGAGGAAGGCAACTTAGGCAAGGGTACCAAATGGACCATCTTGGAAAAACGATCACACACCACCCAGATGACAGACATTCCCCGAGACACCGGAAGATCAGAAATGAAATCCATGGAAATGTGCGTCCAAGGCCTCTTCGGGATGGGCAAGGGCAAAAGCAACCCGCTAGCACGAGAACAACAAGGCTTAGCCCGAGCACAAGTCCCACAGGACTGCACAAATGACCGCACATCCCGTGACAAGGAAGGCCACCAAAAGGACCTAGCCACCAAATCTCGGGTACCAAAAATTCCCGGATGCCCTGCCAACACCGAGGAATGAACCTCGGAAATGACTCTGGTGGTCCATTTATCAGGAACAAACAGTCTGTCGGGTGGACACGAGTCAGGTCTACCAGCCTGAAATCTCTGCAACACACGTCGCAAATCCGGAGATATGGCCGACACGATCACTCCCTCTTTAAGAATACCAGCTGGCTCCGAGACTCCAGGAGAGTCAGGCACAAAGCTCCTAGAGAGAGCATCAGCCTTAACATTCTTCGAACCAGGCAGGTATGAGACCACAAAGTCAAAACGAGAGAAAAACAATGACCAACGAGCCTGTCTAGGATTCAGGCGCTTAGCAGACTCGAGATACATCAGATTTTTGTGATCAGTTAAGACCACCACACGATGCTTAGCACCTTCGAGCCAATGACGCCACTCCTCAAATGCCCACTTCATGGCCAACAATTCCCGATTACCAACATCATAGTTCCGCTCAGCAGGCGAAAACTTCCTAGAGAAAAAGGCACATGGTCTCATCACAGAACAACCAGAGCCTCTCTGCGACAAAACAGCCCCAGCACCGATCTCAGAAGCATCCACTTCAACCTGAAAGGGAAGTGAGACATCAGGCTGGCACAAAACAGGCGCCGAAGTAAACCGGCGCTTCAGCTCCTGGAAGGCCTCCACGGCTGCAGGAGCCCAATTAGCCACATCAGAACCTTTCTTGGTCATATCCGTCAAAGGTTTAACAATGCTAGAAAAATTAGCGATAAAGTGACGGTAGAAATTAGCGAACCCCAAGAACTTCTGAAGACTCTTAACAGACGTGGGCTGAGTCCAATCATGAATAGCTCGGACCTTGACTGGGTCCATCTCCACGGCAGAAGGGGAGAAAATAAAACCCAAAAAGGAAACCTTCTGCACTCCAAAGAGACACTTTGAGCCCTTCACAAACAAAGCGTTATCACGCAAAACCTGAAACACCATCCTGACCTGCTTTACATGAGAATCCCAATCATCCGAGAAAACTAGAATATCATCAAGATACACAATCAAAAATTTATCCAGATACTTCCGGAAGATATCATGCATAAAGGACTGAAACACTGAAGGGGCATTAGAGAGCCCAAAGGGCATCACCAAGTATTCAAAATGACCTTCGGGCGTATTGAATGCAGTTTTCCATTCATCTCCCTGCCTAATGCGCACAAGGTTGTACGCACCACGAAGATCTATCTTGGTGAACCACTTGGCGCCCTTAATCCGAGCAAACAAGTCTGACAATAGTGGCAACGGATACTGAAACTTAACAGTGATTTTATTCAGAAGCCGATAGTCTATACAAGGTCTCAAAGACCCGTCTTTCTTGGCCACAAAAAAGAATCCCACACCGAGAGGGGAAGAGGATGGACGAATATGCCCCTTCTCCAAAGACTCCTTGACATAAGAACGCATCGCGGCATGCTCGGGTACAGACAAATTAAATAATCGTCCCTTAGGAAATTTACTGCCAGGAATCAAATCTATAGCGCAGTCACAGTCCCTATGAGGAGGAAGAGCACTGGACCTGGACTCACTGAATACATCCTGATAGTCACACAAATACTCAGGAACTTCTGAAGGAGTAGAAGTAGCAATAGACACCGGCGGAGAATCGCAATGAATTCCCTGACAACCGCAACTTGAGACAGACATAGCCTTCCAATCTAAAACAGGATTATGGGTCTGTAACCATGGCAGACCTAAAACGACCAAATCATTCATTTTATGCAGAACAAGAAAACGAATCACCTCCCGATGTTCAGGAGTCATGCACATGGTCACTTGTGTCCAATACTGTGGTTTATTTTCCGCCAGTGGCGTAGCATCAATTCCTCTGAGAGGAATCGGAACCTTTAATGGCTCCAGGACAAAACCGCAGCGCTTGGCAAACGACAAGTCCATAAGACTCAGGGCAGCACCTGAATCCACAAATGCCATAACAGGGTAGGAAGACAATGAACAAATTAAAGTCACAGACAAAATAAATTTAGGCTGCAAATTACCAATGGTGACAGGACTGACAACCTTGGTTAGGCGTTTAGAGCATGCTGATATAACATGTGTAGAATCACCACAGTAAAAACACAGCCCATTCTGACGTCTATGATTTTGTCGTTCGGTTCTAGTCAGGATTCTATCGCATTGCATTGAGACAGGTGTCTGTTCAGACAACACCGCCAGAGGTTTAGCGGATTTGCGCTCCCGCAAACGCCGATCAATCTGAATAGCCAGCGCCATAGAATCATTCAGACTTGTAGGAATTGTAAAACCCACCATCACATTCTTAATGGCTTCAGAAAAGCCATTTCTGAAATTTGCGGCCAGAGCACATTCATTCCATCGAGTAAGCACGGACCATTTCCGAAATTTTTGGCAGTACACCTCAGCTTCATCCTGGCCCTGAGAGATGGCCAGTAGAGCTTTTTCTGCCTGAATTTCAAAATTAGGCTCCTCATAAAGCAATCCGAGCGCCAGAAAAAACGCATCAACATCCGCCAATGCAGGATCTCCTGGCGCTAACGAGAAAGCCCAATCCTGAGGGTCGCCACGCAAGAAGGAGATAATAATTTTAACTTGCTGAGCTGAATCTCCAGACGAACGAGGTTTCAAAGATGGAAACAATTTACAATTATTCCTAAAATTCCTAAATTTAAATCAATCTCCAGAGAACAGCTCAGGAATAGGTATCTTAGGCTCTGACATAGGACTGCTAACAACAAAATCCTGAATGCCCTGCACACGTGCAGCAAGCTGATCCACACTAGTAATCAAGGTCTGAACATTCATGTCTGCAGCAAAGCTTCAAGCCACTCAGAGATAAAGGGGAGGAAGAAAAAAAAAAAAAACTCAGAACTTCTTTTCTTTTAATCCCACTTCAGCAATGCATTAACTATTTATAGGCCTGGCATACTGTTATGATCCCAATGGCAGGGGACCTCAAAGATTACAGCAAGGTCTGCAAAACATAAATACCAGCTCATAGGGAAGTGGTAACTAGGCTGACCATATACCTGATCCTAGCGCAAACACTAACAGCAGCCGGGGAACGTGCCTACGTTGATCCTAGACGTCACGCGCCAGCCGGAGAACTAACTACCCCTATCAGGGAAAATAAGACCTCTCTTGCCTCCAGAGAAAAGACCCCAAAGTAATACAAGCCCCCAACAAATAATAACGGTGAGGTAAGAAGAAAAGACAAACGTAAGAATGAACTAGATTTAGCAAAGAGAGGCCCACTGACTAATAGCAGAATATAGTAAGAAGACTTATATGGTCAGCAAAAAACCCTGCAAAATATCCACGCTGAATATCCAAGAACCCCCAAACCGACTGACGGTGTGGGGGGAGAATATCAGCCCCCCTAGAGCTTCCAGCAATAACAGGAATCACATATTGTACAAGCTGGACAAAAAATATGAACAATGCAAATGATCAAGAGTACGAAAGCAGGACTTAGCTTATCTTGCAAAGAACCAGGACCTGAAGACAGGAGCAAACAGAAGTGAACTGATTACAACGATGCCAGGCACTGGACTGAGAATCCAGGAAGTTTAAATAGCAACATCCCAGGCCTAACGAAGCAGGTGAGCACCAACCTGGTAAAAGACAATCCAAGTGCCAAATCACTAGTGACCACAAGAGGGAGCCAAAAAGTATAGTTCACAACAGGCCGCAGAGGCGCAGCCAGCCAAACAATGATGTCAGAAGAAGGGCTGTGCTACCAAGGGGGTCGTTGCGTGTCATTACAAAGGAAAGTCACACCTCAGGGACGTTTTAATGGTCTCAGGGGACACATTGTAGACGTGTTCTGTTCCACGGGTGCAAGGAGAATAAGCTTATGAGCCACCTTGCACACATGCAGTATTACTGCTGTACAAGGTGGATGTAAAACATACAAACACCTGGGGGTGGGGCGACAGGATCCCTTCAATTTCAGTTCTTGTGTCTGCGTGGCTTTTGCAGGACACGATGCCGGCTACGCAGCAGGGGAACAGCTGGCGGTGCTGAACCCCACTGACACATTGGCGAGGTGTTTTTCTCTGTGCAGCCAGCACTTCCGGACAGCAACTAGCGGTGTTGGAGCCCGGGCTCTGCAGGTGGAGCAGAGTGTAGGCCGCAGCCTGCACTGGAGCAAGTTGAAAGGGAACCTTTAACACCCCTTCCAGGCGTTTGTAGCTGAAAGAGCCATCTTGTACAGCACTAATGCTGGAAAAGGTAAACTTAGCTCTTTTAATTATGGTCCTTGCACATGCTGAACCTAACACTTTTGAAATGTGTCCCCTCACACGGTTAAACCGTCCGGTCGGTGGAACTTTCCTTTGTCATGTGACGCAGCACAGCCGTCATTCTTACCCCCTTGGCGCCGTGCGCCTCCTCCTCAGCGTTGTTTGATTCCGTCCCGGAGCCTGCGCTGTTATGTTATCCCTTGGCCAGGCACACTTAGCGCTGCCCGTCTTCTGACATCATTTGGTGTCAGGATGGCTGCGCCTGTGCGGCCGCGCTGGAGGAGATCCCGCCTCGCTGTGTCATCTAATGTAATCACTCTGCGGACCTGTGATCCATGGGCATGAGCAGTGCATATCCTCGCCTCTCACTCCCCTCCCTACGGCTTCTTCAGACTGTGCGGTGTCACGGCCGTGGCATGCTATTAGGGATCAGCTGACAGCGAACAGTCTGAAGAAGGCGTAGGGAGATGAGTGAGAGGCGGAGAATCAGATATGCACTGCTAATGTCCATGGATCACAGGTCCGCAGTGGGATTAAATCAGAAGACACTACGAGGCGGGATCTCGTCCAGCGCGGCCGCACAGGCGCAGCCATCCTGACACCAAATGATGTCAGAAGACGGGCAGCGCTAAGTGTGCCTGGCCAAGGGATAACATAACAGCGCAGACTCCGGGACAGATTCAAACAACGCTGAGGAGGAGGCGCACGGCGCCAAGGGGGTAAGAATGACGGCTGTGCTGCGTCACATGACAAAGGAAAGTTCCACCGACCGGACGGTTTAACCGTGTGAGGGGACACATTTCAAAAGTGTTAGGTTCAGCATGTGCAAGGAGCACCACGAAAAGAGGCACTTTTTCCCTTTGCATCATTACTGCTGCACAAGGTGTCTCCTTCAGTAACAAACGCCTGAGGGGGGGGGACAGGTTCCCTTAAATTTAACTTGTTGTGCCTGCGTGGCGGTCGCAGGACACGTTGCCGTATACACAGCAGGGGAGCAGCAGGCATTACTGAACCCCACTAACACATTGGCGAGGTGTTTGGCTCTGTGCGGACAGCACTTCTGGATGGCAACTAGCGGTGTTGGAGCCCAGGGACAGGTGGAGGAGGAGGAGGAGGTGGAGGAGATAGGAGGGATTGCCACACACACAGCAGGGGAACAGCTGACGTTACTGAACCCCAATAACAGAGGAGGGACTGTTGGGACTGTGCGGACAGCACTTCTGGACGGCAACTAGCGGTGTTGGAGCCCAGGGACAGGTGGAGGAGGAGGAGGTGGAGGAGATAGGAGGGATTGCCACACACACAGCAGGGGAACAGCTGACGTTACTGAACCCCAATAACAGAGGAGGGACTGTTGGGACTGTGCGGGCAGCACTTCTGGATGGCAACTAGCGGTGTTGGAGCCCAGGGACAGGTGGAGGAGGAGGAGGTGGAGGAGATAGGAGGGATTGCCACACACACAGCAGGGGAACAGCTGACGTTACTGAACCCCAATAACAGAGGAGGGACTGTTGGGACTGTGCGGGCAGCACTTCTGGACAGCAACTAGCGGTGTTGGAGCCCAGGGACAGGTGGAGGAGGAGGAGGTGGAGGAGATAGGAGGGATTGCCACACACACAGCAGGGGAACAGCTGACGTTACTGAACCCCAATAACAGAGGAGGGACTGTTGGGACTGTGCGGGCAGCACTTCTGGATGGCAACTAGCGGTGTTGGAGCCCAGGGACAGGTGGAGGAGGAGGAGGTGGAGGAGATAGGAGGGATTGCCACACACACAGCAGGGGAACAGCTGACGTTACTGAACCCCAATAACAGAGGAGGGACTGTTGGGACTGTGCGGACAGCACTTCTGGACGGCAACTAGCGGTGTTGGAGCCCAGGGACAGGTGGAGGAGGAGGAGGTGGAGGAGATAGGAGGGATTGCCACACACACAGCAGGGGAACAGCTGACGTTACTGAACCCCAATAACAGAGGAGGGACTGTTGGGACTGTGCGGGCAGCACTTCTGGATGGCAACTAGCGGTGTTGGAGCCCAGGGACAGGTGGAGGAGGAGGAGGTGGAGGAGATAGGAGGGATTGCCACACACACAGCAGGGGAACAGCTAACGTTACTGAACCCCAATAACAGAGGAGGGACTGTTGGGACTGTGCGGGCAGCACTTCTGGATGGCAACTAGCGGTGTTGGAGCCCAGGGACAGGTGGAGGAGGAGGAGGTGGAGGAGATAGGAGGGATTGCCACACACACAGCAGGGGAACAGCTGACGTTACTGAACCCCAATAACAGAGGAGGGACTGTTGGGACTGTGCGGACAGCACTTCTGGACGGCAACTAGCGGTGTTGGAGCCCAGGGACAGCAGGAAAAGCAGAGGAACACAATGTAAGCCGAAGCCTGATTGGAGAAAGTCGAAAGGGAACCTTTAACCCCCCCCCCCCAAGGCGTTTGTAGCTGAAAGAGCCAGCTTGTGCAGCACAAAAGATGCAAAAGGAAAAGGTGGCTCTTTTCATTATGCTCCTTGCAAACACAGAACTAAACACTTATAAAATGTGTCCCCTGAAACCGTGAGACCGTCCCGGAGGTGGGACTTTCCTTCGTAATATGATGCAGCACAGCCGTCATTCTTACCCCCCCGGCGCCGTGCCACGGCTCCTCAGCGTTGTTTGATTCCGTCCCGGAGCCTGCGCTGTTATGTTATCCCTTGGCCAGGCACACTTAGCGCTGCCCATCTTCTGACATCATTTGGTGTCAGGCTGGCTGCGCCTGTGCGGACGCGCTGGCCGAGAGCCCGCCTCGCAGTGTCGTCTAATGTAATCCCACCGCGGGCCTGGGATCCATGGCCATGCGCAGTGCATATTCTCGCCTCTCACTCCCCTCCCTACGGCTTCTTAAGACTGTGCGGTGTCACGGCCGTGGCATGCTATTAGGGACCAGCTGACACCGCACAGTCTGAAGAAGCCGTAGGGAGATGAGTGAGAGGTGGAGGTTCAGATATGCACTGCGCATGTCCATGGATCTCAGGCCCCCAGTGGGATTAAATCAGAAGACACTGCGAGGCGGGCTCTCGGCCAGCGCGGCCGCACAGGCGCAGCCATCCTGACACCAAATTATGTCAGAAGACGGGCAGCGCTAAGTGTGCCTGGCCAAGGGATAACATAACAGCGCAGGCTCCGGGACGGAATCAAACAACGCTGAGGAGCCGGGGCACGGCGCCAAGGGGGTAGGAATGACGGCTGTGCTGCGTCATATTACGAAGGAAAGTCCCACCTCCGGGACGGTTTTACGGTATCAGTGGACACATTTTATAAGTGTTAAGTTCTGCGTGTGCAAGGAGCTAAACAAAAATAGCTACCTTTTCCTTGTGCAGCATTACTGCTGCACAAGGTGGCTCTTTCAGTAACAAACGCCTTGGGGGGGGGGACAGGTTCCCTTACATTTCAGTTGTTGTGTCAGCGTGGCGGTCGCAGGACACATTGCCGGCTACACAGCTGGGGATCAGCTGACGTTACTGAAACCCAATAACACTGGGTCGTATGTTTTGACTGTGCAGACGGCACTTCTGAGCCTCAACTGGCGGTGTTGGAGCCCAGGAATTTAAGTTCAGGTGGTAGAAAGATGAACACAACAGGAGACCTGGATAACGTAGACAGTGACCTAATTATTTAATCAGGAAGTGGAGTGGCAAATTCCTGCGAGATCCAGGCCTTGTTCATTTTCAGGAAAGTAAGCCGGTCAACGTTATCGGAGGATAGTCGCATGCGACGGTCAGTTAGTACACCACCTGCAGCACTAAAGACACGTTCCGATAATACACTAGCCGCAGGGCAAGCCAGCACCTCCAATGCATACTGGCTTAGCTCTGGCCATGTATCCAGCTTTGAGACCCAAAACTTGAAAGGGGAAGAGCCGTCTGGGAGTACAGCAAGAGGGCAAGACACGTAGTCTGTCACCATCTGACAGAACCGTTGCCTCCTGCTGACTGGAGCCGTCTGTGATGGTGTAGACTTTTGTGGTGGGCACAGAAAACTGTGCCACAGTTCGGCCATACTGGTCTTGCCTTGGGCAGAGGCACTGCTTCTGCTCCCTCTTTGTGCAGAGCCTCCACCACTGCCTGGACGCACTGAGCTGCTTTGTAATGCACTAGCAGCACTTCTCTCAGTTGGAATGGAGAAGATGATGGAATTCACCAGTGTGTCTTGGTACTCCCGCATTTTTCGCTCCCGGTTCAACGGTGTGATGAGGCTTTCTACGTTGTCCCGGCAGCGAGGATCGAGGAGGGTGAACACCCAATAATCAGACATGTTGAGAATGTGGGCGATGCGGCTGTCGTTTCTCAGGCACTGCAGCATGTAATCCACCATGTGCTGCAGACTGCCAACTGCCCAAGAAACGCTGTCCCCTGCTGGAGGCGTGATCTCTGCCCGCTCGTCATCACCCCACCCTCGCTGTACACACTGAGTACTGGACAATTGTGTAACTCCCTCCTCTGGACGGATGTCTTCCTCCTCCATTGACTCCTCCTCATCCTCCTCACAAACTGTCCCCTGCCTACGCGTTTGTGAGGAACCACGTGGCACTGACTGTCCAGAAGATGATGGAAATGGTGAATCCTCATCCTCCACCTCTTCCACAACATCATCCCTTAGCGCTTGCAGTGATTTTTCAAGCAGGCAGATAAGGGGGACAGTCATGCTGACTAGTGCATCATCTGCACTCGCCATCCGCGTGGAATAATCGAAGGGACGCAAAACCTGGCAGACGTCCTTCATAGTGGCCCACTCTGTGGTTGTGAAGTCTGAACGGCGTGGAGTGCGACTTCTTTGCGCCTGATGCAGCTGGTACTCCATTACAGCTTGCTGCTGCTCACACAACCGCTCCAACATATGTAACGTGGAATTCCACCTGGTAGGTAGGTCACATATGATGCGATGTTCCGGCAGGTGGTGTCGGCGCTGCAGAGCCGCAATGAGCGCTTTTGCCGTGCTGGAACGCCGCAAGTGAGCACACTCTAGGCGGACCTTGTGCAGCAGTGCATCAAGATCCGGATAGTCCCTCAAAAAACTCTGCACGACCAAATTGAGCACATGTGCCAGACATGGGATGTGAGTGAGGTTGCCGAGGCCCAGAGCTGCCACCAGATTTCGGCCATTATCACACACTACCATGCCTGGCTGGAGATTCGCTGGCACAAACCACACATCGCTCTCCTGCTTGATGGCATTCCAGAGCTCCTGCGCTGTGTGGCTTCGATTCCCCAAAGAAATTAATTTCAAGACGGCCTGTTGACGTTTGGCCACAGCTGTGCTCATGTCGGTCGTAACAGGTAAACGTTCATCACGGGTCCATGTGGAGGTGGACTGTGACGGCTCCTGCAGCGATGATTCTGAGGAACTGGTGTAAGAGGAGGAGTCAATGCGTACAGAATGGATTCCTGCAATCCTTGGATTGGGCAGGACACGTCCTGCGCCACTCGCACGGTCTGTACCCGGCTCAACGACATTAACCCAATGGGCAGTGAGGGAAAGGTATCGCCCCTGTCCATGTTGACTGGTCCACGCATCGGTGGTGAGGTGGACCTTGCTACTGACGGCATTCAGTAGCGCGTGTTTTATGTGTCCCTCCACATGCTTGTGCAGGGCAGGGATGGCTTGCCTGCTGAAGTAAAAGCGGCTGGGCACATTGTACTGTGGGACTGCCAATGACATCAAGTCACGGAAGCTGTCAGTCTCCACCAGCCTGAATGACAGCATTTCCAGTGACAGAAGTTTGGCAATGCCTGCAGTCAGAGCCTGTGCTCGTGGGTGGTTTGACGAGAAAGGCCGCCTTTTCTCCCATGCCTGTACTACCGATGGCTGTAGACTGGGCTGGGAGTGTGTGGATGACTGGGAAAGTGGTGCTGCGAGTGGAATTACAGCGGGTCTCTGGACAACAAGGCCAGAGGTTCTTCCACGGCGTTCCTGGGAGGAAGCCAAACCAGCTGCGTGTGAGCTGGAGGAAGAGGCAACACGAGCTGAAGAGGTGGTAGCTGCCGCTGTTGGTTGGCCTAGCTCTTCAGTGTGTTTTTCTAACTCCGCCGCGTGCCTGGTGCGCACGTTTCCACATGTTGGAGGTATTGAGGTTGCTGACATTTTTCCCTCTTTTGACTTTATGATGACACACCTTGCATTTGACATAGCAAATGTCATCTGCAACTGTGTCAAAAAAGGACCAGGCACTGCAAGTCTTGGGAGCGCCCTTTTTGGCTTTTGGAAGAGACATGCTCCTAACGGGTGCCAAAGCGGAGGCTGCAGGATCCGCAGTCTTCCCCCTCCCTCTCCCTCTTTGGGCCGTACGGGGAATCTCTTCCTCAGAGCTGCTCCCACCACCTTCCTGTCCCTCACGCCAAGATGGGTCAAGGACCTCATCATCTACACTACCCTCTGCCCCCAACTGCTCCTCCTGGGTAGTCTCAGCAGCAGAGCACGCACCAGTAAGTGGCACCTGAGTGTCATCATCAGCTGATGCGGCCTGCGATGTGGTGACCGGAGCCACTGGCCCACCCGCCTCTTCAGAGGAAGAGAGAAAAAGCTGTTGGGCATCACTGCACCCTGCCTCTTCTTCCATTTCTCCAATGCTGCTTGGCTGGCCCCCTGTTTCCAAGCCAAGAGATTCAGAGAACAGAAGTAGAGACGGCTCCTGTCCTGGGCTCTCTGTCTGCCTGGGTAATTTGGCAGGTGGTGAAGAGACAGATGGCTGCTCTCCAGTGCTCTGTGTCTGAGAGGATGTGGCACTAATTGAAGTTGATGCATTAGCTGCCATCCATCCGACAACGGCTTCAATTTGTTCTTCACGCAGCAGCGGTGTACGGCACTCTGCGACAAAGCTGCGCATGAATGACTGTTCCCTGGTGAAAGTGGGTGCTGATGAGTCACCGGTGCCCGCAGCAGGCACAGAATCCCCACGTCCCCTCCCTGCTCCGCGCCCACGCCCACGTGCCTTACTCACTGCCTTCTTCATCTTGGTTGACTGATAAAGATAAGCAGAAAAGTACTAACGGTTTTGTGTGCTTATTCCTGAACAACTCCTAACAGGTATAAGAAACACTAATTTTCTAAAGTGTGGACTAGACTTTAATATGAGCTAATGTGGCCTACACAAATGTAAAGTGGTGTCACTGGTGTGTTTGGTAAACTTTATTATTTATTTATTTTTTGGGGGCTGAACTGACAACAGATAGAGCTGCAGTCACACGGAGACCGTGCAGACAGACCGTGCAGACAGCCGTAAACGGCGCTGCAAGGCCCAAAAACCCTCCTCTACGTTATCCTATGTAGTGTTTTTCCACAAGTTAGCTGGAGACGGGTGGAAAGACACTAATAGGAATTTTTTGAAAAAATGTGCAGCAGCCTGCACTACTTAAAACAAAATGAAAATTGATTTTGCGGTATGACGCAGTGAAGAACCCTGAGCTGGAGACAACCAGGCTATGGCTGCTCACAGACTACAGGGCGAGCTGCAGTCACACGGAGACCGTGCAGACAGCCATAAACAGCGCTGCAAGGCCCAAAAACCCTCCTCTACGTTATCCTATGTAGTGTTTTTCCACAAATTAGCTGGAGACGGGTGGAAAGACACTAATAGGAATTTTTTGAAAAAATGTGCAGCAGCCTGCACTACTTAAAACAAAATGAAAATTGATTTTGCGGTATGACGCAGTGAAGAACCCTGAGCTGGAGACAACCAGGCTATGGCTGCTCACAGACTACAGGGCGAGCTGCAGTCACACGGAGACCGTGCAGACAGCCGTAAACGGCGCTGCAAGGCCCAAAAACCCTCCTCTACATTATCCTATGTATTGTTTTTCCACAAATTAGCTGGAGACGGGTGGAAAGACACTAATAGGAATTTTTGGAAAAAATTAGCAGCAGACTACACTACTTGGAAAAAAAAAAAAAAAAGAACAGTATGAGGCAATGAACCACCCTCCCTGAACTGAATACAACCAGCTATGGATGGCCTATGTGGCTGCACTCAGACTAGAGAGTGGGCTGCACTCACACACACACACACGCAGACCTTGCAGATCGCTGTGAAAATAGCACTACAAGGCAAAAGCAAGGTGATTAGTAGGTGAACACAGCGGTTGCTAAATTAGCCTTGGAAAAGCACAAAGAAGCAAATCGCTATCTCTAAACTGGCCCTCAGTCAGCAAACAGCGTCCTGTCACTAACTGAATTCACAGCAGAGTGAGCGCAAAATGGCGCCAGCGACTTTTAAACTGCATCATGACATCATTTCAGCAGCCAATCACAGCCTTGCCAGTAGTTTCATGCCCTCCATGCTGAACAGGATGTGCCCACACTTGGAATCATTCTCATTGGCTGATTTCGTACAAATTTGTGCAGTTTGAATCCTGGGAACTTCCGATTCCGGTATCCGATACGCGGCAAGTATCGGATCTCGGTATCGGAATTCCGATACCGCTAAGTAACGGCCGATACCCGATACTTGCGGTATCGGAATGCTCAACACTATTAGAGAGCTGTGTTAAGTGACTAGAAGAGCACTGTCCCCTGATGACATCCTGTTTCAGTAGAAGTGATAGATATTGCGGGAAAATGAGTGCAGCCCCAGCCTCCTGTGATGTCCCATTTTTTACTGCTCTCAAATGAAACATCACAGGAATTGAAGTTTAAATAACATATTTAGGGATTAGCCGGATAGAGAAGGGCAGGGTAACTTATAATAAAGCTAATTATAAAAGGGCTTAGGGTTTAAAAATAGGTATTTATAAACGACACTAAAGGTATTATCCACTCCCCCCTTTAAATTCCTCAACCTTTTATTCTGATGACAACTTTATAACCCCTTGATATTTTCTCAAACAGCTTAATTGGGTAGTCACCTGGAATGGCTTTTGAAAAGTCTTAAAAGACTTCCCAGAAGTTAACCTCATATAACTCCTCAGTGGGCTTTGATACATTAAAAAATAATAAATAACATACATGCTTATGTACATGTGAAAGATACTTGCTCTGAAGGTTGATCATGTTTATCCACACTCAGGATCATAAGAGACAAACTTCATCCTTTTTGTTAGACTGGACAAGGCATTATGGATGAATTTATACCTTTTCAGATCCCTAGGTTGAACTTGAGGGAGGTGTTGTTTTTTTGTAACTATATTCAGTAGCTGACGTGAGCACATGGACAGAGTGACTTCTGAAAATGATCCTGGTACATACACTACAAACACTTAAATGTTGCAGTCAGAGAGTGAACATAGATCTTAGAGGCGGGTGTTGGCTGCATAATATTGCCAGCAACCGCCTCAAAAATCAACGTTCAAACTCTGCAACATTTCAGCATTGTGATCCACTTGGATCTGTTCCAGTGCCAATTGGTTACTTTTGCAGCCAGTAGTCTACTTAGAACCAACCCCAGTCAGCGCCATTTGGTTACACCTATAAAACCCAGCCACACAATATTCAGCAGTTCAAGAGATTAATTAGGTTCAGTTATATGGGGACTAAAATAGTAGACAAAAAGTAATTTTAACTAGTTTCTAAAGGTATTTTTAAAAAATGTTAAAAAATATTATTTTACTCTCCTTTTTCCCAAACCAAAAAATAAGGTTTTAAAAAAATGCATATTTGGAAATAGCTATGTCTATAAAAAGCCAATATATCAAAATATAACATTCTTTAATCCTTCCAGTAAATATGGTAAAGAAAAAAATTAAAATGCCAGAATTGATCAATTTCAATCATGCTACATTCTCCCAAAAATACAATAAAAATGTCCCCAAATGTATATACCATATTTTTGGGATTATAAGACATACTTTTTATCCCCAAAATTTGGGAGGAAAGTGGGGGTGCATTTTATAATCCAAAGGTAGCTTACCTGAGGGATGTCAGCAGTGGAGTGGGGTCACAGAAGGCAGGATCTCTGATTCAGGAGGCCGGCAGCAGGAGTGGGGCGATGCTGGGGGCCTTGGGCTCTCATAAGATGTTTCTCATTGATTTCCCTGTGGCAGCCAGAAAATGGCAACCAGAGGTGGAGCATGTGTAGATTGAGATCTTCGGAGACAAGATCTCGGGAAGATGAGATCTCGTTTTTTGAGATCTGAATCTGCTCTGGCTGCCATTTTCCCAAAGCCCACCACAGGGAAATCAATGGGAAAGGTGACTCCGTTCACTGGTGCCAACATCTTATGAAAGTTGAGGGCTTGCAGCCTTGCACCACCTGGATGCTCCCTCTTCCCAACTCAGGGTCGCAGCATCGCCCCACTCCTGCCGCCGCCAGCCTTGTGAAGCAGCGACCCTGCCTCCTGTGACTCAACTCCACCACCATCCAATGATAAGCTACCGTTAAAACGGACTATAATATGCACCACCATTTAATTTTTTTTTTTATTCAATTTCCCCCCCAAAATTTGGGGTGTGTCTTATGGTCCACAAAATGCGGTGCTCCAAAATGGCTGAAATAAAAACTCCTCACTCAAGAAACAAGATCTCATATAGTTCCATTGATGTAAAAGTAAAAAAAAGTAATGGTTCTCAGAAATTGTTGAAATGGAAATGAGCTGAAGAATATTGTTCCCAGGTCATTGCGTGGCATAAAAACTGAACAGAAAAAAATACAATGGCAGAATTGTGTTGTCATGTTGGACGCTATTCACACTAGGGCGTCCGACAGACAGCGGTAATTCCACATTCATCCACTATACGCTCAGTGGCGCCGGCTAGACTTTATCCAGTTATTCCGGGATTAATCTAGCTGGTAATCGGGTTGGAGGCTGGGTCACGCCCGTGGCCTTTAAATAGTCATTCTGGACTTTGGGCATCGCCGATTATAGCTTGTGTCTTGTGCCTGGTGATCTCGGTCTGGAGAGGTGGTCTAGGAGAATAAATATCATATCTGGTGGTGTATTATCCTTTGTCATATTTCTCCTTCCTATATTTGTATTTGTTTTGCCCTGTGCACATTATAGTGTTTTCCTGTGTATCTGGGGCGTGTTGCATTTTTAGTTTTTCCCTGTCTGTGCTTTCTGTAGGGGTTGGTGTGTGGTCTTATCACTGGGAGGCGGGTGGAGGTTTCAGCATAGGACTGAAACAGGAGTCAGGGTCAGGCCTGGCGGCCCAGACAAGCACACCATCAGTGTAAATTCTGGGAGAGGGACAGACAGGGTTTTCCCTAGTCTGAGGGATATCGCAGGGGCCCGGGTAATCAGCTGTAGTCTACCCAGCACCCGCGTGACATTATAATCAGCCCAAAATAAATTTTGGATGCCATGGATCCCATGACTTCCATAACCCGCCAGTTGGAGGCGCTGTCCTTACAGGTCACTGAGTTGAAGGGGCAGTTCAGCAACAGGGTCTGGTAGTATCTAATGTGCAAGCTGAAAATGCAGGTAGAGTTCCAGAGCCAAAGATTCCTTTACCTGAGAGGTTTGCTGGGGAACGCAGTAAATTTGTTGTTTTTCGTGAAGCTTGCAAATTATATTTTCGTATGCGCCCGGTTTCCTCAGGTAATGAGGCTCAGCGTGTGGGCCTGGTATTGTCATTACTGAATGGAGACCCCCAAGCATGGGCATTTTCATTACCATCTGATGCAGCTGCATTTAACTCAGTGGAGATTTTTTTTCCTGCTCTTGGACTCATATATGATGATCCTGACAGATTGGCTCTAGCAGAATCTGAAATACGCGCTCTCCGCCAGGGGGAGCGAATGGCGGAGGATTACTGTTCTGAATTTCGCCGCTGGGCGGTGGACACACAATGGAATGACCCGGCGCTGCATAGTCAGTCTGTTCATGGGGTTTCGAGAAGGGTTAAACAAGCCCTCCTGATGTATGAGACTCCTGCTTCTCTAGAGTCTGCCATGAGTCTTGTTGTCTGCATTGATCGCTGTTTGCGTCAGGGGGTGCAAGAGACGCCACTTATGGGGGAGGACGTAGGTGCACGTGAGGCTGCTGCAGGTGAGCCCACGGAGCCTATGCGAATCGCAGGGGTGTCACATCATCGAGCCCCCCTCATTCAGGAATCAGGGAGCCTGTTTTTGCTGTGGTAAAAAAGGGCATTATGTTAATGCTTGTCCTCTGTTTTCTAAGAAAAGCGCAACGGCGGAAAACTACTAAGCTCAGAGGGTGTGGAGGAGGCCAATCTGAGCTTATGCATATCCTCCATTGTGGTCTCTCAATGTATGCTTCCTGCCAGAGTTATGGTCACTGGCAGAGAGCTGCCAATCACTGTTTTTGTGGATAGTGGGTCGGCCACTAATCTCATTGATGAGGAGTTTGCGCGCACGGCCGGGTTCACGGTCGAAAAACTGCCTCATCCTATCCGGGTGGTCACCATCAATGCTACTCCACTCCCACATGGGGAGATTACTGAGTTTGTGGCTGAGGTTAAACTCCACATTGGGGTCCTACATTCGGAGCAAGTTACATGTAGGGTGCTCAGTAATCTTCCTGCACAAATGGTTCTGGGTTTTCCATGGTTGTCTGTGCACAACCCGGTGATTGACTGGAAGACTCAGGACATAATTCAGTGGAGCGGATTCTGCCAGGAGAATTGCCTGGCCACATGTGTGTCCGCTGTGACTCCTAGCATTCCTGAGTCACTGCTGGATTTCGCAGATGTGTTCTCTGAGAAGGGTTGCTCAGAATTGCCACCACATCGACCCTATGACTGAACTATTAGGTTTAAACCAGGGGCCAAATTGCCGAAAGCTAGGTTGTTTAACATCTCTGGTTCTGAGAGGCAGGCTTTAAAAGATTACATTGCTGAGAGTTTGAGCAAAGGGCACATCAGGCCTTCATCCTCGCCGGTGGCAGCGGGGTTCTTCTTCATTAAGAAGAAAGATGGCGGACTACGTCCATGTCTGGATTTCAGGGAGTTAAACCAGATTACGGTTCGTGATCCATACCCTATGCCACTGATACCTGATTTGTTCAACCAGGTGGCTGGTGCTAAGTGGTTTTCCAAGCTTGACCTCAGGGGGGGCGTACAACCTCGTAAGAGTCCGTCAAGGTGATGAGTGGAAGATGACTTTTAATACTCCTGAGTGTCATTTTGAAAATTTGGTGATGCCATTTGGGTTGACAAACGTGCCTGTTGTATTTCAACATTTCATAAATGATGTGTTCTCGCATGTCCTGGGGAAATTCGTTATTGTGTACCTAGATGACATTCTCATTTATTCATGCGACCGTGATACTCATTTAGAGCATGTGAGGCAGGTGTTACAGCTACTCAGAGAAAATAAGCTCTATGCAAAACTGGAGAAATGTGTTTTTTCGGTTCAGGAGTTGCCTTTCTTGGGTTATGTTGTGTCTGCTTCAGGGTTTAAAATGGACGCCGCTAAGGTGCAAGCGGTGCTGCATTGGGAACAGCCTGATAACCTAAAAGCACTCCAGCGGTTCCTTGGATTTTCTAATTATTATAGAAAATTTATCAAAGATATTTCTACCATTGCTAAACCGCTTACTGACATGACGAAAAAGGGTACCAATTTCTCCGCCTGGCCTGAGGCTGCTGTGCGCGCATTCGAATTTCTGAAGAACAGTTTTCCTTCGGCCCCCATTCTGGTGCAACCAGACATATCAAAACCGTTTACTGTGGAAGTTGATGCGTCTGAGGTTGGAGTGGGGGCGGTGCTGTCACAAGGCTCATCCTTGGGCGAGTTGCGTCCATGCGCCTACTTTTCCAAGAAGCTGTCGCCCGCCGAACGTAACTACGATATCGGCAACAGGGAGTTGTTGGCTATCAAGTTGGCTTTTAAGGAATGGCGACACTTCTTGGAGGGGTCGGTCCACCAGGTTACAGTTATCACTAGTGTTGAGCGATACCTTCCGATATTCAAAAGTATCAGTATCGGATTGGATCGGCCGATATCCAAAAAATATCGGATATCGCCGATAACGATACCCGATACCAATACAAGTCAATGGGACACAAATATCGGAAGCTATCCTGGATGGTTCCCAGGGTCTGAAGGAGAGGAAACTCTCCTTCAGGCCCTGGGATCCATATTCATATAAAAAATAAAGAATAAAAATAAAAAATATGGATATACTCACCCCTCCGACGGACCCTGGCTCTCAGCGGTGCAAGCATCTGCCTCTGTTCCTAATAATGCAGTGAGTGAAGGACCTTCGATGACGTCGCAGTCACATGAGCGGTCACGCGACCAATCACAAGACCGCGACATCATCGCAGGTCCTACACTCACTGCATTCTTAGGAATGGAGGCTGCCGGTTGCACCGCTGAGGTCCAGGGTCCGTCGGAGGGGGGAATATATCCATACTTTTTATTTTTATTCTTTATTTTTTATATGAATATGGATCCCAGGGCCTGAAGGAGAGTCTCCTCTCCTCCAGACCCTGGGAACCATATGCACCGCACACGCCTGGGAACTTATAGGAACTTCCGATTCCGATTTCCGATATCACAAAAATATCGGAACTCGGTATCGGAATTCCGATAAAGCGAATATCGGCCGATACCCGATATTTGCAGTATTGGAATGATTAACACTAATTATCACCGACCATAAAAATCTGCTTTATTTAGAGTCAGCCAAGCATCTGTCCCCCAGGCAGGCTCGCTGGGCATTGTTTTTCACGCGTTTCAACTTTTTTGTTACGTACCGACCGGGGTCTAAGAACACTAAGGCAGGTGCTTTATCCAGGTGTTTTCCTGGGGGAGAACCGCGGGAAGATCCGGTACCCATCCTCCAAAAAGGTGTAGTGGTCTCGGCTCTCACGACAGAGGTTGAGGCTGAGATTGCCGAGGCTCAGGAGGAAGTACCACCAGAGCTTCCCATTAACAAATCATTTGTACCGCTCCATCTTCGCCTAAAGGTGTTGGGTGAGCATCATGATACTGTTCTGGCTGGTCATCCAGGGGTTAGGGGTACCTTGGAGTTGGTGTCGCGTCGGTTTTAGTGGCCCAAAATCGAACAGGACGTGGTCTCGTACGTATCGGCATGTACCACGTGTGCTAGGGCTAAGACGCCCCGCACCCGTCCTGCTGGCTCATTACATCCTCTAGGGGTTCCCAGTAGGCCATGGACAGAGATCTCCATGGATTTTATTACAGACCTGCCCTCCTCAGCTGGGAACACGGTCATCTTGGTGGTTGTTGATCGGTTCTCAAAGATGTCGCACTTTGTGTCCTTGCCTTTGTTGCCTAACGCGAAGACTCTGGCTCAGGTTTTTGTGCAGGAGGTGGTCAGACTTCACGGGGTCCCGTCTGACATAGTGTCGGATAGGGGTACTCAGTTTGTGGCAAAGTTTTGGAAAGCATTTTGCTCACGGCTGGGGATCAAGCTGTCGCATTCTTCGGCATTTCATCCTCAGTCAAATGGTCAGACCAAACGTATGAACCAGAATTTGGATCAGTACTTACGCTGCTTTGTTTCTGACAACCAGGAGGAGTGGTCGACGTTCCTTCCTTTGGCTGAGTTTGCTATTAATAATCATCGCCAGGAATCGTCTGGGGAGTCCCCGTTCTTTTGTGTTTACGGGTACCATCCTAAATTTTGTACTCTGCGTCAGGGTGGCTCTGCTGGCGTTCCGGATGAGGACCAGCTAGGAGCACAACTGTCAGCCATTTGGAGGAGAGTGAAACAGCGCTTGTTGAGCATGGGTGCAAGGTACAAACGAGTGGCTGACAGTAGACGTGTGCCAGGTCCGGACCTGAGTGTGGGTGATTGGGTGTGGTTGTCCACAAAAAACATAAAACTCAAAGTACCATCCCTGAAATTGGGTCCAAGGTTTATTGGTCCATTTAGGGTCGCCGCCATCATTAACCCGGTAGCCTACCGATTGGAGCTTCCTACGGTTTATAAAATACACAACGTGTTTCACAGATCTCTTTTAAAGAAGGTGGTGGGTTCCGTGGACGCGGCGCCGATGCCACCTCCAGTCTTGGTGGATGACAATTTGGAGTTTGAAGTCTCCAAGGTGGTTGACTCTCGTATTGTGCGCTGCACATTACAGTATCTGGTACACTGGCGTGGTTATGGGCCGGAGGAGAGGTCTTGGGTACCAGCTTCGGACATACATGCAGACCAGCTGGTCAGTATGTTTCACCGCCACCATCCAGACAAGCCGGGTCCTATAAGTCGTGAGGGCCCTGGGGTCCCTCGTAGAAGGCGGGGTACTGTCATGTCGGACGCTATTCACACTAGGGCATCCGACAGACAGCGGTAATTCCATATTCGTCCACTATACGCTCAGTGGCGCCGGCTAGACTTTATCCAGATATTCCGGGGTTAATCTAGCTGGTAATCGGGTTGGAGGCTGGGTCACGCCCGTGGCCTTTAAATAGTCATTCTGGACTTTGGGCGTCGCCGATTATAGCTTGGGTCTTGTGCCTGGTGATCTCGGTCTGGAGAGGTGGTCTAAGAGAAGAAATATCGTATCTGGTGGTGTATTATCCTTTGTCATATTTCTCCTTCCTATATTTGTATTTGTTTTGTCCTGTGCACATTATAGTGTTTTCCTGTGTATCTTCGGCGTGGTGCGTTTTTAGTTTTTCCCTGTCTGTGCTTTCTGTAGGGGTTGGTGTGTGGTCTTATCACTGGGAGGCGGGTTGAGGTTTCAGCATAGGACTGAAACAGGAGTCAGGGTCAGGCCTGGCAGCCCAGACAAGCACACCATCAGTGTAAATTCTGGGAGAGGGACAGACAGGGTTTTCCCTAGTCTAAGGGATATCGCAGGGCCCGGGTAATCAGCTGTAGTCTACCCAGCACCCGCGTGACATGTGTATTTTTGCACCGTTCTCAATTTGTTAATTTTTTTGCCTATTTTTTCAGTACATGGTAAAGTGAATGGTGTCATTCAAAACTATAACTCATCTCATAAAACAACAAGTTGTTATGACTATGTCACCAAAAAAAGAAGGGGAGGAAAAGGTTAAATCTTTACATATGACTGATGTTAAATTTACCAGATTATATTTACCTGGTCTTATCTTTTTACCTTTCACAAATATTGATACAATTTCACGCTCTTGTTTCCTTCAATCCTGCTACAATTACCATGTTCTATGAGCATCCGAGAGAATGAAATATAAAGGTTCATCAATTACTGAGCTCAATTCCCTAGTACACATAGATAAATGGCATCTGGGCCAGGGGCTTTATCAATATTTTATTTGCTCAGACGGAGCTGTGCTTTCTCCTGTGCTAAGTACTATTGAATGGACAACCTTTATTACTGTCCTTCTTAATGATATCTGACACTGGCAGCTTACTGCTAAAAACATAGATAAGAATAGAGATGAGTCAGTCAGACAAAATTCGAAATTGCCAAATTGCGTGGACTTTGCCATTAAATTCAACTTGCAGAGAAGTTGTTCTCCACAAATCGAATGCCCCTTATTATATCTTTAGACCCCAGAGAATTATTAACATAAGATGTATAAAATGAAAAAAAAATATGCTCACCTTACTGCTTACCGCTCCAGCCCCTCCACTCTTCACAGCCTTTGCGCATTATCTTATCACTCACTCTGAGCGCTGAATCCGATCCTCAGTCTAGGCCAGGTCTTCCGGCTCTGATGAGGACCAGTACATTTCTGCACAAGCATGGGTAAGTCTATGACTAGATTTGAGTGAATATGCTCGGAATCAGTTGCTGAATCAGAATTTTCCATATTCGTGCCCTATTGGTACCCAACTTGTGCCGAATTTATGTTTGATGATCAATTCCAAACTTAGGGTATGTGCACACGTCCAGAAAGTATGCAGAAATTTCCTGAGAAAATCCTGAGGCTTTCCGCAAGAATTCTGCACGTGTTTTATTGCGTATTTTGCTCGTTTTTTGTGCGGATTTTTTGCGTTTTTTCTGGAGGTTCCCGATGCAATAATATAGTGGGAAATCCACATAAAATCCGCAAAATTAATGAACATGCTGCGTATTTTTCTGCATGCGTTTTTTTGCGGAAAAAACGCAACATGTGCACAAAAATTGCTGAAACCATTAAAAATGATGGGATACTTAATATATGCATTTTTTAAGCATTTTTGCCTCGGAAAGCCGCCGAAAAACGTGCAAAAAATGCGAAAAATCCGCGAATAATCCGGAACGTGTGCACATACCCATACAGTACCAGGGCCGGACTAGGACTAAAATTCAGCCTGGCATTTGAAGTTACACAGGCCCATTTGTCACATGGTGACTGTATAATATCTTTGTAAACTTGTAGGTTACAAGAAGTGAGTGGAGTGTAACACGACTACATAACATATAATCATAGCTGTATCCAGCATTACAGCTCGGTTCTATTTATTGCTTTTAGTTGCAGTACCAAGAAAAGCCGCTACTTTACCTACATAACTGGATCTCGTAGATAATGAAGGGATTTAGACGACAAAAGAACCTCATTCTGATGCTCCATAAACTTTGCCTACAGCCACTTTTGGTTCCGTTGCACAGCATGAGACCCGGTGACTCTGAAAAGCGATGACATCAGTAACGTCACGGCTCTTCAGATATTCCAGGTCTTGCGCTGAGCTCGGCGACTGTGAAGAGCGGTATTGTTACTACCATGACTGCCCTTCAGAGTTGCTGGATCTCACCAGGTCTGGGCTATTAGTGGGGATATCTGATAGACACCTCTCCATTACTAACACCAGGAATTGATAGCAGCTGACATTACGCAGCTGACATTAACCCTAAAAATCATTACACATACCAGAATTAAATGCTCTGGCGGCTGGGAAAAGCAGTAGAGTTAGCGCTATTCCCAGGCGACGGGTGCTAACTCCAACTGTCATCATCCTTGCCTGGTCTCCCTGCGCAGCATTTCTGCTGTATTTACGTGCACTGATCTCAGGCCACTAAACGAGTGTGATCGACAATACTGAAGTCGTTCGCTTGTTTCCTGGCCTCTTTACACCATCTGAGAAAGAATGATGGAGACAGAACAATCAAAATTAGATCAATCTGTCCCCATACAATATCATGTTATCAGCAGCACATCTACAGTTTACACCGGTGATGTGCTGCTGAGAACAAGGATTTCTGTTCCCACATAAACAATCCAATCACTCGATGAATAGGCAGCATTTTGCTTGTTTAGTATAATACACCCCATAGTCCTCCATATATTATAATGTGCACCTCAGTCCTCCATATAATATAATACACTCCTCCATATAGTATAATACACTCCTCAGTTCTCCATATAGTATAATACACTCCTCAGTCCTCCATATAGTATAATACACTCCTCAGTCCTCCATATAGTAATATACACTTCTCAGTCCTCCATATAGTATAATACACTCCTCATACTCCTCCATATATTAAAATACACTGCTCAGTCCTCTATATAGTATAATACACTCCTCAGTCCTCCATATAGTATAATGTACCGCCATTGTCATCCATGTAGTACAATTCCCTTCCCATAGTACAATGCACCCCACAGTTCTTCATGTAGTATAATGTATTGTCCATAGTCCTCGATACAGTATAATGCAGCCCACATACAGTATAATGATGCCACTCCAGAGTATAATGCAGCCACCTCACAGAATATATTGTAGCCCCCTGAGTATAATGTAACCCCCAGAAAATATAATGCAGCCCCCTCATATAGTATAATGCAGCCCCTGCATATATATTGTAGCCCCCTCATAGAGCATAATTCAGCCCCCATAGAATATAATGTAGCCCCTCCATAGAATACAATGCAGCCCTCCTCATATAGTATAGTGCAGCTCCCCATAGAATATAATGTAGCCCCCTCATAGAGTATGATGCAATCACCCCTCATAGAATATAATACAGCCCCCCATAGAATATAATGTAGCCCCCAGAGAATGTATTAAGCCCCCCATAGAATATAATACAGCCCCCATAGAATATAATACAGCAACCAAAGAATGTAATACAGCCCACCTCCCCACAGAATATAATACAACCCCCCATGGAATATAATGTAGCCCCCATTGAATGTAATACAGCCCCCCCATAGAATATAATACAGCCCCATAGAATAAAATATAGCCCGCCATAGAATGTAATACAGCCCCCCCATAGAATGTAATACAGCACAGTCCCCACATAATGTAATGCAGCCAGCCCCCATAGAATGTAATGCAGCCAGCCCCCATAGAATGTAATGCAGCCAGCCCCCATAGAATGTAATACAGCCAGCCCCCATAGAATGTAATAAAGCCCCCCATAGAATGTAATACAGCCCCCCCAATTGCTCCACAATCCAGTTATCACCCACTGATATATTTAAAAAAACCACCCTCCTCACCTCTCCTCGTGCCCCACGCTGCTCCCGGCTCCGGTCTCAGCAGCTGCCGTCTACCCGGCCACACAGCAGGTGCGCTATGATATGACATCATTGCGCACTCGCAGTGTCAGTGCGAGCCAGAGCGGGGAATGATGGGAGAGGGAGTGACAGCAGAGGCTCTCTCTTCCATCATTGCATTCAATTGTACCGGGTCATAGACGCCGGTTTAGTTGAATGCGATTGGGGGGGTTGAGTCGGTGCTGGTGGGAGCAGTCAGCCCTGGCGCCGCTGATAGCAGCAGCGGCCCACTCCTGGCACCGGCCCCTCTGGCATTTGCCAGAAGTGCTCGATGGCCAGTCCGGCTCTGTACTGTATTTGGTCATTTCTACTCCCATTGACTCCAATGACGTTCAGCTGTGTTCGGCAAATATTTCAAAAACAATATTCTCCACCGATCGTAATCGGAACGAAATTTTGAAACATTCGCTCAACTCTAGTCATGACGTCACAACATGCGCCGCGACTTTGCGTAAGAATGCACAAAAATGTCTTGGGTTTTAGCAGAACTGGAAGTCTTGTCCTGACATAAAGGGTACAAGAAATTCAGCAATTTGTGGCCGGGATAAGATGTGCCAAGGACTTGATAGGGACAGTGTTGAGTGTAGGGTTCAGACAGGTGAGCGGTAAGGCAAGTAAAAGTATTTTTTAGTTTTAATCTTTTCATGGCCCTTTACGGTTCAGCAAAATGGCAGCCAGATGGTTGACATTTTTATGAATCCCATTTTGGCATATGCAGATTTTTGTAATATTTGATTACAAGTGAATATGACTTGCATATACTAGTTCATCTCTACATAAGAAGTATATTTTTAATATCTCCGCCTTCCTCCTCCATGATTTCTGTGGGCACCTTTTGGGGAACTGACAATATCAGATTTTGTTCAGTTTCATTTATATATTTGTTGACATTTATTTTGACTAATTGATTTTAACTTGTCCCAAATGCATCTAGAAAATGTCAAGGAATCGCATTTTTGAAATTCAATGTGAAAAACTGAAGGTAACTTAAAGTGTACTTTCACAAATGGGAGAAGTGTAGCTAACAAAATAGCTAACAAATAAAGTTACAATATATCGCTAAAATGTGAAAACATGAAATATATGAATTGGAATTGTATTGCTGCTTTTGAAAATAGGAAAAAAAGAAGATACTTAGTCCATAAATTGGCCAATTCATGTATGCCCAACAGCCGTGACAAGGCGATCTTTATTGCTGGGAACCTAATCTAGTATGACTCCTCTCATGGGCTGATAGTGTACATTTAAATGTGAGTAGATAGGGTTGTGCTGTGAGTAAAACTGCCGTAGGCTGATGGGTGGATTGCTCGGTCAGAGAGCCTATGTAAACAAATATCAAAAATTGAGCGCCACTTCCAAACAGAAAACTGGTGTGCACAGGTGCATACTAAGAGTAGCTGTTGTCATTTGGTTACTCCCCGCAGGTTTAAGAACCCTTATCCTTGCTTCTTTCTTAGCCAGCGATAGATTACCACTTCCTAGTTTGGAATTGAAGGAGAGTTCAGCGTTAGAAGCAGGAATTGGAGTTGTTTTCAAGAGATTACTTCCTATTTAGTTGGTCCCACCAATCTCTCTCTTAATTTCCACTCAGTCATTTTTGTGAGTGTAGTTGTATGATTGTGGTTTTCTTTTATCCCTGTCTGTTTTTCCCTATCTGTCAGAGTTGTGTTATTTTATATGCTTCTTTCCCACACCTCCCTAGGTTGGGGGAGGAAATAGCTAAGCGTTCATATAGGAGTATGGCAAGGTATGAGACCCCGGCATCACCACCATCAGGGGTAATCTGGGGGACTGAGATAGTCTAGGGTACCCCTAGCATGAGGGACAGGGTTTGAGCACATTGTCCCTGGAAATCCTAATGCAATATCATGACATGTAGACTATCAGCCCATGAGAGGAGTCATAGTAGATTAGGTTCCTAGCAATGAAGATCACCTTGTTGCAGCTGCTGAGCATACATGAATTGGCCATTTTATGCGCTAATTATCTTAGTTATTTCCTATTTTCCAGAGCAGTAATGCAATTCCAATTTCATATATTTCATGTTTGAATGCTATAGCATTACAGAGTGCAACTTGGTTAGTTATATATGGAGATGGCTACTCTTAGGATGCACTTGTACACATCAGTTCTCTGTTTGGAAGTGATGGTCAGTCTTTGATATTATTAGGGTTGAACAATTAATATAAATGTTCAATTCTCTAGTTGCCTACTCCTGGCCTAATGGATATTGATCATGTGCACTAAAGAAATACACCAGACACAGTCAGCTGTAACTCTCCTTGATCAAAGTGTGGCACAGCTCCAAGAAGAAATTTATTAGTCAAACACAATGTTATATATCTCCTGTAAGGGGGCTCGGTTAGCTCTAAAATGGGAGTGATCGGATGTATTCCATTGGTTAGTGGGTTGGGCATGAGCAAGTCTATGGGCGGATCCATGAGGTCATCTAGGTGGGTTGGTCCGTGAGGTCATCAGAGTGGGCGTCGCTGTGGGTGGATCCATGAGGTCATCGAGGTGGGCGTCATCTTGGATACCAGACCGCATGGTCTGGTGAAACAGGAAATGGCAGCCATCTTCAGTGTCTTCATTGTTCATCAGACCGCATGGCTCTGGTATAGGAGATGGCAGCCATCTTAAGTGTCTTACTTTGTCTGAGGAAAACTTATGTAAGGTTAAACAATACATGTTATAGGTTGCTTTCCTCAATTACCTTATGTGTTGAGGTTAATTAAGTATTTGATCTTATGGCTCTCCTCAACAGTCCCCCCTAAATACTTTATTAACCTTTTCTTTTATCTTGATCCCACCGTGGTTCCCTAACCCATCGATGTTAAGTGTTATTATGACATCAGAGGCTTCATGACAATATGGATGCTATAGACACCAGAGAATGTGTGACCGATTAGGGTATACTGAAGAGGTATATCGGAGCGTGTTACCAGTGTCCTCGGGACTTCCCAACCTGCTGGATCTATTACTCTCCAATCTCCCATCTCCATGGTTACTTGGACTAAAATACACATGTGACTAACCCTGATGTACACATCCTAGATCTGACCGTCTTGCCCGGGAGGGGGAATTGGAGTTTTCACCAGTTTGAGACAAGTTTTCCCTTGTGGAAAACCTCCCTTTGTAGCTGGACTTTGACAAGCAGGTCAGATCCTACTCTGTCCCTAACTGTCTAACAAGTTTACAATGTGAGAGATGGATCCAGGAGGCGCTCAGCAACCCTGACCGAAGTAGGAGTAGTCAGGAGCACTTGGTAGGGACCCTCAAATCTCGACTCCAGGAATGTCTTTCTGATGAACGTCTTTACCAGCATGTAGTCACCAGGTTAGAAAGTATGGGTACCGTCACTGGAATCTGGACCTGGAATGGATGATAAAACTTGTACATGTGTTATTGACAGTTCTTTAGTAACAACAATTACATATTTTACAAGAGTATCACTTCCTAAGGCTAGCTGTTGTGGAAAATATTGACCCAATCTTGGAGGCCCCCCAAAAAGAATCTCGTATGGTGTGAGTTTAGTGGGACCCCTTGGAGTGTTTCTGACTGAGTATAAGGCAACGTGCAAAATGTCTGTCCCAAGTCTGACCTCCTAACTGGCTTTCAGTATTTTATTTTTCAAGGTGCCATTCAGTGTTTCTACTTTCCCACTGCTGTGTAGGTGATATGGAGTATGTAAACCCAAATCCGCTCCCACTAATGTTCATAGTTCCTTAGACAGTGCTGCAATGAACGCAGGTCCTTGGTCACTCTCAATTACTCTGGGACCCCATATCTGCAGACTACTTCAGTCATCAGTCTCTTAACAGTCACTCTGGCAGTCATGTTGGTTACTGGATAGGCTTCGGGCCATCCTGAGAACATGTCAGTCACTACCAGTACGTACTCGCACTTCCCTACTTTTGGCATTTGAATACGATCGATCTGAACTCTCTGAAAGGGATAGTGGTTTAGCCAAATGTTTCTGAGGCGGTGCTGGATTGCATGTTGCACACACAAGGCAGGACTTGCAATATTTTTGGGTGACAGTAGAAATCCCAGGTGCCATGTAGGTCTTCCAAATCAGGTCATTCATCCGATTCTTGCCTCTGTGGGTGATACCGTGTGCCCATTCTGTCACTGAAGGGTACAGATTACGGGGTAGACCTTTGTGTTCACCCTCCAGACTCCATCTTCATCTTTTTTTAGTTCCTCCTTCTTGCCATGACTTCTTTTCATCATCTGATGTCTTGTCTTGATGTAGATGGATAATCCTCATAAGAGAGGCTTTAGTCCCTTCTTCAGTGTCTCGTGACACGTACACCGCTGCTTTCTCTTTCCTAAATGGATCCACAGCATAGGTTTTTTCTGTTTTGTCAGCAAAGAAGTTCCCCCTTGCTTCTGGAGAATCCAATCTCCCGTGAGCTTTGATCTTGATCACTGCAACCTCTGAAGGTAGATTCAGAGCGACCACAAGTTCTTGTATGATAGCAGCATGTTTTACAGGAGTTCCACTGGACGTTAGGTATCCTCTGGCTGCCCAGATACTGCCGAAGTCATGAGCCACTCCAAAAGCGTATCTTGAATCCGTGTAGATGTTAACCACCTTCTCCGTCGCTTCCTGACAAGCCAACGTCAAAGCTTTAAGTTCCGCTTCTTGTGCAGACATGTGCGGTGGTAGCGATCCAGCTGAGATGACCTGGTCATGTGTAACCACGGCATACCCCGTATGGAATCTTCCAGTTTCATCTGCAAATCTGGAACCATCAGTGAAGAACGTCAGCTCAGCATGTGGGAGTGGGTCTTCAGACACGTTTTTCTTGGAGGCTGCTTCTTCCTGCATTTGTTCGAGACAGTCATGATCCTCTGAGTGTGTAGAGGCATCTTCTCCGAGAGCATCAGTATCATCCACATCCCCCCTGGAAAGAGGAAGCAGCGTGGACAGTTTGAAGATGCTGCAGCGGACAAGAGTGACATTATCCGGAACCAAGAGCGAACATTGGAGTCTCATATGATGCTGCACCAACAGATGTTTAGGTTCCAACAAAGCAATTATGTCGTGTGGAGCCATTAAGAGAACTGGATGTCCTCAGATGATATCAGAAGTTTTGTCCAGAAGCATATGTGCAGCATGAACAGCTCTGAGGCAAGTCGGGGAAGCTTGAGACACAGAGTCCAGGCGGGCAGAGTAGTAGCCGATTGGTCTTGTTCTTCCCCCATGTTTTTGTGCTAGGACTCCGGAAGCATGTCCTGCTACTTCACTGACAAACAAGTAAAAAGGTAGTTGATAATTTGGGATTCCAAGAGCTGGTGCAGACTGTATGGCCTGTTTAAGAGCGTAGAAAGCTTCCACGGATTTAGTACATAGTGGAAACGCTGACGTCTTGAGGTCATTGTACAATGGCTGCATCAGCTTTGAGGCATCTGGAAACCTTTGGCAACAATAATAATTGATAGGTCAGCCAACTCATCCGAGGCCCTTGTCTTAGGTTCTTGGCAGAACTCAACACCAGAGTCCCATGTCTCGTCATGCTCCTGTAGAAAGGCATCGGCTGTTTTTCTGGATCTAGAACTTGGTTCAACAGAGTAGCAGTGTGCCGGGGTGTAAACTTGACACAGATGGTGGGCTCCTCAGACATGAGCATTGGCACTGTTGGCGGTGGCGCCTGAAGCGGGAGTAGAGATGGCACCGGGAGTGCAGATGTAGTCCCTTGTGTATGAGGAGCCGGAGGAGGTAACAGTCCTGGAATGAAGGGCTCTATTTGGGCAGCTCCAGTATCATGGTATGGGCTCCAGGTGACGCAGGCAGTCTTAAAAGCTTTAACAGTCCTGTCCTCATTAATGCGAGTTATTGCTGCACGAAGTTGTTGAGCACTAACGTCTGGATGAATAGGGTCATAAGTAGGGGTCACAGCATGTATGATCATTCTACACAGGAAGATTGCCAGCTTTAATCACCGCTATGTCCCCAACAGCTATCTGACCACGTGACTCAACAATGATATGACTGTCAGCTTGAATAGTCGCCCCTCCTGCTTCCACTATAGCTCTAGCTACACCTCCATTGTGCTCTAACTGAGAATTGGCAGCATTAACAATAGCGTCTGTCTCCATTGTTGTTATGTCACCCTTTTCCACCACTAACAAGGGTCCCTCAGGAAGTTCTTTTTCAAAAATAGGTTGCCAACATTCCCTCCCCTTTGTGCTTCCTGTGCTATTGGTATCCCCCTCCCACATTGAGCCCCCCCTTGATACAGTCGCCACCGTCCCATACAGGTGTGCGCTTGGCTGCGAGACAGCCTGTGAGGTACTGGGCATAGGGTTATGTAGGCTGCGTGAGAGTGCTGTTGTGGAAGCATTGGGAGGAGAGGCCGCTGCTTGGAGCATCTCATGTGGGTGTGCGGCTAAATTGGCAGTGGAAGTGACAGTAGAAAGGGTAGGTGCTGGGGACGATCCAGGTGGGAGGACTGCTGGATCCACAACAGGAGTGATAGGGGAAAGGGTTGGTGCTCCATTGGAAACAACAGAGATAGGAAACATGGGTAAAGCCTGTTCACTTCCCGAAGGAATATAGTATTGGCCGTTAGTGGTCATTACTGGGTAACAAGGATTTGGTGATGTGGCGTGTAACCTTAATCTGAGATGTTCACCACCAGGAGCAGCACATTCGCCATCCACAACATGGCTGCCTTCAGAATTATATTTACCACCACCAAGATGGCTGCCGTCAGAATTATATTTACCACCACCAAGATGGCTGCCATTAGAATTATATTTACCACTACCAAGATGGCCGCCATTAGAATTATATTTACCACTACCAAGATGGCCGCCATTAGAATTATATTTACCACTACCAAGATGGCCGCCATTAGAATTATATTTACCACTACCAAGATGGCCGCCATTACATTTAGCACCTGGCTCTGGGCCACCATTTTGGCTGCCATTACATTTAACACATTGGCCATTAACAAAATGGCGACCATTACATTTACCACATGGCTCTGAGCCACCATTTTGGCTGCTATCACATTTAACACATTGGCCATTAACAAAATGGCGACCATTACATTTACCACATGGCTCTGAGCCACCATTTTGGCTGCTATTACATTTAACACATTGGCCATTAACAAAATGGCGACCATTACATTTACCACATGGCTCTGAGCCACCATTTTACGGTGGTGGCCGCTCACAAGATATATTTTTGTAATACACAACTCAAAACTCTATTCTTTCTATTCCTTTTCTCTTCTACCCAATTTCCAATTTTTCCTTTTTTTTTTTATATATATATGTACTTTCAGAGACTCTTTCTCCTGCCCTAGCAATAGACAACAATCCATTATCTTCTAGGATACCTTTTCTTTTATCTCAAGACAAGCTTCCACTCCAGGGGCTGTAACCATCCCCCCTTCTGGCATTCCACACAATTTCCACTAATTTGCATGAGTCTAACTTGCCATCTGAATTTGGCTTAGTGCCCATACGGCAGAACTGCATTAATTTCTCCATCTTTCTATAGATACACAGTATATATATATCTATCTATCAAGATAACAAACACCAAACAAACAATAAGACGGGGGAGATGACTCAAACCTGAGATTCTAAAGGGAACTGAGTCTGCAGTACTCAGCTCCTATGCCTTCTTGTCACGTGGTCCCTGTCTGACTTCCGTGCTCCGTACTTTACAAACCAATTGTTCCCTACTTTGTCAAATTGCTCCCTAACTCACCGGTCCCCGTGCAGAGTCAATTACTCGATGTCACGGGGCAAAAAAAGAAAAACTATAAATTTAATTGGCTCAAACTGAGCCAATTGCTCCAAGTTTCAATGAGCCGCTACACAATTTATTATGCCCGAACTGAGCCAATTGCTCCAAGATTTACCGGGCCCCTAGGCCGAGTCAATTACTCCAGGTCCTAGTCCCTCTTGTACAGAACTGAAAATCTTATCACAGGCGACAACCGTATACCACAGACAAAAATTATTTTTATTTTTTTTTTTTCCTACACTTGCTTTCTTTCCTTCTTTAAAAACAAAACCTGTTTTTCTCGTCCTACCACATGCTTTGCTTTCTGTAAACACTTGCTTTGACTTTCCTAGAAACCTTGCTCCAAACACAATGACTACCAGTCATACCCCTCTGTAAAAACCAGTTTTTCTTGTTTTATCACTTGCCTCTAGCCCCCTTTTTTTTTTTCCTTTCTTTCTTAGTAACCTGCTTTGACTGTCCTTACACAATGCTTCTTTTCTTTACTACCAATCATCTCCCCTCTTCACAACATGTAACAGGCAGTAGGCAACTAAAACGTGACGGTTCTTGCAATTAAATGACCAGCAGCGGAGATACCCTTTCTGCCGTCTTACAGATACCAAGAAAACCGGACACGGTCAGGCAATCTGCACAGGATACCCCGAAGGACACAGGTAAAGACTACAGATTATAAAAAAATCAGCAGACTTACCGTGTTCTGTTAAGGAGGTGATCAGTCTCCATTGTTCGGGGTACTCAGTGCATCCAGCCGTTCCACTCGCCGGTTTTACAGGGTTCAGGGCTCTTCCTCTGCTGGTCCCAGGTTGGGCGGCCAAATATTAGGGTTGAACAATTAATATAAATGTTCAATTCTCTAGTTGCCTACTCCTGGCCTAATGGATATTGATCATGTGCACTAAAGAAATACACCAGACACAGTCAGCTGTAACTCTCCTTGATCAAAGTGTGGCACAGCTCCAAGAAGAAATTTATTAGTCAAACACAATGTTATATATCTCCTGTAAGGGGGCTCGGTTAGCTCTAAAATGGGAGTGATCGGATGTATTCCATTGGTTAGTGGGTTGGGCATGAGCAAGTCTATGGGCGGATCCATGAGGTCATCTAGGTGGGTTGGTCCGTGAGGTCATCAGAGTGGGCGTCGCTGTGGGTGGATCCATGAGGTCATCGAGGTGGGCGTCATCTTGGATACCAGACCGCATGGTCTGGTGAAACAGGAAATGGCAGCCATCTTCAGTGTCTTCATTGTTCATCAGACCGCATGGCTCTGGTATAGGAGATGGCAGCCATCTTAAGTGTCTTACTTTGTCTGAGGAAAACTTATGTAAGGTTAAACAATACATGTTATAGGTTGCTTTCCTCAATTACCTTATGTGTTGAGGTTAATTAAGTATTTGATCTTATGGCTCTCCTCAACAATATTAGTTAACAAAAGAAGACAGATGTGGTACTGGAGGAACAGATTTATGAAACTGATGTTACTGAGACCAGGTTGGACTCTTCATATGAGAGGACTGTCAATGTTCAAGGTCTTACACTCTTTTCGAAAGACAGAGCTCAGACTGGTAAAGTAGTGATTATGGAATATTTGACTTTGGTTATAATTTTCCTTAAACTAAAAAGAAAATAAATCTTCAGCTTGTAGAAAAATGGGTGGCTTGTGGAAGATCTAACTAGAAGATTCTCTGTAGGGTCTGGTCATTTTTTACAATTTGGAGCTTGTTTGAAATGTTCACAAGTCTTGGCAATAGTGACCAAAATATTTTTCATTTTGTCTTAAAGGGTACCTGTCACTATGAAAATTGTGTCCAATATGAAGGCATCATATTATAGAGCAGGGAAAGCAGAATAAATTGATGTATAGATTTGTAAGAAAAGATTCAGTATCACCTGTGATTTGATAGTTTAACCCTTTGCACTTTCTGGGATCTTCAGTCCAGTGGGAGGTCCTGTCAGTAATTGACATCTTTCATACTTTGAGTTGGCATAGAGAAATAACTGTCAATCACTGATAGGACTGCCCACTGGACTGAAGATGCCAGAAAGAGCAGAGATTTAGATGATTAAAACACGGGTTATGCAGAATCTATTCGCATCAAACTATATATCTATCATGATCCAGACCGGGTTTTGAGTCCTGTTTTCCCTTTTTTCCTGGTCTGGTCATGTCAAGAGTTAACTTTTCTCAGCCTCTGTCTGGGTTCAGGTTGGCTATTTATCGCCGCTGCTTCCTGCAGCCGATGTCAGTTATAGTTTTTGCCTATTGCTGCTGTAGCTGACTCTGATTGCTCTGATTTGTCCTGCTGCGTTGGTGTCTGAACCCAGTGTCTCTGTTTTCCCTTATTCCCATCTTGACTGTGTTTCCCATTAGTGTGCTGACTCCCTGGTTTGGACTTGGCTTGTATCCTGACTTGCTTCTGTCTTTCGGCTTATCCGCTCCTGACAGTTACTGACTCCCCTGGCTTGTCCCTGACCGTGAGTTTGCTTATACCTTTGGTACTGTGCTACAGTCTAGGATTTGACCCTGCTTGTTTGACTATTCTGCTGCACTGCAGGCCAGCTCTGTATAGGTGCAGTCCTGCTTCCACTCTAGTGCCATCTAGTGGAGCCTGCACCTACCTGCATTGCAGCAGCATGACAATATCAATCTTCTCTGCTCCTCTTTCTCTATAACATGGTGCCTGCAAATTGGACTGTATTTTCATGCTTTCAGGATCTCTTTATATAATAAACACCATCAGATCGCTTAATTGAAATACGGCCAATTTCTTCATCTTGAAGGCTGTAATTTAGGACTGGTAGCAACAATAGTCAGATTGCGATACAAGTGATAAATGTGAGTGTTATTCTACTTCGGATAAATAATGCAAAAGTTGTTCCTATAGGTATTAAATATAAACAACTAAAAATAATCCTTACATGGCTAAAATAAATTGTTAAAAGATGAATAAAGGACAGAAAGGCATTTAAAAAAGAAAAATCTGAGACTGTAAATTTCACAGAGCATAAAGGGGTAAAAGTAGTAAATCTTATGGCTATGGTAAGTGGTCGGACTCAACGTCAACTTGCTGTTTATAAACTTACATTGCTCTTGAAGTTAAATTTGCATTGAGCCTCTGTGATTCCGCCGTGGTATATAACTAAACTGGATGAGTCATTTGAGCAATACAATTTAAGTGTCTGAATTTGCTTTTGACCACAAATTGTATTGATGTAAATTTAAGCACTTTCGGTCCTTTGGAATGAAATTCAACTGGCTGGGTAATCGGAGAGAACTGATTAGTCGTGCTTACTGAATGCAAACTGCATTGTGACATTTAAATATCCAACTGAATGGTGTGTTTCCGTTCTATTGATTTTTCCACAATTTTTCTTCTCTTTTGGGTCAGCATTTGGGCACATATTGTTCCTATAACATACCTCTACTAGTTTATAGCAATTTGACAAATTAGATAATCAAGACACACATGCTTTAAAGTCTTTCCGAAATAGGTGTGACTCCTTACAGAATCCACACTTGGCTGCAGATCAGTTTGGCAAGTATAGCCATAATAGCGTTAGTGGAAACCAAGCTGGTATTAATTAAACTATGCTGAAAATTTCTGAAAAAATTGTTTCCTTGGAGTTAAATATGTTTACGCGTTAACGAACCTTAGAAAAAACGAAGAGCACAAGAAGTATCAGGGACAAACTTTAGAGTCAACATTGCCCTTGATAAAACCACATCTGTAACACCAGTACCTTGGCCCTATGGGTCATTTGGACATCCATGCACATCAGTCTGAGAATGGACTGCTATTGCATGGGCTAGCCATGGGTCTCAACTTGAGTATGACTCCTTTGTATATTTCTAAGTAGCAGTCATGCTCAGATCGGGAGACTGGCAGCCAGTCCATGCATTATGGTCTGATCTTGGATCGACTTGCACGAATGTCACAATGAGCCTTTATTATTGATTCTTCTTTACCCCCATTTCATTTATTTTCCCTTTTGCAAGTCTCATTACTTTTTTAACACTGATGTAGCCATGTGAGGACTTGTTTTTGTGGGAACAGTTGTAGTTTTGATTGACACCATTTATTTTGCCACAACTGCACTGAAAATAGCAAAAAGTTAGATTATACTCACCCAGGGGCGGTCCGGTCCGATGGGCGACGCGCTCCGGGTCCGGCGCGTCCCATCTTTGTGCGATGACATCCTCATCTTTGCTTTCTGTCTCGGCTCCTGCACAGGCGTGCTTTATCTGCCCTGTTGAGGGCAGAGCAAAGTACTGCAGTGCGCAGGCGCCGGGAAAGATAATAGAGGCCCGGCACCTGCGCACTGTAGTACTTTGCTCTGCCCTCAACAGGGCAAATCAGTACACCTGTGCAGGAGCCACAACAGAAGCAAGGAGGATGATGACAACATATGAAGATGGGAGGCACCAGACCCGGACCTGCGACGCCCATCGGACCCGAACCGCCCCTGGGTGAATATAATCTATCTTGTTTTTCTTATCTTTCGGGGTGTAAGGACTTGGACTGTATATCGGTTTCTGTCTGCTGTTGCCCTCAGTTCAGTTACTTTTGCCTTTACCTAAGATGGAGTCACGAGGGCCATCTTGCTTCCTGTGAGACTTTTCCTGTTCCTGTCTGTGGTGTATATAAGGGAGCTCTGTATACTACTCATTGCTTGAGAATCTTGTTCCTGACTTGTGATCAAGCTGGAAGAACTGCTATCTTGCTGGTTTCTTCGTTACTTTGGGATACCCCGCCTGTCTCCGGATCTATGTCTCTTCGTTGTAAGACTTGTTTCCCTGGATCTGCGCTGCACTCATCTCTGCTGCTGGACTGCTCCCTGCTAGGAGGCCTGGTCCGGTCTCCAGGTCTCTGGACCTGACATACTTGGACTTCCATGGTCTGTACACATGCTTACTGCCTATCCAGCTCTGTCTGCTACTAACCTGCTGTGTCAAAGCTGTTTACCTGCATACCATCATAAATATTCTTGAACTCTTAACCTGTTGTCTCTCGGCCTCTTTTCTGACCCATGATATTGATCTCCACTGCATTTATCACTAAGTTTATTACATAATACTCAAGCAATGAGTAATATACAGAGCTCCCTTATATACACCACAGACAGGAACAGGAAAAGTCTGACAGGAAGCAAGATGGCCCCCGTGAGGCCAGTGACTCCATCTTAGGTAAGGGCAAAAGTAACTGAACTGAGGGCAACAGCAGACAGAAACAGATGTACAGTCCAAGTCCTTACATGGGGGCTTATCTACAGCATTACAGAATGCTGTAGATAAGCCCCTGATGGCAGTGGCCTCAGTTTATAGAGCCAAAATGAAATGACAGATTCCCTTTAATTGTACTGCTGAAATTACTAGGCAACATAATTTTCCATTCCAGTCTGCTTAAAGAGATACCAAACTTGTAACTTTTTTATTTTAAATGAAGAAAAAAAAATTGGAAATTTGTGAAAAATGTTAAAAAAATTCGGCATTTGCCAGAAGTAATTTGTTTTGCGCAGCTTCGGCAAAATGGCAGCTGCCATTTTTCTGAACCATAAAAGGAAAAAGGTAAAAAAAATCCTTATACCGTATTTTCCGGCATATAAGACGACTGGGCGTATAAGACGACCCCCCAACTTTTATAATAATATATAAATATAAAATCTTCTTAAAAGTCGGGGGTCTTCTTATACGCCGTATGTCATCTTATAGGGCCGGTGAATATGTGCCTTTTGGCGTGGGGAGTGGTCCTGATGACGAAGAGAGGGGGCATCTCACAGTAAAGTGTGAGTGGAGTATATCCCCCTATTACCTCATTGCGGCAGCGTGGGGGTCTCTGTGCTGGGAGTGGCAGCTCCTCTTCGTGCCGCGGGTGCTCTGTGCCGTGGGTGCTGTGGGGCAGCGGCGGCGCATCTTCTTGCAGCGTCGGGGCTTCTCCGGCATCTCCTCCAGGCCCGGAGGCAGTCCGGCAGCCCCATTGCTGTGATGCGGTGGCCTCCGGGAAAATGGCCGCTGCTCAGATTCAGATCTCGTCTCCCGAGATCTCAGGAGAGGAGATCTGAATCTGAGCAGCGGCCATTTTCCCGGAGGCTGCGATGCGGTGGCCTCCGGGAAAATGGCCGCTGGGGGCGGCGCATGCTCAGATTCAGATCTCGTCTCCCGAGATCTCGGGAGACGAGATCTGAATCTGAGCAGCGGCCATTTTCCTGGAGGCCACCGCATCACAGCAATAGGGCTGCCGGTGCCTCCGGGCCTGGAGGAGATGCCGGAGGAGCCCCGACGCTGCAAGAAGATGCATCGCCGCCGCCGCCCCACAGCACCCACGGCACAAAGATGCGCCACCGCCCCACAGCACAGAACACCCACGGCACGAAGAGGAGCTGCCGCTCCCAGCACAGAGACCCCCACGCTGCCGCAACGAGGTAATAGGGGGATATACTCCACTCACACTTTACTGTGAGACACCCCCTGTCTTAGTCATCGGGACCACTCCCTCCCCCACCCACCATATGCACATTTTATCTGTACCCGGCGTATAAGACGTCCCCCGACTTTTAAGAAGATTTTGAGGGGTTAAAAAGTCATCTTATACTCCGGAAAATACGGTACTCACCTTACTGCTCACTTCTTCTGCCCCTCTAAAGTGATCAGAAGATGCGATGAGGACTGAGTGGGAGACGGAGAGGAGCGAAGAGGTCAGAGAGGTGAGAGGTAAGAATAGTATAAGAGTTTTATTAATTTTACTTTTTACCTATTATGTTTATTATGCTCTGCGTAGAGACCCCAGAGCATAATAAAGGACATTAAATTCCTTTATATTTCCTATAAATAAATGCACAAAATTGCAAATTAGAATTTTTCCTGATTCTCTCATCTCTAATTTTAATTTTATACTCGGAAAAAAATGTGCACATTTTTGTTTTTGCTGTGTAAGAAGGAATATCCATATTCTTCTAGTGGATTTATCATGTTACATCCACTATTTAGCTACAATATACAGGTGCTTCTCACATAATTATCATCAAAAAGTTAATTTATTTCAGTTCTTCAATACAAAAAGTGAAACTCATATTATATAGAGTCAATACAAAGAGAGTGATTTATGTCAAGTGTTTATTTCTGTCAATGTTGATGGTTATGGCTTACAGCCAATGAAAACCCAAAAGTCATTATCTCAGTAAATTAGAATAAATAACAAAAAATACCTGCGAAGACTTCCTAAGTGTTTAAAAAGGTCCCTTAATTGTTTCAGTAGACTCCACAATCATGGGGAAGACTGCTAACTTGACTGATGTCCAGAAGGCAGTCATTGACACACTCCACAAGGAGGGTAAGTCACAAAAGGTTATTGCTAAAGAAGCTGGCTAATCACAGAGTGCTGTATCCAAGCATATTAATGGAAAGTTGAGTGGAAGGAAAAAGTGTGGTAGAAAAAGGTGCACGAGCAACCGGGATAACCGCAGCCTTGAAAGGTGATAAAACCTTCATTGTAAGTAAACAACAACTGACATGTGACACATCCTTGAATTCTTTGTTTTAACCCCTATCTCATACTGTCTTCAGAATACAGAGCACAAACCTGCTAACAAATTCCCTTTAACACATTAAAAAAAACAAGTCTCAACCAAGTCTTCTTCTTCATGTCCAAACACTGGAGGAGTAATGCGGTGCCCATGGCGGGATGCTGACATCAACTTGTCCCCGCCGTCCTGTGGGCTGAAGGCGACTTGATCTATCCAAGATGGAAAGCACTATGGCAGGGATTCTTATCCCTGTTAGGTATCACAATTACCGCACTGACTCTGAATATAGTTAAAATGATATGTATACCATATTGTGAAGGCTGTAAAAGCAAAATGATTTTAAAAAAAGCAGAATTCAGTTTGTTTACTTTGCATTTCAATCCAACCAAATACAGGTTACTTAAGGTTATCTAATTCAAATGGTACTATTAACAATGTAAGGCTACTTTCACACTAGCGTCGTGCACTGCACGTCACTATGCATCGTTTTCTAGAAAAAAACGCATCCTGCAAAAGTGCTTGCAGGATGCGTTTTTTCTCCATAGACTAGCATTAGCGACGCATTGCCACACGTCGCAACCGTCGTGCGACGGTTGCGTCGTGTTGCGTCAGAGCGTAGCCACCAAAAAACGTTGCATGTAACGTTTCTTGGTGCGTCGTGTCCAGCATTTCCGACCGTGCATGCGTGGCCGGATCTCCACCCCCTCCTCCCTGCACCTCACAATGGGGCAGCGGATGCGTTGAAAAACAGCATACGCTGCCCCCGTTGTGCGGCGCATTCACTGCTAGCGTCGGTACATCGCAACGACGCAATTCGTCGTGCGTCGTACGACGCTAGTGTGAAAGTAGCCTTAGTCATGGTGTAGGAGATAAAAGTTGTTCTTTCATGCATATTTAGGTTCCGGAGAAGACATTATGTTGTCATGATAGGGTCTGCAGATGCAGAGGGAGCAATCTGTAGAAGCTGCAGAAATCTTTTTATTGGCAGCGATGGCACAATAGGTGGGTGCTACCATTGATCTGCATTTTTTTTCCTACTACATTTGGGGGACATTTTTGCCTCTAGTTTTGAAGAACAAATACACCTTCCAGCATTTTCTTTAATCATCTTGGGTCATTATCTTGAGTCTGCAACCACAATGCTGAGCATTTTCCAGCAACTGTTTCAATAAATCATTCTTGTTTTGTTCTTTAAACATTGACTGGATTTCCTATACTGTACTCTCTCGTCATAGAATCATTGATTTTGATCATTGATATTTCTCTGCTCGATATTAAACTGCATAAATGAAGAGGAAGCCGCAGTCTTCTCTAACGATTCGCTCACCTGGAACAATGACTTTATTACTGCAGTCACCTAACACAAGCTGGATTTAGGTGAGCAATCTGAAGAATTTGCTGGTCTTCTCCTTTTAACCAGAGATAGTTACATGGAATCCTAAATAATTCTCATCAGTGCAAATGGTATGGTATCAAGTTGACTGGTCAAGTAAAATACAAGTGCTATCCAAATATGACGAAGCTTGGAAGGAAACTAGTTATAGTCAGTGGAGAGTTAAAGTTTAAAATTAGAAAACCATCAGTGTAGGGTTTAACTTGTGACGTGGACCCACTGAGCTCCAGGTCCAGATTGGTAAACGGACCCCCTGGCATTGGTGAAATTGGAATGGCATGCGGGCAGCATGGAGTCCAAGAACAGCAGGCAGGAAGGATGAAGAGAGGTCAACAGAGCAACAAGGATTGAAGCAGCTTAGCACGGTGTGCATAAAAGCTGGGGAATACTAAACTAGAGTTTTGAAAAACAATCCAAAAACACAGGTGTGTTTCCGGATGTACCTTAAAAGGCCAAGAGAGATGATGTCACACACCTTGCAACCTGCAAAGCCCAAGGTGGAGCTCAACAGAGATCAGCAAATTGAGGTGAGTGGAGCAAAATTCAGGCCAAGGATCACTGTATAACATTTAGGATTCAGGCAAAATATTCATTAGGTCAAGGCTTGTGTATTATCAGAAACAAGTCACAGAGTAATGCAGGTGAAACACGGTGGATACCAAGTATAAAAATCAAAGGGTAAGACTAGAGCTGAGAAGATTAATCACAAAGAATCGAGTTTGAGTCAAATGTCCTGAAATTCGCAGTTTCATGTGAACACTTTGAAATTTCATTTGCAGTTCATAGAGAAACAATCGTGTCCAGCACAGTTTCCTACACTGCTGGAGCATCGAAGATTGGACTAATATCATTATGCCCTGCAGCTATGACATATTACAGTGGGGGGTCAGTATCGGGGCCATTACAGATCAATGGTTCCCAGTGGAACACAGTTTGTACGGCAGAGGGATTTTCCATCTCCAGAGTCACTGGGTAAGTCTCTCTCCACTGTAGAGTGTAAGCTCTTATGGTCAGTGGGGTACTCTCTCTCTCCTGTAGAGTGTAAGCTCTTATGGTCAGTGGGGTCCTCTCTCCTGTACAGTGTAAGCTCTTATGGTCAGTGGGGTCCTCTCGCTCTACTGTAGTGTAAGCTCTGATGGTCAGTGGGGTCCTCTCTCTCTACTGTAGAGTGTAAGCTGATGGTCAGTGGAGTGCTCTCTAATGTAGAGTGTAAGTTCTTATGGTCAGTGGAGTCCTCTCTCCTGTAGAGTGTAAGCTCTTATGGTCAGTGGGGTCCTCTCTCTACTGTAGAGTGTAAGCTCTTATGGTCAGTGAGGTCCTTTCTCTCTAATGTAGAGTGTAAGCTCTTATGGTCAGTGGGGTCCTCTCTCTCTACTGTAGAGTGTAAGCTCTGATGGTCAGTGGGGTCCTCTCTCTACTGTAGAGTGTAAGTTGGTGGTCAGTGGAGTCCTCTCTCTCTAATGTAGAGTGTAAGCTCTTATGGTCAGTGGAGTCCTCTCTAATGTAGAGTATAAGCTCTTATGGTCAATGGGGTCCTCTGTCTACTGTAGAGTGTAAGCTCTTATAATCAGTGGGGTCCTCTCTCTAATGAAGAGTGTAAGCTCTTAAAGTCAGTGGGGTCCTCTCTAATGTAGAGTGTAAGCTTTTATAGTCAGCGGGGCTCTCTCTCTTCTGTACAGTGTAAGCTCTTATGGTCAGTGGGGTCCTTTCTCTCTAATGTAGAGTGTAAGCTCTTATGGTCAGTGGGGTCCTCTCTCTCTAATGTAGAGTGTAAGCTCTTATGGTTAGTGGGGTCTAATCTTTTAATCTGTAAGGTGAAAGATCTTATGGTCATTGAAGTTCCCTTTCTCTCTCCTCTCTCCCACGTATATTTTACGAGCAATTACAAAGTTTCAAGTACTGAAATTTTTGCAAATGTAGTAGCTACAAATCAAATTTTGGCAAATCTCTAGTTAAGACAGATGCATTGCCATGAGTATGTCAAGTTTAGAACCAGGTAACACACAGCAGAGGAGTAATAGTATAGATTGGGTACTCTGAAAAGTTGTCTAAGACTAGAATGGGTCAGAGAGACACCAAGTATGGGAATTAGCCATCCAATAGTTGGCACAGAAGCCATAGAAATCATACAGCACTGCCAATTCTGCAACTGGTTGGATGGCTGGGCACTGTTGTTACCCGCCAATAATCCTGATTGGCCAATTGACTGAATCCCTTGTATTACCCAAGAAGTCATGCATTTTGGGGAATCAACTGACCAGCCCCACAATGATTCTTATTGGCTGACATAGACAACATTGGAGCGCTATGTTATATCAGCATTGGAGAACTGAAAAATTGTATCATTAAGTTCTATTTCCAGAAGATTTGAGGCTCTGTATCAGCAAAAATGTAAGGAATTTAATTGTCCTACTTAGATAAAAGAAATAAAGTAGCATTTCAGGGCGGCTCTTCACTTTTCTGGCTTATTGTAAATTTTAGATACAGAAGACAACCTGAAAATATCTGTATGTCAATGAGAAGTTCTTCCCTAAGCACATTGTTCAATCTTCCTTCTTTATTGGAAAGCTGGGAATAACATACTTTTCTAAGTGGGAGACAATTAGATCAGTATGTTTTTCGTAACTTTGATTGTTTGAATAATTTAGTATTTCTTCTCCACATTCTTCTCTAATTTAGTCCTTTGCAAATCAACTTTAATTTTTCTGCTTCATTATAACTATAAAAAAAAAATCCCCAGGGAACTTCTGCTCCTCGGAAATATCATTGTCATTGACTTTTACATATAAATGAGACTGAATTCATTTTTGCTTTGTAGGAAAGTCCATACAAAACAGTGCAGTAATTGACAGAAATGAATATTATTGAATGGCGGTGATTGAATGTTGTGTTGTATGATTTGCATCTTCTATGTGCTGCCCGGTTGTGGCTTGTATAAACTGGAAAGGAATTGCAACAATAATAACAATATAAATGCATAATGTACTATCGCATTACAGCTGTAGACAAAGTGGTGTATAAAAACAGAATGTGGGCAATTTGAAGGAGTGTTTAGATTTGAGTGCAGGCAATGCCACCATTATAAGAATCGTCTCCAAGTTCTATCATTCAGATGTGAGTATATTACTGTACTTATAAATAGTGCAAATCAATTACCGTAGTTGCACTTTGAAGATTTGCTTTTCTGATCATTTGTCTAAAATCGGATTTACGTCAGCCTACTGGTGGTTATCAGTATCCGTCGACTGACAACATGTTTACCTATCAGCAGTCGCTTAATTGCCTATTTAGACAAGCAGACCTGGCTTCAGTGCTCACAGAACAATCAGTAATTGATCCTTCAGTGTGTATAAGATGTGATTGCTCTCAGTAGCACAGGTTCTGTTTACACTGGACAATGTGCTGCCGAGAATGATGCTTTTTTAACAAGCCATAAGATCATTTCAACTGATGAATATATATTTTGCTCATTTGGTGAGTGATCAGCAGCCTGCTCATTCTCAGAAATTGATACCCACCTGTCTCTGGTATTTCAAGCTCCACTTCCTTCCTCTGGGTCCATTGCCCTCTGTTGTGCTCCACGTCGGCTTTGTTAAGTTGCTCGGTGTGGCTTGATGACATCATCTCCCCAGACCTATTTATGGCACATTAAGTGCAGGTTCACATGAACTTTTAAACATTTTTTCAGATTTTCATCCAGAAAAGTGTGATGTTTTTTTTCTCACATGTCGTCCGTGTGCAACCTGTTTTTTTACACAAGCAACTATTAATCATTTACAAGACAATTTACAATAACCTATATTACAGTATTCCAATGGATCCATAAAAATCGGATATTATATTGTGGCATACTTTTTTTTTTTAGCGCACCCATAGACTTAAATGGGTGAGTCTCATCTGCTCATCTGGTTTATAGATGAAAATAATGCATGATGGAATTTTGTTTTTCACATGCTGATCCAGCGTGGTCCAAATGTAATTAAAGAATCTCTCTCCACTTGACATCTATAGAAATTCAAATCTAAAAAAAAATGAAATTTATGTTCTACATTTACTCATATTAATACAAATGTTCCCACATTAGCTAAGAGATCTTAGAAATGAAAATTTCTTTCAAACGTTATCAATATTTCAATTTATTTTCTGTTGACTTATTCTACCTCTAATAAGCAAAAAATTGAAAACCTATCCCAACTGAGAAGAAAATAATTTGTAATGATGATTCTTTAAAGGGGCGGTCCAAAGTCAAACTAAATTTCATCCTAAATCCCTATCTATTTAGTCCCATAATCTAAGCTATTTTCTAATATACTTGAATTAAAAATTCCCTACCTTTCCCTAACTACACTATCTAACTGCTATTCTAGTTTTTTCCCTATTTCCACAGACCCTCCAACCCCTTCCCTGAAACAAAGCATTTTTTATGTTCTGAAAAATTAGAAAAAGGGAAATAATTCAATTCTGCCCCAGTATTTTGGGTTTTATTTTTCCAACATTCATTACATAGCAAAAGTGAACTGGTTACTTGATATAGGGTTTTTTCTAATGGTGTAAAAAATTCAATCTTGACAATGATTTTTGAATATATCGAAAATATATAGAAAACAAAATATAAACAGTTACCATTAAATTTTAATTTCTAGAATTCTACATTAGACCGGATTACTTTTTACACTGTTTGCTCTACCTATTAGGTTTGCATAGACCATATCTTGACGATAGATAAAATGCGACCTTGCATAAAGTGCTGGTACTCCAATAAACACCGGATTACGTACCGGTAATGCTCTTTTATAGAGCCACGACAGCACCCACTTGAGAGAGGGGATCCGCCCCTTAGGAACAGGAAACCCTATGGAGAGAATAAAAGGGGCGGTCCCCCTCGCTCCCACAGTTGGGTTACAGAGAATGAGAGGAACCGCCCACCAGTATTAGTAGGCAATCCAATATCATCGTTTATCTTTAGTTAACATAAGTATAGCTAACTACAAGAACCATTCACCCTTATCAGTGCTCATATATAAAATTTACTTATTAGGGAGGGATGTGAATGGGTGCTGTCGTGGCTCTATAAAAGAGCATTACCGGTACGTAATCCGGTGTTTTCTTTTCGCCACGACAGCACCCACTTGAGAGACTTACAGAGATAGTCATTTGGGAGGGATCACCGTGTTAAGAACTGATCTACCGAAACACAAGTTAGAGGAGGAAGACAAGTCCAATCTATAGTGAGTATAGAAGGTAGTAGGAGAAGACCAAGTTGCGGCCTTACATATCAGTTTTATTGGAACCTCCGCTCTCTCAGCCCAGGATGAAGACATCGCCCGGGTAGAGTGTGCTTTTACAGTCTCAGGCGGATTCTCCCCTTTTGCTGAATAGGCCAGACAAATTGCGTCCTGAATCCATCGAGACAACGTGTTCTTCGTGACACCAGAACCTTTCTTGTGGCCCTGGAAGGAAACAAAGAGAGACCTGCTCTTCCTCCAGGGGCTAGTTCTGTCTAGGTAAGCTATTACTGCTCTTTTTACATCTAAAGTATGGTACCTTTCGTCTTCCTGATTTGTGGGATTACTATAGAAGGAAGGAAGGAAGATCTCTTGGGATCTGTGAAACTTGGACCCTACTTTAGGTAAGTAAGAAGGGTCTGTTTTTAAGACAATCCTATCCTGGAAAAATGACAGAAAGGGAGGATCTACCGATAATGCCTGAATATCGCCTACTCTTCTGGCTGATACTAAAGCAACAAGGAAAGTTGTTTTAAGAGTAACATATTTTATATGGGCTGAGTGTATAGGCTCGAATGGTCCTCCTGTTAGGGCCTCTAGAACTAGATTAAGATCCCATGGTGGCATGTGGGGAATCTGGATTGGTTCTGCTTGTTGGCATGCTGAGATGAACCGTGCTACCCATCTGTCTCCTGCAATATTGTGACTATACAGAGCTCCTAGAGCAGAAATCTGCACTTTTAGTGTACTGACCGATAAGCCTAAGTCACGTCCTTTCTGAAGAAATTCTAAAATTGCAGAAATAGGAATTTCTTCTGATAGAGCTGCAGGGTAGAAAGTTAAAAATTATTATTATTTTTTTTTTTTTTCCCATATTCTCACATATATGGTTGTTGTAGACCTCTTTCTACTGAGTAGAAGGGTATCAATCAATCTCTCTGAAAACCCCCTTAGTTTTAATAGTTGCCTTTCAAACACCAGGCTGTCAACCGTAAGCCCTTCACATGAGGGTGGTTACAAGGACCCTGAGAGAGAAGGTCCTGAGTCTCTGGAAGGATCCATGGATCTGCAACCGACATGGCCCTGAGGCACAAAAACCATTGCCTCTTGGGCCAGAATGGTGCTATTAGGATTATGCTCGCTTTGTCTTCCCTTATCTTCCTGATTACGGTCGGAAGGAGTATTAATGGAGGGAAGGCATAAGCTTGTCGGAATGTCCATGGAACTTGGAGAGCATCTAGGATATCTGGGTTGTCGGACAGGAACAATGAAGCGAACCTTTTGACCTGTCTGTTGCCTCTTGTTGCAACAGGTCTATGTCGGGGGTGCCCCACTTCTTGGCTATCATCTTGAAGATATGCCGACTGAGTACCCACTCTTCTTGGTGGAGAGTGTGACGGCTGAGGAAATCTGCCTTCGAATTTTCCACTACTCTGACATGCAATGCCGACAAAGACCGGAGATGTATCTCGGCCATAGATAGGATCTCGTCTGTTATAGACATGAGAGCTCCTGATCTCGTTCCTCCTTGATGGTTTATATATGCAACGGATGTCATGTTGTCTGACAGTATCCTTGTGTGAGTTCCGTGTAAGGAATTTCCATATGGCATGATAAACTGCTTTCAGCTCTCTTTCATTAGAGGACTCATTCGACTCACTAAGAGACCATTGGCCCTGAACTATCTGGTCTTCCAAATGTGCTCCCTAACCAGTAGGACTGGCGTCAGTAAAAATTATTTTTGAAGGTTTAATCACCCAGGGGACTCCACCGATCAGATGGTCTGGTTCTAACCAGCAGTGGAGAGATTCTAACACATTTAATGGGAGGCAGAGGCGACTACTCAAATGGCCTTGTAATTTTTCATCTTCCCATAAAATTGTGTATTGTAACTGCCTAGTGTGGAATTGAGCCCATGCAACCGCCGGATTATATGATGTAAAGGAACCCAAAAGAGACATACCTTCTCTAAGGGAAAATTACCGGGTTATTAATAACGGATTGTACTTTCTTTTTTATTTTTAACTGTTTGGATTCTGGGAGGAAGCATCACTGACATTCAGAGTCTAGGATAAGACCCAGAAATGTCTGACGGGTTGTTGGAGATAATCTGGATTTTTCCCAGTTAATTAACCATCCCATTTCCTGTAGAGATGAGATTGTATCAGATAGGCGCTGTTCACATTGTGAGGGGGAGTTTCCTACCACCAGAAGGTCATCTAAACATGGAACTATGAGGGTATCTTTTAATCTTTAAAAACAACATTACTTCCGACATTAGTTTAGTAAAGACTCTGGGAGCTATTGACAGTCCGAAGGACCTTGCTGTGTATTGAAAATGACGCATTTGCCCCTTGATCATGATTGCTACACGCAGATATTGCTGGTGTTCAATATAAATTGGTAGATGGTAATGTGTATCTTTTAGGTCGAGGACTGCCATAAAGCACCCAGGGAATAGAAGTTTTACTGTGGACCTAATTGATTCCATCTTGAAGGTTTGATTTACTAGAAAGAGATTAATTTTTTTTTTTTTTTTTTTTTTATTTATTATAGTCCTATATGATCCGTCAGGCTTTGGGATAAAAAATAAAGGGGGGTAAAAACCTTTTTCCCTCTGATGGAACGGAACTTCCACTAATACTCTCTTGGATAGGAGATGAATTATTTCATGTTCCAAAAATTATTGTTGGGCTTGAGACTTTAAAGAAGTCAATAGGAATGAGTCCGGAGGGACTCGGGCAAACTTTAATTTTAAGCCTGAAGTTATGCGGCTAGTCGCCCAGGAGTTAGATGTTACTGCACACCATTGTGTGGTGAAAAAAGGACAATCTGCCACCTACTGGCAAATCTGCACTAGCGCGGTTTGTCTTCCATTTTAAATGGACATTTCCCGAAAAAAGAGCCTCTTTATTTGTTATCTCTATTGGCCCAGCGGTTTTGTTTTTTTTTTTTTTTTTAAATCCCTTCTTTTATGAAGGATGGGTCTTCGGAATGCTCTCCCTGGCAAGGAAGGCCACATAATTTGGTTTTTGTTTGGGCGTCTCCCTTCCAACCTTTTAGCCACAGGGCGCGACGGGCCGTGTTAGTGAGGCCTGCTGACTTGGCAGCCAACCTGATAGAGCCTGCAGATGAGTCCGCTAAAAATGCTGTAGCGCCTCTGATTAGGGGTAATGAAGAGATCAGTTTTTCTCTAGACAGGCCCCCTTTTTGACCTTCCTCCAGGTCATTAAGCCAGACTAACATGGACCTTGCCGTACATGTAGCTGATATAGCCGGTTTGAATGCCCCAGTACATGATTCCCATGCCCGTTTTAACAAAGAGTCAGCTTAACGATCTAGGGGGGCTTGTAAGGAACCAGAATCTTCCACAGGCAGTAAGGATTTTTTGGACGTAGATGCCACCGCTGTGTCTACCTTCGGGGTTTTAACCCACGCAGACATGTCCTCATCCTTAAAGGGATAACGCCTCTTTGATGATGATGGTAATCCTCTCTGCCCCTGACTCTCCCATTCTTTCTTAACCAGATCTTTCATTGGTGTTATTACGGGAAAGGTAGGCCTTTTTTTTTTTTTTTTCTAACAATCCTGCGAACATTATATCTTGCGATGTCCTAAGGTCTTTACTTTTTTATACCCATGGTGTTACATACAGACCTGACAAGATTATCTATACTGTCTGTAGGAAAGCACATATCTTGCTCCCCTTCTGAGGAATTATATTCCAGGGACACATCCGTATCTTCCTCATCAGAAGAATGATCTGATCTTGGAGAATTACACTATCTGCTCTTAGTTTCAGGAATACTTTCTGAACTACGGAACGCTCGTAACTCGTCCCTGAACATCTGTCTGATGTCCTCGGATCTTACAGAGGCTTCCTCACGTAAGGTGCTCTCAATACAGGCATAACACATTTTCTTTGTGTAATTATCCAGGAGGGGCTGGGTACATAAGGCACATTGTCTGTGCTTCGATTTTTCCGATCACTTTTTTGCCTAGGGTATATAAATAAGAGGGGCCATGATTGGCTTAATAGGGAGGGTACACACTCACCCCAGTGAAGCAGATGGTCAAGGTACCGGCCGTAGAGGAGGAGATGCAAGCGCAGGCTGAGATGAAGATCGGTCAGATCTCTTCTCTTTTGTGCTCTTTGAGGAGGGTTTTCGTCCGCTGCTTGTGCTGCTGCGAGGGAAGTTAGCTGTGACCTCTGAAGGCACCGCTGAGTCCTGAGGTGGCGTCGCCATGCTTGGACGCCGAGGAATCAGAGCCGGCATCATTCAATGCTGGGCGCCGCCATCTTCTTCCTGTTGAACCCGGAAGTCCTCACCACTTCCGGGTCGCGGCCATCTTGGATCTTGTGTGCACCAACTGTGGGAGCGAGGGGGACCGCCCCTTTTATTCTCTCCATAGGGTTTCCTGTTCCTAAGGGGCGGATCCCCTCTCTCAAGTGGGTGCTGTCGTGGCGAAGAGAAAAAATGGAGTTCTGTTGTAAATTATGTGGCACGGTGAGGAAGGTAACTTTAGGTATTCTTGGATTTAAGGACTTCTTTTCATGAGGCTAGCAGCTAGAATTCTCTTAATTTTGCGAAGAGTGATAAGAATGAAGTGTGAATTCCAGACGGAGGTTGGTAGAAACCTAGAAAAATAATTGGAGTGGAGTGTGAAGTATTTCTTCTCTTCAAAAGTAAGTAACCCTTCGGTGGCAAGCATTGTCTTATTTCTCCACTTTATATTTTTATAGCTTCTTTTTGGAATTTCCCCAGCAATTTTATGTTACATAACATTCATGTCTAAAGCTTGAGACGAGCATTTAATTATGGTGGAAACACACTTAAACAAGTTATTGGAAGGTACCGTATTTTTCGGCGTATAAGACGACTGGGCGTATAAGATGACCTCCAACTTTTTGGGGGTCATTTTATACAGCGGGTGTCGTCTTATACCGCGTGTGCAGGGAGCAGTCCCGGATGGTTCCCAGGGTCTGGAGAAGAGGAGACTCTCCTTCAGGCCCTGGGATCCATATTCGTGTAAAAAAAAAGAATAAAAATAAAAAATATGGATATACTTACCTTCCGACGACCCCCGGAGTTCTCCCAGATCTCCGCGATGCATGCAGCAGCTTCCATTCCCAGGGATGCATTGAGCGCCACGAAGGACCTTTGTCGCCGCATGCATCGCGGAGATCCGGGAGAACTCCGGGGGCCGTCGGAAGGTAAGTATATCCATATTTTTTATTTTTATTCTTTTCTTTTACACAAATATGGATCCCAGGGCCTGAAGGAGAGTCTCCTCCAGACCCTGGGAACATCCGGGACCTCTCCCTGCACCATATGCGGCGACCTCAGAGCTCTGCACATGCCGTACCCGGCGTATACGACGACCCCCGACTTTTGAGAAGATTTTCAGGGGTTAAAAAGTCATCTTATAAGCCGGAAAATATGGTACATATTTCAAATATTCTGCCTACTGAAAAATAAGTGCCCCGAGATGTCAAATAAAAATGCTGAATATAATTTTATTTGAAAAACAAAGAATATTTCCAATACAATTGCAATAAAAGATTGTTGTGAAAAATAGTCATTGTTGTTTCAATAAACCTATCTCGGTTTCAAAGCCAGCGTGCTAAATAGCAAAATTGGAAATCACTTAATTTACAGAACATGTGGTCTTACCCCTGTAAAAAAAAATTGGCCTAATGTGCTGGCCACTAGGTCTCTGTCCTCTTTACATCAATTTACTGTCGACTGCCTGTTGTTACATCCCAGCCATCTCTAGGAGCAGAAAAACATGCTGGCCACTAGGTCTCTGTCCCTTGTACAGTAACTTGTTGACTGCCTGTTAGATCACATTCGTCTCTATGAACAGATAAACATGCAGCATGCTGGCCACAAGATCTCTGTCCCCTGTACAGTAAAGGTACCGTCACACTCAGCAACTTTGCAAAGAGAACAACAACAATCCGTGACGTTGCAGCGTCCTGGATAGCGATCTTGTTGTGTTTGACACGCAGCAGCGATCTGGATCCCGCTGTGCCATCGCTGGTCGGAGCTAGAAGTCCAGAACTTTATTTTGTCGCCAGGTCGGCGTGTATCGTCATGTTTGACATCAAAAGCAACGACGCCAGCAACGAGCATAGGGGGCGTCGCAGCATCTCCTTCTAGCCAGTCGGTACACTCCGGCTGTTTGACATGGAGCTAACAACCAGCGAGAACGAGAAGTGAGTCGCCGTTACATCACTGGATCGCTCCTGCATCGTTCTGGAGTTGCTGTGTTTGACGTCTCTACAGCGACCTAAACAGCGACGCTCCAGCGATCCAGTTTAGGTCGGCTCGTTGTCTATATCGCCGCAGCGTCGCTGAGTGTGACGGTACCTTAACTTGTTTTCCACTATCTGTTAGATCACATTCCTCTCTATGAACAGAAAAACATGCTGGTCACCAGGTCTGTGTCCCATGTACAGTAACTTGCTGTCAACTGCCTGTGGTCAGATCACATTCATCTGTTTGAACAGAGAAATATGGCAGCCAATAGGTTTATGTCCCTTGTACAGTACTTGCTATTGACTGCCTGTTGTCAGATCAACTAATTTCAGCCAGTGGTATAATCCAATTAATTATTTGTATATACGTCAAGGATTAAAACATAATACGATGCTAAAAAGGTAAAGACAATACAATCACCATAAGAAAGTGCAAGGTGCATACAGTAAACAAACAACACTAAGCAACCAATGAATTGCACCAGGACTTAATGTGAGGGTTTTTTACCCAGATTTCAAGACACTAGTCCTAAATTGGACCTACTTACAAGTAGCTTATACACTTCTTTAGCCACATGTAGTTACCGCTTATTTAACTGTCCAGTATACGGTCCTTTATACGGTGCAAACCATTCTAAGGTAATCAACTCATGCCCTAGGCTGTGCAGACCATACCATCATCATTTGTCCACATATTAAACCAGCCCATAAAAATGAGTACGATTCCACCTTATCACAGATTTCAAATAAAACATCTGTAAACGACCACAGCCGCCATTACCCTAGACTACAGGGTTTCATACACAAAACCCCAGCCTATATTGGGTTAACAAGATCCCAGGATGAATCACCAGGCAACCCCTATTATTACGTGGACACTCTCCTGTGCCCACTGGTTGTCTGCCAAGCAGAGTCCAATAACTCATGACTCTAAACGATTCATCCTAAGAGAAATAGACTGGCATATAGACATAGAACGATCTCACCTGCTTATTCTGATACGATCACTGCTCCTGTAATGGCGGTGGATCCTTTCCCCCTTTCCTGTTCCCTGCGTTTCGTCTAGCTCATCAGGGGATACCGTTGGGGTAAAAGTAATTATGCCATCCAACAGACGCTGTCTTGTGCACCAGAAAAGAAAAGAAGAAAAGAAGCACCATATTGGAGTTCAGATTTTGCTGCAATGGTTTTAGGGTGCCATGTCACATTGGCAGAGCCCCTGAGGTGCCAGAACAGCAGAAACCCACCGTAAGTGACATCATTTTACAAACTACACCCCCAATGAATTCAACTAGGGGTGCAGTGATCATATTAACACCACACGTGCCTCATAGAATTTTATACCATTGGGCAGTGAAGAAAGAATAATTACATTTTTACCACTGAAATGTTGCTTGGCTGAATTTTTTTAACTTTTCTAAGAGCTAATAGGAAAAATGGTCCTCAGTTTGTTGTAAAAAATTCTCTTGAGTGCGCCAATACCCTACATGAATACAAATATCAAAAGACTGACCGTCACTTCCAAACAGAAATCAGATGCTTACTAAGTGTAGCCATCTCCATATATAACCAAAAAAAATAAAGTAGTGCTATAGCATGCAAACATGAAATATAGGAAATTTTAACTGCATTACTGCTCTAGAAAATTCGAAAATTGAGAATACTTAGTACATAAATTGGCCAATTCATGTGTTCCTAGTAGCCGTGATAAATTGACCCTCGCTGCTGGGAAATTGCAGGACTTGGAAAAGAAGAAGAGTCATTTGGCTTTTGGAGTATATTTTGCTGAAGTGGAGTTTGAGCAGCAAAATTAATTTGCTGACGATCCCATTATATACCAGTAAAGTGGAGATTCTCAAAATGTGACCCCTATTTTGAAAACTACACCCCTTAAAAAATCACCTTTTTGATTTAAATCTTCAAATTTTTTACATTAATTAATATTGAGTTGTGAAAATGAAAAATTAAATATTTGCCAATATTTATTTTTATTTGAAATACCTTAACTTTCAAAAGGGTAATAAGAATTCACCAACTCCCAGAATTATGTATCTGGTAAACTATAGACAGAAGCTATTATCTTATTACTAAGTATATGAGACCCTGTTAATTTACATAATTGTCTTACCAGATGTATAATAGCAAAAACAACTTTGTTCAGTAAAATTTCACTTTTAATGAGGCAATTAAAACGAAACTGCACATAGAAATATACAAAAGACTGAATGTGCTTCTTGAAAAAAACAAACAATAAATGTAAAATATACAGTATTTATTGAGCAATATTCAGTAATATTTGTAAGCAACCTCACACATGAATGGTTTTAGGATGATTTAACCCTTTCACCCCGAATCCTGTTTTCACCTTCCTGACCAGGCCAATTTTTTTAAATTCTGACCACTGTCACTTTATGAGATTATAGCTCTGTTACTCCCAGTGATTTTGAGATTGTTTTTCGTGACATATTGTATTTCATATTGGTGGTAAGTTTAGGTCGATATGATTTTTGTTTATGAAAAATTCGAAAATTAGACAAAAAATTTGAAAATTTTTATGCCATTAATCCAGATAATTTTAACACACAAAATAGTTAATACTACTACTTTACATCAGCATTATTGTAAAAACCATTTTTTTTCTTAAGAAGTTAGAAGAGTTCAAAGTTATCAGTAATGTGCCATTTTTTCGACAAAATTTACAAAACCAATTTTTTAGGGTCCATATTCCATTTGAAGTGACTTTGAAGGATCTATGTGACAGTAAATACCCAAAAGTGGCACCATTTTAAAAACTACACCCCTCAAAGTGCTCAAAACCACATTCAAGAAGTTATTAACCCTTTATGGGCTTCACATGAATTAAAGCAATGTGGAAGGATAAAATGAAAATTTTACTTTATCCCACCAAAATATTGATTTAGCCCCGAATTTAGCATTTTTAAAACTATAGTAGTAGAAATGAACCATGCAATTTGTTGTACAGTTTCTCCTGAGTAAAATTATGCCCTATATTTGGTGGAAAACTACTGTTTGGGCGCACAGCAGGGCTCAGAAGGGAGAGAGCACCCTTCAAGTTTTGGAGTGCAAAATTCACTGAAATAGAAAGAAGATTCCATGTCACGTTTGCAGAGCCCCTGATGTACCTAAACAGTGGAAATCACCCACAAATAACCTCAATTTGTAAACTACACCTCTCAAGGAACTTATCCAGATGAGTGGCATGCTGTAGCTGGCTGACCCGAAGATCGGCCGCAATTTCAGGGGCACAACTTCTGTGCTCTTCATAATCGCCATTACATACTATACATCAAAGTTTGGGACCCCCTTCCTGACCATGACATATAGGTAGGTCAAAGGACATGATGGTGTGAATATTGGCATGATAGAGAACTTATGGTAGTGTTCACCTTTTCTTCTCTGGACAATTATTCTTCCAGACAACCCAAGCTGTCTGAAGGGGTTTCATCAGAGAAAAGAAATTTAACCCTGTCCTCTGATCCTTGTACTTTCTGCAAAGTTGTTTCCTCTGATGAAGCCTTCTTCAAACTGTTTGAGACATTTGGAAGAATGATTGTCTGGAGAAGAATAAGGTTGAGCCTACCATGAGTCCTGTATCATGCCAACATTAAAACAACCTGACACCATTCATGTGTGGAGGCTTTTCATCCATGGAGGGGCTCACTCATAATTTTATCTAAAAACACTGCCATGAATAAATAATGGGACCTAAACATCCTCCAAGAGCAACTTCTTCAAACTATCCAAATGCATATTTGGTTAACAGCAATGTTTTTTTCCAGCATGATGGATAACATGTCACAAAGCAAAAATGTATAACTAAGTGGCTGAGGGAACAAAACCTTAAAATTTTGGGTCCATGGTCAGCCAGTAAGCTCCCCAGATATCAATTCCATTGAGAACTTGTGGTCAATCTTCAAAAAGAGCGAGGACAGAGAAAAACACAGAAATTGTGATAAACTCCAAGTGCTGATTAGTCAAAAATGTATTTAGAATTGAGAGTTCTCAGTGGTTGATACCTTTTAATGGCTAACTGAAAAGATGGTAACAAATTGCAAGCTTTCGAGACTACTCCGATCCCTTCATCAGGCATAGTCAAAAATGTGTCATCAGTCAGAATTTGTTCTATAAGCACATCTTGAAAAATAATGGCCAGTGCTGTAAATATTAAGTCTTTACTCTTTACATAAACTTAATGTATTTGTCAAAAAATGTATAAAATGGTATTAAACACTGATAATTGTATTTCTGTAACCACAGAAACACCCGACTAAAAGATCTAAAAACACTGAAGCAGCAATTTTTAAAAAACAAAATTTGTGACAGTCTTAAAACTGTTGGCCACAATTGTACACTCAAATTTCAATACTTAAAAGCAGTGTGGATTGTATTTTGCATGAGTAAAAAAGCCAGCATTGTCCCAAAATACAGAAGAGGTACTAATGTTTTAACCTTTTTTTTAGCTTATGAATTTTGTAATTGGAGATAAGTGAATATTTTGGAATTCACTGACTTCGCTGAATTGGCCCCAAAATTTTGTTTATGGTGAATAAATTTGTGCGAATCTCAATACTGGAAAGGTTATAATTGCTCGGAAAATACATGTGGTGTAAGAGGAGAAAGACAGGACCCTACTGACTATAAGAGCTTACACTCTGCAGGAGAGAGAGGACCCTGCTGACCATAAGAGCTTACACTCTACAGGTGAGAGTGAGGACCCCCGCTGGCCATAAGAGCTTACACTCTACAGGAGAGAGAGAGAGGACCCGCTGGTCATAAGAGCTTACACTCTACAGGAGAGAGAGAGGACCCCGCTGGCCATAAGAGCTTACACTCTACAGGAGAGAGAGAGAGGACCCCACTGGCCATAAGAGCTTACATTCTACAGGGGAGAGAGGACCCTGCTAAACATAAGAGCTTACACTCTGCAGGAGAGAGAGAGGACCCCACTGGCCATAAGAGCTTACATTCTACAAGGGAGAGAGGACCCTGCTAATCATAAGAGCTTACACTCTGCAGGAGAGAGAGACCCCACTGGCCATAAGAGCTTACACTCTACAGGGGAGAGAGAACCCTGCTGGCCATAAGAGCTTACACTCTGCGGGAGAGAGAGGACCCCGCTGGCCATAAGAGCTTACATTCTACAGGGGAGAGAGGACCCCGCTGGCCATAAGAGCTTACACCCTACAGGAGAGAGAGAGAGAGGACCCCGCTGGCCATAAGAGCTTACACTCACCATAAAAGCTTACACCATACAGGAGAGAGAGGACTCCACTGACCATAAAAGCTTACACCCTACAGGAGAGCAATAGGACTCCGCTGACCATAAAAGCTTATACTCTACAGGAGAGAGAGAACCCTGCTGACCATAAGAGCTTACACCCTAAGGCCGGCATCACACTGGCGAGTTTTACGGACGTATGAGCGCAGAAAATACATCCGTAAAATACGCATAACACACGGCACAATGATTCCCTATGTCCCAGCTCCTATCAGCCGTATTTTACTGATCCGTATTATACGGTCCTCTACTGCATGCTGCGTTTGTCGGCGTATTGCGCAAATAAATCGCCAATGAAAGTCTATGGGGGCGAGAAAAATACGGATTCCACACGGACCAGCAGTGTGACTTGCGAGAAATACGCAGCGGTGTTAGTGAAAAGCCGGTAATTCAATTGCCGGCTTTTCATTTCTCCTGCCTAAACCCGACATATGAGACATGGTTTACATACAGTAAACCATCTCATATCCCCATTTTTTTTGCATATTCCACACTACTAATGTTAGTAGTGTGTATGTGCAAAATTTGTGCTCTGTAGCTGCTAAAATAAAGGGTTAAATCGCGGAAAAAATTGGCGTGGGCTCCCGCGCATTTTTCTCCGCCAGAGTAGTAAAGCCAGTGACTGAGGGCAGATATTAATAGCCAGGAGAGGGTCCATGGTTATTGGCCCCCCCGTGGCTAAAAACATCTGCCCCCAGCCACCCCAGAAAGGCACATCTGGAAGATGCGCCTATTCTGGCACTTGGCCACTCTCTTCCCACTCCCTGTAGTGGTGGGATATGGGGTAATGAAGGGTTAATGCCACCTTGCTATTGTAAGGTGACATTAAGCCAGATTAATAATGGAGAGGCGTCAATTATGACACCTATCCATTATTAATCCAATTGTCTGAAAGGGTTAAAAAACACACACACACGTTATTAAAAAGTATTTTAATGAAATAAACAAATAGGTTGTTTTAGTATTTTATTGCTCTCTCAATCCATCCGGAACACCCTCGCTATAATTAACCCCTTCAGATGGATTACCTCGTGGGACCTGACAGATCCTCGCTAAAGATCCTCGCTAAAGCACTCGCTCGTGTCTGTAATCCCCGGGTGATGAAATGAAAGCTGGGTGATCTGTACTTACATTGAGTTGCGGTGAGGCGCCCTCTGGTGGATGAACTCATGAACTGCAGCCTTGGAAAAGTTCCCACGCTCCAGTTCATATGAGTTCATCCACCAGAGGGCGCCTCACCGCAACTCAATGTAAGTACAGATCACCCAGCTTTCATTTCATCACCCGGGGATTACAGACACGAGCGAGTGGTTTAGCGCAGCTCATGCCTGTAAAATAATTAACCCCTTCAGATGGATTACCTCGTGGGACCTGAAAGTTCATCAGAGGGTATGTATATTGTGTGTTTATTATTTTGCCAAGCGAGGGTGTTCCGGATGGATTGAGAGAGCAATAAAATACTAAAACAACCTGTTTGTTTATTTCATTAAAATACTTTTTAATAACGTGTGTGTGTTTTTTAACCCTTTCAGACAATTGGATTAATAATGGATAGGTGTCATAATTGACGCCTCTCCATTATTAATCTGGCTTAATGTCACCTTACAATAGCAAGGTGGCATTAACCCTTCATTACCCCATATCCCACCGCTACACGGGAGTGGGAAGAGAGTGGCCAAGTGCCAGAATAGGCGCATCTTCCAGATGTGCCTTTTCTGGGGTGGCTGGGGGCAGATGTTTGTAGCCAGGGGGGGCCAATAACCATGGACCCTCTCCTGGCTATTAATATCTGCCCTCAGTCACTGGCTTTACCACTCTTGCGGAGAAAATTACACGGGAGCCCACGCCAATTTTTTCCGCGATTTAACCCTTTATTTTAGCAGCTACAGCGCACAAATTTTGCACATACACACTACTAATATTAGTAGTGTGGAATATGCAAAAAAAAGAGAAGAGGGATATGAGATGGTTTACTGTATGTAAACCATGTCTCATATCCTGTCGGGTTGGGGAAGGAGAAATGAGAAGCCGGCAATTGAATTACCGGCTTTTAACATATATCGCGCTGAATTAAATATAAATACAGAATATATATATATATGTGTCTCAATGACATATATATATATATATAAATATATATATATATATATATATATATATATATATATATATATATATATATACTGTATATATGTTTTCCCGAACATTTGAGCACATAAATCCATTAGATGTCGGTTTTGCAAGCCTGCGAGAAAATATCGCAGTACGGATGCCATACGGATTACATACGGAGGATGCCATGCGCAAAATACGCTGACACACCCTGCCTACGGAGGACATACGGATCACTATTTTGGGAACATTTCTCCGTATTACGGCCGTATTACGGCCGTAAAAAACGGACCGTATTGTCTTACGCTGAGTGTGACGCCGGCCTAAAGGAGAAAGAGAGAACCTTACTGACCATAAGAGCTTACACTCTACAAGAGAGATTTACCAAATGACACTAGAGATGGTAAACGACTCTGCTGTATAAATTGTGCTCCACTGGAAATCGCTGATCTGTGATGGCCCCAGTGCTATCCACCACTGTACAAGGTATGATAATCCATAAGATGTGAAAGCTGCAGGACATTGGGATCAGTGTGAGATAAGGTGCAGATCAAGTTTCTTAGTTTTTTTTGCAAATTGCTAATCAAATCTCAAATTGTTAAAATTTGCATGAAACCGCGAATTTCAGAAAATTCAATGCATACTCAATCCTCCAAGGATCGATCTGCTCATCTCTTCTTGTAATAGGGGTTAGGCTTTTTGGCCTCCCACTCCTGCATTCCACATTCCATAGGTATGTAGTATACGGGTATACTCCGCTACTGTTAAATGTTATATATGTGTACTATCACTCTCTGATAATAACTATGTGCCATATTTTGGTGTAGACTTTTGGTTTTGCGGGTATGTGTGGCCAATTATGCCCTTTGTAGGCTGTCCATGACCGCTATGGGCACTTTTCACCTTCCCACATTGTGCTATTTACCTGTTTTATATACACTGTTTTAATTGTTATTTAATAAAGTTTCTATTTTTATGGGACCTGTACGACTGCCTTTTCTGTGGTTGTTTGGTGTGCATACATATTTGCAGTTGGGCCCTATTTGGTCTATATTTACATGTAAATTGTAAATTATATATTATATCTATTGGTTATTTTGGAGGTATTCTACATGTAGTATGCTTGCTACAATTATTTTCTATTGTAATAGCCAGTACTGTCCGAATATACATCCATGTAAAAACAGCATCAGTGACTCTTGCAAGAATATTCGCTAAATGAATAATGTAAATGTGTAATGGAAATATGAAGGAATCAGCAAAAATGTTGTTACTATTAAATTGATTTCTCATTTAACTTTACAAAGGTGAATACTCATTAAAGTTTGCAGAATTAAATTAAACCACCAAATTGTAAAAGTTCTCCCTAGTGTCAGATCTCAGAAAAAAATAGCTATAATATTTCTTATGTGACTAGTGAGGTCCTTCTCCTAGATTAAATGTTCAAATAATCTGTTTAATAGAACACAATAAGAGAAATGGCAAGATTAGGCTACTGCCCGTTCTCTGCTGCCAGCGTAGAGAACCGTTATATAAAGCAGGGGTGGGCAATTAATTTTCCAGAGGTGCCATACAAGAGACTATAACATGTGTGGAGGTCTGAACTAATTAACTGAAATTAATTATGCTCAATATTAATATTAACATATTAATTACAATTATAATTATTTTTTTATATTATCACTTAATATTGAGCAGAATTAAGTATGCTGAAATCTCCCTATATACAGCGTGAGCCCCCACACAGCCTCCCTATTACAGTATGAGCCCCCACATAGCACCCTATATACAACATGAGCCCCAGCACAACATCCCTATATACAGCATGAGCCCCTTTACAGCTTCTCTATATACAGCATGAGACCCACACAGCCTCCCTATATACAGCATGAGCCTCCACACAGCCTCCATATATAAAGCATGAGCCCCCACATAGCCTCCAATATACAGCATGAGATCCTATATGGACTCCAACATACAGCAAGAGCCCACAAATAGCTTCACCATATACAGCATGAGCCCCTCACAGCCTCCCTATATACAGCATGAGCCCCCACATAGCCTCTAATATTCAGCATCAGATCCTATATAGACTCCGATATACAGTATGATCCCTTATATAGACTCTAACATACATCATGAGCACCAACATAGCCTCCAGTATACAGCATGAGCCCCCTACATAGCATCCCTATATACAGCATGAGCCCCCACATAGCCTCCCTATATACAGCATGAGCCCCCACATAGCCTCCCTATATACAGCATGAGCCCACACATAGACTCCAATATACAGCATGAGCCCCACATAGCCTCTGTATATACGGCACTGTCCTCTACCAATGTATTCACAACTGTCTGCATCCTAAGGATGTGGAGAGCGGAGACAGCGGGAAGCGGCAGACAGGCGTTAAGGGGCATGGTGCGGCTTGTGGGCCACTGTTTTCAGCCCCTTGGCTGTCTCAGTCCACAAGCCGGACTGGAACAATGAGATGGCCAGATGTTGCCTGCGGCTGTACTTTGCCGGATCTGATATAGAGGCATACAGTGGTGTAACTTGAAGTGTGTTTGCCCCATTGCAAAATATCCAACAGATTTTCCCGTACACCCAGTTATGAAATCAACTTTAGGAAAAAAATGAGGACTTAATGGAAATCAATGACAAGAAATGGAACTAACAGACTAGGAAAAGTGATCGAGAAGCCGTGAGGACACATTATTATGTTCTACAGTATGTCATCTGTTGGACGCTATTCATTATTGCTCACTAATGAGAGTAAAGCACACTGCAGTACTGAAGTGATCAATTAAAACAGTTATTAATCTACTGTCACATTGTCAGGGACAGCATTTGAAGATAGCGGTTACCCTTCATTTGACAGATGCTGTTCTTAAGTAATAAGTTATTCATTTCCAAAAATGACTATGTTTGTGATGCTGTAAGATTTATAGAGCCATGTAGCCTACTGCTGATAAACTCCAGTCCATTCATCTTCTCTAATGAGAACCTACAAAAAGTCAAGTGCATGTGCATGAGCCTTGTTTGAGAGAATTTTGCAAAAGACTGATTACATAGGAAATCATCATAAGCATTAAATGGGACGAATCTGCCAAAATTCAAATTTGGCAGAATTGCTCAAAGTTGGCGGGGTAATTTAATTTGCATCAGGTGTATTCAGTGCTAATCAAATAGCTCCCAATTTTCACTGAAAAAGGCGTTTATTATATTCTGAAGTCTACTGAACCGCAAAGTATAATAAATGGAAGGGGTTCAAAATTAATAAAGTATTATAGTAACCTAGCCCTTCATCTATCCTTGCCTGTGCTGCTCCCTGACTGTCTTCTGCTGGCTTCCAAAGGCACCCAATCTTCTCTTAACTCTTTGCTGGCGCTTCATCCGCCAGCTTGGCTTTGATTCATTAAGGGGCTTCTGCTCTGTGGTAGCCCCTTGGATACGCAAAGGGTTTTTATATCAAAACTGAATAAAGTTTATTGTCCTGCATAAAATTTACTGCTCCAAAAAGAAAACAGACTTTCTTCAGCACAAATGAATGACAACACCATTCTTTCTCTGGGTAACGTAAAGTAAATCAAAACAGCCTCACTCACTTGAAATTACAGGAACTTCTCAGTCTCTAGCATAGACTGGCCACCATTAACGGTTTTTCTCCAGCTCCAACACAACACTGCCAAGCTAACCCAGCTGCTGGTTATTAGGCCTGTACTGGAGTATGGGAATGACTTTTCCCACCCAGACTCTTTTGGTTGCTCCTAAATCCTGGACCCAGAACCCATCTAAAAAAAACTTTCTTAGTAACCTAGTGTTACTGGTACAGACGTTCTGGAACTTACATTAACGAGTTCAGCACCTCAGTGACACATACCTGGCAGTCAAGACCCTACCTCTTGCTTTCTTACATGCACATTATGACTTCAAGACATCAGGGCAGAGAGGAGCAGGTGCCTTGGGAAGCCAGTTGAGAATGGGCGGGCGAAGAGCTAGGACAGATGAGGAGCAAGGTGAGTTTGATAATTTAAGGTTTTTATCCCCATCCAGGCCAATATGAGTCAAACTGCCATTTTTTTGGATCCATTCATTTTTTTATACACTAGAATCCATAAATTTGGGAAATTCTAAATGAATCTGATTTATTTAGAATCGATTCACTCAACTATCCATGGTTCATGCTTTCTGATATTTTAGGTTTCTAAATAAAAGCTTAAAAGGGGCATTCTCAAGTTCTTTTATTGCCTTAATTAGGCAGCATGGAAATAAGCAAGTTTGTAATTGACTTTTTTTTTTTCTATTTGTTGCCAGAATATAGTAGTCTAAGTTGCCGCAATAAACTAATAAAATGGCAGATTTCTTTCACAACATGTTATATTTCAAGCAACTAGGAAATGTGTTTGGCAGAAAAAGAGTTTTCTCTTTATTTTGGGTTTAAAATTCGGAAAGGGTGCTGATCGTTGGAGTGGGAAAGAGAAGATAGGTGACGCTAGCCTGTAGGAGTTAAACCTGATTTGAACACCGTAAGTTTAATTAAGATAGTTGACCTGGACCTGATATCTAGATTTGTTTTTATTTTTTTGTCACTACTGATTTTGATGTGCTTTATTTTTCCACATGAAATGAATAAAGTTGGTTGAGATGAATTCCAAAACGAAAATCCTTTGTGTTGGAGTGTCTGGGTGTGCCTGCATGTCTAGTTCCCAGAGACGACAATCCTATTAGCTTCCTGAGTTATGACAATACCTAATGTAACAGTAACAGTATACATATAGGCATAAGGTGTAGGCATTCATATGTGATATATTTACACTCATATAATTAGCACCAACCATACAGCTTTTTCAAATAAGCCCAGTAATCACAGGAACCGTAACCCATGTGTAACGCTGAGTGAAGGACAAGTAAGTGCAAAACAAGGGGAAAGGGAGAGGGGAGCCCAAACACTAGGGAAGTGAGGAGTGGAGACCCCTAGGCAGATCTAAAATCACACTGTTTGTCCTAACTGTCCCTATATAGGTTCTGCACCTATTGCCAGAAATCTTATCCCTGTCTGACCCTAGCGATAGGCCCTGGTTAGGGAGGGGATGTGGTGCCACTAGTCAGTCCCCACTGCAACTAAAGACAGATAGGGTAGACGAATAAGGGGACACTTAGCTTGACAAGATGTCATGCCAGCAATCCTCCAAGAGTCCTCTGAAAAGGAACTAACCGACTGTTAGTACTTCCAACTAGACAGAAGCAAGTAAGAGCTAACATTAGCAACATGCTGCAGACACGGAATGAATATAAACCTTCAGCAAAGGTGTCTAATTAGCAGCAAAAGGTGGAGGTAATCGTTGAGTCCTAAAGGTAGAGGGATATTGCTCCATAACAGAGATACAAAAATCAAGAAGGTGCTTGAGCTAATCACAAAGACCTTCTACAGCCGGATTCAGGATGAGTGTCAGTCATCCCTGACACACCCGTGACACCATGTTTTTATGGAAAAAAATACAATTTAGCAGATAGATAGACCTTTCTTTGAGAGAAAAATTGAAAACTTAGTAAAGAGACATTGGTGAGATGATGGAAGACAGAAGTGTTCCCATATACATGAAACTGCCAGTGGGGCCTGTCAATAATGGTGAGGCCCCACCAGCAAGACTATTATTGGTCTTTGTCAAGCATATCTATGTGTAATCGTGTAATCACTGTGTTTTTATACCTTCCTCCATGAAAAGGAATCAGTTATAAGATTATCAACACAAATATAAAATAACAAACAAACTACCACGGATATTATACACTTAATATTTACACACATAAAAAAGATACATCTTCATCAAGTTCAACTTAGGGTTACTAGGAGAGGATATTGAATGATGGGAAGGGGTATAGGAACAACCATAATGCATAAACCTACCTGACCTGCAAGAGTAAATGTTCCCTCATGATCCTGAGTGAGGGTTGTTCAGCTGGTTCATTCAGAACCAAAATTGTCTAAATTTACATAACCATTGCTTATTTTCACCTAACTGTTAGGTTTGGCGGAATGCACCGAATATATATATTAGAATTAGTTGGTGCGTTCGCAACCCGGGGTCCACTGTGCAGGAGAACAACCCACTGCTAGAAATGGCGGCACTATATAGCGGTATAAGCGAACTCTGTTACTTCACAGAGTCACAGAGAAATGAAGACGCTGTGCCCTGTTAACCTCACAGAGACACAGCAACCTAATTGAGCAAAGAGTGGTCATGCAGTCAGCATACCACACAAGCAACTCCTCTCCGGTGGAGCTGCAATTCTAATGGCAATATGCCAGCCCTGAATTCACATACAAAACTCCTCACCGTAGGTGCCGGTATTTTAGGGGCTTATTTCAGCCAAACCCTGACCACACACAAACATGACCACAATGACGCTGAGCTCACAACATAGGTTGATACTAGCGCATGGCCGTGCGGCCATGCAAACCTTTTATAGCTGCAGCAACTTGAGGACCTTCCTAGGGGACCAATGGGAGCTGCTACAGTACCTGAGCAACTTCAGGACCTTCCTAGAGGACCAGTGGGAGCTGCCACAGTACCTGAGCATGTGACCCCCGACCTCCAATGAGAGGTCTTACCCCGGGCATGCTCAGAAGGGCAAAAGCAGGACTTAGTCCCAGAGACATCTGCTCACCGCTGACCAGTACTGGCTACAATGGCTGAGCCTGGAAGGCAGCAGTAACCATCTGCACAGTATCAGGCTGAGCCAGATGCTGGGACTGATGTCTCCGCTGAGCAGGCACCACTGTGGCTGGAGAAGAATGGGAGACCACAGCGGAGATGGCTCGAGATTCCCCGTGCAGAGGCGGGAACTCAACCCCTAAGGCTATGTGCACATGTTCAGGATTTCTTGCAGAAATTTCCTACAAGAAATCCGCATGCGGATTTTTCCGGAGTTTCCCAATGCAATAATATAGTGGGAAATCAGAAAAAAAAACACAAAATGAATGAACATGCTGCGTTTTTTACCGCGATGCGTTTTTTTTCCACGAATCATGTGCACAAAAATTGCAGAATGCATTCTAAATGATGGGATGCATAATGTATGCGTTTTTATAGCGTTTTTATAGTGAAAAAAACGCGAAAAATCTGCAACGTGTGCACACAGCCTAACACTAACATCCTTCAAAAAGCATATACATTCTACCGAAAAAAAACTTCCGAACACATGACTACAGTAAACCATCCATTTTTGGATTCTGTGAAGGATGACTTTGTCGTTTAGCCATCTGTTTGAAATGCTGTGAATCATCTTTTTTAATAGATTTTGGATGTCCTCTAGACTTGGAAATTACACTGATTTGCACCCAGAAGTTGTATTGCTAAAGACAATACCAAGCCAAGTTATAAAAATTTGGATTGTCCAGTTTGAAAAAGCAAGGGTTTAGCCCATTTCTGCCAGCTGACGGAATAGTACGTCAGCTGGCAGAACCCCCGCTTTGAAGTGGGCTCCGGCGGTGAGCCCACCTCAAAGCCACAACATGTCAGCTGTTTTGTACAGCTGACATGTGCGCGCAATGAGCGCGAGCGGAATCGCGATCCGCCCGCGCCCATTAACTAGTTAAATGCCGCTGTCAAACGCTGACAGCGGCATTTAACTAGCACTCCCGGCCGCGCGTCCGGAAGTGCTAGCACCGCTGACCCCCATCACAAGATCGGGGGTCATCGGTACATTGCCATAACAACCAGAGGCCTCCTTGAGACCTCTATGGTTGTTGATGGCCGATTGCTTTGATCGCCAAAAATATAAAAAAATAAAAAAATATATAAAAGTTCAAATCACCCCCCTTTCACCACAATCAAAATAAAACAATTAAAAAAAAATCAAACCTACACATATTTGGTATCGCCGTGTTCAGAATCACCCGATCAATAAAAACAAAGGATTAATGTGATCGCTAAACGGCGTAGCGAGAAAAAAATCAAAACGCCAAAATTACGTTTTTTTGGTTGCCGCAAAATTGCATTAAAATGCAATAACGGGCGATCAAAAGAACGTATCTGCACCAAAATGATATCATTAAAAACGTCAGCTCGGCATGCAAAAAATAAGCCCCCACCTGACCCCAGATCACAAAAAATGGAGACACTACCGTTATCGGAAAATTGCGCATTTTTTTTTATAAGCAAAATTTGGAATTTTTTTTAACCACTTAGATAAAAGAGAACCTAGACATGTTTGGTGTCTATGAACTCGTAATGACCTGGAGAATCATAATGGTTGGTTAGTTTTAGCATTTAGTGAACCTAGCAAAAAAGCCAAACAAAAAACAAGTGTGAGATTGCACTGTTTTTGCAATTTCATCGCACTTGGAATTTTTTTCACGTTTTCTGTTACATGACATGGTAAAACCAATGGTATCGTTCAAAAGTACAACTCGTCCCACAAAAAATAAGCCCTCACATGGCCATATTGATGGAAAAATAAAAAAGTTATGGCTCTGGAAATAAGGGAAGCAAAAAACGAAAACGAAAAAATGAAAAAAGCTGCGGGGGTGAAGGGGTTAGGGTCGATCTTATTGCAATGCACAAATACAAGGTGACAGTACAGAGATCTTTCTAATCATCTTTTTACACCTGGGTCTGAAACGGGGACAAGGAGGCACCCTCTACGTCTAGAGGAAAGAACTTTTAACCATAAACACAGATGCAGATTCATGAATTATTTACTGTAAGAGCAGTGAGACTATGGACTTCACTTCCAAATGAGGTTGTAGTGGTTTGTTCACTACAAAAGTTCAAGGAGGTCCTAGAGGCCTTTCTTGAAAATTGAAGATTACAGATTATGGGCAGTAGATTATGTGATGGGACATATATCCAGGGAACTAGTCTGATTTCCGCATGTGGAGTTGGGAAGGATTATTTCCCCTAGTATGGAGTTATTAGTGTCTGCCCTATAAGGTTTTTGCCTTGATCTGGATCAACATGTTAAACTATAGGTTGAACGTGGTGGACTTGCGTCTATTTTCAACCTTAAAAACTATGAAACTATGAGTTCTTCTGTTTTTTCGAAAGGTGGGTAATACATATAGCCTGCATGTAGTTAAAATGACCAAACAACAATGTATCAATCAAATGACCGGCTTGAATACAGAAAAAATAACATATTGATGCTTTTAAAATAAAAAGGATAAAAAAGATCAAAGGAACATTGTCTGCTCTAGCCCCCGTTTGCTGGAATAGAGGACATTAGTCCCCTTCTTACCTGCATGAGAGCATGAGTGGTTTGTACAGAGCAGCAGTCAAGAATGGATTCAGTATAGAGTCAAATGCACTTCTTTTCTTAAAGACATTACATTTTATCAAATTCTTTGATAGGAATTTAGGAATAGATCACATAGACATTAACCCCCAAGCAATAAATATAAAGAACAAAATTCTATATAAAAATAGCCATAACGTAAGGGTGACTAAATGATTAAATATCGATATTTCTCTGCAGCTGATATCATCTAGGTAATTTCTTGGTGAAAGTTGTGATTAGGACGATGAAAGGGGAAAGGAAAAAGGAATTTCTAAATGAAAAGTGTGCTTTCTAAGCCATCTCAAGTGAACTGGGGATTTTCAAATTTATGCCTATCGACTGGAAGCGCCTTAACAGCTTGTTCAATCAATAGCTTTGCAAGTTGCCTCAAGAAAATCCTGTGTGTCTATCAATAACTCAGCGATACTGCCCTTGAAATTATTTATGGTGCCATGTGTGGTCTGGATGTCAAGGAGAGACAATTTTCCACTGTTTTGTGGCTATTTTAGAGTTGTCACTTATTAAATAAGTTCGAATAAAAGATTACTATTTCCAAGAACAGCTGTAAACGTGAGGGAATTGTGTTAAGCTTTCAGAAACATTGGTTACCATTTTCCAAGTTGTAATCAATGTGAGAATCTAATAGATTTTCTTCTTAGTATTCCATTTTATAACATCTCTACGTGTGATGCTCTAAAAGATAATTTTTTAACGCGTGAATAAGGTTTGACCATTAAACACAACGTCATCCCACCTACTGTCAACAATAAAGGAAATTCCAATGGGACAATTTCTAAGAACGAGCATTAAAAATAAGAGTGCGGAACACGTAAGGGACATAGAAAAATCCACTGTGATTGACGATATTAGTACCCTTAAATCTCTGCCGAAACATTTTAAGCTATACCACGGCAGTAACCCACAGATCTTAAAATTAAAGCCTTAGACCAAATCACCATGGGCAGTAGAAGAGATGATAGTGGCAAAATACTGGCCCAGACAGAGAGTAGATGGATTTATAGACTAGGAACTCTCTCCCCACAGGGCCTAAATGAAAACCTGGGATTCAACGCCTTTTTGTAAATTTTGCAGATTTAGTAATTCCCTCAATGTTTTCTTTACTCATCACATCCTGGTATAGTGTGTTTTTAATTCCTTTTTCTAACTTTTAACCTCTTTTATTGTCTTTTTTTTTTGCTCTTTTATATTTCTTTACCATATCCTTGATGTCCATATAGTCTTCTTCCATTCTTTCTTCAACCAATGATGAATGCCTTGAGGAATCCTTATGTCCTTTTCTTCTAGGAAACTGGATGGAAGACATATGCCAGGCCTATATAGTCAATAAGGAGACTTGAAAGATACATCCATCTGGCCTCCAAAATGACATACTGTACATCACCCACTCTGGGCATATTAAGAATGGAAATATTATGAGTATTTTTGACTAAATCAATATATTTGATATTGACCTCTTTGATCACTGTTTTTTTTTAAAGGTCTACCTCCTCTTGGTTCCACTTTTACATATGTAATTGGCGGAATATTTTTTGAACATTTTGATTGGCAATTGTTGTTACCTCTGCTTTTATAATGTTTCTGTATATGTCACAAAGTAAGTGCTCTGAGACATCACGCTGCGTTCCATCCATTTATAGTGGTGACACAAGTTTATGCTCAACATCATTGACTAATGTTATTGTATTACTGGCTGTATTTAATGAAAGGTTTTGTTGCTATTTATCTCGCTCAGCTATTTCTCTTTATATTATACTTTTTACTTTTATTTTTCTCCACTATTTATTTTGTCTTTGTACAAAGCCTTGTTGATATACGCACAAAAAGAATGGTACTGTTTACACCTCTTATTGTATATTTTTTTTATCTCAGTTGACTTCCCACTATTTTCGCATATTTCGTATCTTGTGTCCTTTGTCCCTAGTCAACAATACCCACAAAGATATATATATATATATATATATATATATATATATATATATATATATATATATATAATTCAAACATAATAATAACCTAATATAGGATGTTATGGCACAATCTGCACATAAGGATTATTTCCATCCAGCACTTCACACTACAGTATGACATATTTCACTTTATTTCCATTTTCCCATTAGGGTTAGGGTTAGGGCTAGGGTTAGGGCTAGGGTTAGGGTTGGGGCTAGGGTTGGAGCTAAAGTTAGGGTTAGGGTTGGGGCTAAAGTTAGGGTTGGGGCTAAAGTTAGGGTTAGGGTTGGGGCTAAAGTTAGGGTTAGGGCTAAAGTTAGGGTTAGGGTTGGGGCTAAAGTTAGGGTTAGGGTTTGGATTACATTTAGGGTTGGGATTAGGGTTGGGATTAGAGTTAGGGGTGTGTCAGGGTTAGGGGTGTGGTTAGGGTTACCGTTGGGATTAGGGTTAGGGGTGTGTTTGGATTAGGGTTTCAGGTAGAATTGGGGAGTTTCCACTGTTCAGGCACATCAGGGGCTCTCCAAACGCGACATGGCGTCCAATCTCAATCCCAGCCAATTCTGCAGTGAAAAAGTAAAACAGTGCTCCTTCCCTTCCGAGCTCTCCCATGTGCCCAAACAGGGGTTTACCCCAACATATGGGGTATCAGTGTACTCGGGACAAATTGGACAACAACTTTTGGGGTCCAAGTTCTCTTGTTATCCTTGGGAAAATAAAAATTTGGGGGGCTAAAAATCATTTTTGTGGGAAAAAAATAATTTTTATTTTCACAACTCTGCGTTATAAACTGTAGTGAAACACTTGGGTGTTCAAAGTTCTCACAACACATTTAGATAAGTTCCTTGGGAGGTCTAGTTTCCAATATGGGGTCACTTGTTGGGGGTTTCTACTGTTTGGGTACATCAGGGGCTCTGCAAATGCAACGTGACGCCTGCAGACCAATCCATCTAAGTCTGCATTCCAAATGGCACTCCTTCCCTTCCGAGCTCTGCCATGCGCCCAAACAGTGGTTCCCCCCACATATGGGGTATCATCATACTCAGGACAAATTGGACAACAACTATTGGGGTCCAATTTATCCTATTACCCTTGTGAAAATAAAAAATTGGGGGCAAAAAGATCATTTTTGGGAAAAAATATGATTTTCTATTTTTACGGCTCTGCATTATAAACTTCTGTGAAGCACTTGTTGGGTCAAAGTGCTCACCACACATCTAGATAAGTTCCTTAAGGGGTCTACTTTCCAAAATGGTGTCACTTGTGGGGGTTTTCAATGTTTACGCACATCAGGGGCTCTCCAAACGCAACATGGCATCCCATCTCAATTCCAGTCAATTTTGCATTGAAAAGTAAAATGGCACTCCTTTCCTTCCGAGCTCTGCCATGCGCCCAAACAGTGGTTTACCCCCACATATGGGGTATCAGCGTACTCCGGACAAATTGTACAACAACTTTTGGGGTCCATTTTCTCCTGTTACCCTTGGTAAAATAAAACAAATTGGAGCTGAAATAAATTGTGTGAAAAAAAGTTAAATGTTCATTTTTATTTAAACATTCCAAAAATTCCTGTGAAACACCCGAAGGGTTAATAAACTTCTTGAATGTGGTTTTGAGCACCTTGAGGGGTGCAGTTTTTAGAATGGTGTCACACTTGGGTATTTTCTATCATATAGACTGTTATGACCCCAATGGCAGAGGGTCTCAAAAGTACATACCAAGTCTGCAAACATAAAAAACCAGCTCATAGGGCAGTGGTAACTGGGCTAACCGCATATCTAATCCTAGCACCACAAATAGCAGCAGCCGGGGAACGTGCCTATGTTGGTTCTAGACGTCTCGCGCCAGCCGGAGAACTAACTAACCCTAGAAGGGAAAAGATAGACCTTTCTTGCCTCCAGAGAAAAGACCCCAAAAGTTGGATACAAGCCCCCCACAAATAATAACGGTGAGGTAAGGAGAAAAGACAAACGTAAGAATGAACTAGATATTTAGCAAAGAGAGGCCCACTGACTAATAGCAGAATATAGTAAGATGACTTATACGGTCAGCAAAAACCCTATCAAAATTTCCACGCTGGATATTCAAGAACCCCCGAACCGTCTAACGGCCCGGGGGGAGAATACCAGCCCCCTAGAGCTTCCAGCAAAATCAGGAATCACATTTAGTACAAGCTGGACAGAAAATAAGAGCTATACAAATAACCAAAAAACAAGAAAGCAGGACTTAGCTTAATTTTGCAAGAACCCGGACCAGCAGACAGGAGCAAACAGAAAGGATCTGATTACAACGATGCCAGGCACTGGACTGAGAATCCAGGAAGTTTATATAGTGACACCCCTGGACTAACGACCCAGGTGGGTGCCAAACTGAGGAAAGACAATCCCAGAGTCATATCACTAGTGACCACAAGAGGGAGCCAAAAAAGTCTAATTCACAACAGTACCCCCCCTTTAAGGAGGGGTCACCGAACCCTCACCAAGACCACCAGGGCGATCAGGATGAGCAGCGTGAAAGGCACGAACTAAGTCGGCCGCATGCACATCAGAGGCAACCACCCAGGAATTATCCTCCTGACCATAGCCCTTCCACTTGACCAGATACTGAAGCCTCCGCCTGGAGAGACGAGAATCCAAGATCTTCTCCACCACGTACTCCAACTCGCCCTCAACCAACACCGGAGCAGGAGGCTCAACAGAAGGAACCACAGGTACAACGTACCGCCGCAACAAAGACCTATGGAACACGTTGTGAATGGCAAACGACACCGGAAGATCCAAGCGAAAGGACACAGGATTAAGGATTTCCAATATCTTGTAAGGACCGATGAAGCGAGGCTTAAATTTAGGAGAGGAGACCTTCATAGGAACAAATCGAGAAGACAGCCATACCAAATCCCCAACACGAAGTCGGGGACCCACACCGCGGCGGCGGTTGGCAAAACGCTGAGCCTTCTCCTGTGACAACTTCAAGTTGTCCACCACATGATTCCAGATCTGCTGCAACCTATCCACCACGGAATCTACCCCAGGACAGTCAGAAGGCTCCACATGTCCCGAGGAAAAACGGGGATGGAAACCAGAGTTGCAAAAAAAAGGCGAAACCAAAGTAGCGGAACTAGCCCGATTATTAAGGGCAAACTCAGCCAACGGCAAGAAGGTCACCCAATCATCCTGATCTGCAGAAACAAAACACCTCAAATAAGCCTCCAGAGTCTGATTAGTTCGCTCCGTTTGTCCATTAGTCTGAGGATGAAAGGCAGACGAAAACGACAAATCAATGCCCATCTTAGCACAAAAAGATCGCCAGAACCTGGAAACAAACTGGGATCCTCTGTCAGACACAATATTCTCAGGAATGCCATGTAAACGAACCACATTCTGAAAGAACAAAGGAACCAGATCGGAAGAGGAAGGCAGCTTAGGCAAAGATACCAAATGGACCATCTTGGAAAAGCGATCACATACCACCCAGATGACAGACATGCCCTGAGACACCGGAAGATCTGAAATGAAATCCATGGAAATGTGTGTCCAAGGCCTCTTCGGGACAGGCAAGGGCAAGAGCAACCCGCTGGCACGAGAACAGCAAGGCTTAACTCGAGCACAAGTCCCACAGGACTGCACAAATGACCGCACATCCCGTGACAAGGAAGGCCACCAAAAGGACCTAGCCACCAGATCGCTGGTGCCAAAAATTCCCGGATGCCTTGCCAACACCGAGGAATGAACCTCGGAAATGACTCTGCTGGTCCACTTATCAGGAACAAACAGTCTGTCAGGTGGACAAGAGTCAGGTCTACCAGCCTGAAATCTCTGCAACACACGTCGCAAATCCGGAGAAATGGCTGACAAGATAACTCCCTCTTTAAGAATACCAACTGGTTCTACGACTCCAGGAGAGTCAGGCACAAAGCTCCTTGAAAGAGCATCAGCCTTCACATTCTTTGAACCTGGTAAATACGAGACCACAAAGTCAAAACGGGAGAAAAACAATGACCAGCGGGCCTGTCTAGGATTCAGGCGTTTAGCAGACTCGAGATACATCAGATTTTTGTGATCAGTCAAGACCACCACACGATGCTTAGCACCCTCGAGCCAATGACGCCACTCCTCAAATGCCCACTTCATGGCCAACAACTCCTGATTGCCAACATCATAATTCCGCTCAGCAGGCGAAAACTTCCTAGAGAAAAAGGCACATGGTCTCATTACAGAGCAACCAGGGCCTCTCTGCGACAAAACGGCCCCTGCCCCAATCTCAGAAGCATCCACTTCAACCTGAAAGGGCAGTGAGACATCAGGCTGGCACAAAACAGGCGCCGAAGTAAACCGGCGCTTCAACTCTTGGAAAGCTTCCACGGCTGCAGGAGCCCAGTTAACAACATCAGAACCTTTCTTGGTCATATCCGTCAAAGGTTTAACAACGCTAGAAAAATTAGCGATAAAACGACGGTAGAAGTTAGCAAAACCCAAGAACTTCTGAAGACTTTTAACTGACGTGGGCTGAGTCCAATCATGAATAGCTCGGACCTTGACTGGGTCCATCTCCACCGCAGAAGGGGAAAAAATAAAACCCAAAAAGGGAACCTTCTGTACTCCAAAGAGACACTTTGAGCCCTTAACAAACAAAGCATGCTCAAGCAAAACCTGAAACACCATCCTGACCTGCTCTACATGCGAGTCCCAATCATCAGAAAAAAACAGAATATCATCCAGATAAACAATCATAAATTTATCCAGATACTTCCGGAAAATATCATGCATAAAGGACTGAAACACTGAAGGAGCATTAGAGAGCCCAAAAGGCATCACCAAGTACTCAAAATGACCTTCGGGCGTATTAAATGCAGTTTTCCATTCATCTCCTTGCTTAATGCGCACCAGGTTGTACGCACCACGAAGATCTATCTTGGTGAACCACTTGGCACCTTTAATCCGGGCAAACAAGTCCGACAACAGAGGCAAAGGATACTGAAATTTAACAGTGATTTTATTCAGAAGCCGATAGTCAATACAAGGTCTCAAAGATCCATTCCTTCTTGGCCACAAAAAAGAATCCCGCACCAAGAGGGGAAGAGGATGGACGGATATGCCCCTTCTCCAGAGACTCCTTGATATACGAACGCATTGTGGTATGCTCAGGTACAGACAGATTAAATAGTCTTCCCTTAGGAAATTTACTACCTGGAATCAAATCTATGGCGCAGTCACAGTCCCTATGAGGAGGCAGAGCACTGGACCTGGACTCGCTGAATACATCCTGATAATCAGACAAATACTCAGGAACTTCCGAAGGAGTAGAGGAAGCAATAGATACCGGCGGGGAATCACCATGAATTCCCTGACAGCCCCAACTTGACACAGACATTGCCTTCCAATCCAAGACTGGATTATGGGTCTGTAACCATGGCAGACCCAAAAAGACCAAATCATGCATTTTATGCAGAACAAGAAAACGAATCACCTCCCGATGTTCAGGAGTCATGCACATGGTTACCTGTGTCCAAAACTGCGGTTTGTTTTCCGCCAATGGCGTAGCATCAATACCTCTAAGAGGGATAGGATTTACCAAAGGCTCAAGAACAAAACCACAGCGCTTGGCAAATGACAGATCCATAAGACTCAGGGCAGCACCTGAATCCACAAACGCCATAACAGGGTAGGAAGACAATGAGCAAATTAAAGTCACAGACAAAATAAATTTAGGTTGCAAATTACCAATGGCGACAGGGCTAACAACCCTTGTTAGGCGTTTAGAGCATGCTGATATAACATGTGTAGAATCACCACAGTAAAAACACAACCCATTCTGACGTCTATGATTTTTCCGTTCATTTCTAGTCTGAATTCTATCACATTGCATTAAATCAGGTGCTTGTTCAGACAACACCACCAGAGGATTAGCAGTTTTGCGCTCCCGCAAACGCCGGTCAATTTGAATAGCCAGCGCCATGGAATCATTCAGACTTGTAGGAATGGAGAAACCCACCATCACATTCTTAATGGCTTCAGAAAGGCCATTTCTGAAATTTGCGGCCAGAGCACACTCATTCCACTGAGTAAGCACGGACCATTTCCGAAATTTTTGGCAATACACTTCAGCTTCATCCTGGCCCTGAGAAATAGCCAGCAAGGCTTTTTCTGCCTGAGTTTCAAGATTGGGTTCCTCGTAAAGCAATCCGAGCGCCAGAAAAAACGCATCAATATTTGCCAATGCCGGATCTCCTGGCGCTAGCGAGAAGGCCCAATCCTGAGGGTCGCCCCGTAAGAAAGAGATAACAATTTTAACTTGCTGAGCTGAGTCTCCAGATGAACGGGGTCTCAGAGATAGAAACAATTTACAATTATTCCTGAAATTCCTAAACTTGAATCGGTCTCCAGAGAACAACTCAGGAATAGGTATTTTAGGTTCAGACATTGGACTACTGGTAACAAAATCTTGTATGCCCTGCACACGAGCAGCAAGCTGATCCACACATGTAATCAAGGTCTGGACATTCATGTCTGCAGCAAACACAAGCCACTCAGAGGTAAAGGGGAGGAACAAAGAGAGGAAAAAAAAAAAAAACCTCAGAATTTCCTTTCTTATTATCCCACTTCTGCAATGCATAAACATTCAACTTTGGCCTGGCATACTGTTATGACCCCAATGGCAGAGGGTCTCAAAAGTACATACCAAGTCTGCAAACATAAAAAACCAGCTCATAGGGCAGTGGTAACTGGGCTAACCGTATATCTAATCCTAGCACCACAAATAGCAGCAGCCGGGGAACGTGCCTACGTTGGTTCTAGATGTCTCGCGCCAGCCGGAGAACTAACTAACCCTAGATGGGAAAAGATAGACCTTTCTTGCCTCCAGAGAAAAGACCCCAAAAGTTGGATACAAGCCCCCCACAAATAATAACGGTGAGGTAAGGAGAAAAGACAAACGTAAGAATGAACTAGATATTTAGCAAAGAGAGGCCCACTGACTAATAGCAGAATATAGTAAGATGACTTATACGGTCAGCAAAAACCCTATCAAAATTTCCACGCTGGATATTCAAGAACCCCCGAACCGTCTAACGGCCCGGGGGGAGAATACCAGCCCCCTAGAGCTTCCAGCAAAATCAGGAATCACATTTAGTACAAGCTGGACAGAAAATAAGAGCTATACAAATAACCAAAAAACAAGAAAGCAGGACTTAGCTTAATTTTGCAAGAACCCGGACCAGCAGACAGGAGCAAACAGAAAGGATCTGATTACAACGATGCCAGGCACTGGACTGAGAATCCAGGAAGTTTATATAGTGACACCCCTGGACTAACGACCCAGGTGGGTGCCAAACTGAGGAAAGACAATCCCAGAGTCATATCACTAGTGACCACAAGAGGGAGCCAAAAAAGTCTAATTCACAACAATAGACCCCTCAAAATGACTTCAAATGAGATTTGGTCCCTAAAAAAAAATGGTGTTGTAAAAATGAGAAATTTCTGGTCAACTTTTAACCCTTATAACTCCCTAACAAAAAAAAATGTTGGTTCCAAAATTGTGCTGATGTAAAGTAGACATGTGGGAAATGTTACTTATTAAGTATTTTGTGTGACATATCTCTGTAATTTAAGGGCATAAAAATTCTAATTTGGAAAATTGCTAAATTTTCAAAATTTTTGCGAAATTTCCTTTTTTTTCACAAATAAACGCAAGTTATATCGAAGAAATTTTACCACTATCATGAAGTACAATATGTCTCGAGAAAACAATGTCAGAATCGCTAAGATCTGTTGAAGCGTTCCAGAGTTATAACCTCATAAAGGGACAGTGGTCAGAATTGTAAAAATTGGCCCGGTCATTAACGTGCAAACCACCGTCGGGGTTAAGTAGTTGTATGTGGTGTATGGCATTGCCTATTAAGCAGTGGTCTGGTGTATGGCATTGCCTATTAAAGGGAACCTGTCACCCCCAAAATCGATGGTGAGGTAAGCCCACAGTCATCAGGGGCTTATCTACAGCATTCTGTAATCCTGAAAGATGAGAAAAAGAGGTTAGATTATACTCACACAGGGGCGGTCCCACTGTGGTCCGGGTCTGATGGGTGTCTCAGGTCCGGTCCGGCGCCTCCCATCTTCATTCCATGACGTCCTCTTCTGGTCTTCACGCCGCGGCTGCGGCGCAGGCATACTTTGTCTGCCCTGTTGAGGGCAGAGCAAAGTACTGCAGTTTGCAGGCACCGGGAGAGGTCAAAGAGGCCCAGCGCCTGCGCACTGCAGTAATTTGCTCTGCCCACAACAGGGCAGACAAAGTACGTCTGCGCCGCAGCCGCGGCGTGAAGACCAGAAGAGGACATCATGGAATGAAGATAGGAGGCTCTGGACCGGACCTGAGACACCCATCGGACCCGGACCGCAGCGGGACCGCCTTAGGGTGAGTATAATCTAACCTCTTTTTCTCTTATTTTAGATAACATCGGGGGCTTATCTACAGCATTACAGAATGCTGTAGATAAGCCCCTGATGACGGTGAGCTTACCTCACCATCGGTTTTGGGGGTGACAGGTTCCCTTTAAGCAGTTGTCTGTGGTGTATGGATTTGCCTATTAAGCAGTTGTCTGTGGTGTATGGCATTGCCTATTAAGCAGTTGTATGTCGTGTGTGGCACTGAATATTGTGCAGTTGTCTTTGGTATATGGAATTGTGTATTAAGCAGTTGTCTGTGGTGTATGGCATTGCCTATTAAACATTTTTATGTGGTGTATGGAATTGCCTATGAAAGGGAACCTGTCACCCCCAAAATGGCTGGTGAGGTAAGCTCACCGGCATCAGGGGCTTATCTACAGCATTCTGTAATGCTGTAGATAAGCCCCCGATGTTACCTGAAAGAGGAGAAAAAGACGTTAGATTATACTCACCCAGGGGCGGTCCCGCTGCGGTCTGGTCAAATGGGTGTCTCCGGTCCGCTCCGGCGCCTCCCATCTTCATTCCATGACGTCCTCTTCGGGTCTTTACGCCGCGGCTCCGGCGCAGGCGTACTTTGTCTAGGGCAGAGCAAAGTACTGCAGTGCACAGGCGCCGGGCCTCTCTGACCTTTCCGGCGCCTGCGCACTGCAGTACTTTGCTCTGCCCTGAACAGGGCAGACAAAGTACGCCTGCGCCGGAGCCGCGGCGTAAAGACCCGAAGAGGACGTCATGGAATGAAGATGGGAGGCGCCGGAGCGGACCGGAGACACCCATTTGACCAGACCGCACCGGGACCGCCCCTGGGTGAGTATAATCTAACGTCTTTTTCTCCTCTTTCAGGTAACATCGGAGGCTTATCTACAGCATTACAGAATGCTGTAGATAAGCCCCTGATGCCGGTGAGCTTACCTCACCAGCGATTTTGGGGGTGACAGGTTCCCTTTAAGCAGTGGTCTGGTGTATGGCATTGCCTATTAAGCAGTTGTCTGTGGTGTATGGAATTGCCTATTAAGCAGTTGTCTGTGGTGTATGGCATTGCCTATTAAGCAGTGGTCTGATGTATGGCATTGACTATTAAGCAGTTGTCTTTGGTGTATGGAATTGCCTATTAAGCAGTTGTCTGTGGTGTATGGCATTGCCTATTAAGCAGTTGTCTTTGGTGTATGGAATTGCCTATTAAGCAGTTGTATGTGGTGTATGGCATTGCCTATTAAGCAGTGGTCTGGTGTATGGCATTGCCTATTAAGCAGTTGTCTGTGTCTGTGGTGTATGGAATTGCCTATTAAACAGTTGTATGTGGTGTGTGGCATTGAATATTGAGCAGTTGTCTTTGGTATATGGAATTGCCTATTAAGCAGTTGTCCTTGGTGTGTGGCATTGCCTATTAAGCAGTTGTATGTGGTGTACTGCATTGGCTATTGAGCAGTTGTCGTTGGTATATGGAATTGTCTATTAAGTAGTTGTCTTTAGTGTATGGCATTGCTCATTTAGCAGTTGTCTTTAATGTATAACATTGCCTGTAAAACTCCTGCACCTCATGCTCCTCCTTTATATACAGCACTCTCAATTTCCCCCCACTCCACTATTTTCCCCTCACTCCTCTCATTTTCCCCTCACTCCTCTCATTTTCCCCTCACTCCTCTCATTTTCCCCTCACTCCTCTCATTTTCCCCTCACTCCTCTATTTTCACCTCATTCCTCTCATTTTCCCCTCACTCCTTTCATTTTCTCCTCACTCCACTATTTTCCCCTCACTCCTCTCATTTTCCCCTCACTCCTCTATTTTCACCTCATTCCTCTCATTTTCCCCTCACTCCACTATTTTCCCCTCACTCCTCTCATTTTCCCCTCACTCCTCTATTTTCACCTCATTCCTCTCATTTTCCCCTCACTCCACTATTTTCCCCTCATTCCTCTCATTTTCCCCTCACTCCTCTCATTTTCCCCTCATTCCTCTCATTTTCCCCTCACTCCTCTCATTTTCCCCTCACTCCTCTATTTTCACCTCAGTCCTCTCATTTTCCCCTCAGTCCTCTCATTTTCCCCTCACTCCTCTCATTTTCTCCTCAGACGTGCACAGCAACTTCCTGTTATGAGCACAGCGGTGTACTCCATGAGGCTCCTCCCTTTCCCTTGGCGTCTTGCCTCACAGGAGAAACTCCATTCTAGACACGACGGAGATAGATGTGTCCTGTGCCTGCTGCCCACTGATACTCTGAAGGCGGTGGCCCTGATTGTAGCTCGCAGCGGCTGGGACGTCGCAGCCGGTGATGCAGGGTGGCTTTCATGGTGAATGTGTCTCCGCCCGTGTGCGCTAACAACATGGGCCGTGTGGACGGGGCTTTGCATTTGGAGTGAGTGTGGCTATGTGGAGTGGGCGGGGCTTTACATAGCTTTATATATATAACTAGCTGTACTACCCGGCTTCGCCCGGGTTAATGACTGCTGTTAGCAAAATAGAATGTGTTAACAAAAATTTATTCTGCACACAAAAACCACAAAACAAATAGATAGAAATGTAATTATTAAAAGGCAAAAACCAAGCTAAATAGAAGAATTTCACAACATATATTAGCTTTGTGATACTGAGAATGTCTTTGTTGCCTATATTAACCAATCAGAGCTCAGGTTAATTAACTGTAGCAAAATAGAAGCTGAGCTGTGATTGGTTGCTATTGGCAGCCTGATAAATCCCCAGCCAACAGGAAGCCCTCCCCCCTGGCAGTATATATTAGCTCACACATACACATAATAGACAGGTCATGTGACTGACAGCTGCCGTATTTCCTATATGGTACATTTGTTGCTCTTGTAGTTTGTCTGCTTATTAATCAGATTCTTATTTTTGAAGGACAATACCAGACTTGTGTGTGTTTTAGGGCGAGTTTCATGTGTCAAGTTGTGTGTGTTGAGTTGCGTGTGGCGACATGCATGTAGCGACTTTTGTGAGATGAGTTTTGTGTGGCGACATGCGTGTAGCAACATTTTGTGTGTCGAGTTGCATGTGACAGGTTAGTGTAGCAAGTTGTGTGCAGCAAGATTTGTGCATGGCGAGTTTTGCGCGTGGCGAGTTTTATGTGTGGTGCGTTTTGAGTATGTGCAAGTTTTGTGTGAGGCAACTTTTGCATGTGGTGCAACTTTTGTACATGTGGCAATTTTTCTGTGTGTGCAAGTTTTGCATGAGGTGAGTTTTCCATGAGGTGAGTTTTGCGCGTTGCGAGTTTTGAGTGGTGACTTTTGTGTTTCGACTTTTATGTGGCGAGGTTGGTGTGTGTGTGGTGAATTGTGTGCTGAGGGTCGTATGTGTGTTCAAGCACGTGGTAGTGTGTGGTGCATTTTGTGTTTGTGTTCATATCCCCGTGTGTGGTGAGTATCCCATGTCAGGGCCCCACCTTAGCAACTGTACGGTATATACTCTTTGTCGCCATCGCTCTCATTCTTTAAGTCCTCATTGTTCACATCTGGCAGCTGTCAATTTTCCTCCAACACTTTTCCCTTCACTTTTTCCCCATTATGTAGATAGGGGCAAAATTGTTTGGTGAATTGGAACGCGCGGGGTTAAAATTTCACCTCACAACATAGCCTATGACGCTCCCGGGGTCCAGACGTGTGACTGTGCAAAATTTTGTGGCTGTAGCTGCGACGGTGCAGATGCCAATCCCGGACATACACACATACATACATACACACATTCAGCTTTATATATTAGATATACCTGTATGTAATCTCCTGTATATAGTATATATCTGTGTGTCATCTCCTCCTGTATATAGTATATACCTGTATGTCATCTCCTCCTATACATAGCATATACCTGTATGTCATCTCCTCCTGTATATACTATATACCTGTAGGTAATCTGCTCCTGTATATAGTATATACCTGTGTGTCATCTCCTCCTGTATGTAGTATGTACCTGCATGTCATCTCCTCCTCTATATAGTATATACCTGTGTGTCATCTCTCCTGTATATAGTATATATCTGTGTGTCATCTCCTCCTGTATATAGTATATACCTGTGTGTCATCTCCCCTGTAAATAGTATATACCTGTGTCATCTCCTCCTGTATATAGTATATAGCTGTATGTCATCTCCTCCTGTATTAGCCCTCGTTCACACGTTATTTGGTCAGTATTTTTACCTCAGTATTTTTAAGCTAAAATGGCAGCCTGATAAATCCCCAGCCAACAGTAAGCCCACCCCCTGGCAGTATATATTAGCTCACACATACACATAATAGACTGGTCATGTGACTGACAGCTGCCGGATTCCTATATGGTACATTTGTTGCTCTTGTAGTTTGTCTGCTTATTAATCAGATTTTTATTTTTGAAGGATAATACCAGACTTGTGTGTGTTTTAGGGCGAGTTTCGTGTGTCAAGTTGTGTGTGTTGAGTTGCGTGTGGCGACATGCATGTAGGGACTTTTGTGAGATGAGTTTTGTGTGGCGACATGCGTGTAGCAACTTTTTGTGTGTCGAGTTGCATGTGACAGGTTAGTGTAGCAAGTTGTGTGCAGCAAGTTTTGCGCATGGCGAGTTTTGCGCGTGGCGAGTTTTATGTGTGGTGCCTTTTGAGTATGTGCAAGTTTTGTGTGAGGCAACTTTTGCATGTGTTGCAACTTTTGTGCATGTGGCAATTTTTCTGCGTGTGCAAGATTTGCGTGTGGCGAGTTTTCCATGAGGTGAGTTTTGCACGTGTGGCGAGTTTTGCATGTGGAGAGTTTTGCGCGTGGCGAGTTTTGAGCGGCGACTTTTGTGTTTCTACTTTTATGTGGCGAGGTTGGTGTATGTGTGGTGAAATGTGCGCTGAGGGTGGTATATGTGTTTGAGCACGTGGTAGTCTGTGGCGCATTTTGTGTGTGTGTTCATATCCCCGTGGTGGTGTGGCGATTATCCCATGTTGGGGCACCACCTTAGCAACTGTACAGTATATACTCTTTGGCGCCATCGCTGTCATTCTTTAAGTCCCCCTTGTTCACATCTGGCAGCTGTTAATTTGCCTCCAACACTTTTCCTTTCATTTTTTCCCCATTATGAAGATAGGGGCAAAATTGTTTGGTGAATTGGAAAGCGCGGGGTTAAAATTTCACCTCACAACATAGCTTTGACGCTCTCGGGGCCCAGACGTGTGACTGTGCAAAATTTTGTGCCTGTAGCTGCGACGCCTCCAACACTTTTCCTTTCACTTTTTCCCCATTATGTAGATAGGGGCAAAATTGTTTGGTGAATTGGAAAGCACGGGGTTAAAATTTCACCTCACAACATAGCCTATGACGCTCTCGGGGTCCAGACGTGTGACTGTGCAAAATTTTGTGGCTGTAGCTGCGACGGTTCAGATGCCAATCCCGGACATACATACATACATACATACATACACACACACACACATTCAGCTTTATATATTAGATATATAGATAGATATAAAACATTTCAGGTCTCAGAAAATGGCGACTTTGTTTTTTTTTACCACAAAAAAAAAATAAAATTTGGTATGGCCATAATTGTATTGACCCAGAGAATCGTGTCACCCGGTCATTTTAACCACAGAATGAATGTCATAAATAGGAAAAAAAACAGCAAAATTGTTTTTTTCAGTCATTTCACTGCACTGTGAATTATTTTATTTTTCCTTTTTTTTCAGATTTTATGGTAAAATGAACAAAAACTAAAAATGGCTGCATTGGGAAGGGGTTAATGGGAACGCTCCAACATTTGGGGCTGTGGGATGAATTTACGGGGGGCTTTTAACACAAGATGACACTCAGCCGCCCATCAGACAGGGAAACAAACACTTCACAGCACAGGTAGAACATATGATATCAGTTGTGTTTTCACATTTCACGGCAGATTACACGAATAAAGACCAATAACGGTGACATTTACCTCAGAAACCATTAATATTAGCAGCATTCACCACAAGGAGAGAACTACCTGTGTCATCATTCACCTCAGGAGCATTTCCCGCCAAGAAATAGGACAGAATCTGAGGAAAGCCAGCAGTTTTCACAATGATTGCTGGGAGTCGTAGTTTAATAATCACTTCTGTGCATTAGATAACAGCAGACGTAAACTACAGTTCCCAGAAATCCATGCGCCACAAATTGCTTCTAGGAACTGTTGTCCAGAGAATGCAGCAACAAACGCTGGACGGGGACAGTTAAGGTACCTTCACACGAAACGACTTTGGAACGATATCGCTAGCGATCCGTGACGTTGCAGCGTCCTCGCTAGCGATATCGTTTAGTTTGACACGCAGCAGCGATCAGGATCCTGCTGTGATATCGCTGGTCGCTGAATAAAGTTCAGAACTTTATTTGGTCGTCCGATCGCCGTGTATCGTTGTGTTTGACAGCAAAAGCAACGATACCAGCGATATTTTACACTGGTAACCAGGGTAAACATCGGGTTACTAAGCGCAGGGCCGCGCTTAGTAACCCGATGTTTACCCTGGTTACCAGTGTAAAATGTAGAAAAAACAAACAGTACATACTTACATTCGCATCCCCCGCCGTCTGCTTCCCACACTGACTGAGCGCCGCAAAGTGAAAGTGAAAGCACAGCACAGCGGTGACGTCACCGCTGTGCCCTGCTACTGCCGGCGCTCAGTCAGTGCAGGAAGCGGACGCCGGGGGACGCGAAATGTAAGTATGTGCTGTTTGTTTTTTTTACATTTTACGCTGGTAACCAGGGTAAACATCGGGTTACTAAGCGCGGCCCTGCGCTTAGCAACCCGATGTTTACCCTGGTTACCCGGGGACCTCGGCATCGTTGGTCGCTGGAGAGCGGTCTGTGTGACAGCTCTCCAGCGATCAAACAGCGACGCTGCAGCGATCGGCATCGTTGTCGCTATCGCTGCAGCGTCGTTTCGTGTGAAGGTACCTTTACACTACAAATCCCAGAAATCATTGCGGGATCAATTCTAGGAGTGAAATAGAGGTTGTTGATGAGGAGAGCTCTCTTACATGAGAGGAGGGTGGAGCGCATAGTATGAGTGACTGCTGGGGCTTGTAGTTCCCCTGTAGCTAACAAGCCATTCTCCTCAAATTATATAGATAATGTTAGTCAGCGCTCAGCATCATGAATGTATAAATTGCACCATTATTATTAACCCCTTTCTGACCTCGGACGGGATAGTACGTCCGAGGTCAGATCCCCTGCTTTAATGTGGGCTCCGGCGGTGAGCCCGCATCAAAGCAGCGACATGTCAGCTGTTTTGAACAGGTGACATGTGCCCGCAATAGCGGAGGGTGGAATCGCGATCCAACCGCCGCTATTAACTAGTTAAATGCATTTAACCGCCGCTTCTGGCTATCGGGCTGGAAATGAGCACATCGCCGACCTCCGTCACATGATCGGGGGTCAGCGATGCGTCTGCATAGTAACCATAGAGATCTCCTTGACACCTCTATGGTTGCTGATGCCAGATTGCTATGAGGGCCACCCTGTGGTCGGCGCTCATAGCAATGCAGGAATTCAGCTACATAGGGGCGATCTGATGATCGATGATATGTAGCAGAGCCGATCCAGTTGTGCCAGCTTCTAGACTCCCCTGGAGGCTATAGAAGCATGGCTAAAGTTAAAAAAAAAAAGTTAAAAAAATGTGAAAACAATAAAAAAAATATAAAAGTTTAAATCACCCCCCTTTCACCCCATTCAAAATAAAACAATAAAAAAAAATCAAACCTACACATATTTAGTATCGCCGCATTTAGAATCGCCCAATCTAACAATAAAAAAAAGGATTAACCTGATCGCTAAACAGCGTAGCGAGAAAAAAATTCGAAACACCAGAATACTTTTTTTGGTCGCCGCGGCTTTGCATTAAAATGCAATAACGGGCGATCAAAAGAACATATCTGCAGAAAAGTGGTATCATTAAAAAATTCAGCTCGGCGCGCAAAAAATAAGCCCTCAACTGACCCCAGATCACGAAAAATGGAGACGCTACGGGTATCGGAAAATGGCGCAATTTTTTTTTTTTTTTTAGCAAAGTTTTGAATTTTTTTTCACCATTTAGATAAAAGAGAACCTAGACATGTTTGGTGTCTATGAACTCATAATGACCTGGAGAATCATAATGGCAGGTCAGTTTTAGCATTTAGTGAACCTAGCAAAAAAGGCAAACAAAATTTGCACTTTTTTTGCAAATTCACCGCACTTGGAATTTTTTTCCCGTTTTCTAGTACACAACATGGTAAAACCAATGATGTTGTTCAAAAGTACAACTCGTTTTGCAAAAAATAAGCCCTCACATGGCCATATTGATGGAAAAATGAAAAAGTTATGGCTCTGGGAAGGAGAGGGAGCGAAAAACAAACACGGAAAAATGGAAAATCCCAAGGTCATGAAGGGGTTAAGCACATTCGCTGTCGAAAGCGCCATCACAGGAGGGAGAGGGAGAGAGATCTATCCTTACATGGTACATACAGTTTAATCTCATATATTATTTTGCACTCTGCACTATTTGTGATATTTTGTTATATTAATAGATAGGGATATCAAGCACCTTGGATCAGAAAAAAAGCTTATAGGACACTTTATCTGATTACATTATCCTTTTTCTGGGTGACTACTTATTCTCTATTTACATCATAATTTGTGCAGTGTGCTCCTCCACCTTCATTTATTTTATTTTTTCTTGTCTGCCTTGTCATACATCGTTTTAACTAATTTATCTTGTCCACTTTGTATATTATAAAGATGATTTTAATGTTTCATTACTTGTCCTGTGTTGGATACTTGTTGGTGTCATTAAGAGTCTTTGGATCAAAGCTTGAAAGGTTTGTTTTGTTTTTTACCGATCATGTCAATCGCTGACCAGCAATGGACGTGAGGTCACAGTAGAAACTTTTGATGTTCGAAATATTGGGATATTCAGCATGATTTTGGTTCAACGCATATGTAATTCTGCCACTTGCCACCATTAAGGCACCTGAACACTATGAGTCCCATCAGCCAGGTATCCTGTAATCAGTTTAAAATAAGTGTCCAAAGCAGAAAACCCCTTTAGGGACTTCACTGGGCTGATTAATAAAGGAACATGCCTCCAATTAATTTATTAACAACAACCTCTGATGAAGCTTGATGTGAAACACGCATCAGGTGTGTTTTCTATGAAACGTAAAGTGTACTCCATGGCACTGCACATTATTATCATTATGTGAACTTTTATATTATATCACTCTCTCCCTGTTTATCTGTATGTACATTAAAGGGCCTTAACTTATATGGCACTGGCTAATTTGGCTTGTACCTTTTGAATATCCGTCCTCAATACTGTGATTGTATTGATTTGTAGTATTCACAAAAGGGAGTTTAGTTATTATCACTTACATATCTTTAGTATTTTATATTTCTGACTTTTGTATGTCTATTTTTATGCTTTTAATTATTTTGCAATCCAACAAAGGATACATTTTTTATTGATTTTGAGCGTTGCTCTTTTCTATACAGGTATTCTTCACTTATTATCAAGTAAAACCCCTTTTTGAAGCATGATTGGATCATTTATAAGGGTCATTAAATAATTGTAGTTGCCAACACATCCCCCTTATAAACTGGTTGTACTGTCGATGGTGTGGATGCCAAGAAGACTTTCTTTTGGATGACTGTCTTATGGCTAGGTGAGAGGCTCTGGACTGAGTTCTAAGGGGTAATGTTTCTCCTTGTGAAGAATGACATACTGACTCTGGCATACCAAGGTAAGGAGGCTTAGTCACCGTGCAGCACTCCTCTTAGAAATTTAATATGCAAATTGTCTACTTAAGGGAGCATTCCATTATTTTTTTATTGGCTAAACCTATGTAAATTGTAGTGTAGTGTAAGTGTGTTAATATACTCACTCATTGCCATATTCTCCTGAGTCCAGCCTCACTCTGTTCCTCATTGAAGTCCCGTGAGATTGATTCTGGACTCTCCAGATAACACTGTGCTCTATGTGAGCAATGGAAGTCTCATTTACAATGTAAGGTTATTGAGCATCGTTCGGACTCTCCATAGGCTTACATCGTAAAAGCCACTTCTACCTCTCATATAGAACCCAGTGTGAGCCAGCAAGCCGGAAGATCCATCACGTGACTTAGAGGAGGACCGGAATGGCGCTGAACACCAGAGAAGATCGTGATGTGTGAGTATGTTAACACACTGGTACTACACTATGATTTACACAGGTTTAAGGATTCAAAAACTAATGGAGTTCTTCTTTAAGTACTGTTATCCAATTCTTGACTTTCCCGACTACATTTACAATCAATTTCCTCACGGTACAGCATACATTTCTGTCTGAAACTTTGTTCCCTCCTTCTGGACTGTCTGAACATACTTGTGCTCCCATTTTTCACAATATCCTTCTCGGTGATTTTACTTACGACATTCCCCTACGACCTTTAAATTTAGATTTTATTTAAGAAATTGAACAGAGGAGCAGATTAATTAATATTGCATGAATGGAGATTGCTATCAGTGAAACTATGCCATTTAGTTTTCTTAGCGATCACGGGAATCAGAATTTCAAGTCACACTGACTTCTTCATCAGATCGGTCACGTAACAATTGACTAATGTGAAACAAAAGAGAAACTGGGCAATAAAAGGCATATTGTGGTCACGATATCATAAATCAATGATGATTAAAAAAAATTGCATGGATTTTTAAAAGCCATTTAAAAACTTAAAAAAATATGATCTCAGGAGGATCATCCAAGAAGGAAAAATGTAATGTTGATCAACTGTGAAGCATTGGGCAAGTACACTAAAATGGCTCTGAGATGACCACTCAAAATTACGTGAAGAAGTAATCTTCTAGGAGAGTCGTCTTCTCAAAGAATATTCAGTGCAACTGGACATCTGTTAAAAGAGATCTGGTCTGGATTCGAAAAGGAGTGGATTTTGGAAAGGTTTTATTGTATTTGACAATGAGAAAGAATTCATAAATAATTCATTTATGTTACATCAGGTGAGACCGTGTTGCATGCATTTCATATCACCCTAGAAACTTTAATTTATTCAACTAAATTCAACATTTATTTACTAAAAATTCATTTTTTTGACACATCGGCTCTTGTGAGAAGCAAATACACCTACTGAAGCCAGTCTCGATGCTCTAAATCATAGAAAGACGCTCTAAAGTGAAGCCATAGTATGCATGAATGAATATACATCTTCGGAGCACGCAGACACAATATTCCAATGTTTTGACAATTCTGTCACCGAACAGAGAACAGCATGCAGCAAAATCATCCAATCCCCAGACAAATTGTCTCTAAATGTAAACCTTTTAATGTCTTTTCAACCTTACCTATATACATGTTGGATTTCAGACTAATATTTTAACACTGAATGTGGTGACTGAGTGAGTTCGGCGCCAGACTGGGACTACAACGTAGTCTTGATGCAATGAATGAGGAATACGGTGGTTCAAAGTCCACGCTGCCCAAGGTTCCAAAAATGAGACCGACATTGGGACTGTATTTCTGAACACCTTCATTGATAGTGGTAATAATGGGAGATAAAAATTCACATCTCGTATTATTGTGACCTTATAAACCCCCGTTGTGAAAAAAATTGACTGCTGTAGCCAAAGTCAAGGTCAAGTGAATCAAGTTCAGAAAAGTCTATTATTTTATATACCTCCCACTGTGTCATCTTTAGTGCATCGTTTTGCCCTATTCACACTTGGGATAATTAGCAATATTGACCTTCCTGGGACCAACCCAGAACCAACTACCAGTGGATAGCACCACCAATTCCATTATTAACAAGGGTGTTTACCAATGTCAAATTTGCCCCTTTGTACCTTATGTGTAATGCATCCAGGCTGCAGCGGACCAGAACCAAATACTAGTGGCTAAATACCCAATATTAGCCCTGTCAGATAAAAACTGTCACCAAACCATGCGAGGGCTGTCATCAGAATAGAGCAGGGGTAGGCAATACATTTTCCCAAGGGACCACTTGAGATACTGTGACTGTTGTGGAGGCCGAACCAACCGGCTGAACTTAACTCTGCTTGTTAGTATTGTTTTATATTAATTGTATCACTTAATATTGAGCATAATTAATCCTGTTTACTCGCTGATACATGATACAATGCTATTTATAAAGTTTATGTAAATCAGTAAATCATATGCTCCTGTTATTCAGCCCTTGTATTTTGATCAACAGCTCTTAATACAATATGATGTCTCCACACAGAACTTTTACGCAGTATAATGCCACCATACAGCCCCCTACACAGTATTATGTCCCCACACAGTCAACTTACATAGTATTACGTACCCACACAACCTCCCACTGAGAATAATGCACAGAATTATGCCCCCACACAGCCCTCTTACATCGTATTATGCCGCCATACAGCCCTCTACACAGTATTAGGTCCCCACACAGTCACCTTACATAGTATTATGTACCCACGCAGCCTCACACTGAGAATAATGCACAGAATTAAGCCCCTACACAGCCCTCTTACATAGTATTGTGCCACCATACAGCACTCTACACAGTATTTGGTCCCCACACAGTCACCTTACACAGTATTATATCCTCACACAGCCTCCCACTGTGAATGATGCACAGTATTATGCCACCGTACAGCCCCCTACACAGTATTATGTCCTCACACAGCCTCCCACTGAGAATGATGCACAGTATTATGCCCCCACACAGCCCTCTTATTTAGCATTATGCCACTATACAGCCCCTACACAGTATTATGTCCCTCCCCACACAGTCGCCTTCCACAGTATTATGTCCCCATACAGCCACCCACTGAGAATGGTGCACAGCGTTATGCCCCCACAGAGCCCTCTTACACAGTATCACAGAGCTCTCTTACACAGTATCATGTCCCCACACAGCCACCTTGCACACTACTATGCCCCCTACAGCCGCCCTTATGCAGTATTACATCCCCTCACAGCCCAATTGTGCAGTATCAAATCCCCACCCAGACCCGTTACACTATGTCCTCACACAGACACAGACTCCCATGCAAAATGATGTCCCCACACAGCCCCCTTACACAGTATTATGTCCTCACACACACTCTTTCAGAATGATGCCCCCACATAGCTCCCCACTTAGAATGATGTCCCCAAACAGAATGATGTCCTCACACAGCCACCTGATACAGTATGATGTCCCCACAAAGCCACCCACTCAGAATGATGCCCCCACATAGCCCTCCCATTGAGAATGATGTCCTTATATAGCCCTCTCATGCTGTATTATGTCAACTTCTTCCCGAAGAATGATGTAAAAAATAAAATAAATTAATCTACTCACTTAACTGTTGGCGCGATGTAGTGACAACACTAGACATAAGTGAACCTGAACGGTAAAGTTCTGGGATCGTACCGGACATGGTGTCCGGTGCTGAACTCCAAACAAGGAGAGAGGCTGACTCTTTGGGGGTACTCTGCTTCCTTTGGCAGCTTCTTAGCCCTTACTAGGACAATATTATAGCACAAAAGTTCAGATCCTATTGACTTTTATGGGGTTTGGGTTCAAGTTTAGGTAGAATTCTGGTACCTGAACCAAATTTTGGACAAAGTTTGGTCCAACCTGATGAACCTGAACATCCACGGGTCCGCCCATCCCTTATCATCTCTACTGCTGTGCTCTCAGATGCCTGTTCCATCACTGTATTCACAGATATCAGTGAAAGGATGCAGATATCAGTGAACGTTAGTTGCCTTGCTTCACCAGTATCGTAACAGGATACTCAAGCAATGATTGAGGGTTCCATGTGGCTTTAAGTAGGAATCTGCCATCCTGATAAATGGTGATTGAAGAAAACACTGCAGCCTCCAGTGGTAGGGAGTGGAAATGCAGCACAATTATCAAGATAAACAATAGCAGCCACTAGTGGTCAATCAGCAGAAGGACAACAGGAATATAGTCTTGTGATATAAAATTCAACATACTTGAATGTGTTTTCATAAAATGTGTCATTATTGGGTCATCTACTGAATGCTTTCACTGCAAAAGGTCCAATCTCACAAAAGTAGAAAAAATATGCCTTAAATGTTGTACCGTTCTAGCTATTCTTATCTAGTTCTAAGGCCATCACACAATAGGTTTGTTCCTTAGTCCTGGAGACGATTCATATGGTGCAAAAATATTATACTGGATTGATTCCATATATGAGAAAAGAGTTGGAAATGACTTCTTATGCCGAATGTTGCAAAAGTGAGAATTGATTTGCTAAAGGCCAAGCTTCATACAATAGGTAGAAAAGAAGGAAAGAATCTGGCGAGCAGGTGGGAACCTCTGGATTATTTATTACACATGGGTCCAGCACATTACAGCTGTCATCTGTGCATATAGTTCATTTCACAATTGGATCTTAAGCAATGTAAAACATTAGCTAAATTAGTATTACAGCATTTATTACATCAGAAACAGAGATTTAATCATGTCATATGTTATGCTGGATTTGAGATATGAAACAAAGCAGAAAGTGAATTTTCTGTCTGTCTTGTATCAATTATTAATGCCCCAGTCCCCATTAATGTCTAAATTATAAGCATTATTTATCATACTGTAGTCCTTGGTGTTCAAAAGAAGGAAAAAAATAGAAACGCAAATGTCTGAAATAGTGAAGATTGTGTTATTTTATATGTCGCATAGCCCTTTGTTGATCAGTAAAGTTGAGAATCTGATTTAAGTACCCTTTCACAGTTTCCAAACTCATGTAATTAAAAAAGAATATATAAACCTCTTGGGGTGCACTGGATAATTCAGCCTGTATGAGGCTTATTAAGGCTTATTGCTGGGTCTATTAATGCAGCTACCGCATTTTACAACTATTATAATTTACAGCTGTAATGAGATTTATTTAGGGGCTAATTGTAAATGTGTAAGAAATAAAAACAACAAGAGCCTCCTTCAACCTCATATATTCGAATATTTTAGCTGTGGAAAAGCGTATTTCAAGCTAGTTGGATATAGTAAAGTAAAAATTCATCTTTATAGATGCTTAAGTAAATCAAACGTAGTGAACCTATAATAGTGGTGACCATACAGGTCCTATAGGAGAAATGTAGTATACAATCATGGCCGAAAATGTTGGCAACCTCTAAATTGTTCCAGAAAATGAAGTATTTTTAACTGAAAATTGTTGCAATTATACATGTTTTGTTATACACATGTGTGAGGCAGTGACTGGTGTTACATGTAGGGGTCGCTGTGTGTTTCCCCAGGATGTGCACGGAGGAGTATTGAGGCCATGGGAGTGCACTGCAGTCACAGGCGTAGCTGTGGTTGCAATGCAGACTAAAGTGAGTATAGGTTTTGGACATGTTGGTTGTCCAAGGCAGATTTAGGGAAAACCTGCTCTGGGCTTTTGTGTTTTGAAACAGACTGCAGGATGGTAGTCATGCAGTCTGTTTCCTTCCTGGCCGGGTTTTTCATGTGGCTGAAGGCCACAGATTCCAGTTAAAAGCCATGCAGTAAAAGGTTTGGGTGTGTCAGGTTCAGAGTCAGTGTCAGTCTGGTGTTTGCTAGAGTGCATAGCAGACAGCTCTGCAGAGCTCCACCTGTGTGAGGCAACACAGGCGAGCGGAGCCAAACAGCCAGGGGAGCTGAGAGGTCTTTCACCCACAGCGTGCACGGCGGTGCAGTCGCCCACAGCAACTGGTCTCGGAGGTGGAAAATGGCTGCTGGGGGGTGGCACATGCGAATATGGAGAGCTTAGAGCTGCAAAGTTGGCTCAGCAACAAAAAACCAATGGTGCAAAGCTGAGTGACACAGCAATTACATCAGAAAAACTGGTCCAGGGGTATAGCAGAGTTATTTCAGTAATATAGCAGAAACAAATCGGTTTCTATGTACAAAATAAAGCTGACACAGTGAGAAGGTAGAGTTATTTGGCGATATAGCTGGGCTAGGTTTGCCACAGAGTCCAAAGCTGAGTTGGTACAGCAATAAGGCAGAGTTACCCAGGTAACATGGCTAGGTTTGTCATAGAGTCCAACACAGAGTTGATACAGTGATAAAACAATGCTTTCCAGGAATATAGCGGAGCTTAGTTTGTTACAGAGTCCAAGGCAGAGCTGGTAAAGTATTAAGGCAGCGTTACCAAGTGATATACCAGAGCTTGGTTAATCAGAGTCCATGTCTGTGATTGGACAGCAGTGTAACAGAGACAAGTAGTATAAGTGGTCCAAGAACTAGGAGACAATCCACGGTATTAGGGTGGACACCAACTACCTTAATACTCATTTGGCATTCGGCCACCTAAGACTGCCAACAAGTCCTGAGCAAGCGAAATCACAGGAGTAAACAGGGTTGCCATGATAACCTGAAACACAAAAGACTAGAAGGAACAGGCCAAAACAAGATAAAGATACAGCACCCTGCACTGGATCCATGAGAGACAAGCAGCATGAACATTTTGTTAGTTTGATAAGAAGAAATATATATTGCACAGTGTTCACTCTAAATGGCTGTACTACCAGAATTGTAGATTTCAAAAATCGCACAGCATGTATGCCATCTATGAAAGTACAGCTAACAAGTAAGTCAAAATACATTATTTCCTTGAAGAACAATCCAGCAAACATAGTTTTCTGAATCATCTGATTTTGTTAGATGGTCCAGATATATTGTCAGATTTAAAGGTCCAAGAGCATTTCACCAGTAGTGACCATAATGTAGCATGTTAGAAATGATATTCAATAAAAGAGTAAAAAAGGGAACTACAAAAATATATTTCAATAGACAAATAGAAGAGCTTAAGGTACCGTCACACTAAACGATATCGCTAGCGATCCGTGACGTTGCAGCGTCCTCGCTAGCGATATCGTTTAGTTTGACACGCAGCAGCGATCAGGATCCTGCTGTGATGTCGCTGGTCGCTGAATAAAGTCCAGAACTTTATTTGGTCGTCCGATCGCCGTGTATCGTTGTGTTTGACACCAAAAGCAACGATACCAGCGATGTTTTACACTGGTAACCAGGGTAAACATCGGGTTACCAAGCGCAGGGCCGCGCTTAGTAACCCGATGTTTACCCTGGTTACCAGCGTAAAAGTTAAAAAAAACAAACAGTACATACTCACCCAGCGTCATACCTCCCCCAGCGTCTGCTTCCTGACACTGACTGAGCGCCGGCCCTAAAGTGAAAGTGAAAGCCGCTGTGCTGTTAGGGCCGGAGCTCAGTCAGTGTCAGGAAGCAGAAGCTGGGGGACGCTGGGTGAGTATGTACTGTTTGTTTTTTTTACTTTTACGCTGGTAACCAGGGTAAACATCGGGTTACTAAGCGCGGCCCTGCGCTTAGCAACCCGATGTTTACCCTGGTTACCCGGGGACCTCGGCATCGTTGGTCGCTGGAGAGCGGTCTGTGTGACAGCTCTCCAGCGATCAAACAGCGACGCTGCAGCGATCGGCATCGTTGTCGCTATCGCTGCAGCGTCGCTTAATGTGACGGTACCTTAAGTCTTGTATACTGGGGACATGCTCTGGTACATAGAGATACAGAAGATAAATGGGGAATTTGACAACATATATTCTAGGAATTGTATGTAAGGTTATAACCTCTGATAAAATGTCCAGTAATACAAAGAAAGACATTTTTATGCTGAATACAAAAGAGTTGAATATAATAAGAATAAAACATTGAAGGCTGAAGGTTCAAACAAACAAGGCTTAGAAAGGAAAGCTAAAATAAAATCCGGTTAGCACAGAAAAACAAATTGCTAGCGGCATTAAAAAAAGAAAAAAAAACTTACAAAATTATATATGTGTGTGATGACGGTAAATCCTGGCTAGCCTTACCCTGGAGGGGCGTAACACTAGAGCCTCTGTTGGTGAGGATAGGCTTGGGATGTCAGAGTGGTCACCATGACAGTCCCCGATCTGCAGCAACCGACCAATGGCCCAAATGCAAAATACAAAGCTCCGAGGACAAAGACAGATCCGTGGTCAGGAAGTTCAAGGTCAGATCGGGCAGCACAGATTCAGAATACAAAGCCGGGGTCAGGAACGAAGAGGTCAGGCAAAACAAGTAAACAAGGCAGGTCAGTGACAACAGAGACTAAACAGTAAAGAACCTTGACAGGGAACTTGACACAAACTGATACTAGGGCCTTTAGCTATGGCATGGTGTGGAGGCAGGAACTGCCTAATATATTTACTGCTGGATGGGGATAGGCCAGGGAAGCCTCCCTACAGGCCCTGTCTCCCTATAGCCGGGTGGAGCCTCTCCAGCAACACAACACTGATGAGGCAGCTCAGAGAGATGGTTTGATATTGAGAAGAGCAGAGCGGTGCACGCAGTGAGTAGAACGACAGTCATAAACTGGCATGACTATATATATATATATATATATATATATATTTATATATATATATATATATATATATATACAAACATTGAGTATGTGAAAATTAAACTGCATTATTGCTATATACTGTAGACTATGCTTATAAAATGAAATAACTTAGTGTACAAATTGGCTAATATGTGTCTGCCCACCAGCCATGACAAGGCAAGTTTTCTCTGATAGGACCTTAACCAAGATTGCCTTGTCATTGCTGGTGGGTACACACAAATTGGTCAATTTGTGTGCTAAGTACTGCTTCACTCTTTGATTTTTATATAATAAAGTAATTGCAGCTTGCACTTGTTCACACTTGCTTCATTCTGTTAGGAGGAGTTGGTCAGTTTTTGTTGTTTTATCGTATACATTTGGAGGTAGCGACTGACTCCTTAATTGGCTAAGCATGCCTCCCATTAGTCTAAACCTGTTTCTAATGAGCATTGGATCCTAACTTTAAATGTGTAGGCTTTTCGCCCGGGAGAGACAAATCTGATATATACATGGTTTTGATCTCATCAGAGAAAAGTCTCCTTGTCATGGCTGGTGGGCACACACAAATCGGCAAATTTGTGCTCTAAGTATCTTCAATTCATGACTATATTGTATTTAGCACTAATGCAGTTTAAATGTAACTTATTCCATGCTTGCTTATATATTAGCACACAGAGTGCTGCTGTATTCTTTGGTTTGCATTTAGTACAGCCACAGCAGCTTGCAGCTGTTCACACCTGCTTCATTTGTTAGGAGGTGCTGGCCAGCTTTTTGTTGTTTGTTTTTTTTTGTGGTACATAAATACTGTATATATACTATACAGTGTATAAAGAAATGATGATCATGGGACTAAAATTTAGAGTCGTCTGAGATATTAAACAAGTACTAATCTGTGGTCTCCAGTGAGCTGTTAGTGCTAGACATCATTCATGATGACAATATACAAGGTTCTTCACCCAATATTACTTACTTAACGCAGGAAGAAATATAGCTGTATCTGAGCGAATTACATATTGATCATGCCTGTGGCCCAGATGATATTTATCTCCAGGTTTTAAGGGAATTGAGTTTAGTAATTGATAGACCATGGGATCTCATTTTCTTTGACTTTCTTCTAACACGGACAATATTGGAACATTGGAGGATGGCTGATATTGTATCAATACCTAAGAAGGGTGAAAAAGGTGAAAACTACAGTATGTAACTACCGTCAGATAAGTTTAATATCGGTTATGTGTAAAATATGTTAAAGGATTCTAAGAAATAACATGCAGAAGTTTATGGAGGAGAACAATTTAATAACTCATAACCAGTAATGATTCATGATGGAACATGAAGATGTCTTGCCTAACCAATGTACTGGATTTCTTTGAGAAATTAGAGGGAACCTGTCACCAGGTTTTTTCAATATAAAGTATGACCTGCACCTAAGTTTTCTGTTACTCCTTTCTAGTATGCAGTATATACGTCCCCAATTTCCAATGCAAGGCACAAAAAGACCTTTTAATATACTCAGAGGCGGTGCGGTCCAGTCCGGTGGGCGCCCCTGGTTTTGATCCGGCACCTCCTCTCTTCTTATGAATGCCATCCTCCTTCCAAGTTTTATGTGGAGGACGCGTCCTACGTCATCCACACAGCGTCCATCATCATGTTCCTGCTCAGGCATACTTCTCTCTACCCTGCCAAGTACTTTTGTGGCATGTGTGCACCTGCAAAAGCCAAAGAGCACCGATGACCCGAAAGTAAAGCCGGCACATGCGCCTTACAGTACTTTGCTCTACCATCGGCGGGGCACAGAGAAGTATGCCTGAACGGGAGCGCAATGGAGGACACTGTATGGATGATGTAGGACACATCATCCACATGAAGCAGGGAAGGGAGATGGCGATCGTAAGAAGAAATGAGGCACCGGATCAAGACCAGAGATGCCCATCGGACCAGACAGCGCCGTCTGTGCTTATGATAAAAGGTCTTTTGTGTGTCTTGTAGAGGGATAGGGAACATGCATACATCGAATTAAAGAGGGCTGAAAGGCGCTGACTTTATATTGGTAAAACGAGGTGACAGGTCCCCTTTAAGTGCAAGTCTAAATGTTGTTCAAGCAACATGTGATGTAACTGAATCTGTAAATTATGTTCCGCCAAGCCTACAGCTCAGAAGAGGTGCTGGGGATTACGGCAGGTAGGAGCTTGTTCGCCAGGCTAAATCCATGACCACGGACTACTGACATGGCCTCTGGACCAGGATCCTGTGAAAATACTCACTCTTCTCTGTTTAATTGATTACATTTAATTGTTCATAACATTCATTATTAAGAATTATATTAATTTGATATTTCTTAAAATTAATTCATTATATTTGATTTTTCGCAAAACTCATTAATTGATAATATTTATTTCATCAATCATACTGTTCAGTAGTTTCTTGCATTTATTTGACCACAATAGACTTTCCATTCATAGTCAATACGTAAATTTTAATCTTAAATTACAAAGCGTAATATGTCGATTGTACAAGTGGCATTACATAAATGTTATTTTTTATTACACTATTTTTATTGATTTTACTAGTAAATACAAACATTTAGTATATAAGTGCACGTCTACAATTTACAGGAGCCAGAGCTGTCAATCAAGAAAGGGGAGGTGGAGATACATGTAAAGTGGGTAGGAGGTGAACTGAGCCGTTTGGCCCCACCAAGGGTGCACAAAGGATCTCATTACACATCAATGGACTATAATATTAAGATTTTTATTAGGGCAATGTCCACTAAAAGGTGATGTGTTTAGGATGGACACTTATTTTGGTCTGAGTCTAACAGACTCCCTTGAACCCCTTAACGCAAATCAACATATATATATATGGGTTTTTTTCTGGGGTGCCTAAGAATGGCGTTGGCTCAGAAGATCCACACATGTGGGAAATGCCGGCTGTGTTACACAGCCAGCATCTGTGTCTTACAGCAGCAACCAGAGTTGAGCTCCGATCACTGCTGTTAACCACTTAAATGCTGCTATCTCTGACAGTGGAAAGTAAATAAAATATGCGTGGGTGCTCATGCACACTGGCTTTCATCGGTCTCCTATGATGCAATTGAGGGGCACCAATGAATTACCATGACAGCAGGGGGCCTACTGAAGGACAGAAAAATAAAAAAATATATATCACATTCCTCTCTATGTTAAAGGGAATTTGTCATTGAGTTTTTGATACCTAATCTGATGGCAGCATAATGTAGAGAAAGAGATCCTGATTCCAGCGATGTGTCACTTACTGGGCTGCTTGCTGTCGTTTTGATAAAACCACTCTTTTATCAGCAGGAGATTATCACTACAGGACTAGTAAACCTGCTGCTATGTAGTCCAACTCCGCCCCCAGCACTGATTGGCAGTTTTTGCTGGTGTGGGCGGGGTTATACACAGCTCAGCATTCAGAGAACTGTGAGATCTGCAGCAGATAAAACACAGATTTTATCAAAACTACACTAAAGGTACCTTCACACTAAACGACGCTGCAGCGATATCGACAACGATGCCGATCGCTGCAGCGTCGTTGTGTGGTCGCTGGAGATCTGTCACACAGACAGCTCTCCAGCAACCAACGATGCCAAAGTCCCTGGGTAACCAGGGTAAACATCGGGTTGCTAAGCGCAGGGCCGCGCTTAGTAACCCGATGTTTACCCTGGTTACCAGTGTAAATGTAAAAAAACAAACACTACATACTTACATGCGCGTCCCCCGGCATCCGCTTCCCTGCACTGTGTAAGCGCCGGCCCTAACAGCAGAGCGGTGACGTCACCGCTGTGCTTTGCTTTCCGGCCGGCACTGACTCATTCAGTGCAGGAAGCTCTGTGCAGCAGCGCAGACGCCGGGGGACGTGACAGACATCAGAGGGTGAGTATGTAGTGTTTTTTTTTTTTACTTTTACAATGGTAACCAGGGTAAATATCGGGTTACTAAGCACGGCCCTGCGCTTAGTAACCCGATATTTACCCTGGTTACCTTTGTAAAACATTGCTGGCATCGTTGCTTTTGCTGTCAAACACCGACGATACACGGCGATCTGACGACCAAATAAAGTTCTGAACTTTCAGCAACGACCAGCGATATCACAGCAGGATCCAGATCACTGCTGCGTGTCAAACACAACGATATCGCTATCCAGGACGCTGCAACGTCACGGATCGCTATCGTTATCGCTGCAAAGTCGGTTAGTGTGAAGGTACCTTAAGCAGCCCAATAATTGATACATCGCTGGAATCAGGGTCTTTGCCCCTATGTAATGCTGCTTTTAGATGGGGTTAAAAAAAATTTGGTGACAGATTCCCATTAATTAGAACATTAAATATCCCTTTAAGGAATACAAAACATTTCTCAGTAGACATACTGACATTCCATAAAAAAAAATTACACTACACTTCAGATTAACAGCAATAGCTGGGATCAGATGGCAAATATGTAGAGAAATGACGCAAGCTGCGAATCCGAGCATACAAGACGGATTCCATGTCATATTCATTAGCAGCATATGAATACCAGGGAGAGAAATATATCAATACCCAGGCATTCATCTTACAGACCGCAATCATTCATTACATGAGGCAGAAAACCATTTTGCCAATATTTCCTCTGCAAATGCATGAGGGTATTCTAAGACATGAAAATAATGAACCTGCAAACATCCTCTATTGTACATTTGTAGTAAAATGTGTATTAAATGACATACATTACACACAACTCACAGCCGTCACCTGGTTACTAATGTTCGTGCTGCATGACGTTGCTAGGTTTGTGCAGACAGAAGCTCTCTCCGTCTCTCTAGATATATATATATATATATATATATATATATATATATATATATATATATATATATATATATATATATATATATATATATATATATATATATATATATATATATATATATATATATATATATCATCGATGGTACGGTACGCATGTGTTCTTATGACATTGTACGATGCAGCATCCCAGGGGGCTTGCAGTCTTCTAACATGAATATAATGAAATCATATGGGGAACAGGTGCAAATTTTATGAGTTTTAACAAAAAAATTTTTTTTCCAAGAATTATTCTCTTCATCCATCTTCATAGAAATGCAAGCATCTCACTGATGGTGATAAATGCAGTACGGAATTTGCAATTAATAAAACCAGCAATCTTTCTCAGAGTAAGACTAATTGCTTGAGATCAAAAACTGCGCATGATGGAAAGCGTGGAGAATTTTAATATTGTATTAGGTGAACACATCCAGACATGAGGACTGAACTATCTGATACTGCCCCTTCTTGTCTCTACAAAGAGATGGACATACTTCCCCTTGAAGAACATGCGTATTGCTTTATTGGGTAATGTGAACTGTGATATGCGTTAATAGTGTTGGTATTCTGCTCTTCTCGACGGTAGGGAGAATTAGAGTTAATGAATGGGACCAGTCCAGAGTGGGAGGGGCTAATATGAAGGGACAGAGATAGTTTCATGTCAGATAGGGACCAGTGTGCGTCTGAAGAAGACCTAAGGTCTGGAGAGTAGGTAGAGCCACACAAAATGGGTGTCCCTGAGTGGAAAGAGCTAAGATGAAGGGACAGAGACAGTTTCCTGTCAAAACATCAGATAGGGCTCTGTGTGCATCTGAAGTAGACCAAAGGTCTGGACAGTAGGCAGTGCCGCATGTCGTGGGTGTCCCTGTGTGGAAGGGGCTAAGGTGAAGGGACGGAGACAGTTTCCTGTCAAAATATCAGATAGGGCCCAGTGTGCATCTAAAGTAGACCAAAGGTCTGGACAGTAGGCAGTGCCGCATGACATGTGTGTCCCTGAGTGAAAGGGGCTAAGGTGAAGGGACAGAGACAGTTTCCTTTCAAAACTTTAGATAGGGCCCAGTGTGCGTCTGAAGTAGACCTAAGGTATGGACAGTAGACAGTGCCTCATGACACGAGTGCCACATGAGGTGGCTAGCGTGAATCAGTAAAGAAAGTAGGAAAACCAATAGGAGGACAGGGTGATCAATTGGTGATGGGTCCAGGGAGAGGACACCTAGCAGTACAGCCCAGAGTCTGTAACTCAGACAGGTAAAGGATCAAGACGGCACATAGTACAGGAGAGGAAGAGAGTGCCGATGGTGTGAGTTCCAGAGCGTCAGTAGCAGATAAGCCACCAGCCATATTGGCAAACTAGTTCCTTTTGAGAGGAAAGATGATGCGGAATCGCGGGTTGAGAATTGGACTCCTGCTATCTAGACTGTGATACTGAGCTGAGTTGTGGTGAAGTACAATGAATCATTGGAGATGAAGAACAAACAAGTGAAGAAAAAGGAATTAAAATCATGTGTGAAGATGCTCCGTATGGTGAAGAAAACATTTTTAAAGTTGTGTATCCGCTACCTATTGTCCATAATTCCCACAAAGTTATTATCAAGTAAAAAGTTTTTTCGACTGGTGGTCTCCCTCATTGAAGTCCTCAACATCATGTCCTGGCAAACCAAAATCATTAATAACATGCGGCATGCAAGGGTGTTGTGCCCCCAAAGCACAAGTCAATATACCCAGCCAGGATCCCCACTTTCATGTAATGTGCCAGGGTGTAAGAGAAGAGCACCTCGCTCACGGCTACTGCCCCGCACCACGTTACATCTCTATAAAAAAAATTCTTGTGCAAGTCAACAAACGTAGCCAGAGAAAAAGAGAAGTCACTGGATCCGACGGACACTGTCTGACTACTAATCTATACTGCCCTGCTTAGGAGAGTGTAGCAGGAGCATCATTATCCTCTTATTCCCTGTCCCTAGATTGCAAATAATAAATTGAAGAAACAGACTGGCTTCCTGTCATCTCTTTAGGTGCCCAAAGAATAATGCCACACTTTGGAAAAATAACTAAACAAATGTGACGACCATGTATTCTGTTGTCACGTCAAACATTTGTCGAGTGTCCATAGAGTTTAATAATAAAATACTATTGATCAATAATCAATTCACTATTTGCTTATCTCTAGATTGTAAATAGTGTATTGAAGAAGAGCCACAGTGGATACATGTCATGTACTTGGCTGCCCAAAGAACAATGCCATACATTAGCCAAATAACTATGTGCTGTCAAGAGTGGTGTGAAAATGCCAGAAATGGCATATTTTGAGCAAACTGATGTTGCCGAAAAAGTAGGAACTTTTCAAAGCTTTTTTCACCAGAAATCTAGCAAAAAAGCTCTGATGGTAACGCCCCTTTCTTTTAAAATAAGCTGTGGAGACAGATTCTTAGTGAGATCTAGGTCCAGCCCATAGATCTTATATAAAAAAAAAGACGTGGGGTCCCCTCTATTTTTGATAATAAGCGCAGGAAAAACAGACAGCTGTGGATTGCAGCCCTCAGCTGTCTGGTTTATCTTGACTGATTATCACAAATAGAGGGACCCACATGCTGTTTTTTTAAATTATTTAGATAAAAAATTTAAAAAAACGGTGTGGGGTCCCAAATATTTTTCATAACCAGCCAAGGTTAAGCAGACAGCTGGGGGCTGGTATTCTCAGGCTGGTAAGGTCCATGGATATTTCGCCCTCCGCAGCCTAACAATAGCAGCAGCCCCAGAAAAGGTGCATCCCTTAGGGTACCGTCACACAGTGCCATTTTCATCGCTACGACGGCACGATTCGTGACGTTCTAGCGATATCGTTACGATATCGTAGTGTCTGACACGCTACTGCGATCCGGAACCCTGCTGAGAATCGTACGTCGTAGCAGATCGTTTGAAACTTTCTTTCGTCGTCTAGTGTCCCGCTGTGGCGGCATGATTGCATCGTGTGACACAGGTTGTATACGATGTGCGCACAGTAACCATCGGCTTCTACATCGCAAATACGTCATGAAATTATCGCTCCAGGGCCGTGTATTGCAACGTGTGACCGCAGTCTACGACGCTGGAGCGATAATCATACGACGCTGCAACGTCACGAATCGTGCCGTCGTAGCGATGAAAATGGCACTGTGTGACGGTACCCTTAGAAGCCCAAATCTGGTGCTTTGTTTGGCTCTTTCTGCTTGCTGTGTTAAGTTGGGAAGTGGGGTAATGGTTTTGGAGTTGATGTCAGCTGTGTAATATCCGCTGACCTCAAACCCAAGGGTTAGTAATGGAGAGTCATCTATATGACACCCCCATTACTAACCCCATAGTCAAAAGTATTAAACACACACTGAGAAAAGTCCTTTAATTGTACAAAACACTCCTGACCCTCTTTTGCCCATTTATTACCTTTAAAAAATAATCAAAGGGGTCCTCCGTAAATCTGTCCCACTGCGATCCCCGACTATGCTACATCCGGATGCAGTGCTGAGCGATGACATCAGTAATTAGAGTGGCTCTTCCGTGCACATATTTGAAATTTAGAATGAGAGTACTAATCATCAGCTGGTGCCTAAAGCTTTTCAAAGCTTTTTTCACCAGAAATCTAGCAAAAAAGCTTTGATGGTAACGCCTCTTTCTTTTAAAATAAGCTGTGGAGACAGATTCTTAGTGAGATCTAGGTCCAGCCCATAGATCTTATATAAAAAAAAAAGACGTGGGGTCCCCTCGATTTTTGATAATAAGCGCATCCCTTAGAAGCCCAAATCTGGTGCTTTGTTTGGCTCTTTCTGCTTGCTGTGTTAAGTTGGCAAGCGGGGTAATGGTTTTGGAGTTGATGTCAGCTGTGTAATATCCGCTGACCTCAAACCCAAGGGTTAGTAATGGAGAGTCATCTATAAGACACCCCCATTACTAACCCCATAGTCAAAAGTATTAAACACACACTGAGAAAAGTCCTTTAATTGTACAAAACACTCCCGACCCTCTTTTGCCCATTTATTACCTTTAAAAAATAATCAAAGGGGTCCTCCGTAAATCTGTCCCACTGCGATCCCCGACTATGCTACATCCGGATGCAGTGCTGAACGATGACATCAGTAATTAGAGTGGCTCTTCTGTGCACGTATTTGAAATTTAGAATGAGAGTACTAATCATCAGCCGGTGCCTAATCGGAGGTAATCTTTACACTGCCGGTCACAGCTGTTGACTCACACGCTGTCCTGTGTGATAGCGTGGGAACCCACAGAGGTCCGTGATACTCAGCGGCTGTGACTGGTGGTGACTTCAGTAAGGTTACCTCCAGTCAGAGACGATGTTTCCATGCTGTCAAACAGAAGTAATAGAACCGTCGGAACACCGGATATTCGGGTCCCCATTCACCTGAATGGGGTCCTGGTTTGGGATCAAGTTCAGGTACCGTTTTTGTACCCAAACCAAAACTTTTTAAAGTAAAACTTGGCAGAACCCAACAAAACAGAACATCCACTTGTCGCCAATCCCCAGTCTTAATAAAAACAACTAGGTTTGTTCCTTTCTTGTGAACATCTCTGCTACAATTTATTTCTATTATCACTGTCCTCCAATTCACCCACACCCCTCGCCCTGGCAACAGACATGGTGGAGGAGTGGGTCTTCTCCTTTCTTCAAACTGCACCTTTAACCCAATCCCACCTCTTCCTCTCTTATCCCTCCCTCTTTTGAAGTCCACTCCGTCCGCTTCTTCTCTCCCTCCAACCTCCAAGTGGCCATCATATACCGACCTCCGGGCCCGGCCACTGCCTTTATTGACCAATTCTCCACCTGGCTTCTTCACTTACTCTCTGTTGACATTCCCACCATCATCATGGGTGACTTCAACATCCCCACTGATACCCTTCAGTCAACAGCCTCCAAACTTCTGTCCCTTACTTCATCTTTTGGACTTACTCAGTTGTCCTCCGCAGCCACCCACACAGACGGACATACACTAGACCTGGTCTTCACCCATCTCTGCTCTCTATCTAACTTCACCACCTCCCCTTTCCCTCTATCCGACCACCATCTGCTCACCTTCTCATCCCTGACCTCACAGGTCACCCATGTCCAGCAACATGCACACCCCCGCAGAAACCTTGCCCACCTAGACACCCACACACTCTCTGACTCTATCCTACCACTGGCATCCATATCCTCACTCCATGACACAGACAATGCCACTGCTTTCTACAATGCCACTCTCGCATCAGCTATTGACACGGTTGCCCCTCTCGTTCATGGCAGAGTGCGACATATCAATAGAAAACCCTGGCTCAATAACACCACTAAAAAGCTCCGGCATGTGTCTAGGGTTGCAAAGCGGCATTAGAAGAAAACACATTCGCAAGACGACTTCACTGCATTCAAACAGGCAACACTCGCTTTTAAATCTGCTCTCATCTCTGCTAAACAGACCTACTTCACAACCCTCGTATCTTCCCTATCCTACAACCCTAAACAGTTATTCAAAACCTTTAACTCCCTCCTCCGCCCCCACTGCCCCCTCCAACCTCCCTCATCTCTGCTGAGGACTTTGCCACACACTTTAAAAATAAGATCGACCAAACAAGGCAAGTCTTCATTGTAACATAGTAACATAGTAACATAGTTATTAAGGTTGAAGAAAGACTTTAAGTCCATCTAGTTCAACCCATAGCCTAACCTAACATGCCCTAACATGTTAATCCAGAGGAAGGCAAAAAAAAACCATGTGGCAAAGAGTAAGCTCCACACTGGGGAAAAATTCCTTCCCGACTCCACATACGGCAATCAGACTAGTTCCCTGGATCAACACCCTAACAAGGAATCTAGTATATATACCCTGTAACATTATACTTTTCCAGAAAGGCATCCAGTCCCCTCTTAAATTTAAGTAATGAATCACTCATTACAACATCATACGGCAGAGAGTTCCATAGTCTCACTGCTCTTACAGTAAAGAATCCACGTCTGTTATTATGCTTAAACCCTCTTTCCTCCAGACGTAGAGGATGCCTCCTTGTCCTTGTCTCAGGTCTATGATTAAAAAGATCATCAGAAAGGTCTTAGTACTGTCCCCTCATGTATTTATACATTAACATAAGATCACCCCTTAGCCTTCGTTTTTCCAAACTAAATAGCCCCAAGTGTAAGTGCAGCGCCCCAGAGTCCTGGTCGTTGCAGTATCATGGCTCAGCCACTAAGGGGGGCCATGGTGCGTTCGATGGCACTGAAGGAGTTCTCTGAGCAGGTATCACAGTCACCAATACATTTCACAGCTGGGCCTCCGGGGGGAGCTAAGGGTGCTATTCATTAGGCCATTCCCCACCATAGTGGGTAAACTGGGGGTCAGGCAGGAAGTTAGTGAGAACGCTGACGGGATTGAACGGAGCAACACCCTGTGGCAGGGGGTGTTGTGAAGGGAGAGACTGTAGGGTCTCTGCCAGGGGTGGGATCCTGGCAGAGGCTTGGCATTGAGAGAACGTAACGGGTCCGCGCAGGCTCCTGGAAGCGGCGGGACTCAAGAAAGGACTAGAAGCGAGATAGATTGTGCTGAGTGAGAAACGAAATCAAGCGAAAGGAGATACCAGTGAGGGTTGTGCTGAAAGAGGCAGCACCTTACTGAGGCACACTACCGGTGGCCGGAACGCCGAGGAGGTAAAGAGTTTCAAGCCATACCTCAGACCTACGGCAGGGCAGTTAGCTTTAGGCGGACTGTGTCACGCATCACCCAGGAAGGCAAAGGGGGGTACCAACAGGAGAGGGGCGCAGATAGAGTCCCGGAAGATCTCCGAGCCTCCCCGTCATACGGGTGCGTTCCTACCATAGTATCTGGAGGGACGAGGAAGATCATTGCGAATTAAGTTGTTGTGAGGGAACACGAGAAACAGACACAACAGTTGTGGGGTACTTTCCGTAAGCACAGCAGGGAAGGACTGCAACACATAGCGCTAGAAGGAAGGCACCGATTTCCACCTGCAAGGAGAGCTCTGGAAGTGCCATTGGACCGGCCGGACTTGCGCAGCCTGGTGAGCCGTATTCTGGACTGAGGACCCAGAGAGCTTCAGTAAAGAGGTAAAGAGACTGCAACCTGGTGTCCTCGTTATTTACCGCGACCTGCACCCCACAACTGCACCGCTACACCGTTACTACACCACTTATTGCACCGGACGTCCCCCACTGACAGGCAGGGCCACGGACCGGGTCTAGCCACCGTGACAACCCCAGGACTGAGACCTAGAGGCCCGGCTCCGGGTACCCCTCGGCCCTGCGGCGGTGTGGGGGCGCTCCAACTTGGCGTCACGAACAGGATCTACTTAAGCCTGAAGAATCAGGTCATGTGTGCCTAGAGACTGTGATTTACTGTACTTTATTGCAAGATTGTACTGCGCCATTGGTCGCCAGAAGTTCCCGCCAAAAGGCGCCGCCATTGCTACACCCCAGGAGAAGGAGGGTGTGTTATGGGCGGAGACTCTCAGTGTGGCGCGAGAAATGGCTACCGCCCCCTGCACTTCTGGCTGCAAAGAGATGACCTGCCCCAAAACAGAAGACAACCCCCTGAGATGCAACGGCGGGAAGCGGGTGATGGAGAAGCCCGACCTCAGAGAAATGGCGGAGTTAGGTGCATGCACTGCCAGCGACTATCAGGCGGCAATGATGAACGGCGAGTGCCTGAGCGAGGAAGAAGCAGTTCAGGCCTGCCTTTCTTCACCGGAGATGGACCGGAAGCATGCGGAGCCGACAGCGGAGTTACGTCCACCAATCCCGACCTCGGAGTTAGAGGAGGAGGAACCACAGCCAGCGGAGCCGAATCCGAGCATCCCATTGGAGGAACCCCGGTCCGGGCTGCAGCAGACTCTAGCGTCCTCGTTAACGGACCGGAGCGACACCGATGGAACCACATTAGACGCAGGTATGGCCGACGCCCCTGCTCCCCTTCACGAGCCCGCTTCCATGGCCCACCTCCATCGCAGTAGGGAGCGACTTATCTCGGCAGGGCTAATGGTGCTATCCCCCGATGACCTGGGAAGGATGGTGCCACCGCTGTCGACTGGAGTGGGGGAGCCTGTGGATGTGAGCTTAGATGGAGTAGTTCTTCGGTGGGACACCCCCTGGTTTAGAGCAGATGGATCCCGGGAGAACGGGTCCACTCTTGCGGTGCTTACATGGGAACAATATAGACAGTGCTTGATTCTACAGTGGAAAGGCCGGAAAGAGGCCGAGTCGATGGGCCCATCGAAAGTACAACAACCCCCTCCGGCATGGGATGACAGAGATGTGACAAGGCGGGGCACTGTGTTGGCCTACCATGCAAGAAGAGGGTGGGGCCTCATACACGAGCCAGGATTGGATACTGACGTTTTTGTTGCGCATTGTAACGTGAGGGCTCCCTGCTGTGGCCGAAGTGGAGAACCATTGAAAAAGGGGGATTCGGTGACCTACAGCCGCCACCAGAACCCGCTCGGGTGGTATGCACGGAATGTTCGGCGGTGTATGTCTGGAGCCGCGACCCTTACCGCCTCGGACCTGGTCCCCGGAGCACCCGATCTTGTCACCATCGCAACGGTGCGCCTGGTTGCGGCCACCGAGTTGGCCAGTCGAGTTCATCTTCACGTTCGAACCGCGGACGCTGGTACCCCGGTGGCTGGGGGGCAGGAGCCCAAGCCACCAGAAGAAGAATAAACCTCGATACCATGGAAAATGTAAATAGTTAACTGTTCATTCCTTTAACTGTTCCTGTTTGCTACTAAACCCGTCTAGGGTTAAAGGTGACCCCTTGTTGACCCGGGGCCACTATTGTTGTTCTCAAAGTTTTGCACAAGTTTAAAAGAACTGCAGAAATCATGGACTGTGCATGATTCGAACTTCCCTTGTAAATAGTTTGCACCTTCTTAAAGGTGCTCCCTACTGGTTTTAGCCAAAGACACTTTGCGAAGATATTTGCCCTATTTGTTTTAGCCAAAAGACACTTTGCGAAGATTCCTTCTCTACTGGTTTTAGTTAAAGACACTTTGCGAAGAAACCTTTCCTACTAGTCCTAGTTAAAGACACTTTGTGAAGATCCCGGGCTGGAACTTTGCATAAGACTGGTAGGCTGAGAAGACGAGCTACCTCAGAAAGACTTGGTCCCCTCTTAAAGGGGATGTGACGAAGTAAATTTGAAAGAGATACTGTTACCGAACAGTAATGTGATAATGATGCCTTGAAAAAGAAAATGTAACTGTTTTACATGCCGAGTTATATGTGTTGAAGTTGTTGAAATGTGAAATCTGAATAATGTTTCGTAGAAAGGAAAGATGCAGAGAGCCCGTAGGGGTAGATGTAGAAGCCTGCATAGTTGAAAGTAAAAGAAGTAATAATGAAAGTGAGGATAGAAGGTAAACCCCGCGTCCCCATTGAAAAGTTACTTTGTTACTAAGGACAGAGAGTGAACCCGTAGGGGTTAGAGAGTGAGTCCTTAAAGGAGCCGAGTAGAGCTGGCTCAGAGTTCTTCAACCGAAAGGAATGTTATGTCTATACTGTGTATAGTAGCGAAAAGCAGTAGGCCCTGGCTGAACAGGGCGGTCCTGTAGAAGAAAGGAGAGGCAGTAGGCCTGGTGCCGTAGGGACAGGCGGTCCTGCAGGTTCACAAGAAGGAGAATGTAAAGTTGAAATGCCTTATAATGTGATTATAGGAAGGCCTTTGATAGACTAAGAGTGTGAGTTTCTTAAAGGCAATGTTAAGTTATTGTTCCAAAAATTGCACTAAGTAGAATACCCGGTTGGGTAACAGAAGTTATTTATGCTCTGTAATTTATAATGTTGATTATGTTTGTAACGTTAAAAGTGTCCTCACCTCCCATAAAGGGAAGCCTCCTTAAGTATACTTACTGTTATTTGCACTCAACAAAATTGTATGTCTTTTTGCTAACCTGTATTGTTGTTTTTCTTCCCAGTCCCGGAGTACTGTGTTTAACCGGGGGGGAGTGCAGCGCCCCAGAGTCCTGGTCGTTGCAGTATCATGGCTCAGCCACTAAGGGGGGCCATGGTGCGTTCGATGGCACTGAAGGAGTTCTCTGAGCAGGTATCACAGTCACCAATACATTTCACAGCTGGGCCTCCGGGGGGAGCTAAGGGTGCTATTCATTAGGCCACTCCCCACCATAGTGGGTAAACTGGGGGTCAGGCAGGAAGTTAGTGAGAACGCTGACGGGATTGAACGGAGCAACACCCTGTGGCAGGGGGTGTTGTGAAGGGAGAGACTGTAGGGTCTCTGCCAGGGGTGGGATCCTGGCAGAGGCTTGGCATTGAGAGAACGTAACGGGTCCGCGCAGGCTCCTGGAAGCGGCGGGACTCAAGAAAGGACTAGAAGCGAGATAGATTGTGCTGAGTGAGAAACGAAATCAAGCGAAAGGAGATACCAGTGAGGGTTGTGCTGAAAGAGGCAGCACCTTACTGAGGCGCACTACCGGTGGCCGGAACGCCGAGGAGGTAAAGAGTTTCAAGCCATACCTCAGACCTACGGCAGGGCAGTTAGCTTTAGGCGGACTGTCTCACGCATCACCCAGGAAGGCAAAGGGGGGTACCAACAGGAGAGGGGCGCAGATAGAGTCCCGGAAGATCTCCGAGCCTCCCCGTCATACGGGTGCGTTCCTACCATAGTATCTGGAGGGACGAGGAAGATCATTGCGAATTAAGTTGTTGTGAGGGAACACGAGAAACAGACACAACAGTTGTGGGGTACTTTCCGTAAGCACAGCAGGGAAGGACTGCAACACATAGCGCTAGAAGGAAGGCACCGATTTCCACCTGCAAGGAGAGCTCTGGAAGTGCCATTGGACCGGCCGGACTTGCGCAGCCTGGTGAGCCGTATTCTGGACTGAGGACCCAGAGAGCTTCAGTAAAGAGGTAAAGAGACTGCAACCTGGTGTCCTCGTTATTTACCGCGACCTGCACCCCACAACTGCACCGCTACACCGTTACTACACCACTTATTGCACCGGACGTCCCCCACTGACAGGCAGGGCCACGGACCGGGTCTAGCCACCGTGACAACCCCAGGACTGAGACCTAGAGGCACGGCTCCGGGTACCCCTCGGCCCTGCGGCGGTGTGGGGGCGCTCCATAATAACCTATCTTGGTATTGTAGACCCCCCAGTCCTCGAATAACCTTGGTCGCTCTTCTGTGCACCCGCTCCAGTTCAACCACCAGAATACCTTTGTATACCAGACCAATGCCCAAACCCCATAACCTCCCTATCCAACATCACTGAAGGGGGCTTAATTGTCTCCTCTCCAAATCGCACCTCACCACTTGTGCGCTCGACCCCATCCCATCCCACCTCCTCCCCAACCTCACCATCACACTTATCCCATCCCTAACCCACCTCTTCAACCTATCACTAACTTCTGGCACCTTCCCTTCTGCTTTCAAACATGCCACAATCACGCCTATCATTAAAAAGCCAACCCTCGATCCAACAGCTATGTCCAGCTATCTCCCAATATCGCTGCTCCCATTTGCTTCCAAACTCCTGGAGCAGCACGTCCACGCTGAACTTTCCTCCCACCTCTCATCTAACTTGCTCTTTGACAATCTACAATCTGGTTTCCGCCCCCATCACTCAACTGAGACAGCCCTGACTAAAATTACTTACGACCTACTTACAGCCAAAGCTAACGGACAATACTCTGTACTCCTCCTTCTGTCCTCGCTTTTGACACAGTTGACCACTGCCTCCTACTACAGATCCTCTCCTTCTTTGGCATCAAAGACCTCACCCTATCCTGGATCTTTTCATACCTTTCCAACTGCACATTCAGCATCTCCCACTCCCACACTACCTCCTCATCCCATCCTCTCTCTGTTGGAGTCCCCCAAGGCTCTGTTCTAGGACCCATACTCTTCTCAATCTATACACTTGGCCTGGGGCAACTCATAAAGTCTCATGGATTCCAGAACCATCTTTATGCTGATGACACTCAGATCTACCTTTCTGGCCCAGACGTCACCTCCCTGCTGTCCAGAATCACAGAGTGTCTATCAGCCATATCCTCCTTCTCCTCTCGCTTCCTCAAACTCAATGTGGACAAATCTGAACTAATCATCTTTCCTCAATCTCATAGATCTTCCTTACCTGACCTATCTATCACAATTAACGACATTATGCTTTCCCCCACACCAAAAGTCCGTTGCCTCGGAGTAACCCTTGACTTCGCCCTGTCCTTCAAACCGCACATCCAAGCTCTTTCCACCTCCTGTCGCCTCCAGCTCAAAAATATCTTCAGAATCCGTCCTTTCTTCAACCGTCAATCTACTAAAATGCTTGTGCATGCCCTCATCATCTCCCGCCATGACTACTGCAACATCCTTTTCTGTGGCCTCCCTGCTAACACCCTTGCACCTCTCCAGACCATCCTTAACTCTGCTGCCCGACTAATTCATCTCTCACCTCACTACTCCCCCACTTCCCCCCTCTGCAAATCTCTCCACTGGCTCCCATTCCCTCAGCGTATCCAGTTCAAATTACTAATACTGACCTACAAAGCCATCCATAACCTGTCTCCTCCCTCCGTATATCTCTGAACTAATCTCCCGATATCTTCCCTCACGTAATCTCCGGTCCTCCCAAGACCCCCTTCTCTCCTCCACATTTATTCACTCCTCACCCAACCGCCTCCAAGACTTCTCCCAAATATTCCCCATCCTCTGGAATTCTTTGCCCCAACACGTCCGACTATCAACTACATTCGGATCCTTCAGATGGAACTTGAAAACCCACCTCTTCAGGAAAGCCTACTGCCTGCACTGACCCCGCTGCCTCCTCACCACTACCGAAGCTACCACCTCACCAACACCGGAGCTCCTACAACCCTCAACCTACTGTCTCCTTCCCCACCATCCTGTAGAATGTAAGCCCTCAAGGGCAGGGTCCTTGCCCCTCTGTATCAGTCTGTAATTGTTAGTTTGCTTACTGTAAGTGATATCTGTAATTTCTCATGTACAGCACCATGGAATCAATGGTGCTATATAAATAAATAATAATAATAATTACTATTTTAAGTGTCTAATACTGTATGTGGTTGTTTGTCTTCCTATACAGTTCGGTTTACATGCACTAGTGTTTCCCTGTATCTAGCATCCCATGGAGAATTACCATATACTGTATGTGCTTTCTATCTTTTTACCTAATGAAGAAAAGCTAACAAATAAGAAAATGTAAATGCTGGGTATGAGAAAAATGAAATGTAAGAAATATAAAAAAAAGCATTTAATCAACACTGATGAAATTATGCACTTATGCACTTTTATATATTATTTGTATTTTCTGCGAAAAGCTCTTAATATTATTTCTACAATGTAATTATCTTATTTGTCCTATTAATTATGTTTTCTTCACATATTTTTCTCAGTAATGTTATTATTATAATCACAAGGCATATCTTAGCTTGATGTATTGTTGCCATTCTCAGCAGTTGGTGCACGTGTGCACTCAGCCTCCACGCCTCACTTCCTGTCTCTATTGTCTGTATGCAGCTGTGCATTCCTGGTATGCGATATTATACACCCTCACCCGAGATATGCACAGTTTGGCTTGACTAACAGGAAACATCTCAAGAGCTGTGAGATCAGGTGCACATGTGCCACCAATTATGCTGTGACTGGCTGATTTCTGATCATATGAAGGACAGACTGGACTGAATATTTAGGAAGCTTTGGGGCTGATTACAACTATGACCCCTGAAGAAGCTGCACATGCGAAACACGCATTGGGGGTTGGTAGCTGGCTAGCAATTTTGGCACAATGTGTGTAAAGATTATCCTTGGATTTTTGTCTATATGTGGTGTGATGTTCTGTATAGCACTTGCATTTTGTATAATTGCATTTGTTCACATCCATATGTGATTTATGGTGACCTTTATTATTACATTCCTACATTTATATACATCCACAATTTGTAATTTTAATCTTACAATCTCTCATTTGAATCTGTGTTATTTCTGATGATCACACAATTCAGAAATCATTTAAAGAAGCACTCCCATCATAGTTTTTATTATTTTACTATATTGCAATCATCATATTATATAGCACTGTATACTTACAATTACTCATTTTGCTATTTTACCCAATTAATTCTTATCTTTTACATTAGGTCTATGACATCACATGATTTAAAACAGACTATATGAATCCTGCTAAGCTCTTTGTAAAAAAAAACAGGAAGTCTCTTTTCCCTGAATGAGTCATCAATAGAAGTACAATTCTACATTACTGCAAAATAACTAGCAGGCAAGCTCAATCTCCTCTTCAACTTCTGACCCAGCTTCTCCACTCCATCCCCTGCCAGGGGATTTGCAGTAATGTAAAATTGCAGTTCTAATGATGACTCATACAGGGAAAATTGACCTCCTGTTTCTACATAGAGCTTAGAAGGATTTAGCTAGTCTGTTTGTACTCACATGATGTCATAGACCTAATAGAAAAGAGAAGAATTAACTGGATAGCAAGGCAAAATAAGCAATTGTAAGTACCCAGTGCTCAATAATATGATGACTGCTATCAGGCTCGGACTGGCCCACTGGAGAACCGGAGGACTCTCCAATGGGCCCAGGCACTGACACCTGCTGGCATACTGGCCAGCAGCTGCCTAGGGCCCCCTCTGCTCCAGTGGCCCCCAGCCAGTGGCTATGGGGCCCCTGAGTCAAGGGGGCCAGCCCTGTGCCAGCGTAGCAGCAGCTGGAGACAGGATCCTGTCCCCGCTGCTAAAGCAAAATGAATATTCACGCTTTCCCATGCCCCTATGGGCGTGGAGAGGTGTGAATACCATTTCTCTTTAATAGCGGGCAGCATTAGCCGCAGGCTGCAGCTAACACTGCCCGCATGTAAAGCCGCACCCCACACACACACACACACACACACACACACACACAGCACCGCACACATACACACACATGCAGGCACACAGACTCACACAGAGCAGCTCACCTCCTGGCGTCCTGCTTCCTGTCTGAGACAGCCCAGCTGGATGACGTCATCATCCAGCGTGCTGTCTCAGACAGAAAGCTTCCAGCGAGGAAGAGGCTGCTGGGATGAGCTGCTGCTGCGGGGAGGTGAGCTGTGCTGTGTGCCTGCGTGTGTGTGTGCCTGTGTGTGTGTGTCTGTGCCTACATGTGTGTGTGTGAGTGTGTGAGAGTGTGCGTGCCTGCGTGTGTGTGTGATGAGGTGCTGCTGCGGTGAGGTGTGTGTGTGTGTGTGTGTGGTGGTGAAGGACAATATTGGTGGGGGGAGACAATGATGGATGTGATGGGCAATTATGGTGGTGGGGGGAGACAATGATGGAGGTGATGGGCAATGATGGAGGTGATAGGCAATGGAGGTGATAGGCAATGATGGTGGTGGGGAGGCAATGATGGAGGTGATGGGCAATGATGGTAGTGGGGAGGCAATGATGGAGGTGATGGGCAATGATGGTGGTGGGGAGGCAATGATGGAGGTGATGGGCAATGATGGAGGTGATAGGCAATGGAGGTGATAGGCAATGATGGTGGGGAGGCAATGATGGAGGTGATGGGCAATGATTGTGGTGGGGGAGGCAATGATGGAGGTGATGGGCAATGATGGAGGTGATGGGCAATGATGGAGGTGATAGGCAATGATGGAGGTGATGGGCAATGATGGTGTTGGGAGAGGCAATGATGTAGGTGATGATGGAGGTGATGAAATGGACAATGATGGTGGGGGAGGAGGCAATGATGCAGGTGGTGGAATGGGCAGTGATGGAGGTGGTGGGGGAGAATGATAGGGGTGGAGGGGGGAGAAGACAATGATGGAAGTGGTGATGAGGACAATGATGGGGGTGGAGAGGGGCTGCATTATACTTTATGAGGGGGCTACATTATATTCTGTGGGGGGACTGCATTATTCTCAGGGGACTACACTACATTATATTATGGGGCTACATCATTCTATATGAGGGGGCTACAGTATACTCTATGGGGGGCAGCATTATATTCTGTGGTGGGGCTGCATTCTCTCAGGCAACTACATTATATTCAGTGGTGGGCTGCATTATACTATATGAGAGGGGCTGCATTATACCCTATGAGGGTGCTACATTATATTCTATGGTGGGGACTGCGTTATACCTGAGGGGGTTGCATTATATTTTGTGAGGTGCTTCATTATATTCTATAAGAGGGGACTACATTATATTTTATGAGGGGGCTACATTATATTCTGTGAGGGGGCTACCCCAACCCTTGCTACATAAGTAAGAAGTGAACTACCATATATTATACCCTGATATTAGCGCTTTTTACAGCACAATTGGTGGTCTTGTATCTATTTCTATGTAGCTACATAGTGGGCCCCAAGAATGAGTTTCTCTGGTGGGCCCAAGGTGCTCCAGTCCGACGCTGACTGCTATATATTCCGAGAATACAAGATTTGATAGGAGTGCTACATAAACATTTAAACTTTACTTTATGTGCAGTTTATTCATTTGTTCTGAACTTATGTATAGCTATATGGATATTGATTAGCGATAAGCCGATCTTTTGACATTCAAATTCTCCATCTTCACCAAAAAATTTGATTTGCGGCAAATAATTTTGCACGAATCTCAACACTGGAAAGCTTGTACTTACGTGAAACATACACATAAGGGAGAGGATAAATAGGGAGAGAGAAAACCCTATAAGGGTATGTGCACACGTCAGGATTTCTTGCAGAAATTTCCTGAAGAAAACCGGAAATTTTCTGCACGAAATCCGCATTTTTTTTTTGCGTTTTTTTCCTGGGTTTTTTGCGTTTTTTTAGCATTTTGCAAGCGAAATTAGCTTGCAGAATGCTAAAGCTAAAACTGACTGACAGGTTGGTCACACTTGTCAAACATAGTGTTTGACAAGTGTGACCAACTTTTTACTATAGATGCAGCCTATGCAGCATCAATAGTAAAAGATAGAATATTTAAAAGTAATTAAAAAAAATGGTTATACTCACCTGCAGACAGCCGATCTCCTCAGCGGCGTCCGTTCCTATAGATGATGTGTGTGTGCAGGACCTTCGATGACGTCGCGGTCACGTGAGCAGTCACATGACCAGTCTCGCGACCAATCACAAGACCGCGACGTCATCGCAGGTCCTTCACCACACACCAGCTATAGGAACCGAAGCGGCAGCATGCACCTGAGAGGCGGGAACACTCCGGGGGCCATCGAAGGTGAGTATATCACTATTTTTTATTTTTATTCTTTTTTTTTACCAATTATATGGTGCCCAGTCTGTGGAGGAGAGTCTCCTCTCCTCCACCCTGGGTACCAACCGCACATAATCTGCTTACTTCCCGCATGGTGTGCACAGCCCCGTGCGGGAAGTAAGCAGATCAATGCATTCCTAGGTGTGCGGAACGCCGCAATTCTGCAAATTTAATGAACATGTTGCTTTTTTTTCCGCGATGCGATTTTTTCACGGAAATAAATGCAACATTTGCACAAAAAATGCGGAATACCCTGAAAATAATGGGAGGCATATGTTAGCGTTTTTTTCGCCTTTTTTTCGTGTTTTTATCACGTTTTTATAGCAAAAAAAACGCGAAAAAAACGCGAAAAATACTGAACGTGTGCACATGGCCTAAGAGCTTACACTTTACAGGAGAGAAAGAGAGAGTCTACACCCTACAGGAGAGAGAGAGAGGACTCAGCTGACCAAAAGTGCTTACACTCTATAGGAGAGAGAGGATCCTTCAAGCCATAAGAGCTTAAAATCTACAGGGGAGAGAAACAACCCTGCTGACCATAGGAACTTACACTCTACAGAAAAGATAGAGGACTCTACTGACCATAGGAACTTACACTCTACAGGAGAGAGAGGATCCTGCTAACCATAAGAGCTTAAAATCTACAGGGAAGAGAAACAGCCCTGCTGACCATAGGAACTTACACTCTACAGGAGAGAGTGGATCCTGCTAACCATAAATGATTACACTCTAAAGGAGAGGGAGAAGACCATGATGACTAGTGTTGAGCATTCCGATACCGCAAGTATCGGGTATCGGCCGATACTTGCGGGTATCGGAATTCCGATACCGAGATCCGATACTTTTGTGGTATCGGGTATCGGTATCGAAACAACATTAATGTGTAAAATAAAGAATTAAAATAAAAAATAGGGATATACTCACCTCTCCGACGTAGCCTGCACCTTACCGAGGGAACCGGCAGCCTTCTTTGCTTAAAATGCGCGCGTTTACTGCCTTCCGTGACGGCACGGATTGTGATTGGTCGCGTGCCGCCCATGTGGCCGCGACGCGACCAATCACAGCAAGCCGTGACGTAATTTTCAGGTCCTGAATGCCTAATTCTAGGCATTCAGGATTTGAAAATTACGTTACGGCTTGTGATTGGTCGCGTCGCGGTCACATGGGCGGCGCGACCAATCACAAGCCGTGACGTCACGGGAGGCAGGAAACGCGCGCATTTTAAAATTACGTCACGGCTTGTGATTGGTTGCGTGCCGCCCATGTGACCGCGACGCGACCAATCACAGCAAGCTGTGACGTAATTTTCAGGTCCTGAATGCAGAATTAGGCATTCAGGACCTGAAATTACGTCACGGCTTGCTGTGATTGGTCGCGTCGCGGTCACATGGGCGGCACGCAACCAATCACAAGCCGTGATTGGTTACACTGCTTACACTCTGCAGGAAAGAGAGTATCCTGCTAACCATAAGAGATTAAAATCTACTGGGGAGAGAAACAACCCTGCTGACCATAGGAACTTACACTCTACAGGAGAGAGAGGATCCTGCTAACCATAAGAGCTTAAAATCTACAGGAGAGAGAGGACTCCACTGACCATAAGAGTTTACACTCTACAGGAGATAGAAAGAAAGCACTCCACTGAACATAAGCATTTACACTCTGCAAGAGAGAGAGAGGACCCTTCTGACCATAAGAGCTTACATTGTACGGGACAAAGTGAGGACCCCACTGACTGTAAGAGCTTACACTTTACAGGAGAGAGGACATCTTTAACCAACAGAGCTTACACTCTACAGGAAAGAGAGAGGACAACACTAACCATAAAACTTACATTCAACATGAGAGAGTGAGGACCCCACTGACGATAAGAGCTTACACTCTACAGGAGAGATAGAGGACTGTTGTGAACTCTGTTTTCAGGCTCCCTCTTGTGGTCACTGGTGGTATGGTGTGACTTTTGCTTTGGGCTCCCCCTGGTGGCTTTGTTTGTTATCCTGCTGGTCTCTGGCTATCAGCTGGTTCGTTATCCTCTGGGAGGTTCCTATATAGCTCTGTTTTGCTTTCACTTGTTGCCGGCTGTCGATGTAATCAGTGCTACTCAGATTCCTTCTGACTACCTTGCTCCCAGTCCATCCAGGACAAGCTAAGTTTTGTTTGCTCATTTTTTGATCAGCAGTGTTTATCATGTTTTCTTGTCCAGCTTGCTAAACTGTGATTCCCTCGCTTGCTGGATGCTCTAGTGGACTGAGTTTCTCCCCACACACCATTAGTTGGTGCATGGGTTCTTGAAATCTCAGGATGGATATTTTGTAAGGGTTTTTTATTGATAGCATAGACCCCTGCGCTATTTTCTGCTTTCTAGTACTAGTGGGCCTCTTTTGCTGAATCTGATTTCATCCCTACGTATGTGCCTTCTTCTTACTTCACCGTTAATATTTGTTGGGGGCTTCTATATCTTTGGGGATTATTTCTCTGGAGGCAAGCGAGGTCTTTCTTTCTCTTTAGGGGTAGCTAGTTCCTCAGGCTGGCTCGAGACGTCTAGGAATTTTTTAGGCACGTTCACCGGCTACCTCTATTTGTGTTGGATAGGTTCAGATTTGCGATCAGTCCAGTTACCATCTCCCTAGAGCTTGTCCTTAGTTTATTCACTTGCTGGTCTATTCATGATCCTCAGCCACTAAGGATCATAACAGTACAGCTGGCCCATAAAGTGTTAATTGCATGGCAGAAGCAGGAGAAAAGAAGCCTTGAGAATTTTTTTTTTTTTTTTGCCGTGTGTCTAGCTGCTGTGGCTGGCTTCTCTCCTCCTCTTAATCTTGGTGTGGCTCTGAGTTCAGCTGCTGACATGGATGTCCAGAGCTTGGCTTCCAGTCTGGATCATCTTGCTGCTAGGGTTCAAAGTATTCAGGATTTTGTTGTTCACAGTCCTATGTCAGAGCCTAGGATACCTATTCCGGAGTTGTTTTCTGGAGATAGATCTAGGTTCCTGAATTTTAGGAACAATTGTAAGTTGTTTCTTTCTTTGAAACCTCGTTCCTCTGGTGATGCCGTTCAGCAAGTTAAGATTATCATTTCCTTTTTGCGTGGTGACCCCCAAGATTGGGCCTTCGCATTGGCGCCAGGGGATCCTGCATTGCTTAGTGTAGATGCGTTTTTTCTAGCCCTTGGATTGCTCTATGAGGAACCTAATCTTGAGAACCAGGCTGAAAAAACGTTATTGGCCCTCTCGCAGGGGCAAGATGAAGCAGAGGTGTACTGCCAGAAATTTCGGAAATGGTCGGTGCTTACTCAGTGGAATGAGTGTGCCCTGGCTGCAAATTTCAGAGAAGGTCTTTCTGAAGCCATTAAGAATGTCATGGTGGGGTTCCCTACGCCTGCAGGTCTGAATGAGTCAATGACTCTGGCCATTCAGATTGATCGGCGTTTGCGGGAGCGCAAACCTGTGCACCATTTGGCGGTGTCTTCTGAACAGACACCTGAATCTATGCAATGTGACAGAATTCTGACCAGAAGTGAACGGCAAAATTATAGACGGCAAAATGGGTTGTGCTTTTACTGTGGTGACTCAGCTCATGTTATCTCAGCATGCTCTAAGCGCAAAAAAAAGGTTGATAAATCTGTCACCATTGGTACTTTACAGCCTAAGTTCATTTTGTCTGTTACCCTGATTTGTTCCCTGTCATCTTACCCGGTTAATGCTTTTGTAGATTCAGGTGCCGCCCTGAGTCTGATGGATTGGTCATTTGCCAGGCGCTGTGGTTTTGATTTGGAGCCTTTAAAATTCCCTATTCCACTAAGGGGAATTGATTCTACACCATTGACTACGAATAGACCTCAGTACTGGACACAAGTGACCATGTGCATGACTCCTGTTCATCAGGAGGTGATTCGCTTTCTTGTACTGCATAATTTGCATGATGTCGTCGTGTTGGGTCTGCCATGGTTGCAGACTCATAATCCAGTCCTGGATTGGAAAGCTATGTCGGTGTCAAGTTGGGGTTGTCAGGGAATTCATGGTGACGCTCCTGTGGTGTCAATTGCTTCGTCCACTCCTTCGGAAGTCCCTACGTTTTTGTCAGACTACCAGGATGTATTTGAGGAGCCCAAACTCAATTCTCTACCTCCTCATAGGGACTGTGATTGTGCTATAGATTTGATTCCCGGTAGTAAGTTTCCTAAGGGACGACTTTTCAATTTATCTGTGCCGGAGCATGCTGCCATGCGGAGTTATATAAAGGAGTCTTTAGAGAAGGGACATATTCGCCCGTCCTCATCACCTCTTGGTGCAGGATTCTTTTTTGTGGCTAAAAAGGATGGTTCCCTGAGACCCTGTATTGATTATCGCCTTTTGAATAAAATCACGGTCAAATTTCAGTATCCTTTGCCATTGTTAACTGATTTGTTTGCTCGCATTAGGGGGTCTAGTTGGTTCACCAAGATAGATCTTCGTGGTGCGTATAACCTTGTGCGTATAAAACAGGGTGATGAATGGAAAACTGCATTTAATACGCCTGAAGGCCATTTTGAGTACTTGGTGATGCCTTTTGGACTTTCTAATGCTCCTTCGGTCTTTCAGTCCTTTATGCATGACATCTTCCGTTAATATCTGGATAAGTTTATGATTGTGTATCTGGATGATATTCTGGTTTTTTCGGATGATTGGGAGTCTCATGTTAAGCAGGTTAGGATGGTCTTTCAGGTCCTGCGTGACAATGCTTTATTTGTGAAGGGCTCAAAATGTCTTTTTGGAGTCCAGAAGATTTCTTTTTTGGGTTTCATTTTTTCTCCTTCTACTATTGAGATGGACCCAGTCAAGGTTCAGGCTATTCATGACTGGACGCAGCCTACATCTGTTAAGAGTCTTCAGAAGTTCTTGGGGTTTGCTAATTTTTACCGTCGCTTCATAGCTAATTTTTCTGGCGTTGTTAAGCCTTTGACGGATTTGACCAAGAAGGGTTCTGATGTGACTAATTGGTCTTCTGCGGCTGTGGAGGCCTTTCGGGAGCTGAAGCGTCGGTTTTCTTCGGCTCCGGTCTTATGTCAGCCAGATGTCTCACTTCACTTCCAGGTGGAGGTTGATGCTTCTGAGATTGGAGCGGGGGCTGTTTTGTCGCAGAGAAGCCCCGATGGCTCTGTGATGAAGCCATGTGCTTTCTTTTCAAGAAAGTTTTCGCCTGCCGAGCGGAATTATGATGTCGGTAATCGGGAGCTGTTGGCTATGAAGTGGGCATTTGAGGAGTGGCGACATTGGCTCGAGGGAGCTAAACATCGTGTGGTGGTCTTGACTGATCACAAGAATTTGATTTATCTCGAGTCGGCCAAGCGGCTGAATCCCAGACAGGCTCGTTGGTCGTTGTTTTTCTCTCGTTTTGATTTCATGGTCTCGTACCTGCCGGGTTCGAAGAATGTGAAGGCTGATGCTCTTTCTAGGAGTTTTGTGTCTGACTCTCCTGGGGATTCAGAGCCGGCTGGTATCCTTAGTGAAGGGGTGATTTTGTCTGCCATCTCCCCAGATTTGCGACGTGTGCTGCAAGAGTTTCAGGCGGATAGACCTGACCGCTGTCCACCGGAGAGACTGTTTGTCCCGGATAGATGGACCAACAGAGTCATCTCCGAGGTTCATTCTTCGGTGTTGGCGGGCCATCCTGGAATATTTGGTACCAGAGACTTGGTGGCCAGGTCTTTTTGGTGGCCTTCCTTGTCGCAGGATGTGCGTTCCTTTGTGCAGTCTTGTGGAATTTGTGCTCGGGCGAAGCCTTGCTGTTCTCGTGCCAGTGGTTTGCTGTTACCTTTGCCTGTCCCGAACAGGCCTTGGACGCACATTTCCATAGATTTTATTTCAGATCTCCCTGTCTCTCAGAGAATGTCTGTCATCTGGGTGGTGTGTGATCGTTTTTCTAAGATGGTCCATTTGGTGCCCTTGCCTAAGTTGCCTTCCTCCTCCGAGTTGGTTCCACTGTTTTTTCAAAATGTGGTTCGTTTGCACGGGATTCCTGAGAACATTGTTTCTGACAGAGGATCCCAGTTTGTGTCTAGATTTTGGCGGACCTTTTGTGCTAAGTTGGGCATTGAATTGTCTTTCTCGTCGGCCTTCCATCCTCAGACGAATGGCCAAACCGAGCGAACTAATCAGACCTTGGAGACTTATTTAAGATGTTTTGTTTCTGCTGACCAGGACGACTGGGTTACTTTTTTGCCGTTGGCCGAGTTTGCCCTTAATAATCGGGCTAATTCTGCTACTTTGGTTTCTCCTTTTTTTTGCAATTCGGGGTTTCATCCTCGTTTTTCCTCGGGTCAGGTGGAGCCTTCTGACTGTCCTGGAGTGGATGTTGTGGTGGATAGGTTGCATCAGATTTGGAATCATGTGGTGGACAATTTGAAGTTGTCACAAGAGAAGGCTCAGCTCTTTGCCAACCGCCGTCGCTGTGTGGGTCCTCGACTTCGCATTGGGGACTTGGTGTGGTTGTCTTCTCGCTTCGTTCCTATGAAGGTCTCCTCTCCTAAGTTCAAGCCTCGGTTTATCGGTCCTTATAAGATTCTGGAAGTCCTTGGTCCTGTGTCATTCTGTCTGGACCTCCCGGCATCATTTGCTATTCATAATGTGTTCCATCGCTCATTGTTGCGGAGGTATGTGGTACCTGTGGTTCCTCCTGTTGAGCCTCCTGCCCCGGTGCTGGTTGAGGGAGAATTGGAATACGTGGTGGAGAAGATCTTGGATTCTCGTGTTTCTAGTCGGAGGCTCCAGTATTTGGTCAAGTGGAAGGGCTATGGTCAGGAGGATAATTCTTGGGTTGTCGCCTCTGATGTTCATGCGGCCGATTTGGTTCATGCCTTCCATGTGGCTCATCCTGATCGCCCTGGGGGTTTTCATGAGGGTTCGGTGACCCCTCCTTAAGGGGGGGGTACTGTTGTGAACTCTGTTTTCAGGCTCCCTCTTGTGGTCACTGGTGGTATGGTGTGACTTTTGCTTTGGGCTCCCCCTGGTGGCTTTGTTTGTTATCCTGCTGGTCTCTGGCTATCAGCTGGTTCGTTATCCTCTGGGAGGTTCCTATATAGCTCTGTTTTGCTTTCACTTGTTGCCGGCTGTCGATGTAATCAGTGCTACTCAGATTCCTTCTGACTACCTTGCTCCCAGTCCATCCAGGACAAGCTAAGTTTTGTTTGCTCATTTTTTGATCAGCAGTGTTTATCATGTTTTCTTGTCCAGCTTGCTAAACTGTGATTCCCTCGCTTGCTGGATGCTCTAGTGGACTGAGTTTCTCCCCACACACCATTAGTTGGTGCGTGGGTTCTTGAAATCTCAGGATGGATATTTTGTAAGGGTTTTTTATTGATCGCATAGACCCCTGCTCTATTTTCTGCTTTCTAGTACTAGTGGGCCTCTTTTGCTGAATCTGATTTCATCCCTACGTATGTGCCTTCTTCTTACTTCATCGTTAATATTTGTTGGGGGCTTCTATATCTTTGGGGATTATTTCTCTGGAGGCAAGCGAGGTCTTTCTTTCTCTTTAGGGGTAGCTAGTTCCTCAGGCTGGCTCGAGACGTCTAGGAATTTTTTAGGCACGTTCACCGGCTACCTCTATTTGTGTTGGATAGGTTCAGATTTGCGATCAGTCCAGTTACCATCTCCCTAGAGCTTGTCCTTAGTTTATTCACTTGCTGGTCTATTCGTGATCCTCAGCCACTAAGGATCATAACAGAGGACTTCACTAAGCATAAGAGCGTACACTGTACAGGAGAGAGAGAGGACCCCGCTGAACATAAGAGCTTACACTCTACAGGAGAGATAGAGGACTTCACTAACCATAAGAGCTTACACTGTACAGACGAGAGAGAGGACTCCGCTGAACATAAGAGCTTACACTCTACAGGAGAGAGAGGACCCCACTGACCATAAGAGCTTGCACTCTACAGGAGAGAGAGGACTCCACTGACCATAAGAGCGTACACTGTACAGGAGAGAGAGAGGACCCCATTGACCATAAGTGCTTACGTTCTACAGGGGAGAGAGAGGACCCTACTAACCATAAGAGCTTACACTGTACGGCAGAGACAGAGGACCCCACTGACCATAAGAGCTCACACTCTACAGGAGAGAGAGGACTCCACTAACCAGGGCCGGACTGGCCATAGGGCACTTCTGGCAAATGCCAGAAGGGCCGGTGCCAGTGGTGGGCCGCTCAATCCGCCGCCCCCGCCGTCGCATTCAACTATACCGGCGTATAGACGCCGGTACAGTTGAATGCAATGATGGAGGAGAGAGCGTCTGCAGACGCTCCTCTCCCATCATTCCCCGCTCTGCCTCTGACACTGCGGGTGCGCGATGATGTCATATCATCGCGCACCTGCTGTGTCCCGGGCAGACTGCAGCTGCTGAGACAGGAGCAGGAACCAGGAAGCAACGCTGGGCACGAGGAGAGGTGAGGAGAGTTTTTTTTTTTCTGGACTGTGGGGCCATTCTCGGAGGAGGTGAGGGGAGGAAGAGAAGAGATGTGGGCTGTATATAGTCCTCTGTGGGCTGTGCTCTGTGCTGTATACTGCTGTGGGCTGTATATAGTTCTCTGTGGGCTGTGCTCTGTGCTGTATACTACTGTGGGCTGTATATAGTTCTCTGTGGGCTGTGCTCTGTGCTGTATACTGCTGTGGGCTGTATATAGCTCTCTGTGGGCTGTGCTCTGTGCTGTATACTACTGTGGGCTGTATATAGTTCTCTGTGGGCTGTGCTCTGTGCTGTATACTGCTGTGGGCTGTATATAGTTCTCTGTGGGCTGTGCTCTGTGCTGTATACTGCTGTGGGCTGTATATAGTTCTCTGTGGGCTGTGCTCTGTGCTGTATACTGCTGTGGGCTGTATATAGTTCTCTGTGGGCTGTGCTCTGTGCTGTATACTGCTGTGGGCTGTATATAGTACTCTGTGGGCTGTGCTCTGTGCTGTATACTACTGTGGGCTGTATATAGTTCTCTGTGGGCTGTGCTCTGTGCTGTATACTGCTGTGGGCTGTATATAGTTCTCTGTGGGCTGTGCTCTGTGCTGTATACTGCTGTGGGCTGTATATAGTTCTCTGTTGGCTGTGCTCTGTGCTGTATACTGTTGTGGGCTGTATATAGTTCTCTGTGGGCTGTGCTCTGTGCTGTATACTACTGTGGGCTGTATATAGTACTCTGTGGGCTGTGCTCTGTGCTGTATACTACTGTGGGCTGTATATAGTTCTCTGTGGGCTGTGCTCTGTGCTGTATACTGCTGTGGGCTGTATATAGTTCTCTGTGGGCTGTGCTCTGTGCTGTATACTGCTGTGGGCTGTATATAGCTCTCTGTGGGCTGTGCTCTGTGCTGTATACTACTGTGGGCTGTATATAGTTCTCTGTGGGCTGTGCTCTGTGCTGTATACTACTGTGGGCTGTATATAGTTCTCTGTGGGCTGTGCTCTGTGCTGTATACTGCTGTGGGCTGTATATAGTTCTCTGTGGGCTGTGCTCTGTGCTGTATACTGCTGTGGGCTGTATATAGTTCTCTGTGGGCTGTGCTCTGTGCTGTATACTACTGTGGGCTGTATATAGTTCTCTGTGGGCTGTGCTCTGTGCTGTATACTACTGTGGGCTGTATATAGTTCTCTGTGGGCTGTGCTCTGTGCTGTATACTACTGTGGGCTGTATATAGTCCTCTGTGGGCTGTGCTCTGTGCTGTATACTGCTGTGGGCTGTATATAGTTCTCTGTGGGCTGTGCTCTGTGCTGTATACTGCTGTGGGCTGTATATAGCTCTCTGTGGGCTGTGCTCTGTGCTGTATACTGCTGTGGGCTGTATATAGCTCTCTGTGGGCTGTGCTCTGTGCTGTATACTACTGTGGGCTGTATATAGTTCTCTGTGGGCTGTGCTCTGTGCTGTATACTGCTGTGGGCTGTATATAGTTCTCTGTGGGCTGTGCTCTGTGCTGTATACTGCTGTGGGCTGTATATAGTTCTCTGTGGGCTGTGCTCTGTGCTGTATACTGCTGTGGGCTGTATATAGCTCTCTGTGGGCTGTGCTCTGTGCTGTATACTACTGTGTGCTCTGTGCTATATATAGTTCTCTGTGGGCTGTGCTCTGTGCTGTATACTGCTGTGGGCTGTATATAGTTCTCTGTGGGCTGTGCTCTGTGCTGTATACTGCTGTGGGCTGTATATAGTTCTCTGTGGGCTGTGCTCTGTGCTGTATACTACTGTGGGCTGTATATAGCTCTCTGTGGGCTGTGCTCTGTGCTGTATACTACTGTGGGCTGTATATAGTTCTCTGTGGGCTGTGCTCTGTGCTGTATACTGCTGTGGGCTGTATATAGCTCTCTGTGGGCTGTGCTCTGTGCTGTATACTACTGTGTGCTCTGTGCTATATATAGTTCTCTGTGGGCTGTGCTCTGTGCTGTATACTGCTGTGGGCTGTATATAGTTCTCTGTGGGCTGTGCTCTGTGCTGTATACTGCTGTGGGCTGTATATAGCTCTCTGTGGGCTGTGCTCTGTGCTGTATACTACTGTGTGCTCTGTGCTATATATAGTTCTCTGTGGGCTGTGCTCTGTGCTGTATACTGCTGTGGGCTGTATATAGTTCTCTGGGCTGTGCTCTGTGCTGTATACTGCTGTGGACTGTATATAGTTCTCTGTGGGCTGTGCTCTGTGCTGTATACTACTGTGGGCTGTATATAGCTCTCTGTGGGCTGTGCTCTGTGCTGTATACTACTGTGGGCTGTATATAGTTATCTGTGGGCTGTGCTCTGCTGTATGCTACTGTGGGCTGTATATAGTTCTCTGGGCTGTGCTCTGTGCTGTATATAGTTCTCTGTGGGCTGTGCTCTGTGCTGTATACTACTGTGGGCTGTATATAGTTATCTGTGGGCTGTGCTCTGTGCTGTATGCTACTGTGGGCTGTATATAGTTCTCTGTGGGCTGTGCTCTGTGCTGTATATAGTTCTCAGTGGGCTGTGCTCTGTGCTGTATACTACTGTGGGCTGTATATAGTTATCTGTGGGCTGTGCTCTGTGCTGTATGCTACTGTGGGCTGTATATAGTTCTCTGTGGGCTGTGCTCTGTGCTGTATATAGTTCTCTGTGGGCTGTGCTCTGTGCTGTATACTACTGTGGGCTGTATATAGTTCTCTGTGGGCTGTGCTCTGTGCTGTATACTACTGTGTGCTGTATATAGTTCTCTGGGCTGTGCTGTATATAGTACTCTGTGGGCTGTGCTCTGTGCTGTATACTACTGTGTGCTGTATATAGTTCTCTGTGGGCTGTGCTCTGTGCTGTATACTACTGTGTGCTGTATATAGTTCTCTGTGGGCTGTGCTGTATATAGTACTCTGTGGGCTGTGCTGTATATAGTACTCTGTGGGCTGTGTTGTATATAGTACTCTGTGGGCTGTGCTGTATATAGTACTCTGTGGGCTGTGCTGTATATAGTACTCTGTGGGCTGTGCTGTATATAGTACACTCTGGGCTGTGCTGTATATAGTACTCTCTGTGCTGTGCTTTATATAGTACTCTGGGCTGTGCTGTATATAGTACTCTGGGCTGTGCTTTATATAGTTCTCTGTGGGCTGTGCTTTATATAGTTCTCTGTGGGCTGTGCTGTATATAGTTCTCTGTGGGCTGTGCTGTATATAGTTCTCTGTGGGCTGTGCTGTATATAGTACTCTGTGGGCTGTGCTGTATATAGTACTCTCTGGGCTGTGCTGTATATAGTTCTCTGTGGGCTGTGCTGTATATAGTACTCTGTGGGCTGTGCTGTATATAGTACTCTCTGGGCTGTGCTGTATATAGTACTCTCTGTGCTGTGCTTTATATAGTACTCTGGGCTGTGCTGTATATAGTACTCTGGGCTGTGCTTTATATAGTTCTCTGTGGGCTGTGCTTTATATAGTTCTCTGTGGGCTGTGCTGTATATAGTTCTCTGTGGGCTGTGCTGTATATAGTTCTCTGTGGGCTGTGCTGTATATAGTACTCTGTGGGCTGTGCTGTATATAGTACTCTCTGGGCTGTGCTGTATATAGTACTCTCTGGGCTGTGCTTTATATAGTACTCTGGGCTGTGCTGTATATAGTACTCTGGGCTGTGCTTTATATAGTTCTCTGTGGGCTGTGCTGTATATAGTTCTCTGTGGGCTGTGCTGTATATAGTTCTCTGTGGGCTGTGCTGTATATATTACTTTGTGGGCTGTGCTGTATATATTACTTTGTGGGCTGTGCTGTATATATTACTCTGTGGGCTGTGCTGTATACTACTGTGTGGACTGTGCTGTATACTTCTACGTGGGCTGTGCTGTATACTACTGTGTGGTCTGTGCTGTATACTACTGTGTGGTCTGTGCTGAATACTGCTGTGTGGGCTGTGTTATCTACTACGCGAGCTGTGCTATAGTATGCAGGCTGTGCTGTATACTATGCGGTTTGTGCTATATAATATGCGGGCTTTGCTATATACTATGGGGAGTATATTATATTCTATGGGGGAGGCCATGTTATGTACTATGTGGCTGTGTTATATACTATTGTGGGGGTATATTATATTCTATGGGGGAGGCTGCGTTATATACTATGGGGGGCTGCATTATATTCTATGGGGGGCTACATTATATATTATGGGGAGGTGGGCTGTATTATATTCTATGGGGGTTACATACTCTGGGGTGGCTGCATTATACTCTGGGGTGGCTGCATTATACTCTGGGGTGGCTGCATTATACTCTGGGGTGGCTGCATTATACTATATGTGGGCTGCATTATACTGTATCGAGGACTATGGGGAATACGTTATACTATATGAAGAACTATGGGGTGCATTATACTATGGGAAGTGAATTGTACTACATGGATGACTGTGGCGGTGCATTATACTATATGGAGCACTATGAGGATTGTATTATGCTATATGGAGGACTATGAGGAGTGTATTATACTATGTGGAGGACTGAGCAGTGTATTTTAATATATGGAGGACTATAGGGAGTGTATTATACTATATGGAGGACTATGGAGCACATTATAATATATGGAGGACTATGGGGTGTATTTTACTAAACAAGTAAAATGCTGCATATTCGGATTGTTTTTGCTGGAACAAAAAGCCTTGTTGTCAGCAGCACATTGCCAGTGTAAACTGTAGATGTGCTGCTGAAAACATGATACTGTATGGTGATCTATTAGTGATCGTTCTGTCTCATCATTATTCCTCAGCTGGTGGAAAGAGGCCGGGAAACAAGCGTTGAACAACTTCAGTATTGTCGATCAAACTCGTTTAGCGGCCTAAACTCAGCGCACGTAAATACAACAGAAAGGCTTCTGTGTGATGTGCAATATGTTAGCATTTGGGGACCCATTTTAAACTTTACCTAGGGCCCCACTTTGCCTAAAACCGGCCCTGCCTACAAGTGTACAAAGATATTATACAGTCACCATGTGACAAGTGGGCCTGTGTAACTTCAAATGCCAGGGCTGAATTTTAGTCCCAGTCCGGCCCTGCCACTAACCATAAGAGCTTACACTGTACAGGAGAGAGAGAGGACCCCGCTGACCATAAGAGCTTACACTCTACAGGAGAGAGAGGAGTCCACTAACCATAAGAGCTCCCACTCTACAGGAGAGAGAACCTCACTGACCATAAGAGCTTGCACTCTACAGGAGAGAGAGAGGACCCCATTGACTATAACAGCTTACACTCTACCATATGCAGAGACTTACCCAGTGACTCTGGAGATAGAAAATGACTCTCTGGTATAAACTGTGCTGACCACCACTCTAGAAGGTATGATAATCAGCTAGATGTCATAGCTGCAGGGCATTATGGGAGACCCACATGGCAATGCAAAAAAGTCATTATCCCAATCTCTGATGCTTCAGCAGTGTGGAAAAGGGAAAGTTAACGACAACGAACAGCAAGAATGTCATCAATGAGTCAATGATTTATCTGTACAGGAACACATATATATGATCTGCAGAGCACTGGTGTAGCACTGATATCTACCATTATAAGTTCAATGTATGTTTGTATTATCAGGCTTAGTACAGAGTTTTAGCTTAAGATCAGTATGGTGGTATCACTGCTGAATGCTGGTAATATGTGGCTATGGTCTGGCGATATTATTTGCCCCTTTTATTGTAGTACTGATGTTAATAACGGTCTTGGTACAGTCGTGATGGTAATGTTTAGTATAGTGGCATTATTATGTCACTACATAGTGGTATTATGTGATGATAGCGTGGTAGTATTATTTACCCTTACATTGCAGAAATGTTTGTATTATTCGTCTTGCAATGAATTTGTATTTCCTCCAACATTAGTCAAGGTCATATTTGTGATGGAGAGAGACCCCCATCTAGGGAAGTGAATGTGTGGTGGGGAGGGCTTTGTTCTTTCTAATGCCAGAGCTTAATTTCAGTCCCAGTCTGGCTCCGCATATTACAAACACTGCAAAATATGGATCCAATTATTAGTGTACATGTATAATCATCACATTATATTTTATTATTATTTTTGTCATCATGATGATGATTATTATTATAAATTAGTTTTTCAGCCACTTAAAATAAACCCTCTTCACAAATAATTAGTTCAGCGCTCACACGTTTATGCCACTCACATCAGAGTCACTTAGAACATTGCCAGTAGCATTTTTGTCCATTATAATTACTATCATTTTTTTTTATGAAGCTTTGACAGACAACGGCCGTTTATTTAACATGTGTTTTATTTTATCACTAAAACCTTCTCATCATAGAAAATGAGTGGGAAGAACATGTCACGGCAGATGTCCTGCTAATATTGTGTTACGCCATTCTGGTAGTGGAGCTGATTGTGCCTTGTACTTTATATTTTTTATTAATTTAGACTAAATTTCCAAGAAGAGACTTAGAAAAATTTGATTTATTTGCTATTCTATTTACTTTTTAACCCAAAGCCTCCGATTCATTAGGAATTACATTATGTATCTAAATAACGAGGTTGCTGGAATGAAATGCACCAAGTTCATTAAGAGGCATGCGCCGGTTAATGGATTTAGTGCATTTTTCAGCTGCCGCATGTCACCACCAGAAATATACACTGGCCTGTCGTAATTTACTGCACTTTTATGGCAATGATGATAATGAATTTGTTGGACACATTTGGCAAAACTCCATCCAAGCTACTCCCACTTTTCAAAAAGCAGGCAGAGCTGGCCAAGACTGCGTAAAAACACCAAAAGTGACAACTCTTTACATTAAAAAATTGCAAATTTTCAAACAATTTTGTTAGAATTCTGAAAAAGCTGATTGATTAATTAGGTTCCAAGGCATAATGTCATTTCCCAATGTGGAAAAACTCACCCAACATACATAATTTACCTGCTGTATTTACCACTATTTATTTTTTTCTTTCCTTTTCTTTTCAAAGTAAGTATTGGAGCTCAATCATGAAAAAGAAAATCTTCCAAAATGAATGCTTTTTCTATTACCTGTTACAATCTTATTTGTCCTTAAAAAGTAACTTTAGCCTTATACACATTGCAAAACCGTATAGATAAATTGGCACACACAGCGTGGGGTTCGCCTACAGGCACAGTAGGCTCTTTATTAAAGGCAGCTCTGATGGAAAATTAATATATGGATATGCAAAGTTTTACAAATTGTTGGGATTTTTTTGGCCTCATCCCCCATAAAAAGTTACCAGTATTTTTCATGTGCATTTTCATCGTGTTATTTTATTTAGTCAGTAACAAACATTTTTTTAATCCAATCATCCTCCAGAAAGAGCACAGTTTAGAACTTTTATACTATGCTTCAGTATATTATTTTGCTTTCTTCTTGTCCAAACACTATGCCACAGTGCTGTTTCATGTTCTTTTATATTCTGCTTTTAACTGCTTCTCAGCAAGATCACTACATAATTTTCTTAAAGTTTGTGTATGAGACTTTCCATATCTGAGGCTTTTTGCTCTCATGTTTTAACAGGGGAGGGGAATTCTGATTGTTTGAAAATAGTATGTAGATCTTACCAAACAACAGTTGAAAGATGTGTATGTATGTGTGCCTATCACTATGAATCCCACTATTGGGACTGCAAGAGAATCCTGAGAACAAGGCTCTTCAATACCCTTGTATGAATGGAGCATGGGTCCAGTATTTTTCATACTGCCGCATTCATTGCCAAAATCTCTACTTGACTATCTCCAGATATCTCACTAATAAAAATGGAACCCTCAGCAGAGGTCTTTTCTCAGGATTGGTGGTAACCCGTCCCCAGCAATCAGTAAGTTGTCACCTATACTGTGTAAATGTGATAACTTGCTGACTTGGAACAACACCTTTAAGTTTGTTACATTCATTGTGTCATGTTGAGCTATGGCTGTGCTTTTCTCTTAGATTCTCAAGGTTTGTGATTTTGTGTTAAACAGGAGACATAGAGTTTGAGAGAACTGAACTTAATGTCATGTTCCTGAAGGCTAGTGCCTATGGAAGAGATGGGCTTGTTGTGGCATATTGGCCTATGCATGTAGGTTAGCGACTAGAGCTGGGTGGTCATCTGGATGTTTGGGTCTGACAGGTTTGGCCAAACAGTTCCAAAAAGTTCAGGTTCGGGTACAAGAACAGTACCCGGACATGAACCTGAACCCCATTCACTTGAATGGGGTCCCGAACATCCAGTGTTTGGCAAGCTTTCATATGCATGACAGCGCAGCAAACACCGCTTCTGATCGGCGGTGAAATCATCACCGCCGGTAAGACAGCCGTGGTTCCCATGGTGTCAAAAGACAGCGTGAGTGTGCAGCTGTGATTGGAGGTATAAAGTTTACTTGGTGTCAGCTGATGGGAATACTGCTCCCATCAGCCTACGCCTGCTGCCGCTATAACAGTGAGGACTGTTGAAGTCCATTCTCGATGTCCGTGCCCGAACTGTAGGTGTTCGGTATGGATGCCGAACTTTACTGTTCGTGTTCGCCTATCTCTATTAGTGACATGACATTGGGTGTGTAATGGTGTGGCCTATAAAAATGGTGGAGCTGGTATACTAGAGAGTTGAGTGGATACCTGTTAGTGTAAATTGATCGCCATTCTTAGAAAGAGCTTTCATCATAGAGCAAAGTACCATGTCAGGGGTTTCACAGAGCTCCTGTGAGTCCAACTACAGTAGCGATGTTTTGAGGCTATAACGAGCTGGTGGAGAAAGAGCCATCCTATGTTACAAATTCGAGGTTGAGATTGGAATTCTTGATTGAGAGGTTAGGCAGACTGAGAATGACGTACCCTTCCTCTTGAGAGAGAGAGAGAGACCTATAGGTATGTCCTAAGAGTTGTTGGCTATCAGAGTACTATAATGGACTTAAAAGGATGTTACCACCACCAAGCTCATTGTTATTGCATTAAATATAAACAGCCTATAATATGCCTATCCGTGAGCACCATAAAACTCATGTGCCTCATCAATCAATGTTTGTATTTATATATAACCTACGTACTCACAGGAAGACACACATGGGATTTGGTATTGGAAGGAGCCAGAAGGACATGTGAATGTTCTACTTTATTTATATAAAAGCAAATATTTTAACTCTTTCATAGGGTTGTCGATTTTAAAATATTATTAGCCCATAGGCTCAAAGATGTATAAAACAATGAAGTCCTTTTTTACTCCCTCTTCCCCACTACTTTGGCCTTTAATGATAGGCTGTAGCAATGATACCATGTCAATAGTAGAGTTGAGCACATTTTTCAAAATTCGGTTCCGATTACGATTGGAGGTGAATATTGTATTTGCAGTATTCGCCGAACACAGTCGAATGTTATTGGAGTCAATGGGAGTAGAAATTACTGAATATGTTCGGAACCAATCATCAAACATAAATTCGACTTAAATAGGATAGCAATATGGCAAATTCATATTCGGTGACCGAACCCGAACATATTCGCTCAACTCTAGTTGACAGCACTGCAGCCAATCGTTGATCTCAGTGACTCATGCTGCTTATATTAACATAGATGCAAACCTCAGTGGTTGACTACTGATGTGACATCACCATCCGTAGTGTCTAGAGCAGTATTTCCCAACTCCAGTCCTCAAGAACCACCAACAGATCGTTTTTCAGGATTTCCTTAGTATTGCCCAGGTGATAATTCCATCACATGTGCAATAGTAAGGAAATCCTAAAAACTCTTGAGGACCAGAGTTGGGGAACAATGGTCTAGAGAGAGACAAATAGGGAATTTTCAATCCATGGAGAATAACTTGACTTTCGGTAAAATCCGCACAATTTGGCAAATTTGCATTTTGATTGATTTTTTCATCTCTAGTTCTGAACCATGCTATATTTTCATCGAGACCAGAATGAGATGTTAATATTGTTTTTTATGCAAATTTTCACAATCACTGCAATTAATAAAACCTATATTAAGAGTAGAGTATATAACGTGGTACACGCTAAACAATTCTGATATGCCGTGGATATTAAATCATATCCAAGAAAAGAAATCTATCATGCTCCATAATTATTTCACCTCCTTTAGCTTCCCAATAATAGCATGGGCAGCGTAACTTCTCAGCATGAAGTTATTATTAGCGAAGGAGACAAAAGATTACTGAGAATAACAAGACGACATTGTTAGCGCTACAACAGTGCGCCACATAGATGACATACATAATACGGCTGTAAAAATAGCCAGAGACTATAATTAAGACTTTAAGGTCATCTCTGTTGTACAATGGCAAGTAAGCCAGTACCCAAAGAGGTAAAAAGCTAAAAAAAATTCCTTTTGCCGTTGAAGTAGAGAAATAATAAAGTAAATGTAACATATAATAAAACTTACTCGTCTATATTCAATAATAAAAGTATGAGCATTATCAGTGGTAGGTCAAGCTTTGTATATGCGGTAATTGGGACATATACCTTGGTTATAATGAAGGCATTCCCTGCGGAGGTGTTACCACTGACTTGTGTCTCTGCTGTTTTATGTAGCTCTTTCTGATAGCTTTAAGCTTCGGAGCTTGTATCACACCAGGGGCAGGAAAGGTCCACAGCAGCAGAAATCAAGGGCACCGCGTTATTCTCATGTGTACCGTCGCAGTACTGATACATAATGTAATGTGGCATGCAGTGATTTCTAGTGTTCTTGATGTGAGAATAAAATATCATCCATATTACTTAAGCGCAAAACAGACTGACATATGCATTGGTGTATGTAACACGCAACACTAGAATTGGGGTGAGATGAAAAAATAGGCTTTGTTTCTGAAAACAGCTTCTGGCGTATATTACATTAAAGCTGTCAGGCAGCTGGAAGCTCGGCCCTCTCCCGCTAAGTCCCACTCACTTTTGAGCAAATCGGCAAGAGAGGTGTAAAAGCTTCAAAAAGTTAACATTTGTAACTTTTTCTCACAAATATTCTAGTGTAAAGTCAATACATTTTACATAGTTTTTTATAAAAATTAGAAACAGTGATCAAGGGCGTACTTGTCAGAGGAAGATCATGTCATCAAGAGAGGGCAGCCATTTGTTTTTTGATCTTAGTTGTTGCCATTGTACACACAGGACATGCTGTATTATTAATGAGATCTAACAACTTTCCATGAATCAGCTCAACTTAAAAATATAACCAGAAGTTCATTTGATAGACACCTGTCCCAGGACTGGGCTATGCTCCCCTCACACTGGTCCGGTTAACTCTGTTGTGTTCCGTGTCGGGCTTTGCAAGTGGTCTGGCATGCTCCCATGTGATCGTCTGCTTAGGCCTTACCACCAACATACACACCTATGTCTTGGTATTAAGACTCTTAGTTTCAACTGTGTGTGTCCTGTCTCCAGTGCTTCCAGTCCTTGTATCCTGCATGCCTTACCTGCTGCAGCAATGTCTGTGGCTCGTGTGCCAACCAGACCAGGGACTTGGAGGATCCACTTCACCAGGTGAGCCGTAACATAAGTGATTGGCACCAAAGTCAACTCCAAATAAAGTTGTGCTCTACTGGACCATGAAGCACCATAATTGTAGAGACTTGGCCCTCTGGATTGTCCCCTGGTTGTCTGGAGGGCCAGTGTTACCCTCAGTTTTCTGGCATAGGCTCTATCCAGTCACTGAGAGTAGGATGGCCGAGATCTATAGTGGTTAACTCACCTGGACAGCGCTCACACCCTTCCTGCCTGCTGAAGTAATCAGTTCCATGCTTCAATCAACTGGACAGAACAACACCCTACTAAAGCTCTCAGCTTACTGTTGGTAGCTTCCAGTTGTAGCTCGCTCTTCTTTTGGTTTGTCGCTGCCTCTCATCTCCTGTTTAGTCCACATGTTCATTGTTCTGAACTCAGCCTATTGACTATTTTTCTGCCTTCTGATTTTGTACATTGTCTGCACTCCTAATTCTAACCCATTCTACCTGGCAATTTCTGCCAGCTTGCATCATCAGCCAGTAGCTTACTCCATTGCCCCAACTCAAAGGCCCTGTACAATTTCACATCCCTGTGTAGGTGTTAAAGGATGAAGGCTAGGGCAACACATGGGATCTGATAAACAGTGTGACTAGCGCTAAGCCTGTCCATGGTAACCATTTTTACATCTGCCAGGTGACCACTGACAAAGCCCCATTACAGGCCGAATGTGACAATACACTTTAAAGAAAACCTGCCACCCACAAAATTGAAGGTGAGCTAAGCCCACGAGCATCAGGGGCTTAGCTACAGCATTCTGTAATGCTGTAAATAAGCCCCCAATGTATCCTGAAAGATGAGAAAGAGAGGTTAGATTATACTCACCTGGAGGGGTCCGGTCCAATGGGTGTCGCGGTCCGGTCTGGGGCCTCCCATCTTCTTACGATGACGTCCTCTTCTGGTCTTCATGCTGCGGCTCCTCAGGTGCCGAGAAAGGTCAGAAAGGCCCAGCGCCTGCGCACTGCAGTACTTTGTTCTGCCCTCAACAGGGCAGACAAAGTACGCCGGAGACGCAGCTTGAAGATAAGAAGAGGACGTCATCGTAAGAAGATGGGAGGCCCCAGACCACGACGCCCATCGGATCGGACCGTCCGCCTGCCCAGGTGAGTATAATCTAACCTCTTTTTCTCATCTTTCAGGATACATCGGGGGCTTATCTACAGCATTACAGAATGCTGTAGATAAGCCCCTGATGTCAGTGGGCTTAGCTCACCTTCGATTTTGGGGGTGACAGCTTCCCTTTAAACAGATTTCTATCCTTTGTGTTAAAGCCATTTTGTTATATATTCAGTATAGTAAAGAGCTCATGTAAGGTAATGTTCATTCAAAGTGTTTCATTTTAAAGTTTTAATTCAGCATCATCCAATATGTGCTGGATAGAAATAGGTGTTTTACTATATGATAAAATAAAATATTAAAATAAAAAACATATAACATAATAAATAAATATAATAAATAAAAAAATAAAAAATATTGGGGTCATATTTACCAATTCTTTCTCATTATTAGAAAGTGATTACATAGGGGGGCAAGTATCAAGGTTTTATATCACTTTTCTGACATCAAAAAGTTGCACGTTTTCGAGCAATTTTAGATAAAAATAATGTGACCTTTTGCATTTTAATGCAGCTCTCACCAGTCACCACTTTTCAAAAAGGTAGATAGCTAGGAAAATAAGGTTTTAGCCAGATTTATGAATTATGACTTGTAATCTTGCAAAAAAAGGGAAAGTCACTCCTATAAGGGTTTGATGTAAAAAAGTAGAGTAACATTTCTAGACAGAATTAATGTGCCATAAAATTTGTCAAATTTAACAACATAGCCCCAAGGAAAAATGACTTTAAAAAGTCTCCTCCGAATAACTTTACCCCTTTTTACTAGACATTAACATTAGCCAGATATATTACAGGGGTTCAAATCTACTATATAATTGTCTAAGGGTCACTTCCGTCTGTCCTTCTGTCTGTCTGTCTGTCACGGATATTCATTGGTCGTTGCCTCTGTCTGTCATGGAAATCCAAGTCGCTGATTGGTCGCGGCAAAACGGCCACGACCAATCAGCGACGGGCACAGTCCGATGGCAAAATGGCCGCTCCTTCCTCCCCGCAGTCAGTGCCCGCTCCATACTCCCCTCCACTCAGCACTCACACAGGGTTAATGGCAGCGGTAACGGACCGTGTTATGCCGCGGGTAACAAACTCCGTTACCGCTGCTATTAACCCTGTGTGACCAACTTTTTGCTATTGATGCTACCTATGCGGCATCAATAGTAAAAAGATCTAATGTTAAAAATAATAATAAAAAAAAAAAATCGTTATATACTCATCATCCGTCGGCCCCCGCATCCAGAACCGGCCTTTCCCGTTCCACGCGACGCTCCGGTGACCCCTCCATGCATTGCAGTCTCGCGAGATGATGACGCAGCGGTCTCGGACCGCAATGCACTTTTGGGACCGGAGCGCGCGAGGCGCATCGGTAAACGCTTCACCTGGATTCGGGGCCAAAGGAAGGTGAGTATATAACTATTTTTTATTTTAATTCTTTTTTTTAACAGGGATATGATGCCCACATTGCTATATACTGCGTGGGCTGTGCAATATACTACGTGGGCTGTGCAATGTACTATGTGGGCTGTGCAATATACTATGGGGGCTGTGCAATGTACTACATGGGCTGTGCTATATACTACGTGGGCTGTGCAATATACTGCTTGGGCTGTGCAATGTACTACGTGGGCTGTGCTATATACTGCATGGGCTGTGCAACATACTGCTTGGGCTGTGCAATATACTGCGTGGGCTGTGCTATATACTGCATGGGCTGTGCAATATACTGCGTGGGCTGTGCAATATACTGCGTGGGCTGTGCTATATACTGCGTGGGCTGTGCAATATACTGCGTGGGCTGTGCAATATACTACGTGGGCTGTGCGATATACTGCGTGGGCTGTGCAATGTACTATGTGGGCTGTGCAATATACTACGTGGGCTGTGCAATATACTACGTGGGCTGTGCAATATACTGCGTGGGCAGTGCAATATACTGCGTGGACTGTGCTATATACTATGTGGGCTGTGTTATACACTACGTGGCCTGTGTTATACACTACGTGGCCTGTGTTATACACTACGTGGGCAGTGTCATACACTACGTGGGCTTTGTTATACACTACGTGGGCTTTGTTATACACTACGTGGGCTGTGTTATATATACTACGTGAGCTGTGTTATATGCTACGTAGGCTGTTATAAACTACGTGGCTGTGTTATATGCTATGTGGGCTGTTATACACTCCGTGGGCTGTGCTATATACTACGTGGCTGTGCGTTATACACCGTGGACTGTGTTATATACTATGTGGCTGTGCTATATACTCCATGGGCTGTGCTATATACTCTGTGGGCTGTGCTCTATACTACGTGGCTGTGCTATATACTACGTGGCTGTGCTATATACTACGTGGCTGTGCAATATACTACGTGGCTGTGCTATTTACTACGTGGGCTGTTATATACTACATGGCCGGCCACGAACAATCAGCGACAGGCGCAGTCCGGCCGCGAATTGGCGCGGGATTTGAACCACGCTTCGCTAATTGGTCGCGGCAGGCCGAATCCTGTGTATTCAATGTATTATTCTAAAATCTTCATAAATAAACTACATACATATTCTAGAATACCCGATGCGTTAGAATCGGGCTACCATCTAGTAGTTTGATAAATATGGCACATTTTTAGACTGTATAATTTAAGTTGAGCTGCTAATCACTGCTGGGGGTGGAGTTGGATCAGGTCTCATGTGGGCACCAGTCCAGATAGTGACAGCCTACTAAGTGACACATCCCTGAAATCAGTGCCTCATCCCCTAAATCATGCTACCCTCAGATTACATAGCAAACACCTGCTGACAGATTCCCTTTTATATGGAATTCAAGGTCTTTATTGTAAGTCAGGTTGTTGTTATACTAATACTGTATTGTGTGTCGCTATGTGTTATTTAGCTGTTAACACTTTTATAGAACTTTTTGTTATACTGGATTTTTTTTATCTTGACAAAAGACAGAAAAAAACATAACTTTAGGCTATGGAGTCTTTGTGCTAAATTTTCAAAGCAGAAACTGAGCAGAAACACCAAGTTTTTGAGATTTCAAGCGTTTCCGTTTGGCTCCTGCCCCAAAACTCCAGTCCCTAATAAGTTTTTCTGTGCTATCTGTGCTAGTATCTCTACTAACCATTTTAAATTTTCTAAAAAAATAAAAAAAAATTGTGAATGATTCTTTTGAAATACTGTCAAATTTTTCCACTACTATTATCCAATTCGATAGACCTCTCTAATCGAAATAAGTCGGAATATTGTTTGATAACCATTTATACTCGATATTAAATTTTGCCAAAAACAAGAATAGCAGAGTCAACCTCACATCTTCACCACTCTCGATTTTTCCTTTTGTGTAAAATTATTAAAGTAGGATTCATCATGTCCAACCAATTCCGATGTAATTTTGGGTATTTCCATATCGAGTGCAAGAGGTAGAAATACATATTTGTAAGCACTAGGAAGAATTTCGTCTTTCCGGTTACAGTATGTGCTGCAGATTCTCAGACGTTCAGCTTTCCGGCAGTTGATAGAAATTCAGCATTTGATTCTTCTATCTGATCTTCTAAATTCCCTTAATCTCAGGGTCAAAGACAGATCCTTGAGAGACCAAAAACAGCTTTATTTCGCATTTGACAGCTCTATTACCGCATTACTGGGAGGCATACGACCAGAACACCACCTTTTCTAATGATTCCAATGTTCTTATTGTTTTAAATTAATCAGCTAAAGAGAATGCATGGTACTTGTCTTTTATAATCTATCTACCAATATTTCTCAATTAGTACTACCGAAGAAATTGATATGTTCTATTGTATAGAGGAAGAGTAAAAGATCATTTTAATTTCTTAGTTCTAAATTTATTTATTATTTTATTAAATCTAGCTATTACTGAAGCTCAAAGTGGATTTTCCTCCACAACATTTTACATCTTAACAGTCTGAGCCTCACTGATGATATCAAGATTAGGAATAGGTCCTTTTCCCTTTTCCCGGGAAAGGACCTATCCGTCCACGTCACCAGCATGTCGCTTAGATGCATGAGCCCCAGTAGCATGACTAAAAAAAACACTGATAAAATATATAAATCTCAACGAAAACTCAGCAACAAGATTATTTTCTAAGTAATAGTTCTAATCAAGTCAGTTACCAAATAAATATTATCGCCGAACTGTTACTGAACAAAATCCACTATCCCAAAACCAATATTACCAATATCCCAGTACAATGGAAAAATAATACCACCACAACATGGCCTGTTATGATCCCGATTCATCAAAGCTTTCACGCCAGAATTCTCGAGTAAAACCTTTGAAAAGTTGCAACATTTTGGCAAATTTTTGAGACTTTTAGCATTTTCACAACAGTTTCTCCCAGCTCTGCCAAAATAGATGGAGCTGGATCGGGATGGCATATGGCGTTTGCTGGATGCCACAGATCATCTAATTCATGATGAGCTGTGGCGTTCCGTATAACAGAAATCTCACTCCAGTATTTGACTGGAATGAGATTTCTGGCATAGCGCACGGAGGCGCACACCACTCGTCAGACTCTCCAGATTCGTGAGGAATCGTGCACTTCTTCAGGAATCAGGCGCATCTGACTCCAGCACGCCCCATCATCAAGACCAGCATGAACAACGCCAGTCTTGATGAATCGGGCCCATAGTGTCTGATTATAACCATTATCCTATAAATGAAGACATGCCTGGCACGCCTTAGTAAATGGATGCTCAAGTAAATCTCCACTCCATCTTTACTATAGGCAAAAAAAACATGGTACTACAAATGGATGCAAAAATCAAGAATAGTTTTTTTCAGGACAGTAATCCTCTCTGTTTACAGTTTAACGTTTCAGCAGTCATTCAGGCTTTTATCAGAAACAGATTGCAGAACATAAGAGAAAAACCAAGAGATGCAGTGTTTCTGATGAAGGCCTGAATGACGGCCAAAACGTTAAACTGTATATATAGAGGTATGGGGTCCGGAAATAAACTGTTCTTGAAGTTTGAAGTGCCAAGTTTTTTGCCTACACAGCAACTATCCTGTTACTGAACAAAGTTCAGTATATCAAAACCAATATACGAATAATGTATCATATGTGACGTTGCGCTCACTAACGGGTTGGGGGAAACTCGCATGACCGCGATATTCAGGCACACAGGAACGGTTACTCACTTAAGCTGGCAATCCGGTTTATTTAAATTCAGCATAAACCAGATAGAGTACAGTCTGTTTCATTACATCCACGAAAGATTATAGGACATCAGTCAGTTCATATAGCAGATACACTTCTCTGCCGTATATTACAATCCCCTTGTCCGGGGTTACCTTCCAGGAACTCCGCTCCTCATGCCGTCTCTTTGTCAGTCCTGTCTTTGACCACACAGAAGCCGTTCCAGGCTGTACAGGTACATGGTCTCTCCAGGTGCTTCCAGGAAGACTCCACTCCCAGGAGCTTCCAACACAGACCATCCAGTACAGACCATTCAGGTCCAAACACTCTCAACACCATGTGATCCACACCCTGGTCATATTATGAAGCCCTAACCACCACCACAGGTGGGAGGTGTGTGTGGCTAGTTCGACCCGTCCAGCTTTCAGAACTAGCCCTGCCAGCCTCCCTCTAAAATAACATAATTACTTGTGGGACTACAGGTCCCAGAACAACCTTACTTCAGGCTGGCAGTGCAGAGTGTCTTCTTCTGCGACACACATACTGGCCATTCACAATAATGCCGGACTTTGTCTCATCACCACAGTTATGCCTGCGATTGCCATGCATTCCTATAGTCTCAATATGCCTCCATGCATATTCTCGTAAGACCATGCAGCACCCCCTACCTGTAACAGGGGTCACTGCATCACACATACAAGAGACAAATAATGTCACACAGTGACAATATATTGCCAACATATAAAGTCGCAACCAAATATTACCGCCATACTGATCATTAACAAAAGCCACTATACTATCACTAATATTTCCACTAGTGACAGTTCTAAACAGGAGCTCTGTAGACCATATAAATGTAAATCCACTTGACTTACCGGTGACGCCTCCACATGAAGTAATTATTTTCACATACCATATATTCATCATCCGACATAGACTGCTACTATATGACTTCTTCAAGCCATAACTCTTCCCCGCAGAACACACAGACATCTATGGCTGATCACTTCTAGCATGGGCTCCTACTAATGCCCTACTTCTACACTGCCACTATGCCACACCGAATGCCCTACACATTAATATGTCCTCCCTTTAGTTCCCCTCAAAGTAACAGTATCCCCAAAAATAAAATACTCTCCTCGACATTGGAATAGCAACACCAATGAGAGAAAGTAAAGGAATTATAGAAATCACAGGATGGATAAACATGTTAATGATCTGCAAATGCTGAAAATAATGTAAACAACATTTTGAAAACATCTCAATTTATTCAGTATCGATCATGAGTTCCTCACGCAGAAATCCCTGCACGTACAACCTCGTCTGCTATCAATGAGGTTATTAATGGTTGTTTGAGAAATGTTCTGCTACACTGAATGCACTTAGGCAAATCATCAAGATCCGCTGCTGGAAGTGCCCTGTTCAATTACTAACCAAAGACAGCCTATATGTACTCGATAGGAGACAAGTCCATTCATGTTGGAGAGGAAGCAGAGAAAACATAGATTGAAGAGCCTTGGACTAAAGGCAAAGACCTGACTAGTCCAATGACGCCCCATCGGGGACCAGCTTCTCCTTGCACTGTTCTTGTTGATTGACAGGACTCTCCCTATGTACACCCATGGGACAGACATATCAATCAAATTGAGCATTGGGTGGGAAAAGCCATCTGGAAGCGTCACTTTACTAGTCACATCACTTATTTTAGTACCCAGTTCTTTAAATCACGTTTTTGTTTTAAATGCCGGAGAATTTCAGAGAAAAACATACCTGGCTGCAATCATGCAAACAGGCTCTGATTCTTGCTGCCCATGATTTAGGAGTATGAATCAAGAGACAAATTCCCTTTAAGCCAAAAAGCTTTTTTTTCTTTGTTGGAGAGACAATCAATACTTTTTTTGTGCAACCACAGAAATACCATGAAAATATTCTGACCACGGGAGACTGAACAAAAAAAATTGCATATTTCTGTGCAAATCTACCTAACAATGTCAAATAACGATATCGGCTTTTATTAAATTGCAATTCTTTTATAGTGTCGGATTCCATCTGAAGGAAAATAAAAATTTACATTAGCTTGGAAATCTGCAATAAAAAACAAATTTACAATAAATATTTTCTGCAGCAATCAGAAGTGTCACATAAATACAAGAAATGTCTTAAAATGATTACAAACTCTTGTTGGCAAAACTATGAAATTTGTAGTGCAGCCAAAATCACATTATATTTTCTTCCAATGAGCTATGTGTACCAACTCTTGAAATGTAAATATGCATAAGATGAAACTTTGTGAACTTTCCTAATCCAGCAGCAAAAAAATAGCAAATAATATATAGTTTTTGGCACTTTTTTCTATGCAATATTGACAAAAGTACGTGGACATCACACCAATAAGAGCTTTCTGGACAGCACTTCACTCGGACAGCATGTCACCCAGACATGAACTCAACCAAGACAGCACATCATGCGGACAGCACATCACCCGGACATGAACTCAACCAGGACAGCACATCACGCGGACAGCTCGTCACTAGTGTTGAGCGATACCTTCCGATATCGGAAAGTATCGGTATCGGAAAGTATCGGCCGATACCGTCAAAGTATCGGATCTAATCCGATACCGATACCCGATCCCAATGCAAGTCAATGGGACGAAAATATCGGAATTAAAATAAACCCTTTCTTAACTTGTAGGTTCATTCTACATGAAGGAAAACAACTAAGAATAATGTAGGATGTATTGGGGGAGGTGGCGGAGACATTAAAGGCACAGAGGTTTAGCCCAATCTAATAGAATAGCAGGATTTTGTTTTGTTTTTTATGACGTTCGGCGTTAGAAAGATTTTGACTATGTTAATTTTTTTTTTATTTTGTCAGATATTGATGTTTCACTACTTCCATGCCCTTCACCTTCTTTTTTACTTCTCCCACACTTTCTTCTTCATTATCCTCATCATCAGCTTCTTTGACATCAACTTCTTCACCTTATTCATCTTCTTCTTCATCTTCTACCTATTTTTTTTGTTACATTGTTCATATTCTTTTTATTTTACAATTATCTTCTTCATATTCAACTTCTTCATCATATTCTTATTTGTGACAGGCATTCCCGTAGTTGTTATCTATAAAAGATTGAAGATTACACCTTCCGTTCTGCCTGTCACAAAACAGTTACATTTGTCCGTGTTCAGTTTGGCCTGCAGCATCAGGCTTTATCCAGGGGCACCACAAGGAGGAACGGACTCACCCCCATACACTGCTTAGTCTTCTTCTGCTTATAATTTAGATAATATCTTTTGCTTTGATATTTAGTCTTATGCTTAATGTTCTTTTGCTCTTTGTTCTGCAGCCTCTTGTTCTTCTGCTTCTCGGTCTTCCAGGTCGTCGTCGTCTCCAGGGTCGTCGTCTCCTGGGTCGTCGTCATCGGGGTGGTCTTCAGGGTCATCGTCTCCAGGGTCGTCGTCATCTCAGTGGTTGTCGTCTCTGGTGTCGTCGTCATCTTAGGGGTGGTCTTCCGGGTCGTCGTCTTTAGGGTCTTGAACTTGGAAATGTAGCAGAAGGTACACGAAGGCTGAGAAAATGCCGAGAAACAGCTGATGGAACTGGAACTCGGATGGCTACCCGAAGGTCCAAGAGCCAATGGAACTACCGAGGACCAGCTGACGTTACTGGAACCCGGTTACTAAGCAGGAGGTACCCGTGCCTGAAAGCACTACCAAGGACCACCTGACGTTGGTGGAACTCAAATACCCAGAGGGAGGCACCTAAGCCAAAGGCTCTGCCCGGAACCAGCTGACGGTACTGGAACCAGGATGGGGAGCAGAAGGTACAAGAGCAAAAGACACTGCCGAGAACCAGCTGACGGTACTGGAACCCGGATGGGTAGCCGAAGGTCCAAGAGCCAATGGAACTACCGAGGACCAGCTGACGTTACTGGAACCTGGTTACTAAGCAGGAGGTACCCGTGCTGAAAGCACTACCAAGGACCACCTGACGTTGGTGGAACTCAGATACCCAGAGGGAGGCACCTAAGCCAAAGGCTCTGCCCGGAACCAGCTGACGGTACTGGAACCAGGATGGGGAGCAGAAGGTACAAGAGCAAAAGACACTGCCGAGAACCAGCTGATGGTACTGGAACCCGGATGGGTAGCCGAAGGTCCAAGAGCCAATGGAACTACCGAGGACCAGCTGACGTTACTGGAACCCGGTTACTAAGCAGGAGGTACCCGTGCCTGAAAGCACTACCAAGGACCACCTGACACTGGTGGAACTCGGATACCCAGAGGGAGGCACCTAAGCCAAAGGCTCTGCCCGGAACCAGCTAACGGTGCTGGAACCAGGATGGGGACCTATTCAAGCTTGTCTTCCTAGAGCCCCAACTAGCGGTGTTGGAGCAAAGGGTCAGCAGGGGGAGCAGAGTGTAGGCCGAAACCTGCACTGGAGGCATTTGTAGGTCTGTTGTGTCTGCGTGGCTGTTGCAGGACATGTTGCCGGCTACACAGCAGGGGAACAGCTGGCGGTGGTGAACCCCACTGACACATTGGCTGGTGTTTTTCTCTGTGCAGCTAGCAGTACCGGGCCCCAACTGGCGGTGTTAGAGCCCAGGGTCAGCAGGAGGAGAGGGAGCAGAGTGTAGGCCGAAGCCTGCACTGGCGGCAGCTTTGTGTCTGCGTGGCTGTTGCAGGACACGATGCCGGCTACACAGCAGGGGAACAGCTGGCGGTGCTGAACCCCACTGACACATTGGCTGGTGTTTTTCTCTGTGCAGCTAGCAGTACCGGGCCCCAACTGGCGTTGTTAGAGCCCAGGGTCAGCAGGAGGAGAGGGAGAAGAGTATAGGCCGAAGCCTAATTGAACCAATTTTAAAGGTAACCTTTAACCCCCCCTCAGGTGTTACAAACTAGAAGAGCCACGCCTTATGCAGCAGTAGTGCCGCACAAGTCACAGGTTGCTCTTTTAATTTTGTTCCTTGCACAAGCTGAATGAAACACGTACAACATTTTGGCCCTTATACAGTCAATCTGTCTTGGAGGCGGGAGTTCCCTTTGTAATGAGACGCAGCACAGCTGGCAAAAATACCACCTTGGTGCTGGGCGCGGCCTCCTGAGCATCGCATTTTGCTGTACAGGAGTCTGCGTTGTTGCGTTATCCCTTGGCCATGCGCTGCCCGTCTTCTGACATCATTTCATGTCGGCTGGTGCGGTTCGCGATGCCCATGAATCCCAGCCCCGCAGTGTCTTTACAGTGTTTCACACTGCGGGGCTGGGATTCATGGCCTGGCGCAGTACATATGTTCGCCTCTCGCTCGTGTCCTTACACCTGCTACAGACTGTGCGGCGTCAGCTGATCCCTTATCGCATGCCACGGCCATGAAGCCGCACAGTCTGAAGAAGGCGGAAGGAGCTGAGTGACAGCCTGGCGAAGATATGCACTGCTCATGCCCGTCAATCACATCCTCGCAGTCAAAATAAATAAGACACCAAGGGGCGTTGTGTCGGGCAGGGCGGCCGCAGAGGCGCAGCCAGCCAAACAATGATGTCAGAAGAAGGGCTGTGCTACCAAGGGGGTTGTTGCGTGTCATTACAAAGGAAAGTCACACCTCAGGGACGTTTTAATGGTCTCAGGGGACACATTGTAGACGTGTTCTGTTCCACGTGTGCAAGGAGAATAAGTTTATGAGCCACCTTGCACACATGCAGCATTACTGCTGTACAAGGTGGCTGTAAAACATACAAACACCTGGGGGAGGGGGGACAGGTTCCCTTCAATTTCAGTTCTTGTGTCTGCGTGGCTGTTGCAGGACACGTTGCCGGCTACACAGCAGGGGAACAGCTGGCGGTGCTGAACCCCACTGACACATTGGCTGGTGTTTTTCTCTGTGCAGCTAGCAGTACCGGGCCCCAACTGGCGGTGTTAGAGCCCAGGGTCAGCAGGAGGAGAGGGAGCAGAGTGTAGGCCGAAGCCTGCACTGGCGGCAGCTTTGTGTCTGCGTGGCTGTTGCAGGACACGATGCCGGCTACACAGCAGGGGAACAGCTGGCGGTGCTGAACCCCACTGACACATTGGCTGGTGTTTTTCTCTGTGCAGCTAGCAGTACCGGGCCCCAACTGGCGTTGTTAGAGCCCAGGGTCAGCAGGAGGAGAGGGAGCAGACTGTAGGCCGAAGCCTAATTGAACCAATTTTAAAGGTAACCTTTAACCCCCCCTCAGGTGTTACAAACTAGAAGAGCCACGCCTTATGCAGCAGTAGTGCCGCACAAGTCACAGGTTGCTCTTTTAATTTTGTTCCTTGCACAAGCTGAATGAAACACGTACAATATTTTGGCCCTTATACAGTCAATCTGTCTTGGAGGCGGGAGTTCCCTTTGTAATGAGACGCAGCACAGCTGGCAAAAATACCACCTTGGTGCTGGGCGCGGCCTCCTGAGCATCGCATTTTGCTGTACAGGAGTCTGCGTTGTTGCGTTATCCCTTGGCCATGCGCTGCCCGTCTTCTGACATCATTTCATGTCGGCTGGTGCGGTTCGCGATGCCCATGAATCCCAGCCCCGCAGTGTCTTTACAGTGTTTCACACTGCGGGGCTGGGATTCATGGCCTGGCGCAGTACATATGTTCGCCTCTCGCTCGTGTCCTTACACCTGCTACAGACTGTGCGGCGTCAGCTGATCCCTTATCGCATGCCACGGCCATGAAGCCGCACAGTCTGAAGAAGGCGGAAGGAGCTGAGTGACAGCCTGGCGAAGATATGCACTGCTCATGCCCGTCAATCACACCCTCGCAGTCAAAATAAATAAGACACTGAGGGGCGTTGTGTCGGGCAGGGCGGCCGCAGAGGCGCAGCCAGCCAAACAATGATGTCAGAAGAAGGGCTGTGCTACCAAGGGGGTTGTTGCGTGTCATTACAAAGGAAAGTCACACCTCAGGGACGTTTTAATGGTCTCAGGGGACACATTGTAGACGTGTTCTGTTCCACGTGTGCAAGGAGAATAAGTTTATGAGCCACCTTGCACACATGCAGCATTACTGCTGTACAAGGTGGCTGTAAAACATACAAACATCTGGGGGAGGGGGGACAGGTTCCCTTCAATTTCAGTTCTTGTGTCTGCGTGGCTGTTGCAGGACACGTTGCCGGCTACACAGCAGGGGAACAGCTGGCGGTGCTGAACCCCACTGACACATTGGCTGGTGTTTTTCTCTGTGCAGCTAGCAGTACCGGGCCCCAACTGGCGGTGTTAGAGCCCAGGGTCAGCAGGAGGAGAGGGAGCAGAGTGTAGGCCGAAGCCTGCACTGGCGGCAGCTTTGTGTCTGCGTGGCTGTTGCAGGACACGATGCCGGCTACACAGCAGGGGAACAGCTGGCGGTGCTGAACCCCACTGACACATTGGCTGGTGTTTTTCTCTGTGCAGCTAGCAGTATCGGGCCCCAACTGGCGTTGTTAGAGCCCAGGGTCAGCAGGAGGAGAGGGAGCAGACTGTAGGCCGAAGCCTAATTGAACCAATTTTAAAGGTAACCTTTAACCCCCCCTCAGGTGTTACAAACTAGAAGAGCCACGCCTTATGCAGCAGTAGTGCCGCACATGTCACAGGTTGCTCTTTTTAATTTTGTTCCTTGCACAAGCTGAATGAAACACGTACAACATTTTGGCCCTTATACAGTCAATCTGTCTTGGAGGCGGGAGTTCCCTTTGTAATGAGACGCAGCACAGCTGGCAAAAATACCACCTTGGTGCTGGGCACGGCCTCCTGAGCATCGCATTTTGCTGTACAGGAGTCTGCGTTGTTGCGTTATCCCTTGGCCTAGCGCTGTTAGCGCTGCCCATCTTCTGACATCATTTAATGTTGGACGGTGCAGTTCGCGATGACCATGAATCCCAGCCCCGCAGTGTCTTTACATTGTTAAAACACTGCGGGGCTGGGATTCATGGCCTGGCGCAGTACATATGTTTGCCTCTCACACTCGGGTCCTTACACCTGCTTCAGACTGTGCGGCGTCAGCTGATCCCTTGTCGCATGCCACGGCCATGAAGCCGCACAGTCTGAAGAAGGCCGAAGGAGATGAGGGACAGCCTGGCGAAGATATGCACTGCTCATGCCCGTCAATCACACCCTCGCAGTCAAAATAAATAAGACACCGAGGGGCGTTGTGTGGGCCAGGGCGGCCGCAGAGGCGCAGCCAGCCAGGGGCGTAACTACCGCGGTCGCAGCGGTCGCCATTGCGACCGGGCCCTGCAGGTCAGGGGCCCAGGGCCGGCTCCTGACCTGCGGGGCCGGACTGGCCATCGGGCACTTCTGGCAAATGCCAGAAGAGCCGGTGCCAGTAGTGGGCCGCCCGCTGTACTGTTCCCCCCGCCAGTGCCGCCGCCGCATTTAACTATACCGGCGTCTATGACACCGGTATAGTTCAATGCAATGATGTCGGAGAGAGCGTCTCCTGACGCTCCCTCTCCCATCATTCTCCGCTCTGCCTCTGACAGTACACTGCGGGTGCGCGATGACGTCATATCATCGCGCACCTGCTGTGTCCTGCGCAGACTGCAGCCACCGAGACAGGAGCAGGGACGAGCAGCGTGGGCAAAAGGAAAGGTGAGGAGAGTGTTTTGTTTTTTTCTTTTTAACCGGACTGTGGGGCCATTATCGGGGGTGGTGGGATGAGATGTGGGCTGTGCTCTATATACCCCTGTGCGGGCTTTGCTGTATATACCCCTGTGCCGGCTGTGCTGTATACATCCCTGTGCGGGCTGTGCTGTATATACCCGTGCTGGCTGTGCTCTATATACCCCTGTGCGGGCTGTGCTGTATATACCACTGTGCGGGCTGTGCTCTATATACCCCTGTGCGGGCTGTGCTGTATATATCCCTGTGCGGGCTGTGCTGTATATATCCCTGTGCGGGCTGTGCTGTATATATCCCTGTGCGGGCTGTGCTCTATATACCCCTGTGCGTGCTGTGCTCTATATACCACTGTGCGGGCTGTGCTGGATATACCACTGTGCGGGCTGTGCTCTATATACCACTGTGCGGGCTGTGCTGGATATACCACTGTGCGGGCTGTGCTCTATATACCCCTGTGCGGGCTGTGCTGTATTTACCCCTGTGCGGGCTGTGCTGGATATACCACTGTGCGGGCTGTGCTGGATATACCACTGTGCGGGCTGTGCTCTATATACCACTGTGCGGGCTGTCCTGGATATACCACTGTGCGGGCTGTGCTCTATATACCACTGTGCGGGCTGTGCTCTATATACCACTGTGCGGGCTGTGCTGGATATACCACTGTGCGGGCTGTGCTGGATATACCACTGTGCGGGCTGTGCTGGATATACCACTGTGCGGGCTGTGCTCTATATACCACTGTGCGGGCTGTGCTCTATATACCACTGTGCGGGCTGTGCTGGATATACCACTGTGCGGGCTGTGCTCTATATACCACTGTGCGGGCTGTGCTCTATATACCACTGTGCGGGCTGTCCTGGATATACCACTGTGCGGGCTGTGCTCTATATACCACTGTGCGGGCTGTGCTGGATATACCACTGTGCGGGCTGTGCTCTATATGCCACTGTGCGGGCTGTGCTCTATATACCACTGTGCGGGCTGTCCTGGATATACCACTGTGCGGGCTGTGCTCTATATACCACTGTGCGGGCTGTGCTCTATATACCACTGTGCGGGCTGTGCTGGATATACCACTGTGCGGGCTGTGCTGGCACCCAACACCATGTTGCAGTGCAGGAGATTCCTGCAACAGTCCGAGGCGTATCTAGGGGAATGTGGGGGGGGGGCCCATTTGGAAGTTCACACCGGGGCCCATAGCTTTGTAGTTACGCCACTGCAGCCAGCCAAACAATGATGCCAGAAGACAGGCAGCGCTGCCAAGGGGGTTGCAGCGTGTAATTACAAAGGAAAGTCACACCTCAGGGACGGTTTAATGGTCACAGAGGACACATTTTAGACGTGTTCAGTTCCACATGTGCAAGGGGAATAAGTTTCTGAGCCACCTTGCACACATGCAGCATTACTGCTGTACAAGGTGGCTGTGAAACATACAAACGCCTGGGGGAGGGGGGACAAGTTCCCTTCAATTTCAGTTCTTGTGTCTGCGTGGCTGTTGCAGGACACGATGCCGGCTACACAGCAGGGGTACAGCTGGTGTTGCTGAACCCCACTGACACATTGGCTGGTGTTTTTCTCTGTGCAGCAAGGCACATCTGGGCGCCAACTGGTGGTGTTAGAGCCCAGGGTCAGCCACAACCCCCCCCCCCCCCCCCGCCCAGGGGTTTGTAGCTGAAAGAGCCATATTGTACAGCACTAATGCTGGAAAAGGTAAACTTAGCTCTTTTAATTATGGTCCTTGCAAACGCTGAACTTGACACTTATGAAATGTGTCCCCTCACACCGTTAAACCGTCCGGTCGGAGGGACTTTCCTTTGTCATGTGACGCAGCACAGCTGTCATTCTTACCCCCTTGGCGCCGTGCGCCGCCTCCTCAGCGTTGTTTGAATCTGTCCCGGAGCCTGCGCTGTTATGTTAGCCCTTGTCCATGCACACATTTTGCGCTGCCCATCTTCTGACATCATTTGGTGTCAGACTGGCTGCGCCTGTGTCAAGTTCAAGTTCAGCGTGTGCAAGGAGCACCACAAAAAGAGCCACTTTTTCCTTTTGCATCATTATTACTGCTGAACAAGGTGGCTCTTTCAGTAACAAACGCCTTGGGGGGGGGGACAGGTTCCCTTAAATTTAAGTTGCTGTGCCTGCGTGGCGGTCGCATGACACGTTGCCGTATACACAGCAGGGGAACAGCAGGCATTACTGAATCCCACTAACACATTGGCGAGGTGTTTGGCTCTGTGCGGACAGCACTTCTGGACAACAACTAGCGGTGTTGGAGCCCAGGGACAGAAGGAGGAGGAGGAGGTGGAGGAGAGAGGAGGGATTGCCACACACACAGCTGGGGAACAGCTGACGTTACTGAACCCCAAAAACAGAGGAGCGACTGTTGACTGTGCGGACAGCACTACCAGGCAACAACTAGCGGTGTTGGAGCCCAGGGACAGCAGGAGGAGGAGGTGGAGGAGAGAGGAGGGATTGCCACACACACAGCTGGGGAACAGCTGACGTTACTGAACCCCAATAACAGAGGAGCGACTGTGGACTGTGCGGACAGCACTTCCGGACAACAACTAGCGGTGTTGGAGCCCAGGGACAGAAGGAGGAGGAGGAGGTGGAGGAGAGAGGAGGGATTGCCACACACACAGCTGGGGAACAGCTGACGTTACTGAACCCCAATAACAGAGGAGCGACTGTGGACTGTGCGGACAGCACTTCCGGACAACAACTAGCGGTGTTGGAGCCCAGGGACAGAAGGAGGAGGAGGAGGTGGAGGAGAGAGGAGGGATTGCCACACACACAGCTCGGGAACAGCTGACGTTACTGAACCCCAATAACAGAGGAGCGACTGTTGACTGTGCGTACAGCACTACCAGGCAACAACTAGCGGTGTTGGAGCCCAGGGACAGAAGGAGGAGGTGGAGGAGAGAGGAGGGATTGCCACACACACAGCTGGGGAACAGCTGACGTTACTGAACCCCAAAAACAGAGGAGCGACTGTTGACTGTGCGGACAGCACTACCAGGCAACAACTAGCGGTGTTGGAGCCCAGGGACAGCAGGAGGAGGAGGTGGAGGAGAGAGGAGAGATTGCAACACACACAGCTGGGGAACAGCTGACGTTACTGAACCCTAAAAACAGAGGAGCGACTGTTGACTGTGCGGACAGCACTTCCGGACAACAACTAGCGGTGTTGGAGCCCAGGGACAGAAGGAGGAGGAGGAGGTGGAGGAGAGAGGAGGGATTGCCACACACACAGCTGGGGAACAGCTGACGTTACTGAACCCCAATAACAGAGGAGCGACTGTGGACTGTGCGGACAGCACTTCCGGACAACAACTAGCGGTGTTGGAGCCCAGGGACAGAAGGAGGAGGAGGAGGTGGAGGAGAGAGGAGGGATTGCCACACACACAGCTGGGGAACAGCTGACTTTACTGAACCCCAATAACAGAGGAGTGACTGTTGACTGTGCGTACAGCACTACCAGGCAACAACTAGCGGTGTTGGAGCCCAGGGACAGCAGGAGGAGCAGAGGAACACAGTGTAGGCCGAAGCCTGATTGGAGAAAGTCGAAAGGGAACCTTTAACCCCCCCCCCAAGGCGTTTGTAGCTGAAAGAGCCAGCTTGTGCAGCACAAAGGATGCAAAAGGAAAAGGTGGCTCTTTTCATTATGCTCCTTGCAAACACAGAACTAAACACTTATAAAATGTGTCCCCTGATACCGTGAGACCGTCCCAGAGGTGGGACTTTCCTTCGTAATATGACGCAGCACAGCTGTCATTCCTACCCCCTTGGTGCCGTGCCCCGGCTCCTCAGCGTTGTTTGATTCCGTCCCGGAGCCTGCGCTGTTATGTTATCCCTTGGCCAGGCACACTTAGCGCTGCCCATCTTCTGACATCATTTGGTGTCAGGCTGGCTGCGCCTGTGCGGCCGCGCTGGCCGAGAGCCCGCCTCGCAGTGTCGTCTAATGTAATCCCACCGCGGGCCTGGGATCCATGGCCATGCGCAGTGCATATCCTCGCCTCTCACTCCCCTCCCTACGGCTTCTTCAGACTGTGCGGCGTCACGGCCGTGGCATGCTATTAGGGATCAGCTGACGGCGCACAGTCTGAAGAAGGCGTAGGGAGATGAGTGTGAGGCGGAGGTTCAGATATGCACTGCGCATGTCCATGGATCTCAGGCCCCCAGTGGGATTAAATCAGAAGACACTGCGAGGCGGGCTCTCAGCCAGCGCGGCCGCACAGGCGCAGTCAGCCTGACACGAAATGATGTCAGAAGAGGGGCAGCGCTAAGTGTGCCTGGCCAAGGGATAACATAACAGCGCAGGCTCCGGGACGGAATCAAACAACGCTGAGGAGCCGGGGCACGGCGCCAAGGGGGTAGGAATGACAGCTGTGCTGCGACATATTACGAAGGAAAGTCCCAGCTCCGGGACGGTTTTACGGTATCAGTGGACACATTTTATAAGTGTTAAGTTCTGCGTGTGCAAGGAGCTAAACAAAAATAGCTACCTTTTCCTTGTGCAGCATTACTGCTGCACAAGATGGCTCTTTCAGTAACAAACGCCTTGGGGGGGGGGGGACAGGTTCCCTTACATTTCAGTTGTTGTGTCAGCGTGGCGGTCGCAGGACACATTGCCAGCTACACAGCTGGGGATCAGCTGACGTTACTGAAACCCAAGAACACTGGGTCGTATGTTTTGACTGTGCAGACGGCACTTCTGAGCCTCAACTGGCGGTGTTGGAGCCCAGGAATTAAAGTTCAGGTGGTAGAAAGATGAACACAACAGGAGACCTAGATACTGTAGACAGTCACCTAATTATTTAATCAGGAAGAGGAGTGGCAAATTCCTGCGAGATCCAGGCCTTGTTCATTTTCAGGAAAGTAAGCCGGTCAACGTTATCGGAGGATAGTCGCATGCGACCGTCAGTTAGTACACCACCTGCAGCACTAAAGACGCGTTCCGATAATACACTAGCCGCAGGGCAAGCCAGCACCTCCAATGCATACTGGCTTAGCTCTGGCCATGTATCCAGCTTTGAGACCCAAAACTTGAAAGGGGAAGAGCCGTCTGGGAGTACAGCAAGAGGGCAAGACATGTAGTCTGTCACCATCTGACGGAACCATTGCCTCCTGCTGACTGGAGCCGTCTGTGATGGTGTAGACTTTTGTGGCGGGCACACAAAACTGTGCCACAGTTGGGCCATACTGGTCTTGCCTTGGGCAGAGGCACTCCTTCTGCTCCCTCTTTGTGCAGAGCCTCCTCCACTGCCTGGACGCACTGAGTTGCTTTGTAATGCACTAGCAGCACTTCTCTCAGTTGGAATGGAGAAGATGATGGAATTCACCAGTGTGTCTTGGTACTCCCTCATTTTTCGCTCCCGGTTCAACGGTGTGATGAGGCTTTCTACGTTGTCCCGGTAGCGAGGATCGAGGAGGGTGAACACCCAATAATCAGACATGTTGAGAATGTGGGCGATGCGGCGGTCGTTTCTCAGGCACTGCAGCATGTAATCCACCATGTGCTGCAGACTGCCAACTGGCCAAGAAACGCTGTCCCCTGCTGGAGGCATGATCTCTGCCCGCTCGTCATCACCCCACCCTCGCTGTACACACTGAGTACTGGACAATTGTGTAACTCCCTCCTCTGGACGGATGTCTTCCTCCTCCATTGACTCCTCCTCATCCTCCTCACAAACTGTCCCCTGCCTACGCGTTTGTGAGGAACCACGTGGCGCTGACTGTCCAGAAGATGATGGAAATGGTGAATCCTCATCCTCCACCTCTTCCACAACATCATCCCTTAGCGCTTGCAGTGATTTTTCAAGCAGGCAGATAAGGGGGACAGTCATGCTGACTAGTGCATCATCTGCACTCGCCATCCGCGTGGAATAATCGAAGGGACGCAAAACCTGGCAGACGTCCTTCATAGTGGCCCACTCTGTGGTTGTGAAGTCTGAACGGCGCGGAGTGCGACTTCTTTGCGCCTGATGCAGCTGGTACTCCATTACAGCTTGCTGCTGCTCACACAAACGCTCCAACATATGTAACGTGGAATTCCACCTGGTAGGTAGGTCACATATGATGCGATGTTCCGGCAGGCGGTGTCGGCGCTGCAGAGCCGCAATGCGCGATTTTGCCGTGCTGGAACGCCGCAAGTGAGCACACTCTAGGCGGACCTTGTGCAGCAGTGCATCAAGATCCGGATAGTCCCTCAAAAAACTCTGCACAACCAAATTGAGCACATGTGCCAGACATGGGATGTGAGTGAGGTTGCCGAGGCCCAGAGCTGCCACCAGATTTTGGCCATTATCACACACTACCATGCCTGGCTGGAGATTCGCTGGCACAAACCACACATCGCTCTCCTGCTTGATGGCATTCCAGAGCTCCTGCGCTGTGTGGCTTCGATTCCCCAAAGAAATTAATTTCAAGACGGCCTGTTGACGTTTGGCCACGGCTGTGCTCATGTCGGTCGTAACAGGTAAACGTTCATCACGGGTCCATGTGGAGGTGGACTGTGACAGCTCCTGCAGCGATGATTCTGAAAAACTGGTGTAAGAGGAGGAGTCAATGCGTACAGAATGGATTCCTGCAATCCTTGGAGTGGGCAGGACACGTCCTGCGCCACTCGCACGATCTGTACCCGGCTCAACGACATTAACCCAATGGGCAGTGAGGGAAAGGTATCGCCCCTGTCCATGTTGACTGGTCCACGCATCGGTGGTGAGGTGGACCTTGCTACTGACGGCGTTCAGTAGCGCGTGTTTTATGTGTCCCTCCACATGCTTGTGCAGGGCAGGGACAGCTTGCCTGCTGAAGTAAAAGCGGCTGGGCACATTGTACTGTGGGACTGCCAATGACATCATGTCACGGAAGCTGTCAGTCTCCACCAGCCTGAATGACAGCATTTCCAGTGACAGAAGTTTGGCAATGCCTGCAGTCAGAGCCTGTGCTCGTGGGTGGTTTGACGAGAAAGGCCGCCTTTTCTCCCATGCCTGTACTACCGATGGCTGTAGACTGGGCTGGGAGTGTGTGGATGACTGGGAAAGTGGTGCTGCGGGTGGAATTACAGTGGGTCTCTGGACAACAGGGCCAGAGGTTCTTCCACGGCGATCTTGGGAGGAAGCCGAACCAGCTGCGTGTGAGCTGGAGGAAGAGACAACACGAGCTGAAGAGGTGGTAGCTGCCGCTGTTGGCCTAGCTCTTCAGTGTGTTTTTCTAACTCCGCCGCGTGTCTGTTGCGCACATGTTTCCACATGTTGGAGGTATTGAGGTTGCTGACATTTCGACCTCTTTTGACTTTGTGATGACACACCTTGCATTTGACATAGCAAATATCATCTGCAACTGTGTCCAAAAAGGGCCAGACACTGCAAGTCTTGGGAGCGCCCTCTTTGGCTTTTGGAACAGACATGCTCCTAACGGGTGCCAAAGTGGAGGCTACAGGCTGCGCAGTCTTCCCCCTCCCTCTACCTCTTTGGCCCGTTCTAGGAATCTCTTCCTCGGAGCTGCTCCCACCACCTTCCTGTCCCTCACGCCACGATGGGTCAAGGACCTCATCATCTACACTACCCTCTGCCACCCTCTGCTCCTCCTGGGTAGTCTCAGCAGCAGAGCACGCACCAGAAAGTGGCACCTGAGTGTCATCATCAGCGGATGCGGCCTGCGATGTGGTGACCGGAGGCACTGGCCCACCCGCCTCTTCAGACCCAGAGAGAAAAAGCTGTTGGGCATCACTGCACCCTGCCTCTTCTTCCATTTCTCCAATGCTGCTTGGCTGGCCCCCTGTTTCCAAGCCAAGAGATTCAGAGAACAGAAGTAGAGACGGCTCCTGTCCTGGGCTCTCTGTCTGCCTGGCCAATTTGGCAGGTGGTGAAGAGACAGATGGCTGCTCTCCAGTGCTCTGTGTCTGAGAGGATGTGGCACTAATTGAAGTCGATGCGTTAGCTGCCATCCATCCGACAACGGCTTCAATTTGGTCTTCACGCAGTAGCGGTGTACGACGCTCTGCGACAAAGCTGCACATGAAGGACTGTTCCCTGGTGAAACTGGGTGCTGAGGAGTCACCGGTAGGGTTTAGCGAAACGGGTCGACCATTTTCAGAAGTCGCCGACTTTTGGCAAAGTCGGGTTTCATGAAACCCGACCCGACCCCGTGTGGGGTCGGCCATGAGGTCGGCGATTTTCTGAATCTGGTATCGGGATTCCGATACCGAGTTTTGATATGTTTGCGATATCGGAAATCGGTATCAGAATCCACATTTAAGTTTAAAATAAATATCTAAAATAAAAAATATTGATATGCTCACCTCTCCGACGCAGCCTGGACATCGCCGCTGGTAACCGGCATCTTCCGTTCCTAAAAATGGCGCTTGAAAGACCTTTCGAATGCTTCACGGCTTGTGATTGGTCGCTGCGGAAAGAAGCCGAGGGTGAATATATTCCTATTAGGTATATACTCACCATCGTATGCGTCCTGCTTCTTTCCGGCAGCCTTCCTTCTTAAGAATGAACGCGTGAAGGACCTTCCGATGATGTCACGGCTTTGTGATTGTTCGCGGCGGCCCACGTGACCGCTCAGCGACCAATCACAAGCCGTGACGTAATTCTCATGTACCTGAGAACCAGAACAGGACCTGAGAATTACATCACCGGCTTGTGATTGGTCGCTCAGCGGTCACGTGGGCCGCCTCGACCAATCACAAGCCGTGAAGCATTCGAAAGGTCTTTCAAGCGCCATTTTTAGGAACGGAAGATGCCGGTTACTACCAGGGTGCGTCAGAGGGTGAGTATATCAATTTTTTTTATTTTAATTCTTTATTTTACACGTAAATATGGATCCCAGGGCCTGAAGGAGAGTTTCCTCTCCTTCAGACCCTGGGAACCATAGTATCCCATTGCACTGCATTGGGTTTCGCGTTTCGGCCGACCCCGACCCCGACTTTTTTATAGGATCGGCCGATTTCACTCGACCCGACTTTTGAGAAAGTCGGGTTTCGTGAAACCCGACCCGATCCTATAAAAATAAAAGTCGCTCAACCCTAGTCACCGGTGCCCGCAGCAGGCACAGAATCCCCACGTCCTCTCCCTGCTCCGCGCCCACGCCCACGTGCCTTACTCCCTGCCTTCTTCATCTTGGTTGACTGATAAAGATAAGCAGAAAAGTACTAATGGCTTTGTGTGCTTATTCCTGAACAGCTCCGAGTCCTAACAGGTATAGGAAACACTAATTTTCTAAAGTGTGGACTAGACTTTAATATGAGCTAATGTGGCCTACACAAATGTAAAGTGGTGTGTTTGGTGAACTTTATTATTTATTTATTTTTGGGGGGCTGAACTGACAACAGAGAGAGCTGCAGTCACACGGAGACCGTGCAGACAGCCGTAAACGGCGCTGCAAGGCCCAAAAAACCTCCTCTACTTTATCCTATGTAGTGTTTTTCCACAAGTTAGCTGGATACGGGTGGAAAGTCACTAATAGGAATTATTACAAAAAATGAGCAGCAGACTACACTACTTGAAAAAAAAAAAAAAAAAAAGAACAGGCTGCACACAGACTAGAGAGTGGGCTGCACTCACACACACACACACACAGACCTTGCAGATCGCTGTAAAAACAGCGCTGCAAGGCAAAAGCAAGATGATTAGTAGGTGAACACAGCGGTTGCTAAATTAGCCTTGGAAAAGCACAAAGAAGCAAATCGCTATCTCTAAACTGGCCCTCAGTCAGCAAACAGCGTCCTGTCACTAACTGAATTCACAGCAGAGTGAGCGCAAAATGGCGCCAGCGACTTTTAAACTGCATCATGACATCATTTCAGCAGCCAATCACAGCCTTGCCAGTAGTTTCATGCCCTCCATGCTGAACAGGATGTGCCCACACTTGGAATCATTCTCATTGGCTGATTTCGTGCAAATTTGTGCAGTTTGAATCCTGGGAACTTCCGATTCCGGTATCCGATACGCGGCAAGTATCGGATCTCGGTATCGGAATTCCGATACCGCTAAGTATCGGCCGATACCCGATACTTGCGGTATCGGAATGCTCAACACTACTCGTCACCCAGACATGAACTCAACCAGGACAGCACATCACGCGGACAGCACGTCACCCAGACATGAACTCAACCAGGACAGCACATCATGCGGACAGCACATCACCCGGACATGAACTCAACCAGGACAGCACATCACGCGGACAGCTCGTCACCCAGACAAGAACTCAACCAGGACAGCACATCACACGGACAGCTCCTCACCCAGACATGAACTCAACCAGGACAGCACATCATGTGGACAGCTCGTCGTCACCCAGACATGAACTCAACCAGAACAACACATCACGTGGATAGCACATCACGCAGATATGAGCTCAACCAGGACAGCATATCACCCAAACAGCATGTCACCCTGACATGAGCTCAACCAGGACAGCACATCGCACGGACAGCACTTCACATGGACAGCACTTTACCCAGACATGACATGACATGAACTCAACTCGGGCAGCACATCACCCAGACACTACATCACCCAGACATGAGCGAAGACCAGACAGCACATCACCCGGGCAGCACATCACCCCGACACGAGCTCAACCAGGACCGCATATCACCCAGATAGCACATCACCCCGACATGAGCTCAACCAGCACAGCATATCACCCAGACAGCACGTCACCCAGACATGAGCTCAACCAGGACAGCATATAACCTAGACAGCACATCACCCAGACATGAACTCAACCAGGACAGCACATCACCTGGACAGCACGTCATCCAAACATGAGATCAACCAGGACAGCACATCACCCAGACAGCACATCACCCAGACATGAGCTCAAACAGGACAGCATATCACCAAGACAGCACGTCACCCAGACATGAGTGCAACCAGGACCGCACGTCACACGGACAACACATCACACAGACACGTACTCAACCCAGACAGCACATCACCCGGACAGAACATCATCCAGACATGAGCGCAACCAGGGCAGCACATCACCCAGACAGCACGTCACCCAGACATGAACTCAACCCGGACAGCACATCACCTGGATAGCACGTCACCCCGACATGAGCTCAACCTGGACAGCACGCCACCCAGACAGCACATCACCCTGACATGATCTCAACCCGGACAGCACATCACTTACAGGGCTGTATGCTATCATTTTGATAAAATCGCTGTGTGTACTGCACAACTATCAGTTCCATAAATGCTGAGCTCTGTATAATCCCGCCCACACCATTGATTGGCAGCTTTCTGAGTACGCTGTGCATAGGCAGAAAGGTGCCAATCAGTGGAGGGGGTGGGGTTGGACTATATGGCAGCAGGTTTTCAAGTCTTCTAGTAATAATCTCTTGCTGATAAAACAGTGATTTTCTCAAAAGTACAGCAAGCATCCCAGTAAGTTAGACATCGCTGGAATTAGGATCTCTGCCCCTGCATCATGCTGCTTTCAGATTACAAATCCTACAAAAGAACACGGAGTCAAAGTTCACTATCAATGATGAATAATTAATTTTATTAACACATTTCAAAAAGTGACACAAAACGTACATGATGAGTAAATAAAACATGTGTGAAAACTTGGGAGACTAAGTGTGTACGGTCTGTACACATGGTATGGGGAGGGGCAGTAAGAGTAAAAATTAGCAGATGATGTATGCATACACATTCAATAATAAACAGAAAATGGAAATAATAGAAATATCAGATGCGCACATATACACTGGATAAACTGTCACTGTAGAGTTACTAGTCACTCAGCCATTGCTCTCTGTGTCAGAACCATGAACCATCAGCCCTGACGCGCGTTCCACGTGAGCTTCCTCGGGGGCTATGTAATACCGTACCAGTTCAGATGATTTTGACTATGCTCTCAGATTAGGTGGCAAAAACGTGGTGACAGATCTGTTCGCCAGGATTTTTCAAGGATTCTGGCTAGTGGTTCTGCAATTTCCTCTGCTAACTCTTTGAGCACCGTAGGATGTAATTCATCTGGAGCAGGAGATTTAAACTCATTTAAATTAACTAAGTGTTCCCTCACCATCTCTCTGTGTATAGATAGTGTGGATTATTTTATTCTTTTGATGGCACCGTGAAGATCAGTTGATGTTACAATTGCATTCTTAGAGAACACTGATGCAAAATAGGATGCAAAGTAGGAACCTCATCTGCAGTGCACCTAAATCCCTGGACCTGGCTCTGTTTACAACATTCACTTAAAACTTCAAATAATGCTATTTTTTTAAGTTGTATCCATATTGAGTGTTATGGTTGATGCTCCATTTTATATTTCCCTCTACAGTCATTACCTATAGTAACCTGAAAAAATATAATACATTGCCTTACTTACTTAACGCGTCTTGTTAGCTCAAAACTCCATGATCTGACTAAAACCTTCTTATGGACGGTATAAATTATTATTTGCTCTCAACTTGGCATAAAAATCAGTTTATTACACTCAGAATGCTACTTTACTGGCTTGTCTATGACCTTTAAAATGGCTGACTATAACAATGTTTTTAGCACTAAAAATCTTTTGTTGCCTTCTAAATTTCTCCCAGAACAGTAGATCTAATAAAACATGTAATATTTTATGCTTAAAGCCTACGGACAGCTTTAACATGGAAAAAAAATTATTACTTGTGTCTGGTGCTTGCCTTTAGTTAATAAATATAATAAATATACATTTTTATTCTACAATCTTCATCTCTTCATTCATAATTCATTTTCATACCCTCCTATATCCAATTTACAACTTCACTCAAGTTTCTAATTTCTCTTTTGTGGGAGCATCACGCCCAGTAATGTAGGCTGGATGGTATATCTGTGCGTATCCAGGGTACTGCTGTCTTCACTAGCAGCAAAGCTTCTATCCTGCACTTATTTCCTCTTCATGTGCTTCCTTCATCTGAAATCTGCTTTCTCTGCCCTCTCTGAGACTGTTAATACTTTCATCCCTCTACGCACTGTGAAGAGCTGCATGCAACCTCCCCACCCTCAGTGCTGCTATCTCTAAGGCCGGGGTCACACTAGACCGTAATACGGACGAGTGCTATGCGATAAAAAATCGCATAGCACTCGGCCCAATGTTAATCTATGGTTCAGCTCCCATCATCCGATATTTTCTCCACCGTATTTCGGATCCGAGGGAACTCGCAGCAGGCTGCGATTGTCAGCGTATCTCGGCCGAGACTCGCCAATGCAAGTCTATGGGTGCGAGAAAAAATCGGATTACACACGGACCATGCGTGTGCATTGCGAGAAATACGCAGCGGTGTTCTATAGAAAAGCCGGTAATTCAATTGCCGGCTTTGCATTTCTCCTTCACAAACCCGACAGGATATGAGACATGGTTTACATACAGTAAACCATCTCATATCCCCTTTTTTTTGCATATTCCACACTACTAATGTTAGTAGTGTGTATGTGCAAAATTTGGCCGCTGTAGCTGCTCAAATAAAGGGTTAAATGGCGGAAAAAATTGGCGTGGGCTCCCGCGCAATTTTCTCCGCCAGAGCGGTAAAGCCAGTGACTGAGGGCAGATATTAATAGCCAGGAGAGGGTCCATGGTTCTTGGCCCCCCCGTGGCTAAAAACATCTGCCCCCAGCCACCCCAGAAAAGGCACATCTGGAAGATGCGCCTATTCTGGCACTTGGCCACTCTCTTCCCACTCCCTGTAGCGGTGGGATATGGGGTAATGAAGGGTTAATGCCACCTTGCTATTGTAAGGTGACATTAAGCCAGATTAATAATGGAGAGGCGTCAATTATGACACCTATCCATTATTAATCCAATTGTTTGAAAGGGTTAAAAAACACACACACACACATGATTTAAAAGTATTTTAATGAAATAAACACAGCGGTTGTTTGAATATTTTATTGCTCTCTCATTCCATTTTCAGACCCTCGCTTGGCAAAACAATAAACACACAATATACATACCCTCTCTGATGAACTGTCACGTCCCACGAAGTAATCCATCTGAAGGGGTTAACTAATATTACAGGCAGAGCTGCGATAATCCACTCGCTCGTGCCTGTAATCCCCGGGTGCTGAAAGGAAAGCAGTGATGTGTACTTACCTTCAGTCGCGGTGATGCGCCCCCTGGTGGATGTCCTCATATGACCTGGAGCGTGGGAAAAAGTTCCCAGGCTGCAGTTCATGAGAACATCCAGCAGGGGCGCATCACCGCGACTGAATGTAAGTACACATCACTGCTTTCCTTTCAGCACCCGGGGATTACAGGCACGAGCGAGTGGATTATCGCAGCTCTGCCTGTAATATTAGTTAACCCCTTCAGATGGATTACTTCGTGGGACGTAACAGTTCATCAGAGAGGGTATGTATATTGTGTGTTTATTGTTTTGCCAAGCGAGGGTCTGAAAATGGAATGAGAGAGCAATAAAATATTCAAACAACCGCTGTGTTTATTTCATTAAAATACTTTTTAATCATGTGTGTGTGTGTTTTTTAACCCTTTCAAACAATTGGATTAATAATGGATAGGTGACATAATTGACGCCTCTCCATTATTAATCTGGCTTAATGTCACCTTACAATAGCAAGGTGGCATTAACCCTTCATTACCCCATATCCCACCGCTACAGGGAGTGGGAAGAGAGTGGCCAAGTGCCAGAATAGGCGCATCTTCCAGATGTGCCTTTTCTGGGGTGGCTGGGGGCAGATGTTTTTAGCCACGGGGGGGGGCCAAGAACCATGGACCCTCTCCTGGCTATTAATATCTGCCCTCGGTCACTGGCTTAACCACTCTGGCGGAGAAAATTGCGCGGGAGCCCACGCCAATTTTTTCCGCCATTTAACCCTTTATTTGAGCAGCTACAGCGGCCAAATTTTGCACATACACACTACTAACATTAGTAGTGTGGAATATGCAAAAAAAATGGGAATATGAGATGGTTTACTGTATGAAAACCATGTCTCATATCCTGTCGGGTTTGTGAAGGAGAAATGCAAAGCCGGCAATTGAATTACCGGCTTTTCACAGATATCGCGCTGAATGAAATATAAATACAGAATATATATATATGTGTCTCAATGACATATATATATATATATATATATATATATATATATATATATATATATATATATATATATATATATATATATACTGTATATATGTTTTCCCTAACATTTGAGCACATAAATCCATTAGATGTCGGTTTTGCAAGCTTGCGAGAAAATCTCGGCATACGGATGCCATACGGATGTCACACGGATGTCACACGGATCATTTGATGCGAGGAAATTGCATCCTCGCACTGCACACGGATCACTGTTTTTGAAACATTTGTGCGATTCTCGGCCGTGAAAAACGGACCGTTTTTTTATACGTTAAGTGTGTCCCCGGCCTAACACAGAGAGAAGGGAGAAAGAATTCAGGGACAGCCATCAAAGTATCTTTATCGGTTTTGCAAAAACACTTAGTTAGATAAAGGACCTACAGACACTTTACAGCAGCAAAATGTTAGCATTTTTAATTAAAATTGTTTGAAAAGTTGCCTAATTTAGCATTTAGTAAGTAAATAAACAATAAAATAAATTGTGTACAAACTTGTACAAAATCTTTAAAGGGATTTACAACTTTTAAATTAAAATGTAAAAGAAGAATTAATTAAGATGCATTGCAAAGGATGCACAAAGGACTGCAGACTTATACAAGGAGCAACGGGTATACCTCGCTAAAGCAGAATCATATTGTTAATAGAATCCAGTAATAGCTAATAACTTCTACACCAACGGGTGTCCAATCACTGAGAATCAAACTGATTGCCAAAAAGTGTGACTTTTTTTCCTTTCTTTAAATGTTGTTGCAGTGCTCAACTGTTGCTCCATGCATTCTCTATGGGACTTTTGGAAATAATGGTGGTCAGTGACAAGCTTATTAGTTAGCCATCCATTGATCTACAAGTTAGCACCTATCCTGTGGATGAGTGACAACTTTTTTGTCAGTATACCCCTTTAATTCACAGTACTATATCATAACCTACATATTGTCAATTTCATGGATCCGCTTCAGGACAGTCCTTCTTCTGCCTTGAGTTCAAAACAAGGAAAATTGATGTCAATGATTCCAAATGTAAAATAAAGCACTTAGAAAGAAATAATCCTTTGTCAGATCATCATATTTGGTAATTAAATGTTAGCCAGGACTTTAGGACAGAAGAATTTAGAGTGACTGATTTCCAACAGCTTCAAAATAAATTAATAGTAAGGTCAGGAGGTAAGGAAAGTAAGTAGGATGCTTACCTGTATAGCTCAAAGTACAACCGCCAGAAAGATGGAGATTATTATACTAGTGTATTGTCACGGGTGTGTCTGAGGCTGCAGACAGTCGCACTGCATCTGGCTGCAGAGGGTCTCAGCGGTTGGCCTTGCAGACTAGTGGCCACCTCCCCTGGCCTTAATGGTGTCACCTGGATCTGGGTGTTTATAACTCCCAACCTCCTGTTTGGGAGTTGCTGGTGTTATTTTCTATTTGCACTTCCCCGTTGAGGCTTGGAGCTGCAGCAGTCAGCTAGCATCCTCTTTGGAGTTTGAAGGACAACAGCGTTTCTCTCTGAGTCTACTCAAGCTAAGTTTCCCCTTGTTTTGTGTATCCTAGCTGTCTGTAGTGTTAGTGGGGTCGACCAGCGCTCACCCCTTCCTTACCTAAGCAGGGCTTACCACTAGGGTCTGACAGGGACTAGGTATCCTGTTCGGTGATAGGTGCAGAACATATTTAGGGTCTCTTAGGGCAGAAAAGAGTGACGCTAGTTCTGCCTAGGGTGTCCCAACTCCCATTTCCCTAGTGTTAGGCCACCTTCCCCTTATCCCTTAATGTTGCACTTAGTCTTTCCTACTCTGTGCGTGACATGATAGTACAATTCCCAAATGCATATTGTGAAGTCAGAAGTGTTGCAAACAATGGCACGCACCCCCGAGCTCACTTAATCCACTCCAAAAAAACATCATATAAAATAGGAGAAAAAACGGAGCATCGATGAACAAGATAACAAAGTTTATTTCATGAATAATTCAAGTTAAAATTAATTAATATTATACAGTAATTCACAAGATAGTGCCTAGAAACGCTGAAATCCCCCCCCAACAAAAATCCCACTCAAATGGTGTCCCCTCAAAGGAGAACACCAAAAGGCCCCATAGTCTGATTAAGTCCATTGCTCCACATGCTATAAGTAAGAGTCTAAATAGAATTAGCCATGGCCCCATATAGAGACACCTCACAGAAGTCTATTATATGTAACTCCATCCCATCACACATAGAGGAGGGTCAGGTAATGGATGCCAGACTTACCAAAAACAGGGGCAGGGTAGAGAAACAGCCGGAGAATGGACCCCGACGTGCGTTTCGCGGCAACACCGTACCGCTTTCTCAAGGGGATCATGTGCGTGACATGTATAGAGATGTGACATCACAAATAGATAACTCTGTTCCAAAACTTATTAGGAAAGAACTACTTAGTTTATATATCCTTATGGAAATGTACTCAAAATGTGCTTTGAGTTATCCAACACCCTATGTAGACAAAAACACATCATAAATCCACAACATGGTAAGAACCAAATGTCTCCATCTTCTCCATTATGTCAGTGCGTGGAATTCTAACTGCACTTAGATGACATCCAAGTGCAGTCTGATGTTTTCCACTCCCTCATTGACTTCTTTGGCCGAGTGCGATCTGAATATTGGGTCAAACTCAGACATTCAGTGTTATTTTTTCCTCGGACAGACTCTGTCTGAGTAAAACAATCGTACATGGGCACAGCACCATAAAATAGCTTTGGTCCAGGTACAATCCGATGTTTTGTCAGTTTGCATTCAGACCAATAATACGGCCCTCTGCATGAGCCAATAGAAGCTTGGAAGAAATTTTCAAGAGATGTAATTGGATAATGAACAGTAAGTGAATGTTTCCATGCCCAGGATAAGCATATTTCTATCCTAATTTGAATAAGAAACTTCTTCTCTTTCCGTGCCTCCATAACTATCATTCTTCCCTAGGCACCAATCGGTCATATTGGACTCCACACACGTTATCAGCGTCAATAATATGCGTTGTACCCTAGGTGAGGGAAATAAAGAAAAGAAAATGGACAGAAGATTAAGGAACTGGTCAGAAGACCGACTGCGGCATTAGAGGAATTGGGAGAGCCATGTATAGGTGAATATAAAGGGGTAGGTTTAACTCCTTACTGACTGTTTCAATTCTTATTGAATTTATTGAATGCAATTTGTGTTTTCCAGCAGAATTCAAGCAAATCTGTCAAATTTGAATTTTAAGCATGTACCCTGCTGCAAGTAAGCATACCAACTTGTGCTCCGGCTCATTTACTTGGTTTTGCTGTAGTTTCTTGTAGTTTGTACAAACAGGGGTGTGGCCCTCTTTTTTGAGCTAGACAATTCATTTATATGCTCTGCCTCCATCTACTATGAGGTCGTCTGACACAAGATGAGGTTTTAATACTAGAGGATCAGAACATCCCGATTGGGGCACACTTTGTCATGGTTGGATGGCTTTCACACAGTGTTTTCTAAGTATCCTATGTTATTTATATGTACTATCTCTATTCATTTACTTCCTACAGGGTATGTGCTCATTTTGTTTTTGTCTTGGGTTTTGTATGTTAAATAGCCACAGTGTGAACGTTCTCTTATATGTTGTATGTATACCAACTTGTGCTCCAGCTCATTTCCTTGGCTTTGCCGTAAATTAAAATTTTGGCAACATTTTCTGATCTCAGCTACTAACCATGATTGACTTGGATACCGATCCAGACAAAAACTGTATATGCCACTAACCACAGAAAACAGGGCTAATAGTGGCAACTAACTTAAGATAAAGCAGGGAGCACGCAGCAATTTATGGGGGTGCTGGCCCATACGGTGACATAATAGTCAAACCTTCGGAAACAGTTCCTTTAATGGGTGATAAAAATGTATACAAGAAATCCTACATAGGACGGATAATTATATAAAACATAATTATGTAAAAATCCTGGTTAACGGTCTGTAATACCATCGTGAATGTGAAATTGTAATATCTTTTACATAGTTTAACAGTAGTAACTTCTAATGAAAATTCCCTTTAAGCATTTAAGTAAGCCATTTAGTCTGATGGCTCCCCGAAATACAAAAAAAAATAAAAAAATAAAAATGAAAATGCAAATAGATTCATGTAGTTAGAAGTATTTTAATATGAAGGATTAGAAAAGAACTGAAAAATCCAGATGGTAATGCAGTTTTAATCACTGAATGAGATATTAGATTTCAGCCTCATACCAGACCCTTTCGGTAGCACACATGGATAAATCCATTGTAAGGGAAGCATGAAGCAATTACCCATATGTTCCAAGCTTTCAATTCTGTATGACACCAATTAAAATCACTGATAGTATAAAAGGCAATCGAATGAGAGTTGTGCAAAAAACTATAAAGTGCATATAGCAAATACATCAACAAATGCAGACATTACTTATATACAATGCATCCAACATAACCGCTACAAGACTGCGTTCACATGGTGCAGTTACATTGCATTTGTTTCCAAAATTGAGGAAAGAACTTTGCAGGTCTATTGTGATTGCAGAAAAAAAAAGCAAACGGTCGAAGGTTCAAATTCCTCTAGAGGGACTAAAAAAGGAATAGAAAAAAATGTTTTAAAAGTATTACAAATATCCAAAAGTTTACATAAAAAAATTAAATTAAAAAATAAGCCTATTTGGTATTGTCGTGTCCCCAAAAAATCCAATCTATCAAAATAGAAATTAAACGCCGAAAGGAAAAAAAAGGAACAATAATATTGTCATTTTTAGATTGCCGTACTTCCCCTAAAAAAATGCGATAAGTGTCAAATACATCACAAAGTGTCAATAAAAAGGACAGCTCAGGGTGCAAAAAATAGCCGTCACGCAGCTCCATCGATTGAAAAATCAAACGTTTATAAGTCCCAAAAAATCTTAACCAAAACTATTTTTTTCAAGGAAATATGAAAAAAATTAGCATTTATAAAATAAGAAAAAGAAAAAGTTTGGTTTTACAATAATACAATAAACGCTGTAAGAACAGGACCCAAAAAACAATGGCAGAATTGCTTTTTTTTTCACCGCACTTGGAATTTTTCATCGCACTTGGAGTTTTTTCCCGGTTTCCAGTACATTATATGGTAAAATTAAAAACTAGAACTGATCTACCCCAAAAAATAAGCCATAAAAAGTTATGGCTATTGGAACAGGAAAAAATTACAGCACAAAAATGAAAAAAAAAAAAAAAATACCCTGGCCATTACAGGGCTAAGGATAAATGCTCTATTTACACTGGTCACTTCGATTTACCACCCTATCGATTACAATTACCATCACTAGACATCATCTATCCTCCATTATCCTGCCTGCTATTTTACACAATACTGCCAATTTTATCCAATAAAAACATATTCATCATGGATCTATCAGAAACCAAAGTCTCGACAAAGAAGTAAATAGAGCCTGAGCTCGTGCTCACACAATGCAGCTTTTCTCTATGTTTTATGTCTTCTTTTAACTGTACTGTACTTGTCATTTCAGGCAACTGTTTAGTATCAACTGTCACGTGTGTACATGATATATCCTGTATTTTATACTAGCTTTCTCCTCTTCAGGCTCTAACTCTAATTGTCAGTTGTCTCAGAGCTAGGAGGTGGAGACTAACCACTATGGTGTTTCTCATACACAGCACACACAGACAGATCAGAAACAATCCTGATTTCCTGCCTCTATGTATCACATGTTTAGAATCAGCAGCATGGAGCGCATTATACAGAAGCACTAATCACTGTAGCTGTGAATCCAGCTCTGGTGTGAGATTAAACACTTACTAGGAAGCAGCAATATTTCTCTTTGTGTATTTCTGCTTCTTTTTACTCCTCTTGGCTCATAATAGAAAAAGAAGCATATTTCTTTGCAAAAAATTTAAGACAAAGTTTCCTAGATTTACCGTACTATCTCTATGGATTTATGCAACGTTTGTTGAAACAACCTTGATGCTTTAAAGACGAGATTAGTAGTAGATGGTGGGAAATGCATAATTTATAGAAATGTTTTAATTTTTTTCCTTTTTTTTTACAAAACACAGCTCAGCACCAAAACAATGTAGACGAGGCTCATATTCTGATGATAACATTTTCTTGTTCAAGGCATCCCTCAATTATAAGCAATTGCCTTGAAGAGCAGAAATTCTCCTTGACATTTAATATATTAAGCTTAAGACCTGCAGCACCACAGATTTACCCTTCAGTGCCCCTTTTATTCTGCATGCCGTAGCATGTGATGTACATATATATTAGACAATTAAAGATATTAATATTCTCTGTGTCAGACAGGGCAATGCTCCAAGGGGATTCTGTCTGCTAATTAATTGTTTATCAGCTTGTTTCTTTCATTAGACTTTACCGCTGTGACAAATACAGAGGCTAATGAAAAATGTTTCTCATCTGATTTAATATTTCCCAGATCTTTCCTTTAAGCTGGGTTAACGTTAGATTTTTAACATATTAGGTGACACACTTTATCTTTTCAAAGCAACCTGTTCCCAAGTTTTCTCAAGATGTGGTTAAAATATCTGAGCTTAAAGGGGTTGTCCAGCCTTTGGCTACAAATCTACGGTCACTTAAAGTGACTGCAGACTTGTGAATCTTCACAGTGCGCAGTGTGCATGCTGTCAGGATTCTCCATTGCCTGCGCCGGGAGCAGCGGGCCAGTGACTGCAAGTATGCGGTTTGCATGCATGACGGCACATAATGTCTAGACGTGCGCAGCCTCGCTCAATGTAAATGAATTGAACAGGGCTGAATACAGTGGGGAGAATAAGTATTTGATACACTGATGATTTTGCACATTTTACCATCTACAAAGAATGGAGAGGTCTGTGATTTTTTATCATAGATACATTTCACCTGTGAAAGACAGAATCTAAAAATAAAAATTAGAAAATCACATTGTATGATTTCTATATAAATTGCATTTTATTGCATGAAATCAGTATTTGATGACCCACAAACCAGCAAGAATTCTGTCTCTCACAGAGCTGTTAGTTTTTCTTTAAGAAGCCTCCTACCCTGCACTCATTACCTGTATTAATTGCACTGGTTTGAACACGTTATCTGTATAAAAGACACCTGTCCACACACTCAAATCAATCACTCTCCAACCTCTCCACCATGGGCAAGACCAAAGAGATGTCTAAGGACACCAGGGACAAAATTGTAGACCTGACACGTTTTGGATGGGCTACAGGACAATAGGCAAGCATCTTGGTGGGAAGGTAACAACTGTTAGTGCAATTATTAGAAAATGGAAGAAACACAAGATGACTGTCAATCTTCCATGGTCTGAGGCTCCATGAAAGATCTCACCTCATGGGGTAAGAATGATTCTGAAAACGGTCAGAAATCAGCCCCAAACTACAGGGAAAGACCTGGTTAATGACGCGTAGAGAGCTTGGAATATAGTCTCAAACATTACCGTTAGTAACACACTATGTCGACATGGATTAATATCCTGGAGAGCATGCAAGGTCTCCTTGCTCACGCCAGCACATGTCCATGCCCGTTTTAAGTTCACCAATGACCATCTAGACGATCCAGAGGAAGCAAGGGAGAACGTCATGTGGTCAGATGAGACTAAAATAGCACGTTTTCGTATCAACTTCACTTGTGTTTTGAGGAAGAAGAAGAATCAGTACAACCTCAAGAACAACGTCCCTACTGTGAAGCATGGTGGGGGAAGCATCATACTTTGGGGGCACTTTTTTGCAAAGGGGACAGGACCACTGCACCATACTGAAGGGAGGATGGATGGGGTCATGTATCGTGAGATTTTGGCAAACAACCTCCTACCCTCAGTAAAAGCATTGAAGATGGGTCGTGGATGGGTCTTCCAGCATGACAATGATCTGAAACACACAGCCAGGGCAACTAAGGAGTGGCTCCATAAGAAGCATTTCAAGATCTTGGAATAGCGTAGCCTGTCTCCAGACCTGAACCCAATAGAAAATCATTGTAGGGAGCTGAAACTCAATGTTTAACAGCAACAGCCCCGAAACTTGAAAGATCTGGAGAAGATCTGTATGGAGGAGGGGGCCAAAATCCCTGCTAGCATACTTCGTCAAGAACTACAGGAAACGTCTGACCTCTGTAATTCCAAACAAAGCTTTCTGTACCAAATATTAAGTTCTGTTTTTCTATTGTATCAAATACTTATTTCATGCAATAAAATGCTAATTAATTATGTAAACATCATACAAAGTGATTTTCTGTTTTTTTATTTTTAGATTCCGTCTCTCACAGTTAAAGTGTACCTATGATAAAAATCACAGACCTCTCCATTATTTGTAGGTGGGAAAACTTGCAAACCTGGCAGTGTATTAAATAGTTATTTTCCCCAATGTATGTCTAGTTGGAATGTGGCCAGAAGTATACGAATTGTAAACTTGCATTCACATCCTGCCTGCTCCAGGCACCGCAGAATCATCACAGCATGCACTGAGCACGCTGCTAGGATTCAAGAGTCTGCAAACTTGTACCCCAAGGCCGAACGAAGTTCATTACATACATCAGTTTTTTCATTGTAATGCTTCATTCAACTTTTATATAGAATTAACTCTTTGTTTGCTTATATTAGATAGGTTTTTGGGTTTAGGGTCAATACATTGAGCAAATTTATCAAAATTGTATTTTTTCAGGCTCTCTCAATTCAGTTGTGAAATTTCAATTGACAGCTAATAAATATGATGCAAATTGAATTAGCTAGGTTTAAAAATATACCTTGTATACTTACCTGTCTTCGGCCCTCATCGTTCCTGTCCCACCAGTTAGTCCTTCCATCTGCTCGTCTATCTTCTTTCTTCTATCTTCATTCTGGCCTTCTCTGTTCCTGTCCCAGTGCCGCCAGTCCATCCATCAGCTCTTCTATCCTCATTCTGGCCCTCTCTGTTCCTGTCCCTGTGTCGCCAGTTTTTCCATCAGCTCTTCTATTCTCATTCTGGCCCTCTCTGTTCCTGTCCCAGTGCCGCCAGTCCTTACATCAGCTCTTCTATCTTCATTCTGGCCCTCAATGCTCTTGTCCCACTGCCACCAGCCCTTCCATCAGCTCTTCTATCTTCATTCTGGCCCTCAATGTTCTTGTCCCTCCGCCACTAGTCCCTTCCATCAGCTCTTCTATCTTCATTCTGGCCCTCAATGTTCTTTTCCCTCCGCCACTAGTCCCTCCATCGGCTCTTCTATCTTCTTTCTTCAATCTTCATTCTTAACTTCTGGCTATTTCCGACCTGGTCTTTTATTCACTATTCCCCACATCATTACCCAGGGCATGAGCCACGTAATTAATTTGCATATCACCGTATGTGGTCTATCTATTGCCCATCTTCTTTTTGGGTTTCCGGCAACCTTTGGTCCAGTCTTCTGTTCACTGTGCCCATGCCATCACGTTACAAATTACGATATGAGATAGAAATAGAAAGCAGGAGACCCAAATCAAAGGTATGAGAAAGACATGGAGAGGCCGAGGGGATTTTTTTTTTAACCTTACCATCTTCTATAATTCAGCAAATTTGGTCTTAATGGTCATTTTGCTAGGTTTGTCAAACTAAATTGCAAAATAAAAATTTAGTAAAATTTGATTCTTTCATCGCTACTGTATATTTTTTCTTTCAATTCTTACTATTTGCTACGTCCCTTTTTTTCATTTTCAATGAATGAGAACATGTTTAGATTTGATCAGAAAGCTGAAACCACGTACGTATATAGTGAAATGCTTCTCTCTGCTGAGAGTTTGCTATAATCGTATCCAGCCCAGACAATTTTCTGGCAGCTAAGTACATAAGTAACACAGCTCTGTCTCTCGTCACTGTAGGTAAAATGCATTAGTCTGTAATCTACGTTTCATAAACTTATAAACAGAGGCGAAACAAAAAGCTCCTTGACCTCAATGTTAAAGGCCATGTTCACACTTTGCGGGTGACCTCTGCGGGTTCTCCCGCAGCGGATTTGATAAATCTGCAGGGCAAAACCGCTGCGGTTATCCCTGCAGATTTATCGCGGTTTGTTCCGCGGTTTCCGCTGCGGGTTTCCACCTATACTATTGATGCTGCATATGCAGCAATATGCAGCATCAATAGTAATGTTAAAATTAAAAAAAAAGTTTATATACTCACCCTCTGACGTCCGATCTCCTCGGCGCTGCACCCGGCGTTCCGGTTCCAAAGATGATGTGCGAGAAGGACCCTTCGTGACGTCACGGTCATGTGACCGCGGCGTCATCACGGTCATGTGACCGCGACGTCACCGCAGGTCCTGTTCGCACAGCAACTCTGACCGGCAGGCCGCGTGCAGCGCTGAGAGGTGAGTATAACATGATTTTTTATTTTTATTCTTTTTTTTACCCCAAATATGGTTCCCAGGGCCTGGAGGAGAGTCTCCTCTCCTCCACCCCGGGTACCACCCGCACATTATCCGCTTACTTCCCGCAACGTGGGCACAGTCCCATGCGGGAAGTAAGCGGTTCAATGCATTCCTATGGGTGCAGAATCGCAGCGATTCTGCACAAAGAAGTGACATGCTGCGGGTTGTAAACCGCTGCGTTTCTGCGCGGTTTTTCCCGCAGCATGTGCACTGCAGTTTGCGGTTTCCATAGGGTTTACATGTTAATGTAAATGCAATGGAAACTGCTGCGGACCCGCAGCATCAAAATCGCCGCGGATCCGCGGTAAAACCCGCAAAGTGTGAACATGGCCAAAATCTATTTTTACATGGCATGAAAACTTGGGCTCCCTCAGGCACAAGGACTTGGACATACCTGCCTCTGAACCCCTGAAGCAATTCCTCTGCAATAGAGGTTTATGTAGATCGCTATCAGGGATCAGACCCTAGTAGATCACAAGGTCCGTCTTAGGGCTCATTCCCACTTGCGATGAAATCGGATGAATGCAATCTGATAAAAAATCGGACTGTATTCGGACCAATGTTATTCTATGATTGTGTGTTCATCGGGGGGGGGGTCAGCTAGGATCGGATCACGATCGGACTGGAAAAAAGTCACAGCATGCTGCTGTAATCGGAAATCTGAACGCATCCCGCAATAGGTGTGAGAAAAAAAATCACAGCACTCGGACCATGCGAGTGCCGTCTGATTTTTACACACCAATCGCATTTGAAAATCCGGCAATTAATGTGGCGCATATAGTAATATCACAGCGTGACAGGTTAGAATAGAATGGATAGAATAGATATACAGTATACACATAGAATACATAGATATATAGATATCAGTGGCACACACATATATACATGTATTTAGATTACATAGATAAATAGAAGAAAAGCCAGCAATTCAGCAGCTGCATAGTGTAAAATCACTGCAGGAGCCGACAGGATAGAAGACATGGATTACATATAATACATACAAATATAATAGTTAGATATACAGATATCAGTGACAAATACAATTAGTACAATGTGTATGTGTAGCGCCCCCCACTGCCGCGGGGCCGAGGGGTACCCGGTACCGGGCCTCTGAGTCTCTGCTCTGGGGTTGTCACGGTGGCTAGGCCCGGTCCGTGACCCTGCCGAGGGGCGTACAGTGATAGATATGATGTAGATGGTGGTGATGAGGCTGTAGTGGTGCAGTGCAGTAAATAACGAGGACACCAGGTTGCAGTCTCTTTACCTCTTTACTGAAGATCTCTGGGTCCTCAGTCCAGAACACGGTTCACCAGGCTGCGCAAGTCTGGCCGGTCCAATGGCACCTCCAGAGTTCTCTTCACAGGTGGAAATCGGTGCCTTCCTTCTAGCGCTATGTGTTGTGGTCCTTCCCTGCTGTGCTTACAGAAAGTCCCCTGTTATGACCCCAATGGCAGAGGGTCTCAGGAATCAATACCAAGTCTGCAAACACAAAAAACCAGCTCATAGGGCAGTGGTAACTGGGCTGACCATATATCTAATCCTAGCACCACAAATAGAAGTAGCCGGGGAACGTGCCTACGTTGGTTCTAGACGTCTCGCGCCAGCCGGAGAACTAACTAACCCTAGAAGGGAAAAGAAAGACCTTTCTTGCCTCCAGAGAAAAGACCCCAAAAGTTGGATACAAGCCCCCAACAAATAATAACGGTGAGGTAAGAGGAAAAGACAAACATAAGAATGAGCTAGGTATTTAGCAAAGAGAGGCCCACTAGCTAATAGCAGAATATAGTAAGATGACTTATATGGTCAGCAAAAACCCTATTAAAATATCCACGCTGGATATTCAAGAACCCCCGAACCGTCTAACGGCCGGGGGGAGAACACCAGCCCCCTAGAGCTTCCAGCAAGGACAGAAATCACATTTAGTACAAGCTGGACAAAAATAGTAGCAAAGCAAGTAACTCAAAAAACAAAGAAGCAAGACTTAGCTTAATTTTGCAAGAGCCAGGACCAGCAGACAGGAGCAACAGAAGGATCTGATTACAACGATGCCAGGCACTGGACTAAGGATCCAGGAAGTTAATATAGCGACACCCCTGGACTAACGACCCAGGTGAGTGCCAAACTGAAAAAAGACAATCCCAGAGTCATACCACTAGTGACCACAAGAGGGAGCCAAAAAGTCTAATTCACAACAGTCCCCCACAACTGTTGTGTCTGTTTCTTAAGTTCCCTCACAACTCGATTAGATGATGTTCTGCTAATCCTCCGTCCCTCCCTGTTGTTCTGGTTGGGACGGCACCCGTTTGACGGGTAGGCTCGGAGCTCTTCCGGGACCCTAGAGTCGCCCCTCTCCACAAGTTGCCCCCCAAGACTGCATAGGTGATTTAAGTTAGACAGCCCGCCTTAAACTGACTGTCCTGCCGCTGTTTGGAGTATTGCTTGAAGCTGAATGTTATGATACTCCCTCGGCGTTCCGGCCACCGGTAGTGCGCCTCAGTAGGATGTTGCTTCGGTCTTACAGCACGACTCCTACTGGTATTTCTCCTTTTGCGTGATCTCGTTTCTCACTCAGCACAATCTATCTCTCTTCTAGTCCTTCCTTGGGCACCGCCGCTACCCGGAGCAGGCACGGTCCCGTTACGTTCGTTCAAGTTGCCAAGCCTCTGTCAGGATCCCACCCCTGACAGAGACCCTACTGTATCTTCCCCTACAACACCCTCTGCCACAAGGTGTTGCCTGGTTCCAACCTAGTCAGCTTTCTGATCTAACTTCCTGCCTGACCCCCAGTTTACCCACTATGGTGGGGAGTGGCCTAGTGAATAGAACCCTTAGCTCCCCCCGGAGGCCCGGCTGTGAAATGTATTGGTGTCTGTGATACCTGATCAGATGAACTCCTTCAGTGCCATCAGACGCACCATAGCTCCCCATAGTGGCGGAGCCACAGTACTGCAACGACCAGGACTCTGGGGCGCTGCACTCCCCCCTGGTTAAACACAGTACTCCGGGACTGAGAAGAAAACAACAATACAAGTCAGCAAAAAGACATACAGTTTTGTTGAGTGCAATAACAATAAGTATACTTAAACAGAGCTTCCCTTTATGGGAGGTGAGAACACTTGAACGTTACAAACATGGTTAGATATCATAGCAACATGCTATAAATAACTTTTCTTACCCAACCGGGTATTCTACTAAGTGCAAAATTGTTGAACAATAATTTAACATTGCCTTTAAGGACATACACTCTGAATCCACTAAAGACCTTCCTATAATCACATTATAAGGTAATTTAACTTTTCCATTCTCCTTCTTTAAATCTGCAGGACCGCCTGTCCTAACGGCACCAGACCTACTGCCTCTCCTTTCTATGCAGGACCGCCCCGTTCAGCCCGGGCCTACTGCCTTTTCCACTACTATACACAGTATAGAGCATAACATTACTTTCAGTTTAAGAGCACTGAGCCATCTCTACATGACTCCTATGAGGACTCAGGGTTTACCTTCTATCCTAATTATCTATCAAAGTTATCAACCATTTTCTTTATATAACATCAAACCTTCTCATTATCTTTCTCACTAACATGCATGCTGGACACCACGTCTACCCCTACGGGCCCACTGCATCCTTCTGCTATCTTTCACTTTTTCTTTTCAGAGAACATCATCAGCATTTCTTCACAATTAACTAGTTGAATACATATAACTTACTCATGTAAACATTATCATCACTTTCTTTCGTCAAAACATTATTGCTACCTGTCTTAAAGCAATATCATCGTTTTTAAGTGCGACAAATGAACATCCCCTTTAAGAGGGGACCAAGTCTCTATGAGGTAGCGCGTCTTCTCAAGCTACCAGTCCATACTCAGCAAAGGTTCCAGTGTGGTATCTTCACAAAGAGTCCTTCTTTAAGTAAAACCAGTAGGGAGCACCTTTAATAAGGTGCAAACTATGTACAAAAAGTTCGTATCATGCACTGTTCATGATTTCAGCAGTTCTTTTCAACTAAAAACTTGTGCAAAAACTTTGGAAAAACAAACAAAAACAAAACAATAGGGATCCCGGGTCAACAGAAGGATCCCCTTAAGAGTTAACCCTAGACGGGTTTTAGCAGCAACATAAGAGAACTGTAACTATTTACATTGCTCAGTGTATCGAGGTTTATTCTTCCAAGTCTGGGGGTGGCTTCCGTGAGCACCGCCCTCCTCCCGCCACCACATAAAGGGCGTCTGCACCCCGGATTGGGGTCTGGGTACTCACGGTTCTCCTCGGAGTGATGGTCCGTAAACATTTGGCACACAGGGAGATTGGGGCAATGACCGCTGGTCTCAGTGAATCATCGGAGGATGGTACTGTCACTTCTGGCTTGTATCTGCGCACGTGCAGGGCATACCACCCCTTATCTCCCCAGTGGCGAGTGTACCGAACTCGGTCTCCTGGGTAGAGGTCCCGGCCTGGGTGTCCCTCAATGAGGTGCGCCTCTACATCCCGCCGGTTGACAAACACTTCCAAGGCAAGACCGGGCTCCTTAATGAAGCCCCAACCTCCCTGCAGCCGGAAGGTGCTGATCACGCCATAGCGCTGCGGGCCCCAGTTCTCAGCAGCCTGCCTGACCTGGGCTTTGATTTGGAGGTCCTTCTCCCGCTCAGCCTGACGCCGGAGCTCCTTCTTGCGGGCCCACTCCTCTTCTTGCTGGCGCAGCTGCTGGCGGTATTCCCTCTGGCGGATGACCTCAATACTCTCCCCTTCCTCCTGGGCATCCCCTGGAAACCCCATCAGGTTGGTGGTGGCCGGGCGGGTCCACTTGAAGGTTACCCATTCTCCCTGGAGCTGCGGGGGCTGCTTGATGGGTCGTAGGGGGCTATCGGCTGTCTGCAGGGTTTCCCAGGGCCTCTCGCACTCGATGCGGCTACACACCCGTCCGGGTGGTCGTGGTGGGGGCGAGTCTACATCCACCAGCAGGGGCTCTTCGATCGCCACGCCCAGGTTGGCGCCGTTACCTGCTTCCGCCGCATCTCCGGTGCCGGTCTCCTCTGTGGTCAGCTGCGGGATCGATGCCTGGTGCGGGTGCGGCTCCTCACTAGGGATGGTTGCTCGCTGACAGAGACTCCGGAACTGCCGGCACAGCTCCTCCACCTCTGCCCCGAGGATCTCCTGATTAGCGCAGCCTGGTGCGAACTCCGTCGGCTCCCATTGGCGGGGCCTGGTACGGGTCTTCTCTCCCTCTCCGGGGTGACTTCCGCGCTCCATGCTGCCAATCGGATTCTGCCTCGTGGCATCCAGAGGCTCTTGCTCCTCCCCGTCCGGAGGACGGCCTTTCTCTCCTCCACCATCCCACACTAGGAGGCGGGCCCTTCTCCTTGATGGGCATATTTTCTGAACATAGTAGTATCTGTGAGGGGTGGGCTCCATCTTCGCGCCGCTCTTCCAAGCCACGCCCACGATGACACGCCCCATGTTCCCTGCGCGCCACATAGTACTATAATGGCGACGGTTTTGGCGGGGAATGTCATAGCACAGTCTTTGCAACATAATACAGTCCTAGCACAATAAATCTCAGTTCCAAGGCACACATGACCTGATTCTTCAGGCTTAAGTAGATCCTGTTCGTGACGCCAGGTTGTAGCGCCCCCCACTGCCGCAGGGCCGGGGGGTACCCGGTACCGGGCCTCTGAGTCTCTGCTCTGGGGTTGTCACGGTGGCTAGGCCCGGTCCGTGACCCTGCCGAGGGGCGTACAGTGATAGATATGATGTAGATGGTGGTGATGAGGCTGTAGTGGTGCAGTGCAGTAAATAACGAGGACACCAGGTTGCAGTCCCTTTACCTCTTTACTGAAGATCTCTGGGTCCTCAGTCCAGAACACGGTTCACCAGGCTGCGCAAGTCCGGCCGGTCCAATGGCACCTCCAGAGTTCTCTTCACAGGTGGAAATCGGTGCCTTCCTTCTAGCGCTATGTGTTGTGGTCCTTCCCTGCTGTGCTTACAGAAAGTCCCCCACAACTGTTGTGTCTGTTTCTTAAGTTCCCTCACAACTCGATTAGATGATGTTCTGCTAATCCTCCGTCCCTCCCTGTTGTTCTGGTTGGGACGGCACCCGTTTGACGCGTAGGCTCGGAGCTCTTCCGGGACCCTAGAGTCGCCCCTCTCCACAAGTTGCCCCCCAAGACTGCATAGGTGATTTAAGTTAGACAGCCCGCCTTAAACTGACTGTCCTGCCGCTGTTTGGAGTATTGCTTGAAGCTGAATGTTATGATACTCCCTCGGCGTTCCGGCCACCGGTAGTGCGCCTCAGTAGGATGTTGCTTCGGTCTTACAGCACGACTCCTACTGGTATTTCTCCTTTTGCGTGATCTCGTTTCTCACTCAGCACAATCTATCTCTCTTCTAGTCCTTCCTTGGGCACCGCCGCTACCCGGAGCAGGCACGGTCCCGTTACGTTCGTTCAAGTCGCCAAGCCTCTGTCAGGATCCCACCCCTGACAGAGACCCTACTGTATCTTCCCCTACAACACCCTCTGCCACAAGGTGTTGCCTGGTTCCAACCCAGTCAGCTTTCTGATCTAACTTCCTGCCTGACCCCCAGTTTACCCACTATGGTGGGGAGTGGCCTAGTGAATAGAACCCTTAGCTCCCCCCGGAGGCCCGGCTGTGAAATGTATTGGTGTCTGTGATATCTGATCAGATGAACTCCTTCAGTGCCATCAGACGCACCATAGCTCCCCATAGTGGTGGAGCCACAGTACTGCAACGACCAGGACTCTGGGGCGCTGCATATGCAGATTACTGTACATGTATTTAATTAATAAAAGATTATTTTTCTAAAAAAATGGCGTGGGCTCCCGTGCAATTTTCACTACCAACAGAGGGAAAGCCGACAGCTGGGGGCAGATGTTTATAGCTTGGGAAGGAGTTGATACCCATCGGAGCTGCCCAGGCTATTAATATCAGCTGACAACTGTATACTTATCCTTTACTGGCTATTAAAATGGGGGACCCCCAAACAATGACATGGGGTCCCCCTATAATTAATAACCAGCAAAGGCTATGCAGATAGATACAGGCTGATATTAATAGCCTAGGAAGGGGCCATGTATACTGGCACCCCAGGCTTAAAACATCATCTCTCAGCTGCCCCAGAAAAGGCGCATCTCCAAGATGCCCCAATTCTGGCACTTAGCCTTGCTCTTCCCACTTGCCTTGTAGTGGTGGCAAGTGGGGTGATAGTGAAGGGGGGTTGATGTCACCTTTGTATTGTTGGGTGACATCAAGCCCGGAGGTTAGTAATGGAGAGGCGTTAATAAGACACCCCTATTACTAACCCCATAGTCACATTGTAAGAAAACATAGAAACCAGAAAAAAGTCCTTTAATTGAAAGAATGACATAGACTCTTTTAATATTCTTAATTAAACCATACTTACGACCTCGCCCATTCCCCCGATGCTCTTGTCATCTGCACAAGAGGTAAAAAAAAACAAACAACAATATTCTTCACCTTTCCGCATTGCAGTCGGATAGCAATCACACTGCATTCGGATGTAAATAGGATGCTAGATGTGAAAAATAGGATTGTACTCACATAAAAAATGCATGACACTTGCATGACACTTGCTTTCCACTTGTCTGACTCTCCTACATCAAAATGAGACCGACTTTAAAATCTCTAGTATGACTCCAGCCGTACACTCACTCAATCGATGTATGCCATTCTGATAGCACTAATAATATGAATTCTCTACTAAAACTACAAAAAATCCTAAAAAACAAAATAGCTGTTACACACCAGTCCTGAGTATCCTGGGCTCTGCTTCCTTCCTCTGGGTCTGCTGCCTTCTGTTGTGCTCCACGATGAGTTTTACAAGTTGCCTGGCATGGATCAATGATATCATCCCCCTAGACCTAATTAAGGTCCATTAAAACAGTCACCTGTCTCTTGGGATTGAGACTTTAGACCTTTATGTTTGGTGTGCCTCACCTTCCATGCTTACTGTGCTTTAACTTGCCTCCATCGCTGCTGGACTCCAATTCATTCATCCTACTGCCCCTGAAATTCCTGGTTGTGCCAAGTCAACACTGCCTATGTGCCTTCCTGCTTGCTGCATGAATGCCTGGGGGCCGTGTACCCACCCAGACCTGAGGCTTAAAGGATCCACCTCACCTGGTGGTGAGATTATTAATAGGTCTTGTAAGCAAATATGTTTTATAAGTACAGTGCCATTTTTACTGTTGTAATCCTTCTAGACATTTAATATTATTCCAGTCGGTTGCTATGTTTCCATCGTTGCCAATCCCTGATCTAGACAATAGAAACTCACAGAGTAACAGAGCAAGGTCTAAACAGTTTTTAGTCTTCTGAGGCATTTATTCACTGCCAGAAAATAGAATTGTGAGACACGGTAAAAAAAAAAAATAATAATGTAAAATAAAAATGAAAATAAAAAGTATATTCGACATCTGAAAAAAATTTCTCATCCTTAATGTGTGCTTAAAGGGGTATTCCCATATTCAAGATCCTATCCCAATATGTAGAAAGGTGTAATAATAATAATAATATTAACAAATGCTTCCAATTAGAAGTATAGTTTTTCTGATTCGTTACGGAAATGGAAAATGGATGTATGATACCTCCTGCGGCTGTGGATGGGGAGATGAGGGAACGGCGGAGCTGCAGGTCACAGGAGGCAGGAGCTGGCTGCTGGCTAACCCCTGTGCCCACTGTTAAAGAGAAATGAATATTCACTGCTCCATGCGCTTCTTACAAGCATAAATCAGCTGCTGGCATCAGAACCAGGACGCTACGAGGGAGTGCAGGGAAGGTAACTAGAATAGTTTATGGTGTTTTTTATATTTTTCTCATGGGGCCCATGCATACCAGGATTGGAATGATGGGGCCATGCTAGATCTGCAGCAGATAAAATTATTTTTAATCAAAACTGCAGCAAGCAGTCCATTAAATGAAAAATTGCTGGAATCAAGCTCTGACCCTACATTTTGCTGCTCGCAGATGGGGAAGCAAAAACTTAGTGACAGACTCCCTTTAAATAATGTGATTTCTGGTGGACCTGCTTCTCGACATGATCATGAAGCCAATGATTTTTGCATGTGGATGGAAAAATAAAAATGATGGCTCTTCGAACACAGGGAGGAAAAAAAAAAAACATAAAGCACAAATGCAAAAAAAAATTCCAGGTCTTTAACGGGTTAAATACAAGACCATTTTCTGAGTACACATTGCCTTTAATCCATATAGTTGGTCACATCAATGTTAGTCACCCACAGACCTTAATGCGTCACGATAGTGAAGCAAAACAAAAGAAATGTTGCCGTAGCCTTAAAGTGCACCTGTCTGTGCGTATTTTTATTTTTCCATATTCGGAGCAGAACAAACTCACTGCTCACAAAGAAAACAAAACAAACAAATTCCTCTTGATAGAGCGATTCTAGCTTCTAAAATGTATAGTTCATCCATAGCGGTGACCCAATGTGAACCTGTGATGTGTTTGGCCATTAGAATCAGGCTTCAGCAAAGCCGGCATTTACCGAGCGAAATGCCCTTAACCGGAGCCACACCGAGCTGCACTCTGATAGAGATTACTACATTTATGTTACTCTGGAGACTAAAGATAGGTCAGCTCAGATTAAAACATCTTCTTTTTGTAGCAGTTGCTCAAACTTCAGTCACTACTGCCTTTATAGAAAAAAAATGCCCATTTTCATATATTTTGCTTTTTAACTATATTAGTTAAGAAAACAATTTATTCAAAAGCATATTAACATTACTGTCATTATTTATTTTTTTACATTTCCATTATTATTATTATCTAGAGATAAATTAATCTCCAAATTTGGATGGTTAATTTGATTCATGGCATATTAATGCACCGCAAATCAAATTGCTCGTAAAATTCATTTCTTATTCTTTGAGATCAATCCATAGAGGGGTTCCTAATTAAGAAATATTATACTCACCTTGCCCATTACCTATACTGGCACTGCAACTTCTAGCCCAGTCCTTATCTGACTCCATTCCTCCTGCCTCCAGTCTCCTCTTCCAGCTTGAGTCTTCTTCATGCTTTGGTGCCTCCAGTGGTCATTAGATCCCACCAGACAGAATTGAGCCCCTATACAAGAAGAATATATGGGCTGTTTGCAGTCCAATGGGTCCTCATAAAGCACAATTTCACCTGCTTTCGAGGTGGAAATGGGTCCCTTTTCTTACCGGGCCACTCTGCGGCCACACAGGCTACACCAATGGTACATCCGTCCCTGGCCCTCACACAACATCATGACACAAGACACCCCATGACATTTTGTCACTTGTAAACTAGGTAGTGCCAGAGATACCAAGTAGTAGAGACGGAAGACTGGAGCCGAAGGGAAGAAAGTGAGGATGGGGATTTGGAACACCAAGACAGATAATGATCAAGGAGATTAATTTTTTAAAATTTTTTAAAATGTTCCTGGCCTTAAAAAGAGTCGAGCCAGTAGGCTGCCAGTTTGCTTGGTTTGAGAGAATCAAATTCCCTCAAAATTTGGCATCCATTAAATAAAAACTAAATTGTGACATTCCAAACAATTTAATATTACCTCCAATCATTCTGCTCATCTCAATAATCAGCATTCTAATTTGAGATGAGAGAATCGATTTGCCGGACCCTATTTGGGTCAATATTCCATGACCACCGGATGGAAGCCCTGTGAACCGCCCTCTTCCTGCCTACATCTGTATCTCCTCTTTTGATTAGCCGGTCTGGTGCAATATCATTATTGCATTGTAACGCACAACTTGACGTTGAGCCAGGCCGGCTAGCCAAAAGAGGTGCCGCGAATGTCAGAAGGTAGGAGGGAGTTTTCAAGGCTCCGGTCCAGTGACCACGGAATATTGAATGGTCCACTAGCCCAGGATCCTGTGCATTTATTCGCTCATCTCTAATTATAATTAATATTATGATGATTTCTTCGAAAAAGTGTCACTATATAACTGAAGAACAGCATATACGGTAAGCCCAGAGCAGTGATATCGCAATCACTTCCATTTATGTATGTGAGTCGTGTATCTGCCTGCAGCTTTCAGGCAGACCTTCTGCAGTGCACTGTATTTTCCATTCGGTTTTATATATGATATCATTTACAAGATTAGGAGCACATGATAGGATATGCAATAGGAAGAATATATAAGAAACAGATCCCCCAGTGTATAATGCAATCTTATTAGCTCCTGCTTGTTGCATAACCTTTCTTTTATCCACGTAGAATCTAATATTTCATTCTATCTCCGTCCCGGTGGAGATAAGAGTTGAGACATTGTTTTCTTTCTTTGCATCTTGCCTTCTGTATTCATGGAAAATATTCCCCAATGCATCAGTGAAAATTGTTTTCATGCGCCCCCAAAAAATAACAGACGATCGCCTTAAGTGCAAATTTGTGGAAATGTAGAACACGCCGCGTCCTGCCTCGTTGTAATAAAATGCAAATATATGCATGGCATTAGACATTTGTTACTCAAAAGTGGAGCAATATCATACAGGTGCTTTTTCTTTCCTCCTTCTAACTTTTGAGTTCTTAAGAATAAGACCATGTAATCATTGCAGCACTGTGTGCAGGGAGCTGTAGGCAGCAAACAGTCCCCCGGAGCTCTGTTCTGCAGAGCTTTATGCACTCTGTGTGCCGCCATATGGTGCTCTCTGCGGTATCGTATGTCAGATATATGCTTACCTGGAGGCAATGCTAGGGCCTCGCATTAGATTCTCTACAGCACATGAAATTGGAGGTATGCTGAGGTCAACAGTCTTTTGGTTTTGTTGGTTGAGTATCCAAGAGTATATGAATTATATAATGCAAGAGGGAAAAAGAGAGCATCTGTGTAAAATATAATAAGGATACACAAGCAAGGCTGTATTTAGAGTTTCTGCTGCCCTAGGCACTTTTAGTGCTGCCTCCCCATTGTTGAGTATGACACTATCGCCAGTGACTTTGGCAAAAATCGCTGATGTGGAAGTCGCCTTTTGCAGCAGATCGGGCAGTTTTTCCACATCTGCCGCGTAACGGATCACTTATAGCAACACTGCGTTCGGCCTCATTCATTCCCTATGGGACTTGCGGACATGTGGGCACTTGCGGTTTTGCCGCGATCCGGCAAATGCAGTACTTGCAGCAATGGAAAAAAATGCTGCTAGCAGTGTTTTTTTGTCTCACTGCAAGTGCAAAACCACAAGTGCCATCACTACCTGTCCCTGCACCTTGCTAGCTCATCCCTAACCATCCCTCCCTTACCTAAAACTACACTATAAAGCTTTACAAAAACAATTTATTAACTGACATATTCCTACGATAATGAAGGCTCCAGGCTATGGCGTAGACTGGGAAGGTCAGTCTCCGGGTCTCCATTCTCTGTGCACACCCTCAGTCCCTGCCTCACTGCCTGTGCTGCACTGTGCACAGACCTCCCTCCACCGGACCCGGTAATCCCCGCTCGCAGTAGCATACCGGCAGAGGTGACTGTCGGTTTTCTGGCACCCGGGGAAAGAATTCATTTTGGTGCCCCCCAGGACATATGCGATTGCACACTTAGTCATGTACCAACGACCTCGTCTCCCTAATGCTCTCAATGTTCAGTGAAAAACTGAGAGAAGCAGAAGAGAAGCTCGTTGTCACAGGACCATAAGTATGAAAGTCGCATGTGAGTGAAGTGTCCATGTGACGACTACTGGAACCTGCAGAGCTGAATCCTGACATCACAGGCTTCTGAGTTCTCACAACGCATGCACTGCACACTTAGGATTCTCCCTTGCCGGTGGATAGTCATGTCAGCACAAGCATGTGATTTGTATACTTCTGACCACATTCCGACTTGACGTGCCCGGCCTCACTCAGTTCATTTTCATTGAGTGAGGCCACACATGTTTAGTCAGCATGTGATCGCATGTATGTAAATCGCCGGAACGAGAGAATCCTGACAGCGTGCAGTGCGCACTGTGAGAAGTCAGAAGTCTGGAGTCACAAAGAATGACTGCAGACTAATTACAAACCTGGACATCTCCTTTAATGCTCCTAACATAAATAAAACATGAGAGTTAGTCAGTATCACAAATTACATTTACATCCAGGTACCTGATAGATGACGTCACCTCTGGAGCCGTTCTCCTTCTTTTCTTCATCTTGTCCAGACCCCATGATGAGTTTTCTCATCCACAGCCGTCTCTGCAGATTTCCATCTTCTCCGCTCTCCACATGATGCCCTTAAAGATACAAGTGTCATTATAATGCTCCTGATCCTGAATGAAAAATTGCCCCTCACTATATTGTCTGCACAAAACATGACCCTCACACTGTCCCTTTTATGGTACATGCTCTATACACTGACTTCTCCTTTCCATACCGGCCCCCTCTTCACACTCTCCACTCACATTCCGTCCCCCCTATAGGGCCCAGTATTTATACTGTACTCTATCATCACACTCCCCCTCCTTGGTATACTGTCCGCTCCTGGCTGTGCCCTTACACTGTCCCCGATGCTACGAACCCACTACTCAGTTTCTATTCTGTGCCCACTCACTTTTCTCCCCCATACTGTCTCATCACACTATTCCCCTCCCTCCTCATACTGTCTCCTCTCACATCCCTCCTGTTCACCATACTGTCTCCTCATGTATTTACCCCCTCGCTTTCTATACTGCCTGTGCACCTGACTCCCCATACTGTGTCTGCACACATCCCATCACCCTCACTCCCCGTACTCTGTCCACATACTTTTTTACATCGCTACTCATACTGTGCCGGCATACATTCCCCCGTTCGCTCCCCATACTGTCTGCACCAATCCCCCCATACTGTTTCCTCATACATGCCCCCTATTGCCCATAAATGCCCCTCATTCCCCAGTACTGTTTCTTCATACATGCCCCCATTCCCCCGTACTGTTTCCTCAAACATGCCCCCATTGCCTAGTACTGTTTCCTCATACATGCCCTCCATTCCCCAGTACTGTTTCCTCATACATGCCCCCCATTGCCTAGTACTGTTTCCGCAAACATGCCCCCATTCCCCCGTACTGTTTTCTCATACATGCCCCCCATTCCCCAGTACTGTTTCCTCATACATGCCCCCCATTCCCCAGTACTGTTTCCTCATACATGCCCCCCATTCCCCCATACTGTTTCCCCATCTCCCCCTTTGCTCTTCATTTTGTGTCCTTAAATATCCCCCCACACATTAAATCCTCCATCCCCACTCCAATTCTCCCCACACATAATAAATCCCCCTATCCTCACTCAAATTGTCCCCACACGCAATAAATCCCTCCATCCCCACTCCAATTGTCCCCACACATAATAAATCCACTCATCCCCACTCAAATTGTTCCCCCCTCCCATCTTGTATGAATGGCTGAGCTTCCCCCCTTGTATGAATAGCTCAGCTGTCCTCCCCCTTGTATGAATGGCTCAGCTTCCCCCCCTTGTATGAATGGCCTAGCTCCCCCCCCTTGTATGAATGGCCCAGCTTTCCCCCCCTTGTATGAATGGCCCAGCTCCCCCACTTGTATGAATGGCCCAGCTTTCCTCCCCCTTGTATGAATGGCTCAACTTTCCCCCCTTGTATGAATGGCTCAGTTGTCCAACCCTTGTATGGATGGCTCAGCTTCCCCCCCTTGTATGAATGGCTCAGCTTTCCTCCCCCTTGCATGAATGGCTCAGCTTTCCTCCCCTTGTATGAATGGCTCAGCTTTCCTCCCCCTTGTATGAATGGTTCAGCTTTCCTCCCCCTTGTATGAATGGCTCAGCTCTCCCCCCCTTGTATGAATGGCTAAGCTCTCCCCCCCTTGTATGAATGACTCAGCCTTCTCCCCCTTGTATGAATGGCTCAGCTTTCCTCCCCCTTGTATGAATGGCTCAGCTTCCCCCCCCTGTATGAATGGTTCAGCTTTCCTCCCCCTTGTATGAATGGCTCAGCTTTCCTCCCCTTGTATGAATGGCCCAGCTTTCCTCCCCCTTGTATGAATGGATCAGCTTTCCTCCCCCTTGTATGAATGGTTCAGCTTTCCCCCCCTTGTATGAATGGCCCAGCTTTCCCCCCCTTGTATTAATGGCTCAGATTCCTCCCCCTTGTATGAATGGCCCAGCTTCCCCCCCTTGCATGAATGGCTCAGCTTTCCTCCACCTTGTATGAATGGTTCAGCTTTCCTCCCCCTTGTATGAATGGCTCAGCTTTTCTCCCACTTGTATGAATGGCTCAGCTCTCCCCCCTTGTATGAATGGCTCAGTTTTCTCCCCCCCCTTGTATGAATGGCTCAGTTTCCTCCCCCATGTATGAATGGCCCAGCTTTCGTTACCCCCCTTGTATGAATGGCTCAGTTTCCTCCCACTTGTATGAATGGCTCAGCTCTTCCCTTTGTATGAATGGCTCAGCTTTCCCCCCTTGTATGAATGGCTCAGCTCTCCCCCTTGTATGAATGGCTCAGCTCTCCCCCCTTGTATGAATGGCTCAGCTCTCCCCCCCTTGTATGAATGGCTCAGCTTTCCCCGGCTTCTGCTCCCATCTTGCACGCATGGCTCGCTCCCCCATCCTCCCTCCACCCTCCTTCATCCTCCCCCCGTCCTCCCTGGCTGTTATACTCACCTTTCCACAACGCGCCGAACCCAGCTCTGTCCCGGCGCGGCAGCTTCTTGCTGCGTGAGCGGTCACGTGGTGCTGCTCATTAAGGTGATGAATATGCATCCATATTCATCACCTTAATGAGCGGTACCACGTGACCGCTCACACAGGACGAGCTGCAGCTGCATCGCTGGAGAAGGTGAGTATGACGTCCTCAAGCGGGGGGGTTGTGAGGTGGGAGGAGGGCGGGTGCAAGCGAGGAGGAGACCCCAGACTTAAATTTAAAATTAAAAAACCAGAGCAAAAAACTTGCTCAGGTGCCGCCCCCCTGTATCATCCCACCCTAGGCACATGCCCTCAAGTGCCTAGTGGCAAATACGGCCCTGTACACAAGAGAAAGGAATTGTGAAAAAGATTCCCTTTCAGAAAGTCTTCAATCAGCAGGATTTTATACCCCTACTATTTATAGGTGCTGTAGGATTTCTACTCACTCGGTTGCACTTGAGGTAGGTACAGGAAGCAATTTTCAGTAAAAAGTCCAGGCTGGTTTATTAAAAACCTTCATAAACCACTCAGGGTAACCAAACAAAACAGCCTTTTCTGGCACAAAGTGAAAACACAAAGTAAATAGTCCATACAATAGTGCAGGTTCGCCTTGCTCGGGTTAGTGTCCAGCACTTGAGTCCTTAGCACATGCAAACAGTACTGGAGGTCTGCACACCTCCATGCACAGACCCTGAATGAGACAACTGGTCTCCTTTTTATCTGTCGTACTGCAGCGCCCCAGAGTCCTGGTCGTTGCAGTACTGTGGCTCCGCCACTATGGGGAGCTATGGTGCGTCTGATGGCACTGAAGGAGTTCATCTGATCAGGTATCACAGACACCAATACATTTCACAGCTGGGCCTCCGGGGGGAGCTAAGGGTGCTATTCATTAGGCCACTCCCCACCATAGTGGGTAAACTGGGGGTCAGGCAGGAAGTTAGATCAGAAAGCTGACTGGGTTGGAACCAGGCAACACCTTGTGGCAGAGGGTGTTGTGGGGGAAGATACAGTAGGGTCTCTGTCAGGGGTGGGATCCTGACAGAGGCTTGGCAACAAGAAAGAACGTAACGGGACCGTGCCTGCTCCGGGTAGCGGCAGTCCCCAAGAAAGGATTAGAAGCGAGATAGATTGTGCTGAGTGAGAAACGAGATCACGCAAAGGAGAAATACCAGTAGGAGTCGTGCTGTAAGACCGAAGCAACATCCTACTGAGGCGCACTACCGGTGGCCGGAACGCCGAGGGAGTAGAATAATATTCAGCTTCAAGCAATACTCCAAACCGCGGCAGGACAGTCAGTCTAAGGCGGGCTGTCTAACACATATCACCTATGCAGTCTTGGGGGGCAACTTGTGGAGAGGGGCGACTCTAGGGTCCCGGAAGAGCTCCGAGCCTACCCGTCAAACGGGTGCCGTCCCAACCAGAACATCAGGGAGGGACGGAGGATTAGCAGAACATCATCTAATCGAGTTGTGAGGGAACATCAGAAACAGACACAACAGTTGTGGGGTACTTTCCGTAAGCACAGCAGGGAAGGACCACAACACATAGCGCTAGTAGGAAGGCACCGATTTCCACCTGTGAAGAGAACTCTGGAGGTGCCATTGGACCGGCCGGACTTGCGCAGCCTGGTGAACCGTGTTCCGGACTGAGGACCCAGAGATCTTCAGTAAAGAGGTAAAGAGACTGCAACCTGGTGTCCTCGTTATTTACTGCACCGCACCACCACAGCATCCCCACCATCATCCACACCTACTATTCCCTGTGCGCCCCACGGCAGGGTCACGGACCGGGGCCTAGCCGCCGTGACAGCCCCAGAGCAGAAACTCAGAGGCCCGGTACCAAGTACCCCTCGGCCCTGTGGCAGTGGGGGCGCCACAATTTGGCGTCACGAACAGGATCTACTTAAGCCTGAAGAATCAGGTCATGTGTGCCTTGGGACTGTGACTTGACGTGCTTGGACTGTACTTTATTGCAAGGACTGTGTTGCGCCATTTGCCGCCAAAATCCGCCGCCATTGCAGCGCTGAGGAGAGCGCAGGAAGAGAAGAGGGGCGTGAAGTGGGCGTAGGCAAGCTGGAGAGCGCGAACAACAATGGCCGCCCAGTCCAAATATTTCTGTGTCCTGAGGACGTGTCCATCAACAGCTGAGGTCCGCCTCCTGATCCTGTTTGGAGGGTGGAGACCATGGAGACGGGGCCGCCCACGAAAGAGACCGCGGGAAGAAGACATTGGAGAGGAGAAAAAGATGGCGACGCCGGGGGCACCGCATGGGGATGGTCGAACGCAGAGAGAGGCTGGACAGCCCGATGTGGCTCAGGATACGCCGTCACTGCGGGAGCTGACCCTTACGGAGCCAACGATGGGCCGACCCCCCCGGCCGCCGTCGGAAGAATGCATGGCCGCAGCCGAGGCCCGGCGGATCGCTGCCCGCCTGGAGGCCGATGCCCGTGTGACTGCTCGGTTGGGCCAACCCATGGAGGTCTGCTTGTCTCCAATGTCCCCTGATCCTCTCAACCCGGTCACGGCTGACAGCGCGCCGCAGACACCGGGCCTGAAACTCATGCCTGAGGCCGAACACCTGCGGCGCATGATGGCTGCATGGCGAGCCCGACCACAACCGGTACCCCAGGTAGACTTACTCACTGTTGCGGAGCCCCCCTTGTCCCACTGGGGTGTAGTGATCTCCTTCAACCCCCGATATGGACGCGGGGTTATCCAGGAGATCGGGGAGCCGCTACAAGTCCACGTGGACCGAGAGGAGGTGGAACCTTGCAGTGGAAGGTTTGATCGCGACCTGGAGCCGGGTGATGCCGTCACTTACACCAGGTGGAGGAGAGCAACCGGCGATGCAGGCTGGATGGCGCGGGGCGTCCAGCGGTGCGTTGCGCTCCAGGCCGCCGCTGTAACTCCCGAAGATAAACCTCCCGCCAAAAAGACAACGGAACCTGATCCTGTGGAGCAGCGAGGGACCCGGACCTACCGTGCACCGTGGGGGCGTGCTGGATCCTCGGTAAAAAAAACCTCCCGGCGAGGGATCCTGTCGCTGTTGGGGCGGGACCCAATCCTTGAACCAGCAGGACGACCCGTTGGTCTGGTGATGCCCGGGAGGAAACCATCTTCCTCCCCGAAAAACGAGTAAGCATAATGCTTTAAAGATGTACATAGTTTTTAATTGTTTGTCTCCCGATTTTTGCTGTTGAACCCGTCCAGGGTTAACTCTTAAGGAGATCCTTCTGTGGACCTGGGATCCCTATTGTTTTGATTTCTTGTTTGTTTTCCAAGTTTTTGCACAAAGTTTACAGAACTGCTGAAATCATGAACAGTGCATGATCCGAACTTCTTGTATATAGTTTGCGCCTTATTAAAGGCGCTCCCTACTGGTTTTACTTAAAGAAGGACTCTTTGTGAAGATACCACACTGGAACCTTAACCTTTGCTGAGTATGGACTGGTAGCTTGAGAAGGCGTGCTACCTCGTAGAGACTTGGTCCCCTCTTAAAGGGGATGTTCATTTGTTACGCTTAAACTGTGATATTGCTTAAGATAGGAAGCAATAATGTCTTGACCAGAGAAAGAGATGATAATGTTTACGTGAGAAAGCCAACCAAGTGAACAACACCCTCCAGGAGGTCGGCGTATCAATAGTATCAATATCCAAATCTACCATAAAGAGAAGACTGCATGAAAGTAAATACAGAGGGTTCACTGCACGGTGCAAGCCACACATAAGCATCAAGAATAAAAAGGCTAGACTGAACTTTGCTAAAAAACATCTAAAAAAGCCAGCACAGTTCTGGAAGAACATTCTTTGGACAGATGAAACCAAGATCAACCTCTACCAGAATGATGGAAAGAGAAAAGTATGGCGAAGGCGTGGTACAGCTCATGACCCAAAGCATACCACATCATCTGTAAAACACGGCGGAGGCAGTGTGATGGCTTGGGCATGCATGGCTGCCAGTGGCACTGGGTCACTAGTGTTTATTGATGATGTGACACAGGACAGAAGCAGCCGAATGAATTCTGAGGTATTCCGAGACATACTGTGTGCTCAGATCCAGCCAAATGCAGCCAAACTGATTGGTCGTCGTTTCATCCTACAGATGGACAATGACCCAAAACATGAAGCCAAAGCAACCCAGGAGTCTATTAAAGCAAAGAAGTGGAATATTCTTGAATGGCCAAGTCAGTCACCTGATCTCAACCAAATTGAGCATGCATTTCACTTGTTAAAGACTAAACTTCAGACAGAAAGGCCCACAAACAAACAGCAACTGAAAACCACCGCAGTGAAGGCCTGACAGAGCATCAAAAAGGAGGAAACACAGCGTCTGGTGATGTCCATGAGTTCAAGACTTCAGGCAGTCATTGCCAGCCAAGGGTTTTCAACCAAGTACTAAAAATGAACATTTTATTTAAAATTATTGAATCTGTCCAATTACTTTTGGTCCTTTTAAAAACAGGGTGGCACATGTTAAGGAGCTGAAACTCCTAAACTCTTCATCCAATTTTAATGTGGATACCCTCAAATGAAAGCTGAAAGTCTGAACTTCAACAGCATCTGAATTGTTTTGTTTAAAATTCATTGTGGTATTGTCTATAACCAAAACTAGAAAAATGTTGTCTCTGTCCAAATATATATGGACCTAACTGTAAGTCTGCATTTACAATGTGACAATGTTCCCTTTAAGGCCTAGGGTTTAACCTAGAGGGGATGTGTCATCAGTAGTGTTGAGCGATACCTTCCGATATCGGAAAGTATCGGTATCGGAAAGTATCGGCCGATACCGTCAAAGTATCGGATCTAATCCGATACCCGATCCCAATGCAAGTCAATGGGACGAAAATATCGGAATTAAAATAAACCCTTTCTTTCCTTGTAGGTTAATTCTACATGAAGGAAAACAACTAAGAATAATGTAGGATGTATTGGGGGAGGTGGCGGAGACATTAAAGGCACAGAGGTTTAGCCCAAACAAAAAGAATAGCAGGTTTTTTTGTTTTTTTTTATGACGTTCGGCGTTAGAAAGATTTTGACTATGTTTTTTTTTTTTTTTTTTTTTCAGATATTGATGTTTCACTTCTTCCACGTCCTTCACCTTCTTTTTTACTTCTCCCACTTTCTTCTTCATTATCCTCATCATCAGCTTCTTTGACATCAACTATCTTCACCTTATTCATCTTCTTCTTCTTCTAACTATATTTTTTTTTTTTTACATTGTTCATATTCTTTTTACTTAACTATTATCTTTTTCATATTCAACTTCTTCATCATATTCTTATTTGTGACAGGCATTCCCGTAGTTGTTATCTATAAAAGTTTGAAGATTACACCTTCCGTTCTGCCTGTCACAAAAGAGTTACATTTGTCCGCGTTCAGTTTGGCCTGCAGCATCAGGCTTTATCCAGGGGCAACACGAGGAGGAACGGACTCACCCCCATACACTGCTTAGTCTTCTTCTGCTTATAATTTAGATAATATCTTTTGCTCTGATATTTAGTCTTATGCTTAATGTTCTTCTGCTCTTTGTTCTGCAGCCTCTTGTTCTTCTGCTTCTCGGTCTCCCATGTCGTCGTCGTCTCCAGGGTCGTCGTCTCCAGGGTCGTCGTCTCCGGGGTCGTCGTCATCGGGGTGGTCTTCAGGGTCATCGTCTCCAGGGTCGTCGTCATCTCAGTGGTCGTCGTCTCTGGTGTCGTCGTCATCTTAGGGGTGGTCTTCCGGGTCGTCGTCTTTAGGGTCTTGAACTTGGAAATGTAGCAGAAGGTACAAGAAGGCTGAGAAAATGCCGAGAAACAGCTGATGGAAATCGAACTCGGATAGCTACCCGAAGGTCCAAGAGCCAATGGAACTACCGAGGACCAGCTGACGTTACTGGAACCCGGTTACTAAGCAGGAGATACCCGTGCCTGAAAGCACTACCAAGGACCACCTGACGTTGGTGGAACTCGGATACCCAGAGGGAGGCACCTAAGCCAAAGGCTCTGCCCGGAACCAGCTGACGGTACTGGAACCAGGATGGGGAGCAGAAGGTACAAGAGCAAAAGACACTGCCGAGAACCAGCTGACGGTACTGGAACCCGGATGGGTAGCCGAAGGTCCAAGAGCCAATGGAACTACCGAGGACCAGCTGATGTTACTGGAACCCGGTTACTAAGCAGGAGGTACCCGTGCCTGAAAGCACTACCAAGGACCACCTGACGTTGGTGGAACTCGGATACCCAGAGGGAGGCACCTAAGCCAAAGGCTCTGCCCGGAACCAGCTGACGGTGCGGGAACCAGGATGGGGACCTATTCAAGCTTGTCTTCCTAGAGCCCCAACTAGCGGTGTTGGAGCAAAGGGTCAGCAGGGGGAGAAGAGTGTAGGCCGAAGCCTGCACTGGAGGCATTTGTAGGTCTGTTGTGTCTGCGTGGCTGTTGCAGGACACGTTGCCGGCTACACAGCAGGGGAACAGCTGGCGGTGCTGAACCCCACTGACACATTGGCTGGTGTTTATCTCTGTGCAGCTAGCAGTAGCGGGCCCCAACTGGCGGTGTTAGAGCCCAGGGTCAGCAGGAGGAGGAGAGGGAGCAGAGTGTAGGCCGAAGCCTGCACTGGCGGCAGCTTTGTGTCTGCGTGGCTGTTGCAGGACACGTTGCCGGCTACACAGCAGGGGAACAGCTGGCGGTGCTGAACCCCACTGACACATTGGCTGGTGTTTTTCTCTGTGCAGCTAGCAGTACCGGGCCCCAACTGGCGGTGTTAGAGCCCAGGCTCTGCAGGGTGAGCAGAGTGTAGGCCGAAGCCTAATTGAACCAATTTTAAAGGTAACCTTTAACCCCCCCTCAGGGGTTACAAACTAGAAGAGCCACACCTTATGCAGCAGTAGTGCTGCACAAGTCAAAGGTTGCTCTTTTAATTTTTCTCCTTGCACACGCTGAATGAAACACGTATAACATTTAGCCCTTTATACAGTCAAACTGTGTTGGAGGCGAGAGTTCCCTTCGTAATGAGACGCAGCACAGATGTCAAAAATCACACCTTGGTGCTTGGCGCGGACTCCTGAGCATCGCATTTTGCTGTACAGGAGTCTGTGTTGTTGCATTATCCCTTGGCCATGAGCTGCCCGTCTTCTGACATCATTTCATGTTGGCTGGTGCGGTTCGCGATGCCCATGAATCCCAGCCCCGCAGTGTCTTTACAGTGTTTCACACTGCGGGGCTGGGATTCATGGCCTGGCGCAGTACATATGTTCGCCTCTCGCTCGGGTCCTTACACCTGCTACAGACTGCGCGGCGTCAGCTGATCCCTTATCGCATGCCGCGGCCATGAAGCCGCACCGTCTGAAGAAGGCGGAAGGAGCTGAGTGACAGCCTGGCGAAGATATGCACTGCTCATGCCCGTCAATCACACCCTCGCAGTCAAAATAAATAAGACACCGAGGGGCGTTGTGTCGGGCAGGGCGGCCGCAGAGGCGCAGCCAGCCAAACAATGATGTCAGAAGAAGGGCTGTGCTACCAAGGGGGTTGTTGCGTGTCATTACAAAGTAAAGTCACACCTCAGGGACGTTTTAATGGTCTCGGGACACATTGTAGACGTGTTCTGTTCCACGTGTGCAAGGAGAATAAGTTTATGAGCCACCTTGCACACATGCAGCATTACTGCTGTACAAGGTGGCTGGAAAACATACAAACACCTGGGGGAGGGGGGACAGGTTCCCTTCAATTTCGGTTCTTGTGTCTGCGTGGCTGTTGCAGGACACGTTGCCGGCTGCACAGCAATGGAACAGCTGGCGGTGCTGAACCCCACTGACACATTGGCTGGTGTTTTTCTCTGTGCAGCTAGCAGTACCGGGCACCAACTGGCGGTGTTAGAGCCCAGGGTCAGCAGGAGGAGGAGAGGGAGCAGAGTGTAGGCCGAAGCCTGCACTGGTGGCAGCTTTGTGTCTGCGTGGCATTTGCAGGACACGTTGCCGGCTACACAGCAGGGGAACAGCTGGCGGTGCTGAACCCCACTGACACATTGGCTGGTGTTTTTCTCTGTGCAGCTAGCAGTACCGGGCACCAACTGGCGGTGTTAGAGCCCAGGGTCAGCAGGAGGAGGAGAGGGAGCAGAGTGTAGGCCGAAGCCTGCACTGGTGGCAGCTTTGAGTCTGCGTGGCTGTTGCAGGACACGATGCCGGCTACACAGCAGGGGAACAGCTGGCGGTGCTGAACCCCACTGACTCATTGGCTGGTGTTTTTCTCTGTGCAGCTAGCAGTACCGGGCCCCAACTGGCGGTGTTAGAGCCCAGGCTCTGCAGGGGGAGCAGAGTGTAGGCCGAAGCCTAATTGAACCAATTTTAAAGGTAACCTTTAAACCCCCCTCAGGTGTTACAAAGTAGAAGAGCCACAGCTTATGCAGCAGTAATGCTGCACAAGTCAAAGGTTGCTCTTTTAATTTTGCTCCTTGCACACGCTGAAAGGAACACGTATAACATTTAGGCCCTTACACAGTCAAACTGATTTTGAGGCGTGAGTTCCCTTCGTAAAGAGACGCAGTACAGCTGGCAAAAATGCCACCTTGGTGCTTTGCGCGGCCTCCTGAGCATCGTTATTTGTTGCACAGGAGTCTGCGCTTTCGTGTTATCCCTTGGCCTTGCGCTGTTAGCGCTGCCCATCCTCTGACATCATGTAATGTCGGCCGTTGTGGTTTGCGATGACCATGAATCCCAGCCCCGCAGTGTCTTAACATTGTTAAAACACTGCGGGGCTGGGATTCATGGCCTGGCGCAGTACATATGCTCGCCTCTCGCTTGGGTTCTTACACCCGCTTCAGACTATGCGGCGTCAGTTGATCCCTTATCGCATGCCATGGCCATGAAGACGCACAGTCCGAAGAAGGCGGAAGGAGATGAGGGACAGGCGAAGAAATGCACCGTTCATGCCCATCAATCACACCCTCGCAGTCCAAATAAATAAGACACCGAGGGGCGTTGTGTGGGGCAAGGCAGCCGCAGAGGCGCAGGCAGCCAAACAATGATGCCAGAAGACGGGCAGCGCTACCAAGGAGCTTGTTGCGTGTCAATACAAAGGAAAATCACACCTGAGGGACGTTTTAATGGTCGCAGAGGACTCATTTTAGACGTGTTCAGTTCAACATGGGCAAGGAGAATACGTTTCTGAGCCACCTTGCACACATGCAGCATTACTGTCGTACAAGGTGGCTGTAAAACGTAGAAACGCCTGGGGCAGGGGGGACAGGTTTCCTTCAATTTCAGTTCTTGTGTCTGCGTGGCTGTTGCAGGACACGTTGCCGGCTACACAGCAGGGGAACAGCTGGCGGTGCTGAACCCCACTGACACATTGGCTGGTGTTTGGCTCTGTGCAGCTAGCACATCTGGGCCCCAACTGGCGGTGTTAGAGCCCAGGGTCAGCAGGAGGAGGAGAGGGAGCAGAGTGTAGGCCGAAGCCTGCACTGGAGCAAGTTGAAAGGGAAACTTTAACCCCCCCCCCCAGGCGTTTGTAGCTGAAAGAGCCATCGTGTACAGCACTAATGCTGGAAAAGGTAAACTTAGCTCTTTTAATTATGGTCCTTGCACATGCTGAACCTAACACTTATGAAAAGTGTCCCCTCCTACCGTGATACCGTCCGGTTGGTGGAACTTTCCTTTGTGATGTGACGCAGCACAGCCGTCATTCTTACCCCCTTGGCGCCGTGCGCCGCCTCCTCAGCGTTGTTTGAATCAGTCCCGGAGCCTGCGCTGTTAGGTTAGCCCTTGGCCATGCACACATTTTGCGCTGCCCGTCTTCTGACATCATTTGGTGTCAGACTGGCTGTGCCTGTGCGGCTGCGCTGGCCGAGATCCCGCTTCGCAGTGTCGTCTAATGTAATCCCAACGCGGGCCTGGGATCCGTGGCCATGCGCAGTGCATATCCTCACCTCTCACTCCCCTCCCTACGGCTTCTTCAGACTGGGCGGTGTCACGGCCGTGGCATGCTATTAGGGATCAGCTGACACCGCACAGTCTGAAGAAGCCGTAGGGAGATGAGTGAGAGGTGGAGGTTCAGATATGCACTGCGCATGTCCATGGATCTCAGGCCCCCAGTGGGATTAAATCAGAAGACACTACGAGGCGGGATCTCGTCCAGCGCGGCCGCACAGGCGCAGCCAGCCTGACACCAAATGATGTCAGAAGACGGGCAGCGCAAAATGTGTGCATGGCCAAGGGCTAACCTAACAGCGCAGGCTCCGGGACTGATTCAAACAATGCTGAGGAGGCGGCGCACGGCGCCAAGGGGGTAAGAATGACGGCTGTGCTGCGTCACATCACAAAGGAAAGTTCCACCTACCGGACGGTATCACGGTAGGAGGGGACACATTTCATAAGTGTTAGGTTCAGCATGTGCAAGGAGCACCACGAAAAGAGGCACTTTTTCCCTTTGCATCATTACTGCTGCACAAGGTGGCTCCTTCAGTAACAAACGCCTGGGGGGGGGACAGGTTCCCTTAAATTTAACTTGTTGTGCCTGCGTGGCGGTCGCAGTACACGTTGCTGTATACACAGCAGGGGAACAGCTGGCGGTGCTGAACCCCACTAACACATTGGCGAGGTGTTTGGCTCTGTGCGGACAGCACTTCTGGACGGCAACTAGCGGTGTTGGAACCCAGGGACAGGAGGAGGAGGAGGAGGTGGAGGAGATAGGAGGGATTGCCACACACACAGCTGGCGAACAGCTGACGTTACTGAACCCCAATAACAGAGGAGGGACTGTTGGGACTGTGCGGACAGCACTTCTGGACGGCAACTAGCGGTGTTGGAGCCCAGGGACAGGAGGAGGAGGAGGAGGTGGAGGAGATAGGAGGGATTGCCACACACACAGCTGGGGAACAGCTGACGTTACTGAACCCCAATAACAGAGGAGGGACTGTTGGGACTGTGCGGACAGCACTTCTGGACGGCAACTAGCGGTGTTGGAGCCCAGGGACAGGAGGAGGAGGAGGAGGTGGAGGAGATAGGAGGGATTGCCACACACACAGCTGGGGAACAGCTGACGTTACTGAACCCCAATAACAGAGGAGGGACTGTTGGGACTGTGCGGACAGCACTTCTGGACGGCAGCTAGCGGTGTTGGAGCCCAGGGACAGGAGGAGGAGGAGGAGGTGGAGGAGATAGGAGGGATTGCCACACACACAGCTGGGGAACAGCTGACGTTACTGAACCCCAATAACAGAGGAGGGACTGTTGGGACTGTGCGGACAGCACTTCTGGACGGCAACTAGCGGTGTTGGAGCCCAGGGACAGGAGGAGGAGGAGGAGGAGGTGGAGGAGATAGGAGGGATTGCCACACACACAGCTGGGGAACAGCTGACGTTACTGAACCCCAATAACAGAGGAGGGACTGTTGGGACTGTGCGGACAGCACTTCTGGACGGCAACTAGCGGTGTTGGAGCCCAGGGACAGGAGGAGGAGGAGGAGGTGGAGGAGATAGGAGGGATTGCCACACACACAGCTGGGGAACAGCTGACGTTACTGAACCCCAATAACAGAGGAGGGACTGTTGGGACTGTGCGGACAGCACTTCTGGACGGCAACTAGCGGTGTTGGAGCCCAGGGACAGGAGGATGAGGAGGAGGAGGAGGTGGAGGAGATAGGAGGGATTGCCACACACACAGCTGGGGAACAGCTGACGTTGCTGAACCCCAATAACAGAGGAGCGACTGTTGACTGTGCGTACAGCACTACCAGGCAACAACTAGCGGTGTTGGAGCCCAGGGACAGGAGGAGGAGGAGAGGAACACAGTGTAGGCCGAAGCCTGATTGGAGAAAGTCGAAAGGGAACCTTTAACCCCCCCCCAAGGCGTTTGTAGCTGAAAGAGCCAGCTTGTGCAGCACAAAGGATGCAAAAGGAAAAGGTGGCTCTTTTCATTATGCTCCTTGCAAACACAGAACTGAACACTTATAAAATGTGTCCCCTGATACCGTGAGAGCGTCCCGGAGGTGGGACTTTCCTTCGTAATATGACGCAGCACAGCCGTCATTCCTACCCCCTTGGCGCCGTGCCCCGGCTCCTCAGCGTTGTTTGATTCCTTCCCGGAGCCTGCGCTGTTATGTTATCCCTTGGCCAGGCACACTTAGCGTCCCTCCGGGACGGTTTTACGGTTTCAGTGGACACATTTTATAAGTGTTAAGTTCTGCGTGTGCAAGGAGCTAAACAAAAATAGCTACCTTTTCCTTGTGCAGCATTACTGCTGCACAAGGTGGCTCCTTCAGTAACAAACGCCTTGGGGGGGGGGACAGGTTCCCTTACATTTCAGTTGTTGTGTCAGCGTGGCGGTCGCAGGACACATTGCCGGCTACACAGCTGGGGATCAGCTGACAGTACTGAAACCCAATAACACTGGGTCGTATGTTTTGACTGTGCAGACAGCACTTCTGAGCCTCAACTGGCAGTGTTGGAGCCCAGGAATTTAAGTTCAGGTGGTAGAAAGATGAACACAACAGGAGACCTGGATAACGTAGACAGTCACCTAATTATTTAATCAGGAAGAGGAGTGGCAAATTCCGGCGAGATCCAGGCCTTGTTCATTTTCAGGAAAGTAAGCCGGTCAACGTTATCGGAGGATAGTCGCATGCGACGGTCAGTTAGTACACCACCTGCAGCACTAAAGACGCGTTCCGATAATACACTAGCCGCAGGGCAAGCCAGCACCTCCAATGCATACTGGCTTAGCTCTGGCCATGTATCCAGCTTTGAGACCCAAAACTTGAAAGGTGAAGAGCCGTCTGGGAGTACAGCAAGAGGGCAAGACATGTAGTCTGTCACCATCTGACGGAACCGTTGCCTCCTGCTGACTGGAGCCGTCTGTGATGGTGTTGACTTTTGTGGCGGGCACAGAAAACTGTGCCACAGTTGGGCCATACTGCTCTTGCCTTGGGCAGAGGCACTGCTTCTGCTCCCTCTTTGTGCAGAGCCTCCACCACTGCCTGGACGCACTGAGCTGCTTTGTAATGCACTAGCAGCACTTCTCTCACTTGGAATGGAGAAGATGATGGAATTCACCAGTGTGTCTTGGTACTCCCGCATTTTTCGCTCCCGGTTCAACGGTGTGATGAGGCTTTCTACGTTGTCCCGGTAGCGAGGATTGAGGAGGGTGAACACCCAATATTCAGACATGTTGAGAATGTGGGCGATGCGGCGGTCGTTTCTCAGGCACTGCAGCATGTAATCCACCATGTGCTGCAGACTGCCAACTGCCCAAGAAACGCTGTCCCCTGCTGGAGGCGTGATCTCTGCCCGCTCATCATCACCCCACCCTCGCTGTACACACTGAGTACTGGACAATTGTGTAACTCCCTCCTCTGGACGGATGTCTTCCTCCTCCATTGACTCCTCCTCATCCTCCTCACAAACTGTCCCCTGCCTACGCGTTTGTGAGGAACCACGTGGCGCTGACTGTCCAGAAGATGATGGAAATGTTGAATCCTCATCCTCCACCTCTTCCACAACATCATCCCTTAGCGCTTGCAGTGATTTTTCAAGCAGGCAGATAAGGGGGACAGTCATGCTGACTAGTGCATCATCTGCACTCGCCATCCGCGTGGAATAATCGAAGGGACGCAAAACCTGGCAGACGTCATTCATAGTGGCCCACTCTGTGGTTGTGAAGTCTGAACGGCGCGGAGTGCGACTTCTTTGCGCCTGATGCAGCTGGTACTCCATTACAGCTTGCTGCTGCTCACACAACCGCTCCAACATATGTAACGTGGAATTCCACCTGGTAGGTAGGTCACATATGATGCGATGTTCTGGCAGGTGGTGTCGGCGCTGCAGAGCCGCAATGCGCGCTTTTGCCGTGCTGGAACGCCGCAAGTGAGCACACTCTAGGCGGACCTTGTGCAGCAGTGCATCAAGATCCGGATAGTCCCTCAAAAAACTCTGCACGACCAAATTGAGCACATGTGCCAGACATGGGATGTGAGTGAGGTTGCCGAGGCCCAGAGCTGCCACCAGATTTCGGCCATTATCACACACTACCATGCCTGGCTGGAGATTCGCTGGCACAAACCACACATCGCTCTCCTGCTTGATGGCATTCCAGAGCTCCTGCGCTGTGTGGCTTCGATTCCCCAAAGAAATTAATTTCAAGACGGCCTGTTGACGTTTGGCCACGGCTGTGCTCATGTCGGTCGTAACAGGTAAACGTTCATCACGGGTCCATGTGGAGGTGGACTGTGACGGCTCCTGCAGCGATGATTCTGAGGAACTGGTGTAAGAGGAGGAATCAATGCGTACAGAATGGATTCCTGCAATCCTTGGAGTGGGCAGGACACGTCCTGCGCCACTCGCACGATCTGTACCCGGCTCAACGACATTAACCCAATGGGCAGTGAGGGAAAGGTATCGCCCCTGTCCATGTTGACTGGTCCACGCATCGGTGGTGAGGTGGACCTTGCTACTGACAGCATTCAGTAGCGCGTGTTTTATGTGTCCCTCCACATGCTTGTGCAGGGCAGGGACGGCTTGCCTGCTGAAGTAAAAGCGGCTGGGCACATTGTACTGTGAGACTGCCAATGACATCAAGTCACGGAAGCTGTCAGTCTCCACCAGCCTGAATGACAGCATTTCCAGTGACAGAAGTTTGGCAATGCCTGCAGTCAGAGCCTGTGCTCGTGGGTGGTTTGACGAGAAAGGCCGCCTTTTCTCCCATGCCTGTACTACCAATGGCTGTACACTGGGCTGGGAGTGTGTGGATGACTGGGAACGTGGTGGAATTACAGCGGGTCTCTGGACAACAGGGCCAGAGGTTCTTCCACGGCGATCCTGGGAGGAAGCCGAACCAGCTGCGTGTGAGCTGGAGGAAGAGGCAACACGAGCTGAAGAGGTGGTAGCTGCCGCTGTTGGTTGGCCTAGCTCTTCAGTGTGTTTTTGTAACTCCGCCGGGTGCCTGTTGCGCACATGTTTCCACATGTTGGAGGTATTGAGGTTGCTGACATTTCGACCTCTTTTTACTTTGTGATGACACACCTTGCATTTGACATAGCAAATGTCATCTGCAACTGTGTCAAAAAAGGACCAGGCACTGCAAGTCTTGGGAGCGCCCTTTTTGGCTTTTGGAAGAGACATGCTCCTAACGGGTGCCAAAGCGGAGGCTGCAGGATCTGCAGTCTTCCCCCTCCCTCTCCCTCTTTGGGCCGTACGGGGAATCTCTTCCTCAGAGCTGCTCCCACCACCTTCCTGTCCCTTACACCAAGATGGGTCAAGGACCTCATCATCTACACTACCCTCTGCCCCCAACTGCTCCTCCTGGGTAGTCTCAGCAGCAGAGCACGCACCAGAAAGTGGCACCTGAGTGTCATCATCAGCGGATGCGGCCTGCGATGTGGTGACCGGAAGCACTGGCCCACCCGCCTCTTCAGAGGAAGAGAGAAAAAGCTGTTGGGCATCACTGCACCCTGCCTCTTCTTCCATTTCTCCAATGCTGCTTGGCTGGCCCCCTGTTTCCAAGCCAAGAGATTCAGAGAACAGAAGTAGAGACGGCTCCTGTCCTGGGCTCTCTGTCTGCCTGGGCAATTTGGCAGGTGGTGAAGAGACAGATGGCTGCTCTCCAGTGCTCTGTGTCTGAGAGGATGTGGCACTAATTGAAGTTGATGCATTAGCTGCCATCCATCCGACAACGGCTTCAATTTGTTCTTCACGCAGCAGCGGTGTACGGCGCTCTGCGACAAAGCTGCGCATGAAGGACTGTTCCCTGGTGAAAGTGGGTGCTGATGAGTCACCGGTGCCCGCAGCAGGCACAGAATCCCCACGTCCTCTCCCTGCTCCGCGCCCACACCCACGTGCCTTACTCACTGCCTTCTTCATCTTGGTTGACTGATAAAGATAAGCAGAAAAGTACTAAAGGCTTTGTGTGCTTATTCCTGAACAACTCCTAACAGGTATAAGAAACACTAATTTTCTAAAGTGTGGACTAGACTTTAATATGAGCTAATGTGGCCTACACAAATGTTAAGTGGTGTCACTGGTGTGTTTGGTGAACTTTATTATTTATTTATTTTTTGGGGACTGAACTGACAACAGAGAGAGCTGCAGTCACACGGAGACCATGCAGACAGCCGTAAACGGCGCTGCAAGGCCCAAAAACCCTCCTCTACATTATCCTATGTAGTGTTTTTCCACAAGTTAGCTGGAGACGGGTGGAAAGACACTAATAGGAATTTTTTGAAAAAATGTGCAGCAGCCTGCACTACTTAAAATAAAAGGAAAATTGATTTTGCGGTATGACGCAGTGAAGAACCCTGAGCTGGAGACAACCAGGCTATGGCTGCTCACAGACTACAGGGCGAGCTGCAGTCACACGGAGACCGTGCAGACAGCCATGAACGGCGCTGCAAGGCCCAAAAACCCTCCTCTACGTTATCCTATGTAGTGTTTTTCCACAAATTAGCTGGAGACGGGTGGAAAGACACTAATAGGAATTTTTTGAAAAAATTAGCAGCAGACTACACTACTTGGAAAAAAAAAAAAAAAAGAACAGTATGAGGCAATGAACCACCCTCCCTGAACTGAATACAACCAGCTATGGATGGCCCATGTGGCTGCACTCAGACTAGAGAGTGGGCTGCACGCACACACACACACACAGACCTTGCAGATCGCTGTGAAAACAGCGCTACAAGGCAAAAGCAAGGTGAATAGTAGGTGAACACAGCGGTTGCTAAATTAGCCTTTGAAAAGCACAAAGAAGCAAATCGCTATCTCTAAACTGGCCCTCAGTCAGCAAACAGCGTCCTGTCACTAACTGAATTCACAGCAGAGTGAGCGCAAAATGGCGCCAGCGACTTTTAAACTGCATCATGACATCATTTCAGCAGCCAATCACAGCCATGCCAGTAGTTTCATGCCCTCCATGCTGAACAGGATGTGCCCACACTTGGAATCATTCTCATTGGCTGAATTTGTGCAGTTTGAATCTGGGAACTTCCGATTCCGGTATCCGATATGCGGCAAGTATCGGAATCCCGGTATCGGAATTCCGATACCACAAGTATCGGCCGATACCCGATACTTGCGGTATCGGAATGCTCAACACTAGTCATCAGAAAATAAGAAGTTTTTAGATTAAAGTGATCCTGTGAGATTGTTTTGACCTCCAAACCACTATCATTCATTGCCTGATAATTCTGTTCCTTAGTAGCCAAATTTTATGTGACCTTTTGCTGAGAATGAGCCTTAACCCCTTTACCCCCAAGGGTGGTTTGCACGTTAATTCTGACCACTGTCCCTTTATGAGGTTATAACTCTGGAACGCTTCAACGGATCCCGGTGATTCTGACATATTGTACTTCATGATAGTGGTAAAATTTATTTGACATTACCTGCGTTTATTTGTGAAAAAAATAGAAATTTGGCAAAAATTTAGAAAATTTAGCAATTTTCCAAATATGAATTTTTATGCAATTAAATCACAGAGATATGTCACACAAACTACTTAATAAGTAACATTTCCCACATTTCTACTTTACATCAGCACAATTTTGGAACCAAATTTTTTTTTGTTAGGGAGTTATAAGGGTTAAAAGTTGACCAGCAATTTCTCATTTTTACCCCACCATTTTTTTTAGGGACCACATCTCATTTGAAGTCATTTTTAGGGGTCTATATGATAGAAAATAACCAAGTATGACACCATTCTAAAAACTGCACCCCTCAAGGTGCTCAAAACCACATTCAAGAAGTTTATTAACCCTTCAGGTGTTTCACAGGAATTTTTGGAATGTTTAAATAAAAATGAACATTTAACTTTTTTTCACAAAAAATGTACTTCAGCTCCAATTTGTTTTATTTTACCAAGGGTAACAGGAGAAAATGGACCCCAAAAGTTGTTGTACAATTTGTCCTGAGTACGCTGATACCCCATATGTAGGGGTAAACCACTGTTTGGGCGCAAGGGAGAGCTCGGAAGAGAAAGGAGCGCCGTTTGACTTTTCAATGCAAAATTGACAGGAATTGAGATGGGATGCCATGTTGCGTTTGGAGAGCCACTGATGTGCCTAAACATTGAAACTCCCCACAAGTGACACCATTTTGGAAGGAATAGTACGTCTAATGACAGAAAGGGGTTAAAGGGGTATTTCCCTCTCCAAGATCTGTTCCCAATATGTAGTAAGTATAATAATAATAATAATATTAGCAAATACCTCCAATTAGAATTGTAGTATAGTATATGTTGCTTACTTTATGTGCAGGGTATTGCAGTAGCTTAGTTTTCCATGGTTATGGTGCGCCCCCACGTAAGGGTGTCAAGGTGAAAATATATTTTCTTATATACTTTTGTACTTTATATATCTTATACTGTGAAACAATAAGATTTTTCCCTTGCTTGCAAATGTAACAGTATTTAAAGATGGCTGCCAGTGTTCACTTTTACTTTAGTTTAGTGTCCAAAGAGTTAAGTATCATTTCTTCTGAAAAGATAACTCAGGAATGTGAAGAAAGGAGTAACCACCAGAAGACGTTCGGACAAATCAGAAAGCGACTGGACACTAGATGTATACTGCTTAAACCCCGCCTAATGCATTCCTTTTCCTAAACAATAGTACTGTGTATTTTAAAATAAAGTTAGTTGCTGTACCGCTGTTGACACAAGTGGACGCATGGACATCAGCTAAAATTGAATCAGCTGCGTGTCTGAATCATTTTTACTCGGTACCAGATGCCCTGCACACACTATAATTTGGAATGACTGGTGAATGAGGGTTTATTGTCGTTACGACCCCGACAATTTGGCGCGACCAACGTGGGGCGTGGCCAGCGAACCGAGACCCCCCGGACCCATGCCTGGATGTCTGTGGATGATACCCGTAGTGGCTGACCTCGAGGACTGATCACCCTCCGAACACGGTAAGTGGCGATCATATACACTGTATGTGTCACACTTGCTAGTGTCTCAGCCGTTATTGGTTTGTCTGTGGTCTCCTTGGGTCTGGGGAGTTACCGGTCGAGTGGTGAGATCGAACGCGATCCTGTGCCACGCTCTGAACCAGCAACTGAGAGACGTCGCATCCTGCGTGTCCTCGTGTACACCACACCTCCTCCACCGGTCATTGTACTCCATTCAACCACCCTACCCCTGACAGTTGTCTAGTAGTGAAGTGGAGTGATAAATTGAGCAGGTTGTAGATTGTGGGGCAGCTTAGAGAAAGGGATAGGAGACGCAGCCTCTGTGATATTGTGCTGACAGGTACTAAGACGTTCCGAGAGGGGACCACCTGTGCTGACAGGTAACTAAGGCGTTCCGAGAGGGGACCACCTGTGCTGACAGGTAACTAAGATGTTCCGAGAGGGGACCACCTGTGCTGATAGGTAACTAAGACGTTCCGAGAGGGGACCACCTATATTTTTGTGGAGGGGTCTCATTAGGAGGCTGCCTCCCAACGGTTTAGAATATCGTGGCAGGATAGTCTGTAATCACTGTTGTTCAGGTTAGAGAAAGGAAACATTGAGCGTGAGGCTCTTTTCCTAGTACGTCGAACGTGAGGCTCCGTACTGTAGAACACAAGTGTTGACATTGCTGCCAGTGGTTTACTGCAGAAAACCATAGTATTCTGGGAGTCATGCTGCGTATCTTAAAGCAAAAGAAGTCTGTGCCCCACAAGTTAGATGAGGATGCTGTGGAAGTCAAGACAATAGTAGAGTCACGGGAGGGCAAAAGGCAGTCAAGAAGCTTATCTGCGAGTTGCGCGAGGCTTAAAGAACAAAGGATGAAAAGTGGTTGATGGAGAGGGAGGATCAGAGAATGCAGAACCCGTGTTTGGTTATAAAATGTGTTTGAACTGTAATCTCACAGATTGTAAAATGGCCGCCGTGCCACTGGTGATGAAAATGCAGTCCCAGCCACTGCCCTATAATGGCGGCGGGACGAGGTCTCTGGAAGCATGGGTGTGTCCTGTTTGTGTTGTGCAGAATCCAACCTGGGTGGAAACCTGCCGCGTGTGTGCGTACGGGCCGTCCTTGGGGCTCCGCCCAGACCACGGAGGATCATAGGAAAGTTTTGTAGAAATTAAGTCTGAAAACTGCTGCAATTTGTGACTGTGTAGAAGATACGGAACTCTTATCAGTGCTGTGTAGGGGAGGAGGGAGCGGACCGCTGTGAGATTTCTCCTCTCTCTTCCTTATCGGTGCTGTGAGCCAGAGAAAAGGGGGGCAAAGAGCTGGGCTTTTGTATTCTCCCTTGTGCACTGACGAATGCTGTGATTTCCTTATCTCCTGTGTCTGGTGAGGAGGGGGGGCACTTGCGTAGCTGCGCTCTTGAGCCTCTCTGTGTTTACTTGGTGTAGATCACGCGCTGGTAGATTTGGGTTTTGCTTAAAGCGACAATATTGTTTTGAAGTACAAAGAAATATTATAATCTGGAAATTTGAAAGTGAAATAGACCTGTGCCTAGTCTTAGAGGAAAACTTGTAAGTAATTGAAAGATTGGTAAAAGATTTACCTGCATCAAGTTGAGTGGTTGATATATATATATCAAATTGAAGATAAACAGGGGGGGGGCTCCCTGTTAGATGATATGGTCTTTTCTCAGGAAATTAAGCCTCTACTCCCAACTGTAAGCCCTGTGCCCCTTAAAGTCAAGGCACCAATATATCCTGGACTGCCGAGAAGTTCTATGGGCGTCTTATGGTAGTGTTTAAAGATCAGGGATTCTCACTGTAACAAAAAGCCCATTCATACCTTTTTGTAGTAGATCCGATATTGAGATTTCCACTCCGGATGATGCATTGAAAATAGTAAAGAGTTTTCAAAAGAATTTAGCCCAGCAGGAAAGGAAAGGGGTTAAATCAGCAGCGCTTCTTACTCGCTACCTGGCCCCCACCGCTGCAGCTGCAGGTCACAGCTATGTTCCTTATCTCTATGTAACAGAGTTCAGCCTCTGCCCTCCCCCCACTTCACACACAAGTCCAGCTTCACACTCCAATATGCCTTTAACCCTGTATGGGAATCTCACTCCCTCCCCAGCTTCGTTATGTCAATTTTCAGACCAAGAGCTTGTTTTAATCGGTGTAAATGGCAGACCCCCCAGCCCGGAAAGGCCCTTACATCTCCTCTTCCCGTGAAACCTTCACACTTACAAGGCCAGACTCTCCAAGAACCTGAAGTTTGGTTCCCCTGTCATTCATGATACTACATCACACCTCAGGGTTCCCAGGTTCTTTTCTCAGTAGGGTATGGGGACATAATTACCCACCAGGTAGGAGCCATAGTGAACCCAGCTAATTCTACCCTGTCACATAGAGGTGGTTTGGCCCAACAGATAGCCAGCAGGGGGGGGCCCAGCCATAGCCCAAGAGTGTCAGGCCTACCTTGCCACTTATGGCCCCTTGCATCCAGGAGACGCTATGTCCACCCAAAGAGGGAATATGCCCTGTGATATAGTGTTACACACTGCAGGCCCCGTATATGATTACAAGACACCCGAGCACTGCCGTACAGTATTGCAGACTGCCTTGCAGACAGAGCTCACCTATGCAGGACATACTACAGGTGTGCTGATTCAGCTTCATGGAGACAAACAGAGACCTGTTGCTTATTACAGCGGCCGCCTGGATACGGTGGCAAGAGGAAGTTCCTCCTGTGTTTGGGCTGTGTTGTCTGTCCAGCTGTTGCTACACAAATCTTCAGAGATTGTTTTGGATTACCCACTGATGGTCCATACCCCACACGATGTATATAGTATCCTTAATCAGGTACAATCTAGCCACATGTCCATGGCTGGACAGCTGCGACTTTGGTGTGCTATTCTCATGCCTACTAATGTGACTTTGAAAAGGTGCACTGTCCTAAACCCCGCTACTCTTCTCCTAGTTCCTATGGATCCAAAGGGGGGAGGAGTAGGTGACATGGAAAAGGACACTCTTTTTCTTTCTAGAATGGATCCAGAGGAACAAGATTAGGTTTCCAAACCACATGATTGTCTAGAATTGATGTCTCAGGAAACGGCTGGTCTCTAGTATGCCTATTCTAATGCTGATTTTGAGCTTTTTGTAGATGGATCCCGTCACCAAGATGACCAAGGACGCTTCTGTACCAGATATGCTGTGGTCTCAGAACATGAGGTAATCAAGGCAGAGTCAATGCCAGCTCATATGTCTGCACAAGAAGCAGAGCTCAAGGCGCTCACAGAAGCGTGCAAACTAGCAGAAGGTAAGACTGTAAATATCTACACTGTTTCCAGGTATGCTTTTGGCATTGCACACGATTATGGGCCTATCTGGAGAGCCAGGGCTTTACTGACAGCAAATGGCCACCCCTTTGAACATGCTGAGGCAGTCCAGCAACTTATGAATGCACTACAGCTTCCCACCCAAGCAGGCATCATAAAGGTAAAGGCACATACCAAAGGCACTGATGTACGGACAAAGGGTAACGCACTGGCAGACCAGGCTGCCAAGAAATCAGCAAGCACTCCTGTAGCCTCTCAAGTACATCACCTAGACACCCCACCATCTCCACTTGTGTTGAAAGACATCTTAGCCCGGTTACAAGAACAGGCAAGTAAGGAGGAGAAAAATAGGTGGCAAAAGATAGGGGCTTGCTCTGATACCATCACTGGACTATGGGGGAGGGGTGAAAAGGTCTGCCTACCACAGGTACTGTACCCAATGATGGCACAGGTTCTGCACGAGAATGTGCACCACTCGAAGACGGCCATGTGTGACACCCTACAGAAACAATGGATTGCCCCCGGGTTTTCCACCTGCGCAGAAAGGCAGGTACAGAGCTGCATGATATGAGCCACACATAATCAGGGTAGGACAGTGAAAACCCCATCCAAACACACTCCCCGGCCCTTTAACCAATTCCAGAGACTGCAGATTGATTATGTTCAGTTGCCTAGGGTAGGGACATATGAGTATGTGTTGGTCTGCATTGATTTATTTTCAGGTTGGCCAGAAGCCTACCCAGTTGCCAAAGCTATGGCTAAGACAACGGTGAAGAAACTGATGGCTGAGATCATATGCAGGTATGGAGTTCCTGAAGTCATTGAAAGCGATCGGAGTTCCCATTTTACTGGAGAGATCATGTCAGAGGTAATGGCAGCACTGGGGGTAAGTCAAGCATTGCATACTCCGTACCATCCACAGAGCAGTGGAAGAGTGGAGAGACTAAATGGAACTCTTAAGCTTAAAATCCAGAAGGCAATGGCAGAGACTGGTAAACCATGGACAGAATGCCTTCCTCTAGCTTTGTTTTCAGTAAGATATACCCCAAACAGGAAGACAGGACTGTCACCGTATGAGATTCTGTTTGGCAGGAGCCCCAGTCTTGAATGTTTCTTTCCACAACAGTTGCAGCTCAAGTACCAGGACTTGACTAGCTATGTGCAGGCCTTACATGGACACCTTGCCAAAGTGCATTTAACTGTCTTCAGTTCTCTTCCAGACCCAGAAAAGATTCCTGGACACCATCCCTTTGTGCCAGGAGACCTGGTGTATGTGAAAAAGTTTGTGCGCAGAGATTGTCTCCAGACAAGATTTGAAGGACCTCACACGGTGATCCTGGTCACCCCCACTGCAGTAAAACTTGAAGGAAAGAGCACCTGGATCCACGCCTCATATTGTAGAGAAGACCGAACCAGTGTTTAGTCACAGTAGTGACTGAAGGGAAATGTTGCTGGTGTTTTTGATCCTGGAAATGGGGGCCATCCTCGCCCCTACCTCTTCGGCCCCTATTGTAAATAAGAATTCTGGTCCCACTATTCTCTGGGTAAACCTGACATTTCTGTGATGTAGTCAAGTGCCTTGAGACTGGACCGGTGGTAGAGGGAACCATCCAGTTTTATATGTGTGTTACCAGAAATGACAACAATAATTGCTATTATTGGACAGATGCTGCCTGGAATACAGGAGATGATTGGGGATATAAGCCTAGCGCTGCCATGTTCCCTAAGGATGGGACAGGTAGGAGTCTCCGTGAGAGAATGCATCTAACAGCCCTTCTGCAACCACTTAGGGGCTGTAAATGGGGTAAAAGCTGTCACCTCCTCCTCCTAAATCTTGAAAGCCCCCAATCTGCTGATCTGCAGACGTTTGTACTGGGAAGGCATTATCATTATGTATTTAATGGTGGATACTATGGGAATTTAGGCCATATACAGCTCCAGGATATTAGCTTCAGACCAACCATGACCCCTGTTACCAGTACAGCTAAAACAGGCCCAAGTGAGCATTTGCAAAATGTAGTTAATGAAGTAATCCCCATGCCAGGTCTCAGTTGGCAAGAGGTTTTCTCCATAGAAACACAAACAGCCCCAAGGAAAAACCTATGGTTAGAATGGGTGAGATACAATGTAAGAGTCCAGAACATCTCTGTAGGATGTATTGCTTGTGCTGCTGCGAATACACACCTATACACACATGCATTGCTTTTTCCTGATGACAACACCACTGCCTGTGTCATGAATCTGTTGAAAGGTCTGAAGCCCACTGATTGCCCAGATTACGTCCCACTAATTCATGAGAAACCCAAACTAAAGGTTCCAGGAGAAGTAACCGTATTAGCTGACAATTACACCTGCTACAATTCCCACGACACTACAGGTACACCAGTAGGGATCTTCGAGACAGGTTTCTGCAAAGAGAACAGTTCTTTGGATACTGACTTGCTAATCAAACATACACAATACAGTATATGTACGACATTTATTGGTTATGTGGAGATGGTAAGCTCCGTCCCAGGTTGCCTAATGCCTGGATAGGCCAATGCACCCTTGTTAAACTAGCTAAGCAGTTCAAGATTTTACCTTGGGATCCAAAGATACCTGATGAACCTACCAGAAAGAGGAGAAGTCTCGATCAGCTCCACATGAGTTATGAAGAAGATCCACTAGTATATATTGATGCCATTGGAGTGCCAAGGGGGGTGCCTGACCAGTTTAAAGCCCAGAACCAGATTTATGCTGGCTTTGCTTCTATAGTCCCACAGGTGCAGATTAATAAAAATGTTGAATGGATCAATTACATATATTACAGAGAACAAAGGTTCGTCAATTTTAGCCAAGATGCCTTTTAGAGTATAGTTGAGGATTTGGGCTCTGACACTTGTATGACCCGTGCTGCAACCCGACCTAAGAGAATTACACTGAATCCTGTCCAGACAAGATCACATGTAGTGACATAAGAAGCTGACACAGGATTGTGGTTGGTGGATAGTGGGGACATTAACTTTTAGGAGTAGGCTGACAGTAATCCTTTTGGGAAGGAGCTGTAGACCAGCATATCATGTCACTCCCCATCACCAGAGAACCAACCACATCAGGTAGGGTAAGACAGATGCAGGAGTATTATCCCTGGAGGCCCTCTGACTAGCTAGCTACGCAAAAGCAATTGGCTGACCCTGAGAACCAACCTTTCTCATTCTACAGACAAATAAGACAATATGATGGATGTATAAGTGCACCTAGGCAGGCCTAGGTAGTTAGTGAACACAAAAGCAGGTGACGTGCTAGGACGCAAATTAAAACTTTTTACAAATGTGACAAAAAGGAGAGAGTGTAGAGCTATACTTTGGACGGTTAAGACATGGGGTACAGTCCCATAAACCCACATGATGTTAGAGTATTGGTGAATACATTCATTGACGGTATGACCAAAGACTTACGAGACGAAATATAGACAGCCAGACCTGAATGGCGAAATGTAGATCCAAAAGACCTGAAGGTTTCTAAAGAAGTTGAACAAATTAGGACAATAAGACGACGTGTCATGTATGCTGGAGCAGACACATCTTTCTTCTCCAGTTGGTTGGATGGGCTCAAGGGATTCCTTCAATAAGCCTGTCTGGTACTGATTGCCCTCCTTATAGTTGGATCGATAATTCTCTGTTGTGTTATTCCCTAGTATAAAAAGGTTATTACCAAAGCAACTCCAACTGGCACCTTCCTCAGTCAAGAGAGTAGACAAACCCCCCCCCCATTCTCAGATGATGCTAAGAGATTTAGTTTAGGGACAGTGGGAGAACTCCATGGGAGGTTAGTGAAGGGTTCAGCTGCCTGGAGGCCTCTCGCTAGGGGAGAGTTTCTGAGGTGTCTGGATGAAGAAATCCACCTTGCCTTTTCCCATCACATGGACAGTCTCGAAGGATCTTTCTTTAAGGGAAAAACTTAGTGTTTAGGGGGGATTGTCAAAGTGAAAATATATTTTCTTATATACTTTTGTACTTTATATATCTTATACTGTGAAACAATAAGATTTTTCCCTTGCTTGCAAATGTAACAGTATTTAAAGATGGCTGCCAGTGTTCACTTTTACTTTAGTTTAGTGTCCAAAGAGTTAAGTATCATTTCTTCTGAAAAGATAACTCAGGAATGTGAAGAAAGGAGTAACCACCAGAAGACGTTCGGACAAATCAGAAAGCGACTGGACACTAGATGTATACTGCTTAAACCCCGCCTAATGCATTCCTTTTCCTAAACAATAGTACTGTGTATTTTAAAATAAAGTTAGTTGCTGTACCGCTGTTGACACAAGTGGACGCACGGACATCAGCTAAAATTGAATCAGCTGCGTGTCTGAATCATTTTTACTCGGTACCAGATGCCCTGCACACACTATAATTTGGAATGACTGGTGAATGAGGGTTTATTGTCGTTACGACCCCGACAAGGGCAATGGGGTACTCGGTACCGGGTCCTTCGGTTCAGGGGATGTCACGGTGGCCCAACCCGGTCTGTGGCCCTTTGAGGGACGTCCAATGAAAGGGAAAGTTTGTATGGGATAATGTTCATGACGCCACCTGTGGTATTCGGTCAGGGTGACCGATGCTGCTTTAAGGGGTCCGCTGGGGTGATGTTATGGCAGCTAGATGGTATACCTTCCCACAGGTGAAGTGTATCCCCAGGGCTTCCCAGAGTGTAAATGGTGGATGGTGGATGATGTAAGGTGCAGTGAATAACGAGGACACAAGGTTGCAGTCTCTTTACCTTTACTGAAGGCTTCAGCATCCACAGTCCAGGGTACAGACCACAGGGTAGGCAGAGTCCGGACGGTCTGAAGGCAAATCCAGAGTCCCCTTATCCAGGTGGAAATCAGTAGCCTTCCTCTAGCGCCTGAGTGTTGTAGTACCTCCCTGCTGAGCTTCTCGGTAAGATCCTCACAACTATTGTAGATGGAATGTCTCTCTCTCTGCCCCCCAGATTGTATGGATAGGACAAACCCGTATGACTGATGGCCTGAGGCTTTTTACAGGGACCCTACGATGCCCCAGCCCCCACAAGTTGCCACCGTGCCTCCTGGGTATATGGTCGGGCAGCCAATGTGGAATTGACTGTCCTGCCGGTCTCTGAAGCAAGGCTTGGAGACGATTGCTCCCTCGGTGTTCCGGCTACCAGATTCTGCGCCTCAGAAGGAGGCAGCCTTTTGCAGGGCAGAACTCCTTCTGGATTCCTCTCCTTGTACTATGACTTCGTTTCTCACCCTCTACAATACAATTCTCTTTCGTGTCCTTCCTTAGGATGCTGCTGCACGTGGGGCAGGCGCAGCTCCGTGGCCTTCTGTCTAGGCCTCTGACAGGATCCCACCACTGTCAGGAACCTCTCTGTCTGCAGCTCTGTGATGTTCCTCCTCCCCCTCTGTCTGCCTGACAGGAACTGCACTGAGTGAAGCTCAGCCAGCTTCTGACTAACTTCCTATCCAGCCCACCAGTTTTACCTAATTGAGAGGAGTGCCCTAATAGATAGGAGCATAGCTCACCCTGGTGGACTAGAGTGTGAAGTGTGGTGTATGGTTTGTGATACCTGGCAAAGTGATCTCCTTTATTGCCTTCAGACGTAACATCACTCCCCCTGGTGGAAGACCGACATTACTGCAACGACCAGGACTCTGGGGCGCTGCACCCCCCCCCCCCCATTAAATCCACGACTGGGAAAAGAAAACAACAATACTTTAGCAAAAGACATGCAACATTTTTGACATGCTATAAAACAAATTAATATAACAATGCTTCCCTTTATGGGAGGTGAGAACACTTGAACGTTACAAATAAGAACATATTTACATAGTGCATATGGCTTTAAATTAAGTAAATAACAAACTATGAACTATAATTACCCATATAGGTCTACTATCTATTATCTACTAAGTGCAATTACCCTCTAAGGGTGTACTATCATAAAACCTCAAAGTGCAACTCAACATTTCCTTTATTCTGTTACACATGCAGGACTATCTGTCTACCCCCACGGGCTCACTGCATTTTTCTTCAGCTTACTTACATAAAACCTCAATTTTATTTAAAGTACATCATTAAACATTTTATTCTCACAATACTTCAAACGTGCTACCAGGAGCTACAGACTCTCACGCCTGTTCAGCTATTCTCCTTACGTACCAGCTCCGCCTAGCTGATGTTCCATGACAAACTCCCCTTTATTTTATTCAACAGTACATTATCAACTTACTTTCTAGCTACATAATGTTAACCATGTAACACATTAACTCTTTGGTACAACCATCCCCTTTAAGGGCGAACTCAAGTCTCTCAATGAGGTAGTGCAAAGTAACCACATCATCAGCATTCAAGTTTATTTAAAGGTGACATGACATGATGTGAGGGACCCGTGACGAACCCCCGAACGTTGGTCTTGGGTGGGCTACAAGACGTGTAATCCTGACCCGGAATTCTGCCGCACCAATGGGTTTTTCTTCAGGTATGTAAGGCAAAGTTATTTTTACAGCATAATTAACAGCAGTTTCTGTTAAGAGGCAGTCTCTGTAAAAGCCTCCTTTGTAAAACCAGTAGGAAGCACCTTTAAGAAGGTGCAAACTATTTACAAGCAGTTTGTGACCATGCACAGTCCATGATTCCACAGTTCTTTAAAAGCAATAATTACTTGTGCAAAACAGGTTTAAACTTGGAATCCTCCTATAACTGAAGACCCCTTTAAGGCATAACCCTGGACGGGTTTAAGCAGCAAAGAAACAGTTTAAATGCAACAGTCAGTTCTGGAACTTGCAAGGGATTAACTTTTAACGATTTACAGACTTTTTGGTTTTTCGAGGTTTATTTGGATAGCTTCCAAGGCTTTACCTGGCACATAATCCTTCCGGGCCTGGGAAGGGCAGGATCCAGGGTTACACCCGGTGCCAGATAAACACCATTTGTTTGTCTTTTGTGGATTGTCATATCATGCGCAGCAATGGAGGTCTGCGCAGCTTGAGTATGGGCATTTGCTGCAGCAGAGGTAGCAGCTGCTGCAAGATCAGTCACTGGAACGGAGTCAGCAGCTGTGGCAGGAGCAATTGCGGGAGCGGGGTCGGTCACTGGGGTAGGGTTGTTCCTCATACCTGGTTCAGATGTGGTCCCTCCGGTATCGGTCTGCTCCGTCTGCACTGGGGTCTGGAATGCTGGTTGCAGGGCCTTGCGCTGCGGTGTTGTCATCTCTGTTTGCAGCATTGCTTTCTGGCTTCGGAGCGCTGGAACTTCTTTCTTGCTCCGGACCAGACGAGGCTGCCGACAGCCGTCTGGTGAGGCTTCCGATGAAGGTCTTCTTCCACCCGGCCTCAGTGATCAGCTGCGTCCGCAGGAGTTGGTCGCTGAGCTCTTCCACCTCCGCTTTCAGGAACTCCAGGACCTCTGGTGACAGCTCACTGCGGCTTCCATCCCGGTAGCTAGGGGAGTTCTCGGCTTCTACCCCCCGCTCCGGTTCCGGGCGGCTGGCCATGGCGTCCTCCACGTGGCTGGCTCCTTCCTCATCCTTTTCCAGCTCTCTTCTCCTGGGGCAGTTTCGTTTTCTTTGTCTCCGCCTGCCATTGAGGATCAGGAGGCGGATCTCAGCTGCTGACGGACACGTCCTCAAGGTACAGAGATATTTAGACTGGGCGGCCATTGTTTTTCGCGCTTCTCAGTTCGTTCACGCCCACATATCCACGCCTTTCTTCTCCTGCGCTCCTCGTGGCGCTGTAATGGCGGCGGTTTTGGCAGGAATTTTGGCGGTAAATGGCAATACACAGTCTTTAAGCAAATCACAGTTCAAATACAGTTCTGGCACAGCTCTTAGGCACACATGACCCGATTTTCAGGCTTAAGTAGATCCTGTTCGTGACGCCAAAGTTGGAGCGCCCCCACGTAAGGGCAATGGGGTACTCGGTACTGGGACTTTCGGGGATGTCACGGTGGCCCGACCCGGTCCGTGGCCCTTTGAGGGACGTCCAATAAAAGGGAAAGTTTGTATGGGATAATGTTCATGACGCCACCTGTGGTATTCGGTCAGGGTGACCGATGCTGCTTTAAGGGGTCCGCTGGGGTGATGTTATGGCAGCTAGATGGTATACCTTCCCACAGGTGAAGTGTATCCCCAGGGCTTCCCAGAGTGTAGATGGTGGATGGTGGATGATGTAAGGCGCAGTGCCTCCTGGGTATATGGTTGGGCAGCCAACGTGGAATTGACTGTCCTGCCGGTCTCTGAAGCAAGGCTTGGAGACGATTGCTCCCTCGGTGTTCCGGCTACCGGATTCTGTGCCTCAGAAGGAGGCAGCCTTTTGCAGGGCAGAACTCCTTCTGGATTCCTCTCCTTGTGCTATGACTTCGATTCTCACCCTCTACAATACAATTCTCTTTCGTGTCCTTCCTTAGGATGCTGCCGCACGTGAGGCAGGCGCAGCTCCGTGGCCTTCTGTCTTGGCCTCTGACAGGATACCACCCCTGTCAGGGACCTCTCTGTCTGCAGCTCTGTGATGTTCCTTCTTCCCCTCTGTCTGCCTGACAGGAACTGCACTGAGTGAAGCTCAGCCAGCTTCTGACTAACTTCCTATCCAGCCCACCAGTTTTACCTAATTGTGAGGAGTGCCCTAATAGACAGGAGCATAGCTCCCCCTGGTGGACTGGAGTGTGAAGTGTGGTGTATGGTTTGTGATACCTGGCAATGTGATCTCCTTTATTACCTTCAGATGTAACATCACTCCCCCTGGTGGAAGAACGACATCACTGCAACGACCAGGACTCTGGGGCGCTGCAGTTACGACCCCTAGCATCTAAATAAATAACTGTCACTATATGAGGGGTTGTGCCCAGTGCCAATATCCACCTGCATGTATCTGTTACAGACCGCTCCTGGCAGCGATTCAGCAGTTTCTGCTGATGTCACGTCCACAGAGCAGCTGCTTCTTTTCCTCTCTGTTCTATTGACGGGGCATGTCATGTTAATTGACAGCAATCTTCCCGATAGCTACCTGCAGGAACTGGCAGGTAATCATCATGACATCAGCATTCACGCCCCGTCAACAGAGTAGAGAGGAAGAGGAAAAGCTGCTCTGTTGAAGTGGAGCAGCTGAATCGCCGGCAGGAGTGGACAGTGACTGGTCTGAGCCAGCATTGGGTGTAACGGACAGGTAGTTGCCTCTGTTATCAGGTTTTTAGGCACATAGTAAAAATGTTAAAAAAAAAAGTCCTGGACAACCTCTTTAAATTGATATTGAGCATTTATTGCAGGCAGGATCTCATAGGAGATACATACATATACAATAAGTATTGCATCTCTGATCAAGCGACTCTTAGAGGACAAGAAAAAGGTCCAAAAAATGTTTCCAAGCATTTTTTAAAGGTAGTTTAATTTCCATGATCATACTGACTCACAGAATAAAGATAACATGTAATTTTTACCAAACAGCAAAAAGCATATAAACAAATCTCAAACTAAAATGCAGAGTTGTGTTTTTTTCCCATTCTGCAACATAAATATTTTTTTTTAGTTTTTCAGTACAATATATAGTAAATGAAATGATGCTGTAAAAAAAAATACAACGAGCTCTCACATTGCTAAGTTTAAGTAAAATTAAAAATGAAAGTTATTTGTCTTGGAAAGCAAGGACCAAAAGAAAAAAAAAAGAGAAAGAAATAAAAAAATGAATTATTCATAAAGGAGTTACATGCAAAAAAACAAAATCAACCTTGGCAGCTGATTGAATGCTTCCATTATTATAGTGTTTTTTCAAAGTAAAAAAAAATAATTCTCAATTTATCCTTTTTAATTTATACTAACAATATGTTTTCAAGGTCCAGGTTTCCAGAGATTCACTCGCACTGCCTTCATAAGGTAAAAGCAGTTCTGAGTCACATGGCATAAAAAATAGGTGAAAGCAAGTCTTACCAATCAATCAGGGAGAAGAAAAGCTCACGGAAATGCAAATAAAGTGAAACCTCTATAAAAGACCACCCTTTTGAGAAGACCACCTCCTCACCCATACTGATATTTTATGACAGATTTTTTCCTACATCACGTATTATGCCTACTGGTCTTCATCTTTGAGAAGACCATCCCCTAGAAGATAACTTTTCAATGCAATTTTGACTGGTCATCTCAAAGAGGTTTCACTCGATCTATAATAGGGAGAAGTGAGGGTTGTTCTGAGAAGTAATAGGTAAGGATGATCATGGATGCAAAAATCTGTGAAGACCATCAATATTAAAGGGCTTGTACCAAAATAGTAAATTATTCCCTATGCACTAAACAATATGCACAGCAATAGAGTTTAACCGAACCTGCATCTCGGACGCAGGTTCAGTTACTGCATCGGCAGAAGCCTGCTGCTGGGGCTTGATGAGCAGTAGAGACAGGGCCCAATGCGGGCCCCCTCTGCCCACCGGGCCCCATACGCCAGTCAGGGCAGTAATGCCCTGATGGCGTCCCTGGCTAGAGCATCTCCTGTCAGACTGAAATCAGACAAGCTGTATAGACCAGTTCTTCCAGGGAAGTGATTGCTGTAATCATAGTAATCAGGACAGCCAGGAACATCTTTATTACCTCAAGATAGAAGGGAGAGAGCTATAGCACCGGACTCATCCCCTCCCTCCCACGTCACTGCATGAGTAAGGTACAGTTCTGCTTAAGGCCTCTTTCACACTTCCGGTTTTACAATCTGCACAGGATCCGTCAAAATGTTGAAATGTCAGATCCTGTGCAGATTGTAAGAAACCGCTACGTCATCAGAGGTCATTGTAATGCAAGGTATTAGTGGGAACACCAGCTGCCGGGAGCATCGTGAGCATCGGTAACGCTGCGCGGACACCGAAAGGTGAGAATATTGCGATTTTTTAATTTTATTTTTAACATTGGTTGTGTTGTTTTTGCGTTTTCGCAGCGGAAAACCACTGCGAAGATGCATACACAACAGGTGCATATAGCCTTGACGGGTCTGTCAGAAAAATGGGCCCAGTGCACCCATTTTTTACAATCTGCACAGGATCTGTAATTTCAACATTTTGATGGATCCTGTGCAGATTGTAAAAACGGAAGTGTGAAAGAGGCCTAAGACATTGTTTGTGAAGAGAAGTTATCTGTGAAGAGACTTTCAGATACTGTATGTTGATGAAGTTTTGAATGAAGAAAAGTGATTCTCTATGATCAAAAGAAGCTTGAATAAAACTCCTGTGATCAACTCCAGCTCAGAGCTTGTGACTGATTGTAAAAAACGGAAGTGTGAAAGAAGCCTTAGCTTCATCCTCAGCATGCAAACTATCCATTGTGCAAACATGGACTATATTGTAGAAATTGAGATTGTGAAGCTTAGCAATTTACATCTGCGCACATACATAAAACACTTACACAGCGTGTTCCGTAATTGGTTCATGGTACCCATTAGAGTCCACACATTAATCACTGAAAGGTAACGCTCTATATCTGGTCTTCACTTAGCGATATTCTTTACTTTAAGTAGATTACTTTACACACTGCTACATATAATGATTCTATACATCATGTAATGAGGGAACAAGGTCGCTAAGCCGCCTGGCATTTTTCTTCTTCCTATATAGTAGCTGTGTGGTCATGTGTATTTTGTGTAGAGGTACTACAGATGAGTCAGTACGTCCCTAAGGTTTCAGTCTGACCTGATTTACAAAGAGCCTTAAAGTAGGGATTAATATTTTAACACGATAGTACAGTGACCTCATCACCCATGTAGAGTACTATTGTCGCGCTGTAAACCAGAGCAGATGTTCTTTTTATCATTCATGGACTCTACCTTGTATTGTTTTGGAAATCTTGTTACATTCATATTTTATGCAAGAAGAACATTTTGAGACTGTGTTAAAGGGCTTCTCCAGAAATTAACAAAAAGCAGAAGAAGCTATAGGATATGTAATTATAAAAATATTCCTATAAATTACTATACAAGTTTAATTAGCAAATCACAATTGTAGACTTTAAGGGTATGTGCACACGATGCGGAAAACGCTGCGAATCCGCAGCTGTGTGTCCGCAGCAGTTTCCCATGAGTTTACAGTACAATGTAAACCTATGGGAAACAAAAAACGCTGTGCACATGCTGCGGAAAAAAACGTGCGGAAACACAGCGGTTTACATTCCGCAGCATGTCACTTCTTTCTGCGGATTCCGCAGCGGTTTTACAGCTGCTCCTATAGAAAACCGCAGTTGTAAAACCGCAGTGAAATCCACAGAAAAACCGCGATAAATCCGCAATAAATCTGTAGCAAAAACGCAGCGTTTTTGCCCTGCAGATTTATCAAATCCGCTGCGGAAAAATCCGCAGTGGACCATTATACGTGTGCACATAGCCTTAACAGCCATCCGATTGTTAGACTAAAGAAACCTGTCCTATGATAGTACAAGTGGCTGTGAGCATGTGCAGTAGGACGCTCAACTGCTGTGACCTGAAGATACCCTATATCAGGTACTACCATTCTATCTTCAGGTGACACCGGCCACTCACCATCCAGAAAGACATGGAAGACAGCAGGGTGAACAGCCTCTTAGCCTCAAATTCCAGTATATCAACTGATACTTTGATAAAAATATGTCCTACAATGTCAATAGTACAGGTGGCTGTGAGCATGTGCAGTAGGAAGCTCCACTGCTATGTCCTATAAAATACCCTGTACAACATACTTTAAAGCTATCGTCAGGTGACACCAGCAGCTCGCCATCCAGAAAGACAAGGTGGACAGCAGGGTGAGCAGCCTCTTAGCCTCAACTCCCAGTATGCCAACCGTTACTTTGATAAAAACCTGTCCGGCAGTGTCAATAGTACAGGTGACTGTGAGCAAGTGCAGTAGGACACTCCACTGCTGTGTCCTTAAAATGCCCTGAACCACATACTTTCAAGCCATCCTCAGGTGGCCCCAGTCACTCGCCATCCAGAAAGACTAGGTGGACCACAGGTTGAGCAGCCTCTTAGCCACAGCTCCCAATATATCGAAAAGCAAAGCAGTGGGAGCAAATTTTTCTAAAAATAAACGGAGGTGGTGAAGCTTCCTACTGCACATGTAGTAGTTAAGTTGAACTTCTACTATGGGCATAATCTTTGAGGGTTTTCTAAAAGATTCTATCCTGGAGTATCTCAATTAAAATAACCTCATAGCTCAGCATCAATATGGATTTATGAGGGATCGGTACTCCTAAACTAATTTGATCAGCATCTATTTGGAGGTAAATTCCATGTTGGACCAGTGTAAAAACTGTAATAATTATAGGGGATAACTCAGGAGACTCTTTGCGTGGAACAAGACAACTACAGGACACCGTTTTATAAGTGGTAAAGTCTATATTATCACATGGTGATTCAAACAGGTGCAGAGAGAAACTCAAGTCCACAACACTTGGTGCAAAAATCAAATGCAGCTCAGCAGTCTATAGGAAACTTCAGAAGAAGATGCAATCACGCAGAAAGTCTATGAAGCACAGTTATTCTTGAGGATACTTGACACGAATAAATCCTTGTCTTAGTCCAAATACAGATAGATAAGCTTATAAGGCAGTTCAAATCATATCTTAGCTCAACCAGGGAGGCCTGGTTAATAGTCTCAGGTTTTTGCAGAGCAGAAACAGCTTACATGTTGTAGCATAGCGCCTACTACGTGTCTTGGGGAACACTCGCTTGGCAGCAGAATCAAAGCACTCGGGCACAGTTTTCTATCAAAAACAGTCTTTTCGGTTTATTTCACATAATGTAAACCACATCCACAGGAACTTGGTAACAGTTTGAACACAGTCTGCATATATTCCTCTTTACCACAGTTCGTCTCTGACCCCGGTCAGCATTATACACGGTTTTCAGACCGTTACCCGTTGGCAACCTTTACGGGTTCCTGGACACCCCTTGGCCTCCGAGGTGCCCATACACAATGTCTCTCACTCTGACCCCGGTCAGTGTCACACGGTTCCTTCCCATTACCTGTTGGTGCCGCACAGGTTTCCCGGATCCCTCTTCTCCACAGAGGTATCCATCAGACGTTTCTCACTCACACTGACTTCAGGTCAGTCCCAGGTCCTCAGCACAGACCTCCCAGGTCTACGGTCTCCAGGTGCTTCCAGGACGACTCCACTCACCAGAGCCTCCAACACCAACCATCCGTGCTATGTCCAGCACGCAGGCTCTCCAGCTTGGAATGGTCACTGTGTGCTTCCAGGACGTCTGTCCCCACCTGGGACCGTCCAGCACACAGGCCACTTTGCAGTGTCCTGCCAGGACACATGGAAGTGTGTCCACCCTGACGGACACTTACCCACTAACACTCACATTCCACCATGTGCTCCACACACCTCCTTTACATAGGTGTAACCACACCCAGGTACCTGTCACATGGCTAGTCAGGTGAGCGTGACATCACCACAGGTCCTTGCACACCATATATATGCCTCAATGCATATCTCAAGGAGCACACACAGCACCCCCTAGCTGCCACAGGGGTCGCTATACCACAATGTCCAGCAAATGCAGATGGAAGTAAACACGAGCAGCAGATGAAGGAGGATTACTGGAAACCGATGTATGCAGCAGAAACTCAGAGCAGAGTAGCAGGATCACCACACAGGTTCACAGGAGTAGGTATATAGCCAGGGAGTAATCAGAGGTCAGGAGCTGGATGCAAGGCAGAATACTCTAGCACAGACTGAAGGCTGGGGTGGAGTTTTATAGCAGGAAGACACAGTGCACATGAGACCAAAGACGCCATCTTGGAAAAGGGCAGTAATGCACAAAAGGTAAAAAATGTTCAGCGTCCTGACATTACTCCCTCCTTAGAAGCAGCCTCAGGATGATCCTGGACCTGGTTTCTCAGGGAATCTCTGCTGAAAATGAGAAATCTTCCGTTGGGTATTGATGTTTTCCACAGGTTCCCAAGAGTCTTCCTTAGGGGGATATCCCTGCCATCTTATCAGATATTGGAGCCGATTCCTGCGAATCCTGGAATCAATAATTTCCTCCACCACAAATTGTTCTTGCCCATCAATCACCACAGGCTGCGGAGGTGGCACAACACATCCCTGGAAGGTATTAGGAGATACAGGCTTCAGTAAAGATTCATGAAAAACTGGGTGTAGCTTCATAGTCCTAGGCAGCTTCAGCCGGCAGGCCACAGAGCTCACAATACCGTTGATCTTGAAAGGGCCAATGAATTTCTGTCCAAGTTTTTGTGAAGGAACGTTTAACTTCAGATTCTTAGTTGCTAACCACACGGAATCTCCTACCTTGAACATGGGTGCAGGTTTACGGAATCTATCAGCCGATCTCTTATAACGTTCTTGAGCTGTGGTCAGGGATTCCTTCAGAACCTCCAGATTTTGTCTCATCGCAGTCAGCCTTTCCTCCACTGCCGGAACCGGAGAATTAATTGGAGACCTAGGTAAAATACATGGATGATAACCCAGATTGGCAAAGAAAGGTGTAAATTTAGTAGAGGCGCTCTGAGAACTATTATAAGAAAATTTGGCTAATGGCAGCAACTCCAACCAATCATCCTGGAGATGGCTGACATAGCATCTTAGATATTGTTCCAGCATCTGGTTGGTACGCTCAGTCTGACCATTTGTCTGGGGATGGTAAGAGGAAGAGAGACAGACATTAATATTGAGTGCAGAGCAAAACCCCTTCCAGAATCTTGAAGTGAACTGTACTCCACGGTCAGTGGTGATCTCATCCGGAACCCCATGCAACCGAAAGACATTCTGTATAATCAAGTTCACTGTATCTTTAGCTGAGGGGAGGCCGGTGTATGGAACAAAATGAGCAGCTTTAGCCAGGCGATCAACTACCACCATGATTGTATTCATGCTGTCACGGGGATACAAGGAGGGCGAGAGCTAATAACCCGGGCCCCTGCAATTTCCCTCAGACTAGGGAAACCCTGTCTGACCCTCTACCTGACGTTTACACTGAAGGTGTGCATGTTCAGGCCTCCACCCTCACCCTGACTCCTGATTCAGCCCTAGACTGAACACCACCGCCCACCACCCAGTGAATGCAATAGACCAATATCCACAGTTAACAAACAAGGATAAAGGAAAATATACACCACGCCGCAGTCAATCAGGAATACACTATAAAGGTGCAGGGCAAAATAAATACAAATATAGGAAGGAGTAAATAAGACAAAGGAAAATACACCACCAGCAACGATTCTCCAACAACCAGCTCTCCACTCCGGACCGAGATAACTACGGATAAGACAGAAGCTATAATCGGCGACGCCCAAAGATCAGGAGAACCATTTAAAGGAAATGGGCATGGTCCAGCTTCCAATCCGAGGATCAGATAAATTAACCCCGGAGCAGCCAGACGAAAACTAGCCGACGCAAATGAGCAAACAGTGGTCAAACGCGGAATTACCGCTGTCTGTCAGACGACCTGGTCTGGACAGTGTTTGACATGACAGTACCCCGCCTTCTACGAGGGACCCCAGGGCCCTCACGGCTTATAGGACCCGGCTTGTCCGGATGGCGGCGATGAAAACACCTGACCAGCCGATCCGCATGAATGTCCGAGGCTGGTACCCAGGACCTCTCCTCAGGCCCATAACCACGCCAGTGTACCAAATATTGTAAAGTGCGGCGCACCACATGAGAGTCAACCACCCTGGAGACTTCAAATTCTATGTTACCATCCACCAAGACTGGAGGTGGCATAGGCGCCGCGTCCACAGAACCCACCACCTTCTTAAGAAGAGACCTGTGGAACACGTTGTGTATTTTATACACCGTAGGGAGCTCCAGTCGGTACGCTACTGGGTTAATGACGGCGGTGACCCTAAATGGACCAATAAACCGTGGACCCAATTTAAGGTATGGTATCTTGAGTCTTATGTTTTTTGTGGATAACCACACCCAGTCATCCACACTCAGGTCCGGACCTGGCACACGCCTACTGTCAGCCACACGTTTGTACCTAGCACCCACAGTCAACAGGCGCTGTTTCACTCTCCTCCAGACTGATGACAATTGTGTTCCTAACTGGTCTTCCTCCGGAACGCCGGAAGAGCCTCTCTGGCTCAACGTACAAAACTGAGGATGTAGCCCGTAGACACAAAAAAACGGAGACCCCAGACGACTCCTGGTGGTGATTATTGATGGCAAACTCAGCCAAAGGAAGAAAGGTAGACCACTCCTCCTGGTTATCAGAGACAAAGCAGCGCAAGCACTGCTTCAAATTTTGGTTCATACGCTCGGTCTGACCATTTGACTAGGGATGAAACGCAGACGAATGAGACAACTTGATCCCCAGCCGTGAACAAAGTGCTTTCCAAAATTTTGCTACAAACTGAGTACCCCTACTGACACGATGTCAGACAGAACTCCATGAAGCCTGACCACCTCCTGCACAAACACCTGAGCAAGAGTCTTAGCGTTAGGTAAAAAAGGCAAAGACACAAAGTGCGACATTTTTGAAAACCGATCCACAATCACCAAAATGACCGTGTTCCCAGCTGAGGGAGGCAAATCAGTGATGAAATCCATGGAGATTTCCGTCCATGGCTTACTAGGTACCTCCAGAGGAAGTAGTGTGCCAACAGGACGGGAGCGGGGCGTCTTCGCCCTAGCGCACGTGATGCAAGCTGACACATATGAGACCACGTCCTGTCGGATTTTGGGCCACCAAAACCGACGTGACACCAACTCCAAAGTACCTCTAACCCCTGGGTGGCCAGACAGGACAATATCATGATGCTCCGCCAACACCTTTAGGCGGAGATGAAGCGGTACAAAAGATTTGTTGATGGGAAGCTCAGATGGTACCTCCTCCTGAGCCTCGGCAATCTCAGCCTCAACCTCGGTAGTGAGAGCCGAAACCACAACACCCTTTTGGAGGATGGGTACTGGATCTTCCCGAGGTTCTCCCCCCGGAAAACACCTGGACAGAGCATCCGCCTTAGTGTTTTTAGACCCTGGTCTGTAAGTGACAACAAAGTTGAACCGCGTGAAAAACAATGCCCAGCGAGCCTGCCTGGGAGACAGACGCTTGGCAGACTCCAAATACAGCAGATTCTTATGGTCGGTAATAACAGTGACCTGATGTCCCGACCCCTCCAAGAAGTGTCGCCATTCCTCAAAGGCCAACTTAATAGCCAACAACCCCTGTTGCCGATATTGTAGTTACGTTCAGCGGACGACAATTTTTTGGAGAAATAGGCGCACGGACGCAAACCACTCAAGGATGAGCCTTGAGATAGTACCGCCCCCACACCAACCTCAGACGCATCGACTTCCACGACAAAGGGTTTAGATACGTCTGACTGCACAAGAATGGGGGCTGAAACAAAACTGTTCTTGAGAAATTCAAATGCGCGAACAGCAGCCTCAGGCCAAACGGAGAAATTGGTACCCTTTTTAGTCATGTCAGTTAGCGGTTTAGCAATGATAGAAAAATCCTTGATAAATTTCCTATAGTAGTTAGAAAACCCAAGGAACCGCTGAAGTGCTTTCAGGTTATCAGGACGTTCCCAGTGCAGCACCGCTTGCACCTTAGCGGCGTCCATTTTAAAACCAGAAGCAGACACAATATAACCCAAGAACGGCAACTCTTGAGCAAAAAATACACATTTCTCAAGCTTAGCATACAGCTTATTCTCTCTGAAAAGCTGTAACACCTGCCTGACATGATCTAAATGAGCATCACGGTCGCAAGAATATATGAGGATGTCATCTAGGTACACGATAACGAATTTCCCAAAAACATGCGAGAACACATCATTGATAAAATGTTGGAACACTGCAGGTGCGTTAGTTAACCCAAAAGGCATCAGCAAATTTTCAAAATGACCCTCAGGGGTATTAAAAGCCGTCTTCCACTCATCACCTTGACGGACTCTTATGAGGTTGTACGCCCCCTGAGGTCAAGCTTGGTAAACCACTTAGCACCTGCCACCTGGTTGAACAAGTCAGGTATCAGTGGCATAGGGTATGGATCACGAACCGTAATCTGGTTCAACTCCCTGAAATCCAAACACGGGCGTAATCCGCCATCTTTCTTCTTCACGAAGAAGAACCCTGCTGCCACCAGCGAGGATGACGGCCTGATGTGCCCTTTGCTCAAACTTTCAGAAATGTAATCCTTGAGCGCTTGTCTCTCCGGACCAGAGATGTTGAACATCCTTGCTTTAGGCAACTTGGCCCCTGGTTTAAACCTGATAGAACAGTCATAGGAGCGGTGTGGCGGCAACTCTGAACAACCCTTCTCAGAGAACACATCCGCATAATCCTGAAGTGATCAGGAACGCTTGAAGTCACAGCGGACACACATGTGGCCAGGCAATTCTCCTGACAGAAATCACTCCACTGGATTATGTCCTGAGTTTTCCAGTCAATCACCGGGTTGTGTGTAGACAACCATGGAAAACCCAGAACCAATTGTGCCGGAAGACTCTTGAGCACCTTACATGTGACCTGCTCGAAATGAAGAACCCCAATGTGGAGTTTAACCTCAGCCACGAACTCAGTAATCTCCCCCTGTGGAAGAGGAGCAGAATTGATGGTGACCACACGGATAGGATGAGGCAGTTTTTCAATCTTAAAACCAGCAGTGCGCGCAAACTCCTCATCAATGAGATTTGTGGCGGAACCACTATCCACAAAAATAGTGATTGGTATCTCTCTGCCAGCGACAACAACTTTGGCAGGGAGCATGCACTGAGAAATCATCATGGAGGATATACTTAAGCTCAGATTGGTCTCCTCCACCCCCTCTGAGCTCAGAAGTTTTCCGCCGATGCGTTTTTCTTTAACAGCAGAGGACAGATATTAATAAAATGACCAATTTTACCGCAGAAAAAACAGGCTCCCTGCTTCCTGAGTACAGGGGTACGATTCTTAACATGTGACACCCCTGCGATTTGCATAGATTCCATGGGCTCACCTGCAGCAACCTCACGTGAACCTAAACCTTCACCCACAGGTGGCGTCTCATGATTCCCCTGACGCAAACGGCGATCAATGCGGACAACAAGACTCATAGCGGAATCTAGTGAAGCAGGAGTCTCGTAAATCAGGAGGGCTTTTTAACCCTATTAGAAACTCCATGAATAAAGTAACTCTGCAATGCTGGCTCATTCCACTGAGTGTCAACCGCCCAGCGGCAAAATTCAGAACAGTAATCCTCTGCAACACGCTCCCCCTGGCAAATAGTGCGTAACTTAGATTCTGCTAGAGCCATTCTGTCTGGATTGTCGTAAATGTGTCCTAGACCAGAAAAGAAACTCTCCACTGAGTTAAATGCAACAGAATCAGACGGCAACGAAAATGCCCATGCTTGGGGATCCCCGCTCAATAATGATAACACCAGACCCACACGTTGAGCCTCATTACCAGAGAAGATCGGGCGCATACGGAAATACAGTTTGCAAGCTTCACGAAGAAAAACTAATTTACTGCGTTCTCCAGCAAATTTTTCAGGCAAAGGAAACTTGGGCTCATTAACTCCTCCTGTCGCTCCAGCCTGTATATTAGATACTGCTAGTCCCTGTTGCTGCACTGCTCCCTTCAACTCAGTGACCTGTAGGGACAGCGCCTCCAACTGGCGGGTTATAGAAGTCATGGGATCCATGACAAAACACAGAGAAGAAAAAAAAAAAAGGAACCCCTTTTTTTTTTTTTTTGTTAGGCCGATTATAATGTCACGGGGATACACGGAGGGCGAGAGCTACTAACCTGGGCCCCTGCAATTTCCCTCAGACTAGGGAAACCCTGTCTGACCCTCTACCTGAAGTTTACACTGAAGGTGTGCATGTTCAGGCCTCCACCCTCACCCTGACTCCTGATTCAGCCCTAGACTGAACACCACCGCCCACCACCCAGTGAATGCAATAGACCAATACCCACAGTTAACAAACAAGGATAAAGGAAAATATACACCACGCCGCAGTCAATCAGGAATACACTATAAAGGTGCAGGGCAAAATAAATACAAATATAGGAAGGAGTAAATAAGACAAAGGAAAATACACCACCAGCAACGATTCTCCAACAACCAGCTCTCCACTCCGGACCGAGATAACTACGGATAAGACAGAAGCTATAATCGGCGACGCCCAAAGATCAGGAGAACCATGTAAAGGAAATGGGCATGGCCCAGCTTCCAATCCGAGGATCAGATAAATTAACCCCGGAGCAGCCAGACGAAAACTAGCCGACGCCAATGAGCAAACAGTGGTCAATCGCGGAATTACCGCTGTCTGTCAGACGACCTGGTCTGGACAGTGTCCGACATGACACATGCCCCCCGATGTAGGCAGCTCCACAATAAAGTCCATTGATATAGACCCCCAAGGGCGGGATGGAACAGGTAATGGTTGTAGAAGACCCGTAGGTGCCACATGAGGAGTCTTGTAACGGGCACATACCTCGCAAGAGAGAACATAGTCCTTGGTATCCTTCAGGCAAGTTGGCCACCGGAAGAATCGGCTCAGGGACTCTTGTGTCTTCTGTACCCCCCTGTGACCAGCCAACTTGGAGTCATGTACCAACTTGAGGATCTGCAGACGGACGACCTCAGGGACGTAGATACGTCGATCTCTGAACCACATGCCACCCTTAAAGACAAGATTAATATCCACAGGTGGGTTGGCCAGAAATACATCACCGTCATAGGCCTCCCTGCACTCCTTCCACAAGTCCTGATCGTGGATAACTCCGATGAAATTGACATCAGATAGAATGGTCTTGGACGGGGCTCCAGGTACGGAATCCGCAGCATGGACTCAGGATAAAGCATCAGCCTTCCCCAGGGGCTGGCTGGCACTTTTCAGCCTGGGGGGCAATCACAAGGCAGTGGCCCTCGAGTTGCGGTGGCCCTCCTTTTCCCTGCTTACCTCTGGCCATTGCATTAAAGCAGCAGACATAACAGGCTTTAAAAACAGGCTGGTACAGAGATATGGGAACAGAACTGAGCTTGCTGCATAGATATGGGAGCAGAACCGAGCTTACTACAGAGATATGGGAGCAGAACCGAGCTTACTACAGAGATATGGGAGCAGAACCGAGCTTACTACAGAGATATTGGAGCAGAACCGAGCTTACTTCAGAGACATGGGAGCAGAACAGAGCTTCCTATAGAGATATAGGAGCAGAACAGAGCTTACTGCTGAGATATGGGAGCAGAACGGAGCTTACTACAGACATATGGGAGCAGAACGGAGCTTACTACAGACATATGGGCGCAGAACGGAGCTTACTACAGACATATGGGAGCAGAACGGAGCTTACTACAGACATATGGGCGCAGAACGGAGCTTACTACAGAGCAGTATAATATAGTAAAATATATAGATGAATTAGAAATGGCGACACACGCAAACGTCATCTGCATTAGTAATACATGCACCATTACATAATTAGTTGTAGGCTGGGTTCACAAGAGTGAAGTTTACATTCTGTATACGCACCACAACCTCCAGCCTCGCGGAGGGTATCCCTCCTGTAAACCCAGCCTGACGGGGACAACCCCTTATAAATGGAAGTGTGCTCCTCTAAACCATGCAATCACTGCCAATCCTCCAACCGTAAGTGGTGAATTTCCAGAGCTGGGAAATGGGATTTCAATATTGGAACACGTCAACTTTGGTTCCCGTCCCTCCTCAAGGAAGTAAGGCAGACAGGTGTGATAAGACTATTAGAAAAACTACTGCCACACACACGGCAGTACATACTGGCAGAAGTGTGAGGGCATTAGTGCCTGTGTATGGACATGTCAGAGGCTAGAGAGAAGAAAGCTTGGTCCCTCTTAGCTTCTGGCAATGTTTTACCTCAGCTCACATTTGGGCCATGCCATTGTAAAACAGGTAGACACATTTACCCACTGACCCTACTATTCATAAGGAACTGCTGTCTACCCCTTAGTTGCCCACTGTATGTAGTCAGTGTGGGGATGTGGGCTACAGAACAACACAGGGCGATGACACTGCTACCTGAACCCTTCAGCTGCCCCACAATATGCAGGGAGTAAAACCAGTACAAAGTATGGCAGCCTCCCTGCAGAGCTGTCCAGGGCCGGACTGGGACAAAAAAGGAGCAATGCCACACAAACCCCACCAGCCCACAGACTATAAAGGTACCTTCACACTCAGCAACTTTACAACGAGAACGACAACGATCCGTGACGTTGCAGCGTCCTGGATAGCGATCTCGTCATATTTGACACGCAGCAGCGATCTGGATCCCGCTGTGCCATCGCTGGTCGGAGCTAGAAGTCCAGAACTTTATTTGGTCGTCAGGTCGGCGTGTATCGTCGTGTTTGACATCAAAAGCAACGATGTCAGCAATGTTTTACATGGAGCTAACGACCTGTGAGAACGATAAGTGAGTCGCCGTTACGTCACAGGATCGCTCCTGCATCGTTCTGGAGCTGCTGTGTTTGACGTCTCTACAGCGACCTAAACAGCGATTCTGCAGCGATCGGCTCGTTGTCTATATCGCTGCAGCGTCGCTGAGTGTGACGGTACCTTAACACTCCCCCCACACCCGATCAGTGAATTTTCCTATACTGTGTTGTGCCCTTCAACGCTCCTCTTAAAGGCGTTATTTGAAGAGCTATGTGTGAATGTCGCCACAGTGCCCACGATTGATCGCTTCTTTAGAGCGCCGGTTCTCGAGATCATGGGGGTCCCAGTGGTCGGACCCCAGCAA